>NC_053495.1:161657985-162257985 GCF_905171775.1 Rana temporaria | reverse complement strand
GATCACCCGGGGGGTTCCTCAACAAAAGTGGAGTTCCTCTTTAAATTATCCTCCTGCAAGGGAGTCTTTGGGGTTGATTTTTCTAAAACTGGAGAGTGCAAAATCTTGTGCAGCTCTGCATAGAAACCAATCGGCTTCCAGGTTATTCTTTTTTTTTTTTTTTGTCAAATCTTAAAGGGGTTGTAAAGGTACAATTCCCCCCCCCCCCCCTAAATAGCTTCCTTTACCTTAGTGCAGTCCTCCTTCACTTACCTCATCCTTCCATTTTGCTTTAAATGTCCTTATTTCTTCTGAGAAATCCTCACTTCCTGTTCTTCGGTCTGTAACTCCACACAGTAATGCGAGGCTTTCTCCCTGGTGTGGAGTGTCCTACTTGCCCCCTCCCTTGGACTACAGGAGAGTCAGGACGCTCTCTATGTTGCAAATGAAAAGGAGCTGTGTGTTAGTGGGCGTCCTAACTCTCCTGTAGTCCAAGGGACTTCCGAGCAACTTGGTGTTCTGTCTATAGGTAAGCCACACAACGCTTGTTCCCCGAAATAATGTTTCCTTACATATTTTAAATACTTTAATACGTATTTGTTCACACTTTATTGGCCTATGCATGTTTTTGTATATATAGCCCTTTGTGCTAACAACTGTGTATTATTTTTTTAATTCTCCTGATGAAAGCGACCAGTCGCAAAACTAGTTGAGATCCTGTTTAGCGTGACCTCCTTTTTCACCGTAATCCTCCCCTTGGGGACTACTTTAGCCCGGTGACTTGTATGGCTGGTCCCGCAATATATGTTGTTTTATATCATTATGTTTTGTCTTTTTGATACCATGTTAATAAATTGATATATACCGTATTTTGCGGCATATAAGACGACTTTTTAACCCCTTAAAATCTTCTTAAAAGTCGGGGGTCGTCTTATACGCCGGTAACCTAACCTTACCTGATCCTACAGACATGCAGAATCGCGGCCGTACGTTTTTTCAAAAGCCTCGATTACTACGTCTTCTGTTCCGTGATAGGCAGTACACTCAGCTTCCCAGGAGGCACTGTGTTTAGTGTCTGCCTATCACGGAGGCCCTCTCGTCCTGTGTTTAGTGGCCGCCTATCACGGATGCCCTCTCGTCCTCGGACGAGAGGGCCTCCGTGATAGGCGAACACTGAACACAGTGCCTCCTGGGAAGCTGAGTGTTTCTGCCTATCACGGAACAGAAGATGTAGGAGGCGCGGCTTTTGAAAAAACGTACGCCTGCGATTCTGCATGTCTGCAATCCATGTCTTAGGATAAGGTAAGGGCTTTTGATATACTTTACCGAACAGTGGAATAACTGATTTCCAAGGGCATAAAACCCCCCAGGTCTGCTCAGCGAGTCTGGCATGTAATGGGGCACAGTCTGGCATGTAATGGGGGCACAGTCTGGCATGTAATGGGGCACAGTCTGGCATGTAATGGGGCACAGTCTGGCATGTAATGGGGCACAGTCTGGCATGTAATGGGGCACAGTCTGGCATGTAATGGGGCACAGTCTGGCATGTAATGGGGCACAGTCTGGCATGTAATGGGGCACAGTCTGGCATGTAATGGGGCACAGTCTGGCATGTAATGGGGCACAGTCTGGCATGTAGTGGCACAGTCTGGCATGTAATGGTGGCTCCGTGAGGCGAGGCATGACTAGTAGGAAGGGGGTAGTCTTATACGGCAAGTATATCCCAAAACCAACATTTTGGCTGGAAAATTAGGGGGTCGTCTTATACGCCCAGTCGTCTTATACACCAGCAAATACGGTATATCTTTTACTCCTATTACCTTTCGAGTCTATCTCTATACAGTACCGATATATTCCTCCCCCCCCCCCCTTTTTTGTTTGGTTTTTCGGGCCCTTGGGGTCCCTCAAGTCCGAACTCTATTCCTATTGACTTTTAGGATGATGGTACTACTAATTTCTTACTGCTTATATTAAGAGGTTCTCACATTAAATCACGTCTTATGGTTAGTATTGGTTCGGAGCTCGTGTGTTTGTACTTTTGAATTTAAGTCCGACGGACTTGTGTACACACAATCGCATAATCCGACGGAACACATTTGTTGTTTGAGAGCATGCACAGCCAACATTTGTTGTCGGAAATTCCGACAACAATTGTCCGATGGAGCATACAGATGGTCAGATTATCCGACAAAACCCTTCCATCACACAATTGTTGTCGGAATATCCGATCGTGCCTTTAGGCAGGTCATAGATGAGTCAAAAAACAAACGTTCTGTTGATTGAAAAACAAAAACGGTGTTCGTTTTATCATACGATTGAAGCTCGGACACTATTGATGCGAAAAACAAGAGATCTGATGATCAACAAGAATTTTCATTTGGTTTTTGACTCCTTTATGGTCTGCTTAAAAGCGGGAGTTCACCCGAAAAAATAAATTTAACCTTAGATTGATGCTCATTTTGTCAAGGGGAATCGGGTAGTTTTTTTTAAATCGAAGCCGTACTTACCGTTTTAGAGATGCATCTTCTCCACCGCTTCCGGGTATGGGCTGTGGGACTGGGCGTTCCTACTTGATTGACAGGCTTCCGACGGTCGCATCTATCGCGTCACGAGTAGCCGAACGTCGGTGCGACTCTATACGGCGCCGGCGTTCGGCTACTTTCGGAAAATCGTGACGCGCTGTATGCGACTGTCAGAATCCTGTCTGAAGACTGTCAATCAAATAGGAACGCCCAGTCCCGAAGACCATACCCGGAAGCGGTGGAGAAGATCGCTCTCTAAAACGGTAAGTACGGCTTCAATTTTAAAAAAAACTACCCGATTCCCCTTGACAAAATGAGCCTCAATCTAATGTTAAACATTAACATTTCCGGGTGAACCTCCACTTTAAGAGGAGTCTAAAGAACCGGGCAGTAAGCACTAACGAATAAAAAATATGTCCCAGGTTATCTTCTCACACTTTTTTATATGGTGCCCTCACACATCTATAATTGTTCTACTTTTCAGGTAGAATTGCAGAAAATGTAATGTGATCTACTGAGAATCCATACAGATCCACTGTAGGTGTTCCTCTTCAAGGCTCTTCCTGTAGAACTAGAAGATAAGGTTAATAAGACGCATTAAACATTCACTGGCACCAGCAGCAGAGGAAAAAATGATTTCTGTGACCATATCTGACCCAGCGTCCCTACACTTCGAGCCATATAAATCCTGAGCACTTAGGATGTGATGTCTGAGAGCTGCCATGCCTCCCCTGAGAGTTGGCAGAGAGACTGGGCATTTAAGTAATTAACAGCTGAAACTGGGCAGAGCTTCAGGGTGCAGTGTTAGTGCTGCAGCACAGACTGTACATAGACTGAAGGGCACGCAATACAGATGCGCCATTACCTGTTATCTTCAGCACAAGAAAAGTATATTCTATGATATTTTTAAAGCAGCGAGGTAGATCTATTTGTCGGTGGGTGGTACACAGCTAGCATTATACAGACAGATATTTTATTTATATGATGTATTCAGAGGTAAGCCTTTTCCATCTGTCCCTGTCGCTGAAAAAATACTGTTCTAAGCTCTGTCTTGTCCCCTACAAAATAAGGTGACCAGATTTTTAAAATGACATCCGGGGACATATTTTTTTTATTGGCAAATTGTAAACTATTTTATACGCATATTTTCCTCAAATTATATATGCTGTTAGTGGTGTAGTGTGGGGTGTCAGCGCCCAGGACATGGCAAATAATTTGCACCCTCCCCAGACTTTTAGCACCCCCTGAGTCCCTTCCACTAGTACAGTAGTACTGACCAACTTGATTCCTACACTGACATACCTGACCACTGCATTAACCTGATTCCTACACTGACCACTGCACTGACCTACATGACCACTGGCACTGATCTACCTGACCACTGGCACTGATCTACCTGACCACTGGCACTGATCTACCTGACCACTGGCACTGATCTACCTGACCACTGGCACTGATCTACCTGACCACTGGCACTGATCTACCCGATTCCTGCACTGACCACTGTACTAGCCTAACTGATTCCTACACTGATCTACCTGACCACTGGCACTGATCTACCTGACCACTGGCACTGATCTACCCGATTCCTGCACTGACCACTGTACTAGCCTAACTGATTCCTACACTGATCTACCTGATTCCTATACGGACCACTACATTGACCTACCTGATTCCTGCACTACTCACAGGTCGGTTAATTTTTCTTTCCTTATCAGTGCATTAAAATGATCAGTATATTCCCCCATTCCCATGTCACATCTTGACTTGCCCACTTTTCTTTGCAAAAACACTCTGTCAGATTGCGGGGGCATCTCCTGTGCACAGCCCTCTTCATATCACCCCACAGATTTTCTATGTCAAACTTTTTATTCAGTTTCCAAAATAATAAAATTAACTTTACAGTTTAATACCAGAAAAAGTGCAATATGGTTCAGACATCATAAACTCTATACCAACAACGATGGCATATTTGAAGGGTAAAAAGTTTAAAGCAGGAGTCCATGGGGGCCCATCAAGGAATGTCAGGGACTGCACCGGTGTGGTCAGTTATGGTGAGACTTGTGTTGCGAGGCCTTGCAGCTGTCCAACCTTATATGTTCAATTGGGGGGGGGGGTCAGACAGAGCTACACCCACCCGTCGCACCACTAAGGCAAAAATGTGGTCATTATAATGAGTCTATAACAAACATAATGACTACCCAAGTCATTTAGCACTAAACATATTATCTTAACCTGGGAATAACCTATACTTGCCATAAATTAAGCGTGTGAGTGGCATATTTTCTAAGATATATTACCACTTGTAAAGCCTAGACAGAAACCCTAAGGCCCCTTTCACGCGGGGGCGGCCACAGTAAAGCTCTTTCCGATCTATTTACTAATAACCGCATACGGATTATAAATGGTCAATGCTGATTGAAAGCGTGAAGTTCCTCTTTAAAATCGCAAAATTTGAAGGATTACATCACAGTTGGCGCTGTGCGTGTGTGTGGCTTCCAATGCATTTCATTAGATTAGTGCCAGACACAGGCTCCACCCGCATCTGATGTTTCTGTGTTATTTGCTTGTTATATAACGTCCTGACCTTTTGAATTTGTTGGGAGCAAATTGGGAACAAATTTTCCACCTGAATTCACAGAGCCTTCTAAATCATGGTTGTTACAAAGCTAAATGGTTCTCAGTAATAGGCAATGAATAAATTTACCAATCCAAATGCAAGTGAATGACACCACTGCTACGGGCTTGTGAGGAGGGACAGAGGCAATTTTCTAAGAGGACATTAATCTTGAAAATGAATCCAATCCCCCTATTTACTATCTAGAACTAGTTGGCCATTAAGCAGATCCTCTAAAGTAAATTGGTGACTTTACCCATTCACTTATTTTCTACTTTGCTGTTCGTTTGTGCTGTACTGGGCAGATATGAGGACCTTTGGTGCTGGACTGGGCAGATGTGAGGACCTTTGGTGCTGGACTGGGCAGATGTGAGGACCTTTGGTGCTGGACTGGGCAGATGTGAGGACCTTTGGTGCTGGACTGGGCAGATGTGAGGACCTTTGGTGCTGGACTGGGCAGATGTGAGGACCTTTGGTGCTGGACTGGGCAGATGTGAGGACCTTTGGTGCTGGACTGGGCAGATGTGAGGACCTTTGGTGCTGGACTGGGCAGATGTGAGGACCTTTGGTGCTGGACTGGGCAGATGTGAGGACCTTTGGTGCTGGACTGGGCAGACGTGAGGACCTTTGGTCCTGGACTGGGCAGATGTTGAGGACCTTTGGTGCTGGACTGGGCAGATGTTGAGGACCTTTGGTGCTGGACTGGGCAGATGTTGAGGACCTTTGGTGCTGGACTGGGCAGATGTTGAGGACCTTTGGTGCTGGACTGGGCAGATGTTGAGGACCTTTGGTGCTGGACTGGGCAGATGTTGAGGACCTTTGGTGCTGGACTGGGCAGATGTTGAGGACCTTTGGTGCTGGACTGGGCAGATGTTGAGGACCTTTGGTGCTGGACTGGGCAGATGTTGAGGACCTTTGGTGCTGGACTGGGCAGATGTGAGGACCTTTGGTGCTGGACTGGGCAGATGTTGAGGACCTTTGGTGCTGGACTGGGCAGATGTTGAGGACCTTTTGGTGCTGGTGGTGAACTTATTTTTTTGGCCAACATACAAACTAATACTTTTGTTTTTGTGTGCTTTGGGAAATGTGCATATAAAATTAAATCGGCCCTCCTATACTATAAATAGTATGGGTACCACCAAGCTGGTGTCTACAAGCCATGTATTTTGATTGTTGGCTATCAAACATTTTCCTGGGTGCAATCAGCGAGTAGTAAAGAACTGGTCTGGCACACGTTTAACCCTTTGATCACCCCTGAAGTTAACTTCTTCCCTGCCAGTGTCATTAGTACAGTGACAGTGCATATTTTTTAGAACTGGTCACTGTATTAGTGTCACTGGTTCCCAAAAATTGTCAGTTGGTGTCCGATTTGTCCACCGCAATATTGCAGTCCCGCTATAACAGGCCGATCGTCACCAATACTAGTAAAAAATAAAAATATTCCATAGTTTATAGACGCTATACTTTTTGCGCAAACCAATCAATATATGCTTCTTAGGATTTTTTTTTTTACCAAATTGGATGTATTTTATAGCAGAAAGTCAAAAATATATTTTTTGAGGGGAAAATTTGTCAGGTTTATTTAGTGTATACAGCAAAAAATAAAAACCGCAGAGATAATTACAGTACCCACAAAGGCTCTATTTGTGGGATAAAAGGGCATACATTTTGTTTAGGTACAGCATCACATGAACGCGCAATTGTTAAAGCAATGCAGTATCATATTGCATAAAATGGCCTGGTCATGAAGCGGGGGGGGGGTAAATCTATCGGAGGTTAAGATGCTGCTCATTTTATTGTGCACTGTTCTATAAATGTGTAGAATGTGTTTGTGGGATTGAAAAATCTATTTTTAAGTCTAAATCATTTCTGATGGGATCATTGGAAGCTCTGTGCTTGGAATGCTTAATCTTAATCCTAATAAAAAAATGTGTAGTGGGGTCATCCTTTCAGAGTCTAATGACAGGCCTGACTCTCCGCTGGAACTTTGCTCACGTTTGTAAATATGTACGATACCTTTAAGAAGTTATGCATTGTGGGATTGCAAGTAGCGGGAGATATGGACTCCATTGACTCTTAGGAGAAACAGACTACACATCCCACAGTGCCCTGTGTTATTGGAACATGTGACACCTCCGCATAGACTTATGGGGGAGGTTACTTAAGGAAAGGGAGTGGCTGATCTCTCTCTCTCGGGACCTGCTTCTTTTCCTCTGCGGAGCTGCTGACTACAGCACAGCCAAGCTGTTGGGCCTGAAGCCTGGGCCTAAATCCACCGAGAGACCAGCCATTCGGGAGGAAGCAAGACTCCAGTATCCAGCCCGTGTGCCGGGAGATCGGAGAGGAAACCCAGCTGACAACTGAAGCAGTGGAAAACCCTCGTCCGCGATCCTTGTGCTGTGGAGCAGTGATTTACCACCTTGCCTACTGAGGAGAATTCATTCGGATCGGGCCTGTCGGTTGAGAGAGCACATGCTCAACTTCCAATCCTTCTTTTCCAGGCAGTTAACTTAGTGCCACCCTACAAGTCGGAGACACGTGTTGGGCCTCTAGCTGAGACTTAGAGGCCCTTTAACTCTATAGTTATCATACAGAAGTGATTGACGCTGACAAGCAATCAGTTCACCAACGTTGTTGTTCAGGATCCTTTGTTTGACTAACTTCTTTTCATCGTTTACCGTTTGTGGATTATAAATTAACGTGCACCAACCGGCCGCAACGTGAACCTTAGTCTCGAGACATTCTTTAGCTGTTTCGCAGGATTTCCCACTAGAGGGATCTCGCAAACATAGATTGCCTACACTAGTTTAATTTAATGGTACCATTCTTTAGCTTAGACCTATTCATTATTGTCATTACTGATTCCTGCAAGGGCCCTTGCGAAATCATATTGTGTTAATGTCTGACAGTTGCTCATCTATGATTTAAACTTATGCTTGTCTTCTTCGAGTTCACCTAAAGTAAACTCATTCTTTTGGTTTAAATATACTACTGTGTGAAGTGTATTTTCTCGTCTGGAGGGACCATCCGTAAAGCCGGTAATGTCACTGTTACATTGTCATTGAATATTATATGCCTGCTATTATGACCCCAGCCCAGCAGAGGTCATAATATTCCCACCAGACTTCTGATGTGTCAAGGGAGGGCTCAAAAGAGAGTAGATCCCAAATCAACCAGCGGCTCCTGAGGTGGTATTGCTACAAATATATTTGAAATTCTCCTTGTATTGGACTGTCTGTCTGTATACAGCAAGCCTAAGACGTATTGGGTTCTCCAAGCTGCATAGTTTCCCTTGTATTCGGCTAAACACAGTTTAGAATGTGTGGTATATGGGAGCTGCTCTGTCCTGCAGCAGAATGTCGCCCCCCCCTCCCGTCTCCATATCAGCTAATGGATGTAATGTGAGTCTGTGCTGTTGATGGTTGCTGAGGCTCTATTAATGCGGTATTATCCTTTTCTGATTTCATAATCCTCGCAGGCAGATTTCAATGCAATATGATAAAGTCTCGCAGCATGCTGAGTGATTGTAAAATGCTCCCTCCTCTTAGCCAGTCTCTTAAATGGGTCAGATTGAGCAGTGGCACCAAAGTAATTAGCTTCAACCACCTTTTTCCCAGATGCTTTTTTTTTCTAATGGAGTTCACAAACACTTTAGGAAAAGCAAAAGCTTGAGGTTTGAGGTTACTGCTTAGCCGGTTCATATTGCAAACTTTATTACTGTGCGACATAATAGCAGGGAAGTCTCTCGTACTACAATGGGGCAGTAGACGGGGTAAATATACAAGCAGGTGGAAGTGTTTCTAATGGCAACTTTGTTATTTCTTTTTTCTTTTTTGCCTGTATGTTTTTGTGCGGGAGATGGGAGCAGGGGCTTTTTTGTGCGGGGAGGGGTTTAACCACTTGCCGCCTGCCAATGACATATTGAAGTCGGCAAAGTGGTTGTAGAATCCTGACTGGACGTCATATGACGTCCTCAGGATTCTGAGCCGCTGCGCGCCCCCGGGGGCGCGCATCGCGGCGATCGTTGTTGCGGTGTGTCAGTCTGACACCCCGCAACACCGATCTCGGTAAAGAGTCTCTCTACCACGTGATCAGCCGTGTCCAATCATGGCTGATCACGATGTAAACAGGAAGAGCTGTTGATGGCTCTTCCTCACTCGCGTCTGACAGACGCGAGTAGAGGAGAGCCGATCGGCGGCTCTCCTGACGGGGGGGTTCGCGCTGATTGTTTATCAGCGCAGCCCCCCCTCGCATCGCCACATGGACCACCAGGGAAGGGCAGATAAAAAAAAAAGCCAAAAAAAAAAAAAAGTCTGTTAAAAAAAAAAAAGATGCCAATCAGTGCCCACAAATGGGCACTGACTGGCAACATAGGTAAATCAGTGCCGCCCCACAGTGTCCATTTAGTGCCACCCCACATTGTCCATCAGTGCCACCCCACATTGTCCATCAGTGCCACCCTACAGTGTCCATCAGTGCCACCCCACAGTGCCCACCCATGCCCAGTGCCCATCTGTGCCACCCATAAGTAGCCATCAGTGCCACCCATAAGTGCGGCCTATGTGTGCCCATCTGTGCCACCTATGTGTGCCCATCTGTGCCGCCTATGTGTGCCCATCAGTGCCACCTATGTGTGCCCATCAGTGCCGCCTATGTGTGCCCATCAGTGCCGCCTATGTGTGCCCATCAGTGCCGCATACAAGCGCCGCCAATCAGTGCCACCTCATCTGTGCCTGTCAGTACTACCTCATCGATGTCCATCAGTGCCATCTCATCGGTGCCCATCAGTGCCGCCATATCAGTGCCCGTAATTGAAAGAGAAAACTTACTTATTTACAAAAAAATTAACAGAAAAAAATAAAAACGTATTTTTTTTTTCAAATTTTTCAGTCTTTTTTTAGTTGTTGCGCAAAAAAAAAATCGCAGAGGTGATTAAATAAAAAGGACGCCAATTTTGTTTGGGTACAGTGTAGCATGACCGCGCAATTGCCATTCAAAGTGCGACAGTGCTGAAAGCTGAAAATTGGCTTGGGCGGGAAGGTGCGTAAGTGCCCTGTATGGAAGTGGTTAAGCAGCATTTTTGCTGCCCCCCTTGCAAGATGCTGCCCTAGGCCAAGCTACAGCGCTGGTGATAAGTGCCATTGAAAGCACTTACCTGTGTCCAGGGTAACAGAATCTGGAGCGATGCCTCCGTTGACGTCACAATCTCCACCTTGTCCAATCAGAGAGCACCTTGTTTTCAATGGAAAAAAAGAAACCAAGGCATTCTGTGAAGCGAGCAGCCTCTTGGCACTGGACCCGGAAGACTGTTGCTGTCACCTTTAGCTGCGGTGACTACTACAATGATTCAAGGCTCAGGTGTTAGATATGCGTGCTTGGTCCAGGTTGAACGATGTAATTATGCAATAAGCTTTTTATTCTGCTGCTCTGTTTATGTCTGCCATGATAATCCCTATACCTATAGTGTTTATTCTGCAAGCTAGCAACAAGTGCAGCCAATAGAAACCAATCGGCTTTCATTGATGTAAGTACAGTAAATGAGAGCGTGTTTGGCGGATATAGATGACTTCACTTAACTTGTTGTCATTGCTGGATGCAGGGATTCATGTTATTTTTAAGTTGCCTTGTTTAATAAGCTGTGCGGGTTTTAATGTGCCATGTATGGGATGAGTGTGCCTGTTTTCTGCCCTGTATAATGGGTGTCACATATCTGAGACGTTAGTTATAATGTGCATCATCTCATTTTCTTTTCATTAGTGTAATACACGGAGAAATGTGTAATCTGTGATACGTGTTTTGTGAGATGCCTAGCTGCTTAGAATGCCAGACAAGCCTGCTATGGCAATTATCTTCTTTATAAGGCAAATCAATTCTGTGGGCTCTGTTTTTAGAGGTTTTTATATAATTTTCTCCAAGGATTCTTAAATTTTAATTAATTATAAAAATAGGAGAAAGCTTTGGGAATTTTGCATGAAAAACTTTATTTGGACCCCCTTCTTTTGGACAGTCCCCAATCTTTCAGTACTAAAGGCGGCTTGCGGGCGTGTCTTCTCATTGATAGCGGTGTTATTTCCCGAAGCTTCCTTATAGGTTCCCCCTTGGCGCTCAAATGAATGAGGCGCATGTGTGTTCTTATTCGTGAAAAGAATGTGACTTTACATATGGGGTGGATCAAGGGTGGGTTGTGCTGGGCTGCAGGGCCATTTGAAGGAATTTGGGGACCCCAAGCAAAATGGACATGGAGGGCCCCCACCCCTTCCCCCCCCCCCTGCACACACGAAAAGCCTACAGGAACCACAGCATAGCGTGTGTTTTCCTCACCCCCCCCCTCCCCGTGTTCTCCTCTATCGCCTCACCCCCCCTCTCACTGTGTTCTTCTTACTCCTTCCCCCCTCCCTGTGTTCTTCTTACTCCTTCCCCCCTCCCTATGTTCTTACTGCCCCCATGTTCTTCTAACTACCCCCCCCCCCATGTTCTTTCTACTCTCCCCCCTCCCTATGTTCCTTTTACCCCCCCCCCCCTACTGACCGTAGCACGGCAGGAGATTCAGTTTCCTGTTCCCGGCCGGACTGAAAGGAAGTGAGCACTCAGTGTGAATCTGTGGAGAATCTGTCCACAGGACAACTATTAGTGGCGCTCTCCACAAATTGGGCCTTTAATGAAGAGTGGTAAGAAGAAAGCCATTGTTGAAAAAAAGCCATAAGAAGTCCCGTTTGCAAGAAGCCATGTGGGGTCACGGCAAACATGTGGAAGAAGGTGCTCTGGTCAGATGAGAACAAAAATTTTACTTGTTGGCCTAAAAGCAAAACGCTATGTGTAGCGGAAAACTAACACTGCACATCACCCTAAACACAGCACACTCACTGTGAAACATGGTGGTGACAGCATCGTGTTGTGGTAGAGCTTTTCTACAGCAGGGACAGTGAAGCTGGTCAGAGTGGATGTGAAGATGGATGGAGCCAAACACAGGGCAATCTTGGGCTGGGTTCACACTTATGCGCATTGGATGCAGGTTTCACCGTATCCAATTTGCATGACAGGAGACTGTGACCGGCTTTCAATGGAGCTGGTTCACACATCTCTGTGGTGGCTGCGGAGTGGATTGTACAGGGGTCCTGTGCGTCTTTGGCTCCGTTTCAGGTCCAAATTCAGGAACAAATTTAGGCCTGATTAGTTCCTAAAACAGAGAACAGGGACACACCGGACCCCTGCTGTGAGCCGTATCCGTATTCGGTGTTAACCTAGCCTGAGAAGAAAACCTGTTAGTCTGCTAAAGACTTGACACTGGGGCATAGATTCACCTTCCAGCAGGACAACGACCCCAAGCCTACAGCCAGAGCTACAATGGAATGGTTTAGATCAAATCGTATTCATGTGGTAGAATGGCCCAGTCAAAGTCCAGAACTAAATCTAATTGATCTATGGCAAGACTTGAAAATTGCAGTTCAGAGACACTCTCCATCCAATCTGACAGAGACTGAGATATTTTGCAGAGAAAAATGGCAAAAATGTCACTTTAGATGTGCAAAGCTGTTAGAGACATCCCCAAAAAGACTTGCAGCTGTAATTGTAATGAAAGGTGGTTCTACAAAGTATCGACTCAGGGGGGCTGAATACAAATACGCAATAAGCTTTTCACATATTTATTTGTAAAAAAAAAAATGGAAAACCATTTATCATTTTCCTTCCACTTCACAATTATTATTTCTATACAGGATCTATATAGCGCCAATATTTTGTGCAATGCTTTACAACAAGGGGCAGACAGTACACTTACAATATAAATCAATACAGGAGGGATCAGAGGGCCCCGCTCGTTAGAGCTTACAATCTAGAAGGGAGGGTCAAGTGGAACAAAAGGTAATAACTTTGGGGGGTGAGCTGATGGAGAAAATGTAAATACAGTTGTTAAGTGTAGGTAGGATAGGCTTCTCTGAAGAGAAGGGTTTTTAGGGATCGTCTAAATGCTAATAGAGTAGGCGATAATCGGACAGATTGGGGTAAGGTATTCCATGGGATTGGAGAGGCTCTGAAAAAGTCCTGGAGGCGAGCATGGGAGGAGGTGATGAGGGAGCTAGAGAACAGGAGGTCTTGAGAGGAACAAAGAGAACGAGTAGGTTGGTATTTAGAGACTAGGCTAGTGATGTAGCTGAGGGCAGAGATGTGGATGGCTTTGTAAGTAGTTGTTAGTATTTTTTATTTATTTTTTATTTTATTTTTTTATTTATTCAAAGCAGAGAAAAAGTGGCCCACATGGACCCCAACAACATTGAATCATATATACATAGATACAAGGAAAAACAGGTGGCAATATACAAAAACATATACAGGGTTGCACTGCACGCCCCCTTATATCCGGGCCAGGCGTGACAATATCTGAGATCCCTCAGTGGTCTAATTATGTTAAACTTCAGTGGGCGTGCGGCTGAAGCGTCACCCATGAAAATTAGTTAGTCCTGTATCAGGGCCTGGCAGGTCCAGCCGACTCTGAGTTTTCTAATTTTAAATCAAGAGATCAAGAAAGAGAGAGAGAAACAGAGTGAAGGGTGAAATGTGAAAGGAGGGGGTAAGGAGATGGCCGGGAACTGCTCCCGGGCGGGAAGGGGGGGTCCTCGATATCGGGGGGGGGGGCTACAGGGCAGGGGGGGGTGTGCGAACCATGGACCTCTGCACCAGAGCCCCTCAGGGGCCAGTGGGTTCTAGATCCGCTTCCGGAGGCCAGGGCATTGGCGCATAGGCTGACCTGACCTGCGTCCCGAACTTCTCCCCTAAGGTTCCGTCCCTCATCAGAGTACCTGAACATATTCCATAATTGCCAGGTCTCTTTGTAAGTCTCTTTCCTCTGCTGGCTAGTGAGGATCAGATCCTCCATCCGACCAATATCATCAACCTTTCTAAGCCACTGGGCCACCGATGGGGGGTGCGGGGACTTCCAGCATAGGGGGATGCAGGCCTTGGCCGCATCAAGTAGGTGACGCACCACAGACTTCTTATAGGTCCTGGCTGGGATGGTCGCCGCACGTAGCAATAAAAAATCCGGGTCGTCTCCCACCACTCGGTTCGTGAACTTCTGTGTTATGCGTCGGACCTCCCCCAGTTGTTAGTATTTTGCATTTAATTTGTTGGGGGACTGGAAGCCAGTGGAGGTAATCCAGTGAGAAGGGAGTTGCAGTAGTTGAGGCGATAGATGACGGTGCCACTTTGTGTTGGTTTATCACATAAATTCCCAATAAAATACATTTACATTTTTGGTTTTAACATGACAAAATGTGAAAAATTTAAAGAGGTATGAATACTTTTTCAAGGCACTGTAACTTTTCTTTTGATATTAACCACTTGCCGACCAGCTTGCCAACCAGTTTTACTGCGGCAGCATGGCTCTGCTGGGCTAAACGACGTTATGTTGCGTTGTTTTGCCCTGTGGCCACTAGGGTGCGTACGCCGCCGGAGGCACGCACCCGTTGCTCGATCCCCTAAGCCGATGCGAATGCCCGGCGGGCGCGATGACTGCCAGGCACCCGCGACCGCTCGTGACAAAGCGAGAACCGGAATCTGTGTGTGTAAGCACACAGATCCTGGTTCTCTGAGGGGAGAAACTACTGATCGTATGTTCATACAAAGTATGAACAGCGATCTGTCATTTCCCCTAGTAAGTCCTATCCCCCCCTTCAGTTAGAACACAGAGAGGGAACACATTTAACCCCTTGATCGTCCCCTAGTGTTAACCCCTTCCCTGCTAGTGACATTTTTACAGTAATCAGTGCATTTTTATATCACTAATCGCTGTAAAATTGTCAATGGTCCCAAAAATGTGTTAAAAGTGGCCGATCTGTCCGACATAATATCGCAGTCCCGATAAAAATCGCAGATTGCCGCCATTACTAGATAAATAAAAAATAATAAAAATTTCATAATTCTATCCCCTATTCTGTAGACGCTGTTACTTTTGCGCAAACCAATCAATATACGCTTATTTGCTTTGTTATGTAGAAGAATACATCACCCTAAACTGAGGAAAAATGTATTGTGTTTTTTTTAAATTAGGGTATTTATTATAGCAAAAAGTAAAAGATAATATTTTTTTTCAAAATGGTCGCTGTTCTTTTGTTTATAGCGCTAACAATGAAAACCGCAGAGGTGATCAATTACCACTAAAATAAAGCTCTATTTGTGAGGGGGAAAAGGACGCAAAATTTTGTTTGGCTACAACGTCGCACGACTGCGCAATTGTCAGTTAAAGCGACGCAGTGCCGAGTTGCAAAAAAAGCTCTGGTCAGGAAGGGGGTAAAATCTTCCGGGGCTGAAGCGGTTAACAAAGGTACTTTTTTTTTTAAAACTGGCAGCAAGCTAAATTGCACTCAACAGTTCCTCCATTGTGCCCTAATTTGTTGACGTTCGTTATGGCGGATAACTCTTGGTTGGCAGAATATAGTCTTTGATGATCTAATTACTGTTCGATGTACGTAGATTACTTGCCTATAAATAGAGAAATCTGGAGAACGCGGGTCACTTGCTGTATAGTCCGCCCTTGGTGCATTAAGATTCAGGTGACTGACAAGGCTGCTTGTTACTTGGAATAATGATAGTGGTTTCTTGTAATGGGCTCCAGCTCTAACCATACCTATTAGAGGTTCATGTTGCCTGATGTAGATTTGTATTGTGTAAAGGATGCTCTTTATGGTGCTCCCTTCCCTGCCCCCGTGGCTCGTGCTGTTTACTGTAATCCTGCTTCCATGGGATTATCTGCGTCTGCACAAGGCCAGCTAAGCGCTGCTCAGTTTTCCAATAGCAGGAAGAGCCCTGTAATCCATCCGTACAGCAGCGTGCATTGGCTGCAGGTTGCTTTGATCCCTTGCTAGTTTGGGTTTAAGTGTCAGGCAGCCATCTTGTTCCAGAGCTGCATCCTTAACCCTTTCCTGTGCATCTGACCACATCTTGTGCCGGGCTAATGTGTCCGGGAAAGAATCTGTGATGTTTGTTTCTGAGATCATTAGGCATTGACTAAAAAGCTGGTTTGCAAATCTGTGACCCCCCCCCCCCCCCATCACTCCCTTCCCTGCAGTTTTCAGTCCCAGGTCCACCAAGGTGCCTGTTTGTCATATTGTGCGATGACTAGAGAGTCAGGAAATAAGCAGATGCCAGTAAAGGGTTGAAGGTGGTAATTTCTCCCAGCGGAGATGCTTCCAGGAGGTTTGACGCATTAAGTGTCACTGATCTGTCCCCTCTTGGGAAAAGTGCAGTGCAGTCTTCAGAAGGCCCCCCTTTCCTCCTCAGCATCTCCCTGTCCGGGTCGGGTTTATGCAAGGGAAGCTGCTTGAAAAGGTGACCTTTGCAATGTGTACAGAGCATGCTCTTTGAGCCAGCCCGGCTGCAGCTTCTTGCCTGCTTGCCTGCAAGCTGTAATCTGCTTATAGGTGCATTGTCATAGCAACAGGCCCAGAGAGCAGCAGCCTGGGCACACCGGGACTCTGTTTGTGCTACCTGAGGGGCGGGATGCTAAAAGGAGGAGGGGGAAGGATGCAGTAGCCAGCTATTTGAGACCAGATTTTATTCCACCGATTGCCAGTTCTGCCCCTGAGCCCGGAATGATCGCAATTCAGCCCATTTGGTAATATTATAAGATTTGCAAGGACATCTTCTTCTCCCGGCCAGGATGCCCAGCCTGGTTACCTGACATTGCCCCCTGGCCTATTCAACTCCCTGCCGGCATGTGACCCTTGACCCCTGTGCAAAGGAGCGATGGATGGGTGAGGTTTTGTGACATGAGTCCTAGCAATGATTTGGTCGTGCACAGCAAGGTGGCTGTATAATTGCTTCATGTAAGTCTAATTTTATTGTCTATCACAGCATGCATACTCTCGTTATATTCCCTGTGTTGCAATGGAGGTAATTAGCGGCTTATAAAAATGTAATTATTTAATTGTTCTGATTGCTCTTCAGTTGTTTGATGCGGATCTCCATTTATTGTAAGTGATTCTGAAAGGCTGAACTTTATGGAATTGTTTTTTTTGTTTTACGTAAACTTATTTTAATTCCCCATTTAAGATTTTTAAATCTACCTGGAACTTGGATATGTTTTCAGAATATTAGGATGGACTTAAAAAAAAAAAAAGATTTTCTCTGTTTTATAGATAAAAGAAAACTTTATTAGAATACCATTAATATTGTCTGTTGGTGTAAATTTCCTGAATACCAATTTTTGTTTTTCATGGATATGTTTTCAGAATATTATAAAATGATTTTCTGTTTTTATATATAAGAAAACTTTATTAGAATACCAATTTTTTTTTTTTTTAATTCGTTTATTTGCTGCCTGTGTGCAAAAAAAATGATGTGTAGTCTGCAGGTGATATAATGTGTTTATAAATTTCAAAAAGAATATCTACAAAACTGAACATTCTATAAATATTTTTTGTGACCTCCTTCGGTCATCTCAATCTACAAAATCGATAAAGTGCCTAAAGGCTATTCATAAAATGTTATAAAAATAGAGTAAGTAACATTGTATGCTTATTGTTTTTAAAATGCAAATCTTTTTTTTATTTTTACTTTTTAATGCGAAATACTTTTTGCTATATGTATCCCATTTAAGAGCTTTCTTCACTTTCTGTTCAAGTGATATTTGTCACTGTGACGGGAAATAAAATTAAATCTCGCAGGAACCAAGATGTAATAACCAGAAAGGAAATTTTGAGCTCTACCGTTGTCTGCACTGAAAAGATTTCAAATCATGTCCTGTTTTGGTGACTACTGTAACTGGGACAGGAAATGAGACAAAACAATAAAACATGACAGAGGTTCTAAAGCATGGGTCTTCAAACTATGGCCCTCCAGTTGTTAAGGAACTACAATTCCCATCATGCCTAGTCATGTCTGTGAATGTCAGTGTGTTACAATGCCTCATGGGATGTGTAGTTTTACAACAGCTGGAGTTTTTACAACAGCTGGAGTTTGAGGATCCCTGTTCTAAAGCATGTGTGCTCAACCTGTCGCCCTCCAGCTGTTGTGCTGGATACTGATGGTCCAGTTCGGGAGGAGTAGATCATTCCTCTCGATTGGGAATGGCCATACATGATTCAACATTTGGTTGGTTCTTGCTGAACCAGCTGCATTTTGATCCATGTGTGGCTGACTTAAAGGGGTTGTAAAGAGAAATAAAAATAACAAACATGCCATACTAACCTCCACTGTGCAGCTCGTTTTGCACAGAGTGGCTCCGATCCACGTCTTCTGGGGTCCCTCGGCGGCTGTCTCTGGTCCTGCCCGCAAGAACTGTCCACCTTAATGCGAGCGAGCATGGTGGTAAGTTCTTGCAGGCGCGCTCCTGTGATACAGCCGGCGGCTATAAGCCGCTCACTGTATCACTCAGGCCCGCCCCTGGCGCACCGTGGCATTGGATGTGATTGACAGCAGCGCAAGCCAGTGGCTGCGCTGCTTTTAATCCATCCACTCTAGCCAATCAATGACCAGGCTGAGCGGCGAAAAGGACGTCGGGGCTCAGGTAAGTAAAACGGGGGGGCCGGAATTTTCGGATGTTTTTTCACCTTAATGCATAGGATGCATTAAGGTGAAAAAACATGTACCTTTAGTGTCCCTTTAAGAACATGGGTGCTCAACCTGTGACCCTCCAGCTGTTGCGGAACCACAAGTTCCATCATGCCTCAGCTTTTGAGAGTCATGCTTGTTTAACTGACACCCTTGCAATGCGTCATAGTTCTGCAACAGCTGGAGGGCCACAGATTGAGCACCCATGTTCTAAAGTCAGCCATACATGGATCAAAATGCAGCTGGTTCAGCAGAAAACGGCCGAATGCTGATGCATGTATGGCCATTCCCATCCGAGAGGAATGATCGACCCCTCTCAAAACAGGACTATCAGTATATCCAGCACAACAGCTGGAGGGCCACAGGTTGAGCACCCATGCTTTAGAACCTCCCGAATGGGAGGTTCGGGATATTTTTATTTAATCGGCACTTGCAGCTAATCGGTTGCAGCACTGATCAGTGTATTCTAGCAGAGGAGTCCCACTGTCAGAATACAGTAACGCAATGGGGGATCCCCAATCCACCTCAAAGGTGTTAATGGTGGATCTGTCCGGTTTAAAAATAAAAAAAAATTTATCTGTAACCAGCTTTACCCCTCCAAAATATAATTAATAAAAAAAGTGGCCATACAGTTTGGCAGGTATCTTCTGAGACTATATAGTTGTTGATCTTTGGGCTTTTTGCTGAAAACCACTGGGTGGGCCAGTCCTGTCCTCCATGTGTATTGTGTAGAAATGAAACAATTTGCAAATGAATGGGTATTTCCCATGTCCTAGGGACCGGCAGCTGTTTTAATTACAGCCTTTTCTTAATGCAGGTCACGTGGGTTACCTAAACTGAAAGAATCGCGTTCCCATGAGTCCTTGCTGAGCCCAGGCAGTGCAGTGGAAGCTCTGGATTTGGCGACAGAAGATAAAATCCTGGTGAAGCCACTACACAGCAGCATATTGGGCCAAGACTTTTGTTTTGAGGTAAGGCAGTATGTATTTTCTTATGATGCCTCGTGTAAATTATTAACTCTGATGCCTGAGTAACCTTTTGATTTATTTCCTTTTTTTTCTTTTTATTCTTTCTACTTGTCAATACGCGCCTGTTAGGTCACATACTCCAGCGGCAGCAAATGTTTTAGCTGCTCATCTGTAGCAGAGAGAGATAAGTGGATGGAAAATCTGCGGAGGACTGTCCAACCTAACAAGGTAAGCGTCAAGGAAAACAAGCCCGCTGCTGATCGTTTTCATCATTCTCCATCTTTTTTCAACAGTAAGTTTTAATGAGCAGCACATTAGTGATGTTCTACTAAAGGGCAGCGCCAGTCACCTGTAAACACTCAGAATAACATGTTGTTTGTATTTGATTATATTGTGATCTGAAGCCGTATAAGCGTTAATGATCAGATCTTGCAGCCGAGAGCACGTTTCCGGATAAGGTTTGTGGGGGATGGAGTATGGAATTGCAATGTGTATGATGGCTGGTTTGCATAATTCTCCCTATAAAAGCAGGAACTTGCTGGATCCTGATTTATTTGTTTTTCCTGCTATAGGCCTAAAACCTTTAAACCATGCATCCAAAACAGAAAAGCAGACATAATGCAGTAGTTTTTGCTTTGCATAACCATCGGTAATTTTTTTGTTAGATATTGGAATTTTATAGCATTTGGTTAAGATGTTACTAAACCCACAACAGTAAAATCATTCTGTATATGCAGTAAAGCCGCCTTGTTGTACTCACTTGTGGAACCTAAGGGGTTAATCCTGCACACTGTGTAAAAATGCTGTTTGACACTGCCTTCTCAGATCATCCACTTCTTTTACTGTCCCCAATGCATCTGCTGATCGAACAAAACCTTGGGGGCACTCTGCACATGCTCAGTTTGGTGTGTAATGCTAGAGAGGTTTTTTTTTTTTTTTTTTCTCTTGGGAGGGTGCATGTGATCAGCACAGGGCCAATCGGCACTGTCCAAACAAAGCATCGGGGGTCTTTCCCGCCTCATTGGACAGTCGGAGTAGAATGAAAACTCCTCCAAGTTTTAACAAGACACTGATAGAAGTCATAAGACTGCTATATACTGCTGATGAGATAAGGTATTTAGCAGTTTATATTTACTAACTTTATTGCATTTCGATGTTTTGTGTACTGTGGGAGACCAGATATAATGAATGCAGGGTCCTGGGTTTAGTAACACTTTAATGCATTGTGCATGCGTCACTGTTGTGACACTGCTGTGACAAGACTAATATTGGCTATAGATGGGATACATTTTCAACCAGTTCTGCAATATCTGCTTATGGTAATCCTGCATGTACAGGCATAAAAAAAGTTACTATCAAGATTTGAGTGTTTTAGTATCTGTAGCACTATGTTGGATTATATGCTAGCATGTTGAAAAATAATAAGGGCCTTATGGCTGTTGAAATTAACAGGAGGCTGGCAATGTGCATATAGATTTCCATTGGCTCCCGTTGCTGTTAGTGAGCCAGAGAGGGGGGGTGAGGCCGAGCCGCTGCTCTGTGTTTAAATGCACACACAGAGCAGTGGCTCAGCTTGTGTGCCCCCATAGCAAACTGCTTGCTGTGGGGGCACTTGGCAGGAGGGAGGGGCCAAGAGCACCGACGAGGGACCCGATGGGAAGGCAAGTATAACATGTTTGTTATTTTTAAACAAAAGACTTTAGTTATCACTGTAAAGGGGTTATAAACCCTCGTGTTTTTTCACCTTAATGCATCCTATGCATTAAGGTGAAAAAACACCTTGCTGTGCCTGCCCCCCCCAGCCCTCCACCCCCGTTTTACTTCGGGGGGTGCGATCCCGCATCGATTCTCCTCGCGGCTTCTCGGCTCTTCATTGGATAGATTGATAGCAGCGCAGCCATTGGCTCCCGCTGCTGTCAATGAAATCCAATGTCGCGGCCGCTGGGGGGGCAGGGCCAAGTCATACGCCCGCAAGGTAACCCCCTCGGGATAGAGCCTCCCAGTGGGGGTTATCTATTGCGGGGAGGAGCCGCGAGAGTCGCCGTGGGACCCCAGAAGAAGACGAGGATCGGGACAAAATGGAACTGCACAGTGGAGGTAAGTATGTTATTTAAAATTTACAGGGTGACCAATTGAGACTGCTTTACTTATTCTGGATCAGGCACAGCTATGAACAGCTATGTGTTTAGATTTTTCTGTATCTTTAAATTTACAGTTTCACTATTGTTGATCTGTCACCAACTACAGCTTCTTTTTAAATAACTTCAGTTTTCTTCTAGACATATCAGGAGTTAATGGAGCTGCTTAAAATAGACCCAGCAGCACATAAGAGTTTAAATCAAATGTGTCACTATGAATTAGCCTTTCATGAAAGAAACCCATATACCATACAAGCTTTTAGTCTAGTTTACATTTACGTTGCTCTGCATCCTCCTTCTGTTTGCTGCCAAATGGCACTAATGGAAGTTGAATTCCAAGTTGCAGAGAATGGTGCTCAGTACATCAAAACTCTAGAAGTTTAGAAAGTGAATTGTTCTGCATGTATATATATTTATGGTGACACATGGGTGCCAATTTGCTTCCTTTTTTGTGAGGACAAAAAAAAACATAATCCTTAAAGGGGTTGTAAAGGTTTGTTTTTTATTTTCTAAACAGGTTCCTTTAAGGTAGTGCATTGTTGGTTCACTTACCTTTTCCTTCCATTTCCCTTCTAAATGTTTTTTTTCTTTGTCTGAATTTCCCACTTCCTGTTCCTCCTCAGTAGGGATGAGATCCAGCGTGTTCGCATCGTACACGTGCAGAGCCCCCCAGGAAGTCTGCACGGCGCTGCGCTAACCACAGCCAGGGAGACATTTCCCGATGCTCGGCTGCAGAGATCGGGACAATGTCTCCCTGGCTGTGATTAGCGCAGCGCCGTGCAGACTTCCTGGCTGGCTCTGCACGTGAACGATGCGAACACGCTGCTGTTCTAGCTGACTAACCCCCAGCCAAATGATGGGGCAAGCTTACTGAGGAGAAACAGGAAGTGAGAAATTCAGACAAAGAAAAAAAAACATTTAGAAGGGAAATTGAAGGAAAAGGTAAGTAAAACAACAATGCACTAGCTTAAAGGAACCTATTTAGAAAATAAAAAACAAACCTTTACAACCCCTTTAACATAGACATATACTTGAATGCAAAGTTATAGTACTGTTGTACTGGAATACATAAATAAAAATAAATGCCAAAGTCTGATATTTCCTATGTAATTCATAGTTTATTTCAGTTTTGACTGTAGAATTCTCTTGACACCTGGCTTGGAATTACTTCTAACCTCCTGTTATTTCACTTTCAGGACAACTGCCGAAGGGCGGAAAATGTACTGCGGCTGTGGATTATCGAGGCCAAAGACCTGGCCCCCAAAAAGAAGTATTTTTGCGAGCTCTGCCTGGACGACACACTCTTTGCACGTACCACAAGCAAAACTAAAGCAGACAATATCTTTTGGGGAGAGCACTTTGAATTCTCTGGATTGCCCCCTATCCACAATATCACTGTGCACATCTATAAGGACGTAGAGAAGAAAAAGAAAAAGGATAAGAACAATTATGTGGGACTGGTGAATATCCCAATGGCCAGTGTGACTGGCAGGCAGTTTGTGGAGAAGTGGTACCCTGTAAGCACACCTACCGCTAACAAAGGCAAAACTGGGGGACCTTCGATACGTATTAAATCCCGCTATCAGACGATCACTATCCTGCCTATGGAGCAGTACAAGGAGTTTGCTGAATTTATTACAATTAATTACACCATGCTATGTTCTGTCCTGGAGCCGGTGATCAGCGTCCGTAATAAGGAGGAGATGGCCTGCGCGCTGGTCCACATCCTACAAAGCACGGGTAGAGCCAAGGTAAGGACATCTCTGTAGTTCTCTAGAGCTTTATGTCTCCTTGTTATGTTTCTTCGTGGTGTCTTTTCATCAGAACTGAGCAAATATGACTGGCTGAATCTTCCTAGCAATGTTTGAACCTGTACAGGAATGTGTAATGTAAAAAAGGATCGCTCTGCTTCAGACTACCCTTTTAGGATGCATTCACACCTGCTTGTAGTGGGAACCCATGTTTCCGCTCTCAGTTTTTCACACATTTTTCACTTGAATGGGATGCCCTATGTTGGACCCTTTTTGGGTGTGGAGAGTTGCTCGATTTGTCCATGTGCCTTTTGCGTTTGCTGCGTGATAAAACATTTGGGACACTGTGTCTGCTAACCAGGTTTGGGGTGTCATTAACCATTAATGGTACCAAAAGCACGGCGTGAGTTTGCAGCACGTTTCCAAAACGTGGTAAAACGCTCGTTTTCTGTGTGTTGTCGCATGTTCAGGAAATTTGAATGGAGCCAAAAGTTGTAGTTGACGTCTTCAGAATATGTGAACTAACACCCTTCCCAACTTCTCTGGTCCTCACTATACTTATCCCTGTGGATGCCAAGGTGTCTCTGCCCACAGAGCCGGAGTAGCGATCTGAGGATTTTAAATCTCTACTCCTCACCCTCTCCGTTGTACAGCGCTTGTAGGACAGATCAGAGCCATGCTCAATGCCGGCAGTGACCAGTCAGCATGGCTCTGATCAGTCTTGGGGACTGGGGGGTGAGGAGGGTTATGACAGTGATGGCAACCCTTGGCACTCCAGATGTTTTGGAACTATGTCTCCCAGGATGTTCCACTACACTGCAGAGTGCATGAGCATCATGGGAAATGTAGTTCCAAAACATCTGGGGTGCCAAGGTTCTTCATCACTGGTGTATGTCGTCAGTTCACCTTTTCAATTTTTCTAAAATGGTCAACGAAGTGTTTATAAAGCCAAAACTTTCTTCAGTTTTGGATAGAGCAGTGAGGTGTTAGAACCCCCGTCATGTTATTGTTTGTCTGTGTCCCCACTAGGAAGATTTGTCCTGCTGACCACTGTAACTGGGGCTAAAAGTAAGGAAAGGGTTACATTTTTTAGTTGATTCCAGAACAGTGATAAAGGAGACATCTTCTAATGGAGAGGCCTGTGACCAGTGACAACATTTCTAAAGCCCTTTACACACGGCCGGGAATCCCGTCAGGAAAAAAACGTCGGTTTTCATGACGTGATTCCTGGCAAGCTTGCTGTGCATACAGACGGCCATTCAAAAGAACCCGCCGTTCTTTTGAATGGCAAGAACGCGGTGACGTCATCAACTACGACGAGCCGGCACTCGTCACATTCAATGCCGTCGCCGCCATCTTGCTACACCCTACACTACCCTTGTATGCTACCGCGCATGCGTCGAAGTCTCATCGAGCATTTGCGGGTTTACCTGGGGACAGGTAAGCATAGTAACGTAGGGTTTTCTCGTCAGGAAACACTCTGCCAAGAATCCTGACGAGAAAATAGAGAGCAGGTTCTCTATATTTCTCGTCTGGATTTCCGGCAGTTTTCTGGACGTGAAAGCATACACACGCCCGGTTTTCACAGCAAAAAGCTCTCCCAGCAGCTTTCTTGCCGAGAAAACCGGTCGTGTGTACGAGGCTTCAGAGGGGGATTCCTGTTCTTTCTATATAGTAGAAAGTGAAGGGAGATTTTTCATGTTGGACAAGAAAAGAAACTCACAGGGTTTACCCATTCCATGCTGTGTTCAATAAAAAAAAAAAGCTTTGGATTTTTTATTTATTTTTTGTCCTTACTGCCCATACTGTTACAAGAGGAAGTGACACAATGTGGTTGATTTGCTAAAACTGTAGTGCAAAATCTGGTGCAGCGGTGTATAAAATTCCAATCAGCTTCCGCCCCTGTTCACAATGGTGCAATTCGAAATGCGGATTGACATGTCAAATCGCAGCTTATTGCCGGCAATGGCACTGTCCCAATCGGTGCAACGATGATTTCAGTAGTTCCTGCACTACTTTTGGCGACTTCAGGGGCGATTTCAATAGACATCTGTGCACAAACCCGCACAAATGTCTTTTTAAAACGCCCCCAAACTCACACTGAAATGCGGGTGTGAAATCGTGTTTAGCTAAACTGGCACAGTTTCAAACCCGCGTTCAGTGTAAACGTACCCTCCAGGTTTTATTGTCGAAGCATAATTGAACAAGTCAGAAGCTGATTGGCTACCTTGCACAGCTTCGTCAGATTCTCAGTGCTCCAGTTTTAGTAAATCTCCCCCCCCCCCCCTTGCTGTCTTTACAGGAACTTGACTTCAAGCTTTTCCAGGCAATATTTCACTATGTGAAAGCTGCAACACTGACTCATTTTCTGTCATCCGTTGCGTTCTCATATGATAAGGTCAGCCTGTGGCCCAGTGAGACACATCCTAGAGTCCTAACTGCTGGAACATTATCATCTTATGTTTCACGGAGCGTTTATTGAATCCGCTAAGATTTCAGGGAAGAAGGCGTTTCATGTTCCATTGTGTCATCTCTTCTCTCAGCACCGAGTCACCTCTGACACCGAGTTGTATCTGAGTTTTGTTATTTTTGTTTCTCCAAGTGATATCTATCAGGGGTCCAATTTGTGCCCATTGCTGAGCAGCCATTGGTATGCAGGTGCCCTGGCAGCTGCAGGCAAACTGGAAGTATATGTCCTGTACCATAGCCATTATATTACACAGGGCTACCTTATGGTGCCAAAGGGCCCAGTGCAAAGCAATATGCACCTTAGAATATATATATTTTTAAGCACTTTGCGGTCACATTGATCTTAACGGGTTTGTAAACCCTTGTTTTTAAAATAAAATAGTTTTTTTATATTTACCTGCTCTGTGCAATGATTTTGCCCTGATCCTCTTTTTCTGGGGTTCCCCACTGGCACACCAGGCTTCTCTGCTTCATTGTTTGCCCCCACGGATAGCCGCTTTTCGTGGGGGCACCCGTGTGGGCTCGCTGCCGAGTCCCGCTGCTGCTCCCATTGACACACAGCGGGGCTCGGCCCCGCCCCCCGCAGCACAAAAGGCTTTTCACCTTTATGTGATTCCCCTTTCCCTGGATTACACTCTGCTGCCTTATACACACAATGCTCTGGCTCTATGTCCTCTCCCCCCACACTCTGCATCACACTGCCTTACACACACTCATTATTGGATCTCACCACCTTATCCAGCCATGTGCTCAAGTTCTCTGCTCCATCCCACAGTCTGTGATCAGCTGCCATTGGAAGTCCCCTCTTTCACCTCCTGCTCTCTGTACTACTCCAGGCGCCACCCTCTGAGTTCACAGGAGCCAGAACTACAGAGGAGGTATCAATGCTCACTGACAGTATTGACTGTCGGCACACATTGAGAGCAACCCTGGGGGAAACATTTGGCGGTATACATCCACCACAATGTTTATTTGCGGCAGAGACCCTGGGGACCACCAATAGTTTCTTGTGGACAATCAGTGGTCCACTTCTGTTCTAAAGCACTAAGGTAGAAAAATGGGATCCTTTGCTGCCTCAAAATCTAGGGTCTGTATCTTGTAAGTCACATTGTTGTTTTTTTTCTCCTGCAGGGCCTGGGGGAAATGCCCATTTTGGTCCTTTGTGTTTTTGTACCAATCAGGTGGGGGGTGGTGGAGTATAAGTTTTTTTGACTTTAACTTTCAGAATTTTAGAGGGTATTTTTAGGATCTAGTCACATTAGTTGCACAACACAGATGGTAACCGGTGTGAACTGTCTCTGGAGCCAGTCACACCACTCTGGTTACTTTTTATTTCAAACAAACTTTTCATAAAAGTTTACTGGCACATCCGCATTGTGAAGCTGCCGTTTGCTTCATGACCCGCTGCCCTGAAAAATTGTACTGCATGAAGCACTTTTTCAGTGCACAATAGTTGAGTGAACTGACCCCATAAGGAATAAGGCTTTTTGTCTTGTCTTGCATGGGTCTGGTCAAGGATGCCCAGCGTACCTATTGTGAATGAGATCCTCAATGCTGAACTATGGAACACACCTAAATGCACATTAAATACATATATGGGAGCTCTTTTACCTGGCATATTAATTCCATATCGGTTCATCAGGTTTTGCCCTGCCAGACAGAAGAGCAAGGTCGGTTTCCTGGCTTTTCTCTTCTGCAGTTAAGCAATATACGGTAGCTTGGTCATACCTCAACTGGTGCATGGAGGTAACCAGGGAGCATAAGTACACCCCCCCACTTGAGTCTGACCTATCCTCTTGTCTTCATGTGGATGCAGCACACCTGATTGGCTCATAGTGATCCCTCTCCCAGTCTGAGTGCTGCAGTTCAAGTAAAGACAAAAGACTGATATCCAGACAAATTCACAAATATAATACATTATATAATATATTGGAGATGCTTGATTAATCGTCAAAAAGTTGTGATCTTGATTCCACCCCCCTCATGATCTCTATGCAGAATTTCCTGATTCATTCATGTAACAAGTGTAGAGAGTTCTCTGCTCACACAGCTGTCAAAAGAAAAAAAACGGGCAGCCTACCAAGTTTTTCACAACATTGTCGCACTGGTAGATTAGTCTTCATTTCCACTGGCGTTTTTACAGCCACTCGTGTTCACCTTTTTTACAGCTTAAAAACGCCTGTCCATGTTTATTTTGTAAAGAAAGAAAAAAACGTGGCAGTTGCGTTTTTGAGCGTTTTCGCGCGTTTTTGAGCGTTTTGTAATGTCTGACGTTTTTACAGCTCTACTCTGGAGCTTCAGAACGCCCTGGTCCTGCGTTTTTTTTACAGCTCAAAAACGCCTATGCCATTTGCAGCTCAAAAACGCCTATGTGGGCATGATGCCATAGAATAACATGGACAGGCTTTTTTAAGCTGTAAAAAACGCTCAGAAAAGTGGCTGTAAAAACGTCAGTGGAAATGAACATTGTAACTTTTCATCCTAATGCCGCGTACACGCGACCATTTTTAATGTCATGGAGAAAAATGAAGTTTTTCTCGACATGATTCTTGTCAAGCCTGCCTTGTCCACACAAGATCGTGAAAAAAAAATGCTTGAGCAAAGCGCAGTGACGTACAACACGTACGACGGCACTATAAAGGAGAAGTTCCATTCAGATGGCGCCACCCTTTTGGGCTGCTTTTGCTGATTTTGTGTTGGTAAAAGTTTGGTGAGAGACGAATCGCGCTTTTTAGTCTGTTACAGCGTGACGAATGTGCTATCTCCATTACAAACGCTAGTTTTACCAGAACGAGTGCTCCCGTCTCATAACTTGCTTCTGAGCATGCACGTTTTTTTCCCGTCGTTAAAGCCTACACACGACCGTTTTTCACTACGTGAAAAACGACGAGATAAATTAGAGCATGTTCTAAATTTTTAATGGCCATTTTTCACATCGAGAAAAATGCTCTGGAGCCCACACACGATCGTTTTTAATGACCAATTTAAAAAATTGCATTTTTTGTCAGTTAAAGCGATGCAGTGCCGAATCACAAAAAGGGGCAAGGGGCTTAGCCTGCATAATGGTCCGGGTCTTAAAGCGGAGCTCCACCCTAAAGTGGAACTCCCGCTGATTTGAACCCTCCCCCCCTCCGGTGTCACATTTGACACCTTTCAGGGGGAGGGGGGTGCAGATACCTGTCTAAAGACAGGTATTTGCACCCACTTCCGGCCACACAGTCTCGGGCAGACTGCGGGCATGACATCACCGCCCGTCCCCCCCGTTGTGTTCTGGGAACACTCGGCTCCCAGTACACAGCGGGAGCCAATCAGCAGGCGTAGCGCGACTCGCGCATGCGCCGTAGGGAACCGGGCAGTGAAGCTGGAGCACTTCACTTCCTGGTTATCCCCAGACAGAGGATGGCGGGGGGGCAGCAGAGTGACGAGCGATCGCTCGTCCTCTGCTGCGGACGTCACATGACTCCAGGACGGGTAAGTGTCCAAATATTAAAAGTCAGCAGCTGCAGTATTTCTAGCTGCTGGCTTTTAATATTTTTTTTTCAGCGGACATCCGCTTTAAGTGGTTAAAATCAGTAATTTTTAGAAAATTACTTGGAACCCCCAAACATTATATATATATATATATATATATATATATATATATATATATATATATATATATATATATATATATATATATATATATATATATATATATATATATATATATATATATATATATATAATGTTTGGGGGTTCCAAGTAATTTTCTAAAAATTACTGATTTTTATATATATTTTATATATATAATTATTTTTTTTAGCAGAGATCCTAGGGAATAAAATGGCGATTTTTGGAGAAAAATACAGTTCAATGAATTATAAAAAAAAAAAACATTAAAGTTAGCCCAATTTTGTTGTATAATGTAAAAGCTGATGTTACGCCGTGAAAATTGTGATCTTTATTCTAAGCAAAAAAAATTGTGATTCTAATTTTAGCCAGAATCGTGCAGCTCTAATATAGATATAGATAAATAAATAGATAGATAGATATCTACATAGATAGATATAGAGATATATATCTATATAGAGAGAGAGAGATAGATAGATATCATGTAATGCAAGGCCGTATTAATTGGTGCTTTTAGATGTTCTTGGTGTTTATCTTTTATTTGCTTAGAAAGGCATATTGTCGGTCCATTACCTATAGATGTGGTATTATTGGCTTACACCCCATTTCCCCCCATTACTGACCGCATTGTTCCAGCACTCCTCTACATCAGTAAGTCAGCAGTCTCAGCTGTAGATGAGGCTTTTCTCCATGCTGCTCCCTTATTCCCAGGTGCTGAGTTGTGATGCTGGGAATGTATTAAGACTTTATTGCTGCAAAACACTCATTTTCCTGAGTTGGATAGAAGTTTTCCCCTCCACAGATAAATCTAAAGAGCCTTCCCCAGATAAATGATGGTTTCTGCGGTGTTTAAAAGACAGAGTCCTAATGCTTGGAGACGGGTGTGACGGTAATGCGTGGAAAGAATTGCAGCCCTGGGAAGTCCTTTCTATTGATGTCAATATATCAGATGTTTTGTGTTCCAGCTCAGTAAGCAGTGAAGATTTCACCGAGATGTGTTCCTCGCTATCTTTATTTGCTTGATTCTCCCGTGACACATACAACTGCTGCACGTTTTATTAGGCAAGTAACTTTAACAATTGGGCTCCTGGACGCGCGCCTGTGCTTTAGTAAATGGCTCATTTCATCTACAATGGTTTATGGGCTGCATAGAGACTGCATTATGTTTTCTATTGATAACACAGTGCAGTGTATTGGGTGCTTTCCTAATTAGAAAGCTTTATTAATAAACTGCATACTCTTAGCAACCAAGTGCCTAACTGGGGAAGCACAGCAAATACCAGGGGACAGGAAAAGCATTATGTTTACGTAACGGAGTAATTAGGCGTGGAAAATGACACGGGCGGATTTTTAATATAGAAAAAAGGTTGTTTTTGCCATTGATGGTGTATATACACACACAAAAAAAGTGCCATTGATGGTGTATATACACACAAAAAAACATGCCTAACATTTATTTTTTATTATTATTATTTCCGAATTCATATTTTCACATTTTCACCCTCTGCCTGCCAGCTCATCATCTTTAGTTCAATGAGATCCTATAGGATTTCCTACATAGGTTATTGATTTACATTTTTCAGCTGCTGAAGGTTTTTTACCTTTTTGCATTCTATGCATGAAGGTTAAAAGTAAAAAACACCTGTATGCAGCTCCATCCCTTTATACTTACCGGAGCCCGATCTCGATCCAGCAATGTGCATGAGAGTTATGGCTCTCTCCCTTCTCATGAGCTCAGAGACGGCAGCAGGAGCGATTGGCTCCTGATGCTATCAATCACAGCCTGTGAGGAGGAGGCGGGCTGAGCCGTGCTCTGTGTGTCCATGGACACAGAGCAGGGCACAGAAGTGAGCATGCACAAATGCCCACATAGCAAGTGGCTTGCTGTGGGGGCACTTGGAGAATGCAGAGCAGCCAAGAGCTTCGGCATGGGACCCAAGAAGAGGAGGATCGGGGCTGCTCTGTGCAAAACCATTGCACAGAGCAAGCAAGTATGTCATGTTTTTTTCTTTAAAAAATAACAGCATTGGCTCTAACTGTTGTCAATCACAGCTAGTAAGAAGGGTGGATGCAAGCCGCACTCTGTGTGTCTATGAACACACAGAGCTGGCTTGGGAGCGTGCCCACATGAGTGCCCCCATATCAAGTAGCCTGCTATGGTGGGCAAGTATGACATGTTTGTTATTAAAAATATATATACAGTATATGGGTTTCAATTTCAATCACTTTAAAGTTTAAACGCCTGGAACACAGCTACATAAATGTTTTACCTGATGAAATATTTGTATCTTTATCCAGTTGTGAGTTTCTCACATCTCTGCTACAGAGCACAGCCCTGCCTGGTAGGGCAGAAGACCTGATTTTTCTCTGTTGCTGTCAACTACCACTTACAGGTCTTCTCCCTCCCCTAATGCTGTGACTGGACAGTGAAGGGAGAAGCAGTAGACTGATGAGCCTATCACCCTGTTCTCTCTTGCTATCAGCCTGCAGCGCAGCTAATTGGCTCCTTGTGCGGCTTCTCCCTCTCCCAGCCTAAGCTTTGCTGTATATAGAGCATTGCGAGAGGCTGATACTATGTCAGTTCAGGAACTCAAACTGCTTGCATTTAATAAACGTATAAAATAATTTGAATGTCTTTTGTATGTGACTACAGTATAGTTTTAAAGGGTAGGAAACGTTCAGCGTTTGCTCACCCTTCTGCCTCCTCCCCCTCCTTCGCTTAAATTGCCCACCTCCCCGGAGTTCCATAGTTACCAAGTTCTTGCCGCAAAGTTCCACCCTGATGTTGACATCTTTTTGTTCAGGCTTCTTTAGCTGATGTGTGTTCTTGAGCAGTAAAGTCCGGTAGTCTTCTATTCATCTCCTAGCCTCATAAAAGTATATGGGGTTCTCTGGAATTTGCTCTAACATTGGGTAAGGAACCCAACATGAAGTTATTGCTGTGTGGCTTGGTGTCACATTTTGGTATGACTGGTTATTGGTATCAAGTTCTAGCGTCTTTTTTTTTTTTTTTTGTAACTCACCTTTGGATTTACAATGGAGGGGTTAATTCACAGTGCAACGGTTTAGAACAGTCAGTAAGGGCTCATTTATGTCCAATGCAATCCGCCTTCTGTGCGCAGGTCCATATGTGCATTTGTAATGCGTCTGCGCTGCACCTTTTTCACATCATTTTTTTCATTCACTAAACTCCTTATTTATGAGCATTTATTCACACTGTTTTGTTCGTTCTGGTGCAAAAACAAATGCATGCCACTTTTTTTCTTTAAAACACTGGAAACTGGATGCAATTGTGTGGACTAGGCTGATTAGAAAACATAGATTTTACTATGCATGTCTTCATGTTTAATCCAAAGCGGACTTCCACCCGTGTTTTAGTTTATTAAAAGTCAGCAGCTACAAAAAGCATAGCTGCTGACTTTTTATAACTGTGGGCACTCGGCCGTGACAGCGTACGGCTTCACAGCCGGGCGCGCACTGTGCTCTCCTATTGGCCAGCCGATCTTCTGTGACCTGAGGCCTTGTACACACGACCGAACATGTCCGTCGGACCAGTTTCCGCGGACATGTTCGGTCGTGTGTAGGGCCGACCGGACAGTTTCCCGGCCTAGCAGACAGGTTTCCAGCGGACAAATGTTTCTTAGCATGCTAAGAAACATGTCCGCTGGAAGCCTGTCCGTCGGACATGTCCGATGGTCAGTACGACTCATCGGACATGTCCGCTGGCCCCGAGAACCCGCGCATGGCATCGAAGTGATTAGACGCATGCCTGGAAGCATTGAACTTCCTGGTGCGCGCACGTCGCGGTGTCATCGTCGCCGCCACGTCACTGCGCATTCTGTCCGCAGGGAATTTGGTCTGATGGTGTGTACACACATCAGACTAAATGATCCCAGCAGACATGTCCGATGAAAACGGTCCGCAGACGGTTTTCATCGGACATGTTGAGTGGTGTGTACGAGGCCTGAGTTGTGTCCCAGAAGATGATGAAATGTACAGTCTATTGTTTTGTTTTTAATATTCTACGGTTTCTGTACGTTGGAACATGTTAGGAGTTGGTTTGCAAGCTTGTAAAGTGAAATATGTACTTAAATATGTTGCAACCGCACAGATTTTTCAGTATTTAGTTCATCCCTCTACAATTTTAAACAAATATTTGGCACAAAATGGAAGGGTTAAAAAATAAATAAACTATTCTCTAATAAATAGAGTGCAGATGAGAGAAATAAGGTGTTTAGTAAACCTTTATTAATCCTCTCTGAAAGGAAACTCTTATCAGTGTGTACGATGGCGGACTGCCATGAATCACGGACCAGCTAGGCTGTGTTGACATTCCATCCACCACAGCAATGAAGTTCATACTGATGTCAGGTGTAATAGTGTATATAGTGCATGAACAGCACTATGTGTGTTATTAAAGTATTGTAACTTTTGCCCAAATTACCCTCAGTATTTTCCTGGGATTATGGTGGTGATTGTGGGCGGGGAGAAAGACTCTATGATGTCACTTCAGTTCCTGGTGTTCCATCAGATTAGGCGACCCGTCAGAATGTGTAACGGAAGTGACGTTTCGTGGGTGTAGCAAGATGTCCGCTTGCCCCCTTCTCAGTGTATCCTTACTGAGTGCAGGGTGTATCAAGATGACGGCGATGAAATGTCACTTCCATTACACTTTTTGACAGGTCACCATATCTGACGAAACAGTGGCACTCCTTTCTGTTGTGTTGTGGTCTTTCCAGCTGCTTATTATCAGGTGGTCAGGGCTTTGACAGTACTACTGTCCTGGGAGTTTCTATCCTCTTCCTCCACACTGAGCCGTTGAAGATGGTGTCTGCATATTACTGTATTCGGCTTCATGCACACTAGCATTTAAATGCTAATAACTAGCTCCTAAAAGCTGTTAGCATTTTTTTTTCTGCTCCTAGAAGCTAAATAGTGTTATTATTTGTGTCCATACACACTACTTTTGGCTATTGGAGTTTTTATAAACGCTTCAGTGTCTAAGAGTAGGAAAAAATGAATTTTGTAGCGTTTCTTGGAGCGTTTTTCCAGCAGAAAAGCTTCTAATAGCGTTTTTTAGCTTGTGTTTATTTTTTGCTGCAAAAAATCTAGTGTTTTTTCAGCTTAAAAAAAGGCTCCTGTGCATGAAGCCTTATTGGAGTAGCCGGTGCCAATGTTGTGGCCAATTCTAAAGCAGCGTTACTGCATCATCAGTCATATACTGTATATACTACTGTCGGTGACGGGATGAACAGGTATGAAGTAAGAAAAGAAAAAGCAGTTGAAAGGTGCTATATAGATCATTAATGACTAGGTTCACCTTAGTAAAATAAAAATTAATGCACATATTTTTGCTGGAAAAAATAGCACAGGAGCCTTCAAGGCATTGCACCTGTATTCAGTGGATCGCGGCTGCAATGCTCCTGCAGACTCCTAGCCCAGCTCCCTGCCTATACGGGGATTACTTCACTTGTATTCCATTGAGAATTACAAGTCGGTCTGGCGCAGATGTAGATGGGATTTTTGGTTCACTCTCTCACAGATCTCTGAGAATGAATGACATGGCTGTGTGGACGGAGCCCTGAACAGCTGAGCTGATTTTAAATGACTTGAGTGCCTGTGACAGCCCCTTAGTTCCCAGGTACCCAAACTGCAGCCCGGCGTCCAAATGCAGCTTTTTGGCACCTTTGTGGCCCTCACAACCCCTGCAGCCACTAATCTGTGTTTCCAAATTGCCCTGCTATAGTAGTCTCACGTAATGCATTTCCAGTCTATCTGTCTCCTGAAGTATGTCTCCAGGTCTAACAACTCCCTATAGCATGTTCACAGTCTCTGACCATCTCCTGCAGCGTGCCTACAATCTCTGATCATCTCTTGTATCAGGTCTGTAGTCTCTAACAATCTCTTTGTTATGTCCACAGGTTCTTCGCATCTCTTGGATCACAGTCTTTGACTGTATCCTGTTGTTTGCCTGCGGTCTCTACTAATGAATTTTCACTGAACCTTATGTGCTGCCCTTAAAGGGGTTGTAAACCCTCAGGGTTTTTCATCTTAATGCATTCTATACATTAAGGTGAAAAACCTCCTGTGATGCAGCTGCCCCCCAGAGCCCCCTTTTTACTTACCTGAGCCCAGTCTTTCCAGCGTCGGGGACAAGCACACCAGCTCCAGCCAGTGTTTCAGGTCCTGATTGATAGCAGCGCAGCCATTGGCTCTCGCTCCTGTCAATCAAATCCAATGACACGGGGAGCGGGGCAGAGTCTTGCTGTCTGTGTCAATGGATGCAGCAGCAGGACACAGTAGCGTGCCCGTACGAGTGCTCCGAGGGAGAGCGGCTCATCAGTGGGTCACTCGAGAAGAGGAGGAGCCAGGACCGCCACTGAGGGGCCCCAGAGGAGGAGGAGGATCCAACTGCACAGAGGAGGGAAGTATAACATGTTTGTTTAAAAAAAAAAACTAGTTATTCTTTAATGATGTTGGAGGCTACCCTTGAGGCCCCATATATCAAGAAAGCTGACCTCCACTGCCTTAAGATGGGTACACTTAGGCCGAAAATTGTCAGAAAACAGTCAGTTCAGCAGGAACTGGCTGACTTTTGGCCCGTGTGTACAGCTGTCTGTTCTACAGAAGTTATTGTGAGCAGCATCTGTCCAAACAGCCATGCTGGAAAACCAGGATCTGATCAGACCTGATGTGCTACCATACCAAGCTGCTTCCTACTGTGGCACACCTGCGAGCTCGATCCTGAGCTGTACTGCCTGTTTCCATAGACACAGACAGCATGGCTCTGCCTCCCCCTGCAGCAGGACCCCATGGCTCCTGTCGCTATCAGTCTGCCATGTGAGAAGGGAGAGAGCCTCTGTTCTTGGGTGCAGCGCATGATAGTGATTGGGTTCAGTTAAGTATGGGGGGGGCTGCACACATAAATGTTTTCACCTTAATGCAGAGAATGCATTAAGGTAGAAAAACTTCTGCCTTTAAAACCACTTTAAATCTTGGTGTGCTTTGTGTATTTATTCTAGATCTGCTCAGTAATTAATTGTGGTCCTTTTTTTCTCTGTGCAGAAGCTTCCTGTAATACAGACCGGTCACTGCTGCCCTCTCTCCTTGAGCAGGGTGACTGGTCTGGTCTCAGCCCCTTCCTGTAGTCGGTGAAGCAACTGGGCCGCTGCCAGTGCTTTTCTCTCTGCAAGGGCTTTGTACAGCCCAGTGATGATGTCACTTTTATTTTTACATGCTAATACCTGGGTTTGCAAAGGCCTTTTAAAAGGCCTAATATTAAAAAGTCAGCAGCTACAGAGACACAGTACGGGGATCTGTCAATGTAAACAAACAGATCCCCATTCTGATAGGGGACTAGAGATTAATCGGCTGTTCCTAGAGACTAGGAACAGCGATCCCTCTCCTTCAGTCAGTACACCCCCCCCCCCCCACCCCCACAGTTAGAAACACCTCTCAGAGAACACAACCCCTTGATCACCACTAGTGTTAACCCCTTCCCTGCCAGTGTTATACAGTAATCGGTGCATTTTTATAGCCGTAGGTCCCCTGAACTCCAAACTGGCACACATGTAGCCCCTCTCTTCCTCTACAAGAGGGGGACCTACGGCCGGGGAGCATAGATTTTTCAAAGCCGGGCACCCCTTCCATAGACTCCCATGTTAAACGTCAGTCTAGTCATGGGCACAGTGAGACATGCAGATGGACACCCTAGGCTTATACTCAAGTCAATACGTTTTCCCATTTTTTTGTGGTAAAATTAGGTGCCTCGGCTTATACTCGGGTCGGCTTATACTCACACATATACGGTAATTGTTTTTTAAGTTCTCAGTATTTTTTTGTTTATAGCCCAGTGCCATCTGCCAGTGCCAATACCATTGCCACCTGCCAGAGCGATTCAGTGCCACCTACCAGTGCCAACTAAAGCCATCAGTGCCAATGCCAACCAGTGCTAACTATTGCCACGCAGTGCAACCTGCCAGTGCCAATTAGTGCCACCTGCCAGTCAGTGCCAACCAGTGCCACTTGCCAGTGTCACATGTTAGTGCCACGTGCCATCTGCCAGTGCCAACCAGTGCCATCTGCCAACCAGTGCCACCTGCCAATCAGTGCCATCTGCTAGTACCATCTTTCAGTGCCATCCAGTGCAACCTGCCAGTGCCAATAAGTGCCTTCTGCTAGTGCCATCTTCCAGTACCATCTAGTGCCACCAAAAAAAAAAAAAAAAATCGGCCTAAAATATCGGCCATCGGCCGCCCAGATTTCTAAATATCGGCATCGGCCAGAGAAAACCCCATATCGGTCGACCTCTAGTACAACATCACAAGACCGCGCAATTGTCAACTAAAACGACGCAGTGCCGTATCGCAAAAAATTGTCTGGTCATTAAGGGGTAAAAATCTTCTGGTCCTCCTGGTTAAGGAACATATTTATATTTAAGTTTTTGTGCTCGGAGTTCAACTTAAAAGGTTTTTGGGAAATATTGGCCTGTTCTCTATAAAACTTTCTATCCTGTTTCAAGCGCGATGCATATTTCAAAAATTCCTTTTGTAGCTAGATGGTAACATTCAGAGACGCACTCGTTTTCAAATAACTGAGCACAATACCTCTGCCCGGTGTTTCCATAGACACACATCTATATTTGTTCTTCCCTCTGCCATCGTCCCTAGTGTACCCAGTGCGACAAGATAACACGCCAAGCTTCACTGTAAGAATTTTTTGTCTGTTTATCTGCCTGTTTTGTAAAGCATCGAAATCATACGTTTTTATAGCAAAGCGGGTGTATTTATAAATCTATTTTTGTCATCTTTATTTCAGGACATTCATAACTGTAAGTTGTCATCTAAACTTTTATGATCATTTTGCCAATTCAACACGGCCCCCATATTTCTCGTATGGCTTGCTGTAATAAAAGCCTTTCTTTCTTTATGATCAGAAATGCACCAGATTAAAATGCATCTCTAAAGGCCTGGGAGAATTTGTTTTTGTTTTTTTGTTTCTGGTTGTTGATTAAAGAGGTTTTGTAAAGTTCTGATGAATTTCTTTTTGATGTGTTTTGTAGGATACGTTTTCACCTACATTGATATCTTCTCGGTAACACACTGAGAAAATAATTGAGAGTATTTGTCAGGTTAAGAATTACAGATTGACTGAGAACTTTTCCCACCAGTAAATGAATTTTTCTTCTTCTTCTGCAGCTTTCATAAATAATGCCGTCTCAAGCCGAATGAATAGAAGTAATTGCTTATAGAAGCATCACATAAAAACTTGATTGTTTGATAGCATCCAAAGATTTAATTTCACCATCATTTTTGGCAATTTCAGGCCGAGCTTACATATGTCTAAAACTGCTCTGTGAGCGGTCTGTGCGCTTTCATTAGAGTCATTTGTCAGAAAATGAAGCTTGCAGCACAAGTGTGGGAATATGCGCGACTTGTGAATAGTGGGCAGATTAGAAGTGAATGGGGACGCTTGACCATATTTGTCCCCCAGTCTTTATAAGAAAATAACTCAAGTTTTGCTGATCTCATCCGGCAAGGACTTAGAGTAGCTGATTAGGTTGATTTTAGATGACAAGGAACGAAATTTAGCTTGCGTGACATGTCATTGGGTAGTGACTTTGGTTGGTTGATTGATTGATTTTAATATTTCTTTACAGCGCCACATACACCCTGAAGGGTGTGTCTAAGCGCTAGAAGGAGGTCCGCTGGTCTATTCTGGACCAAAAAGCAATCCAATCGTTTTTATTAAGGTTACAAACTATGCAGATATAAAACCATATAATACAGTATAAAAAAGTGCCGGTACATGATAACATTAACATACACCAAAGGTAGCTAAGGAACCGGTATAACTCAATTTTGGGTAATGACTATAATTCCTAATAAGGGGGGTTCCAGCCTAGGGAAAAAATTAAGTCATCAGCTACAAATACTGTAGCTGCTGAATTTTAATATATAGACCAGGGATATGCAATTAGCGGACCTCTAGCTGTTGCAAAACTACAAGTTCCATCATGCCTCTGCCTCTGGGTGTCATGCTTGTGGCTGTCAGTCTTGCTATGCCTCATGGGACTTGTAGTTCTGCAACAGCTGGAGGTCCGCTAATTGCATATCCCTGATATAGACCCTTACCTGTCCAGGGGGCCCGCAATGTCGGCACACCAGCTAATTTTTCAGATCGGCTGTTGAGTGCTGCTGCCGCCATCTCCACTATGGGAAGCCGGCAGTGAAGCCTTTCAGCTTCACGGCCGGTTCCCTACTGTGCATGCATGACGCGCGCTGCGCTTTCTAATTGGCGCAGATGGAGGAGGGGGTCCGAACTTCTGAGGGGGTTGCGCCATTTCCGGAAAGTGGGGACAGGGATCTGTCAGAAACCGGTCCCCATTACACCCTCCTCCCTGAAAGGATCTGTCAGAAACCGGTCCCCATTACACCCTCCTCCCTGAAAGGTGTAACTGAAAGGTGTAAAATGTGGCACCAGAGGGGGGGGGAGCAAATAAGCAGAGGTTCCACTTTTGGGTGGATCTCTGCTTTAAGAACAGAAGATGCATCCTCCGAAGAGGAACTGCATGACCGCAGGATGCTCTCCTCAAAGACGATGGGTCATTTCAGCCATGAATTGATCCCAGTAGCTGGTCTTTTGTGTTTGCATAGACAATTCACAGACTGGGAGTGGGACCATTGGCGGCCGACCAGCGGTCCTACATGGCTCCCCAAACTACCAAAAGGTTTAATAAATAGGAAGAGAAGAAAGAGGAAAGGGAAAAGACAGCAAGCCTCTTATAGGGCACTAAGAGGCTAGCCTCAGATATGATGAGGCTGTCCCCATCAGGTAGGTTATCTAGGGGTCCCAGGTTCTTTTCTAATCGGGGAAGCTTGTCCTGCAGGATGGCAGAGAGGCGTTGGTTTAACGATACCCAGGACAATTTGTTTTTTAAGAGGTGAAACAATAGCACTGGGGATTTCGAAGATCTTGCAATCATTATTCTGGCTGATGTAAAAATGAAAGATATAAGTGGATCACTGAGAGGCTGAGCCAAGTGCTGGTCCAGGCATCTGGGTGGATCCTGACCCTGGATTGGCTGAGTGACATCAGCCGATGGTGGGTCAGAAGTTCAGAATAACTGCACTCCATAGAAGTATGCACAAAAAAGCTTTGGCTGTAACCACTCTTTATTTTTTTCCAAAGTTTTGGCTTTAGATATACCTTCATTTTAATATTTAACATTATTTTTTGTGCCCAATTTAGAGGTCAGCTTGTTATTGGTACTTCAGGAGGTTGATTTTTCATCAGATATTCACAGGCCTGTAATTGAAGTTCTTGTCGCGCCGTACATTTTCTACACCTACCAAAATAAAAATGTCAAACAGCTCATCAATTTATAATGAACAAGGAGGTTCTTATGGGAGGAGCGTTTCCCTGCAAGTGTTTAAAAGAAATTCGAAAGCAGGCACCCCTGGTAGCCAACAAAGGTGACCCAATTATTTTTACCATCATAAAAACAGATGTCCCTGTTGTATGCTTTTGCTGAAATTTGTAGAAACTATACACCGCATTTAGATGTCTGAAATGTGGTTTCTATGATTACGTTGAGAGCAAGGTCACCCCAGCCCAGCCCTTCCTATATATACAATTACACATTATTGAGCCAGTTTCTCCCAGGGTGGTTGAAGATTACTTGTGTACAGGTATTTAGCTAACCGAAAATGCAGAAAAAGTGCAAGCAGCTCATCGGTTTATGACTAGTAAGTAAGGTATGTGTGGGAAAAGGGCTGTTTAGTCCTTGAAATAAATTCGACAGCATGAAGTCTCGCAGGCCAGCAAAGAACCTAAAACCTGCTTCTAACCTTTTGTGGTTAGAATTTATTTGCATAATGATCCACACTTAATTAAATACAGAAATTGCAAATGTGTAATGTATAGTACCGAAAGCCTAGTACACACTAATAGTTTATTTTTATTTATTTTTTTTCAACCCTTTGGATTGAATGAAAAAAAGCTCAGGTCGAAGCCACTGTACTAACAATCTATTGTTAGTGCCACTATATTGCCTGCTCTGCTATTGTGTTCTGACAGGCAGGCACCCCCCTGCCAAAACACTCCGGTTGGCAGACCTTTTTCGGTTATGAGCCTTCGACAGATGCTGCCGTAGAATCGGGCCGAATGTTAGCCGGATTCTATTGAACTTGCTGATGTTCGTCCCATGTGTACAGGGTTAAAGGGGTTGTAAAGGTACATTTTTTTTTTCCTAAATAGCTTCCTTTACCTTAGTGCAGTCCTCCTTCACTTACCTCATCCTTCCATTTTGCTTTTAAATGTCTGAGAAATCCTCACTTCCTGTTCTTCCGTCTGTAACTCCACCCAGTAATGCAAGGCTTTCGCAAATTGTCGTTTGACAAACACAAACGTAGTGACGTACTATGAGTTTATAAGAGGAAGTTCATTTCTCAAGCGCCGCCCTTTGGGCCCCTTCTGCTAATTTCATGTTAGTAGAAGTATGGTGAGCGTTGATTTGCAGTTTTCAGATCGTACAAAACAAATACCTTTTAAAATACGTTTGGCATAACTTCATCAGTATCACCTGCAAAGCAGCTTCATTATTATCCCATTAAAGATGATGATAATGAATGTGCGCTGCGTTTCGACTTCATCACTTGCCGTGTAATGCATGTTAATTCTAGATAACGAACCGTAGTTTACAAGACTGGACTCTTCCCATTTGTTCCTTGATTCCGAGCATGCATGTTTGTACTTTTGATCTTTGTGTGACGTTTTCTGTACCGACCGTCCGAAAATCAGACGTCGAGTTCACATCTGCCAAATTTTTTTTATAGCCTGCACATCCAGCTTTTGTCTGACGAAAAAGTCAAATCGGCTGTCGAAAGCACCGTACTAACGATTCGAAAATCCGCAGACGGCTCGTCTTACGAATTTCCCTTCTGATTTTCGGATCGTGTGTGCGAGGTCTTGGACATCAGAGTCGATCAAGAAGTCAGAAATCCAAAAAAGTCAAACCCTACTACAATTGTTTTCTGTGCATATTCTGTTTTGCGCAGTTGTGTGTCACAGCTGCAACCCCTTTTTTTAAAAGGGAAGGTTTCTAACTATCGAAATGATAGTTTGATGAGGACGGGTTGATTATATGCTTTTAATAATAGCTAGTCCATTAGTCACTGCAGTGATTATTGTCGAAGTGACTCTTTTATTTCGAGGCATGTGTCAGATCGAGGTGGTGGAAGAACAAACAGTGCCTGTAGTGGGTAACTTGTATTTTATTTGCTTTCATTGGTTGCTCTGTGATTTGGTTAAAAAAGTAGACGTTTTTCCCCTATCAGGGACAACTAGGTTTAATAAACGTTGAAAGTATTTTACTTGTTATGATTTCAAGCTGCCCAGATTCTCTCGCTGTGAGATTGCTCGAACCTGAATTCTACGCAATGACCTAGTCATCCTAACTATCTGTAAAATGTGTTGCCTATTGGAAAGTCTTTAGTTTAGAATATTGTTTGGTTCCGAGGAACTTCAATATCTCGATATTGGTCACAGATTGGTCTCCAGCATTAGATATATTATGTAGAGGGGCCGCAATTCAGGACCCATCCCATGAGTTGGGTCCATATTTGTTCTATATTTAGCATTCATTTGTTGCATTGTTGTATTGCTTCCATGCTTGGATGCCTGCTCTTTTGTTAACCAGCATAATTTCACAATTTTTTTTACTTTTACTATGTTTTGTCTGTTTATTTTATTTTATTCTTTATTTTTTTTTTATTTTTTTTTTATCTTTACGACTTAATTGTTCGCTGCTCTCTTTGATGGCACTTATACTTTTTACTTGAAAGACTAATAAAAACCATTGAAACAAAAAAGTAGACGTCTTATTGGAGTATCTATACATAGAGCCATGCACAGCACCCCCATTTCTTAGCATCTTTATTATGTTTTTCTCAGGACTTTCTAACTGATCTGGTGATGTCAGAGGTAGACAGATGCGGTGACCACGATGTCCTAATCTTCAGGGAAAATACACTGGCTACAAAAGCCATTGAAGAATATTTGAAGTTAGTTGGGCAAAAATACCTGCATGATGCTCTAGGTAAGTTTTCGTCTTAAAATTCTGGCAAGATTCATGTAAATATTCCTAAAATATTTTTTTATGAAACTTCTCATCTGCTTTTGGAATTTTTCTGCTTTCTACGTAGAGGGCTTTCTTCCCGTGTTCCTCCTAATATATCTTACTGAGCTTTTCAATCTCTTTGTTTTCCTCCAGGGGAGTTTATCAAGGCCCTGTATGAGTCAGACGAAAATTGTGAGGTTGATCCCAGTAAATGTTCATCTAACGAACTTTCCGAGCATCAGAGTAACTTAAAGATGTGCTGTGAGCTGGCTTTCTGTAAAATCATTAATTCTTACTGGTGAGTAAGTCTTTGCTCTGCAGAATAAGGCATTTCACAGCTTTGTTACAAATCGGAGATGTGTCTTGGCAAACATGATCAATTGAAATTGTCCTAAGGGCAATCTATAGTGCTTTTTTAAGGCTGGCTGTAAATAGGCCAATTAAAGAAAATTCTGTAAATATTCTTTGTATATTCTAGTAGTACAGTAAAACCTTGGATTGCGAGCATAATTACTGTAGTTCCAGGAACATGTTTGTAATCCAAAGCACTTGTATGTCAACGCGAATTTCCCCATAAGAAATAATGGAAACTCAGATGATTCGTTCCACAACCATTTACTCATAGGTTCTTTAGTTTATAGTCTATATAAAAAAATTATAGCAATGTGTTGGTTGTGTAACCATAAAATGTTCATCCACAAATGGAAGCCTGCACAAGGGGATTAGAAGCAAAATCCAGCAGGAGCTACAAAGTATAAAAGAGAAGAGAGGCGCGTACACACGATCAGTCCATCCGATGAGAATGGTCTGATGGACTGTTTTCATCGGTCCAAACTGATCGTGTGTGGGCCCCATCGGTTAGTTAACCTTCGGTCAAAAAAATAGGAACTTGCTTTAAAATTTAACCGATGGATGCCTAACCGATAGGTCAAAACCGATCGTTGGTATGCAAAAGCATCGGTTAAAAACCTGCGCATGCTCAGAATCAAGTCGACGCATACTTGGAAGCATTGAACTTAGTTTTCTTCAGCGCGTCGTTGTGTTTTACGTCACCGCGTTCTGACACGATCGGTTAATTAACCAATGGTGTGTAGGCGCGACGGACCATCAGTCAGCTTCATCGGTTAACCTATGACAACGGTCCTTTGGACCATTCTCATCGGATGGACTGATTGTGTGTACGAGGATTTAGTGTAGCAATATGTTGCCAAATGTTGAACCTTTAATAAATGTAACCATATTGCTACAATTAGAGGCCCCACTCTTCTCTTTTATACTCAGTTGTGATATGACGCTACTTTTATATGAAGACATCGCTTGTATATCAAGTCAAAATGTATTTAAAAATTTTGCTTGTCTTGCAAAACGCTCTCAAAACAAGGTTTTACTGTATTTAAGAAATGCGAGTTACATTGCTTCATTATTGGTACACTAAAATCACTACGTAACTAAATCATTTCAATCTATACAAACAATTATTTTTTTAGAAATATTATCTGTACAAATGATTATTTGGCATACAAGGCAATTAATCTATACGATACTTGCTACAAAGTACACAATTATTGTGAACGTTGTAATAAACAATCACAAATTGTGTTCCTGACATTCATTTACTTAAAGCACGGCTAAGGTGCGCAGATGTTATTTATGGGTTTTACCTGCCAAAGGAGTTTTATTACTGTCCATCCAATCCTGAGATTTCTGAAGTTCGGACACACAAGACTACGCTGTTTTGAAGGAGAGGGGGGACCAGATCTTTCTATGCTGCAGTTTCTCTTTCACTCGCAGGTCAGTAAATCAGTATACATACCCTTTTTGAAGCTGGTCTGACCCGATCTCCAGCGGTGGAAGCTCTGCAGAGGACACTGCCGACAACGGCTATGAAATGAATGGGGAGATACTATGGGTCTTCTGTTGTTGGATGTGTCCTCTGCACCCACAGAGAAGCCGCGGCTGACAGCTCAGCGTGGGATTGGGTCGGATTGGCTGCAGAAAGGGCATGTATACTGATTCCTTCTTTACAGAGTAAGATAGGTTAGTGTTAGATCATTAATATCTGTAGATGGGTTAGTGTTAGATCGTTAATGTCTGTAGATATGGGGTTTTAGTTTTAGGATGGACTTCTACTTTAAATGTTGTCACACTGAAATGTACAAGAGAAGAAATGGTAGATACACACTACATAGCAGTAACTAGAGCAGGGGTTGCAAACTGGTGGCCCTCCAGCTGTTGGAAAACTACAAGTCCCATGAGCCATTTCGAGGCCGACAGTTACAAGCATGACTCCCACAGGCAGAGGCTTGATGGGACTTGTAGTTTTGCAACAGCTGGACGGCCGCCAGTTTGAGACCCCTGAACTAGAGGGTGCTGGAAACCTTCTCTGCTCTCCAAGACAAGCGTCTGTATGTTGGGCTGACACATTTTGAGGCTTCACCCCAATTTTCGATAAGCACTATAGATGACAACCTGGGGCCCTCCAGCTGTTGCAGAACGACAAGTCCCATCATGCCTCTGGGACTAATTGTAACTGCCAGCCTTGCAATGCCTCATGGGAAATGTAGTTTCACCCCAGGTTGCCTACCCCTGCTGTAAACTGTGTCTGCTCAGGTCCTTTGCTCTTTTATTTTTCATTTAAAGTGGCAAAGATGTTTCTTGTACACAGCACAATATGTATGCAGAGTGTAATAATTAAAAAGCAGTTAGAATATAATTTTTTTCTTCTTTGTATTAGAAAACAACCCAATTAAAAAAGGCCAATAAATGCTACTTTTGTGGCTTTGAGCCCTGGTTCACACTGGGTACGATTTGGAACGATTTGAGATGCGATTTGACATGTCAAATCGCATCTCAAATCGGCGGCAATTGTCGGCAATGGCACTGTCCTAATCAGTGCGACGCCGCATCTGCGATTTCAAAAAGTAGTTCCTGTACTACTTTTTGCGATTTCGGGCCGCGATTTACATTAAATTGCGGCCGAAATTGCGGCAAAATCGCGCATTTTACCGCGATTTTGAATTCTCAGCAGTGTGAACCTAGGCTTAAATGTGTATTGGGGAGGATTTCTAATGTGCACAACACACAGTTCACTTTAAGAATGCAGAGTAACTGCTCGACGGCAGCTGAAGTAGCACAGATTGAGGATGTGAAGAACATAACGGGGCTGCTGGAAGAAATGTTGGTTTGACAGTTTGCCAGGCCAAGTCACATTGTCATAGAAGCATATTATGATGGTGTCAATGTTTTTTATGTCAGCCTGAATGTGATCTTTTGTTTTACCACACAATGAACTGATCTGTTTTCAGCACACAAAGCCCCCTTGTATGAAATGTTTACTTCTCCAATTCTTCGAATGAATGCAAATGCAGTCCAACATGCAATGTTTAGACAAACCCCTGCATTTAAAAGAAAAAGTGTTATGCCGCGTACACACCATCATTTTTCGGCTTGTAAAAAACATTTTCAGCCTCTAGAAAAAAACGATTTTTTTTTTCAACTTCATCATTAAAACGATGTTGCCTTCACACGATAGTGAAAAAAAAATGCTCTAGCAAAGCGCGGTGACATACAACACGTACAACGGCATTATAAGGGGGAAGTTCCATGCGGATGACGCCACCCTTGGGGCTGCTTTTGCTGATTTCGTGTTTGTAAAAGACGATTCGCGATTTTCTGTTTGTTACAGCGTGATGAATGTGCTTACTCCATTACGAACCGTAGTTTGACCAGAACGAGCGCTCCCGTCTCATAACTTGCTTCTGAGCATGCGTGGGTTTTTCACGTCGTTAAAGCCCACACACGTTCGTTTTTTTACAACCCGAAAAACAACAAAACGTCGTTAAAAAATGGAGCATGTTCGATTTTTTTTTTGTCATTTTTCAGAACCCGAAAAATGATGTGAAGCCCACACACGATCATTTTAAATTACATTTTTTTTAAAACGTTGTTTTTTACAAGCCGAAAAATGATCGTGTGTACGCGGCATTAGACATGGGCAAAAGTTTTTTTTATTTTTTTTATATGGGTAGCAGTTGGAACAGAAATTGTGGTGTAATCACTGAACAAAATAAACTGTATTAGTAACTATAATAAATACAGATTGATAACAAGAGATAAATATGAGTTGAAGATGCAAAGGGCTGTTATTAGACTAATTAGTTAATCAGTGAGTACCGTAATTAACATCAGATCAAACTGTGCTTAAATTGCTCAGGGCGAGGGTTCTTGTATGGAAATTTTAATTGTGGCATTTTGTTACTTCTAGAAATTCAAACGCTAAAAGATATTCCAGTAGTAATATAGCTAAGTATTGGTATTGAGCTTTAAAGAGACTCTCGGGGGATATTTACTAAAAACAGGAGCAGCCACAATCTGGAACTACATGGCTACCAATCGGCTTCTAGCTTTTATTTTTAAAGTTGAACTCAAGCTGAAGCTAGAAGCAGATTGGATACTATGATCAGCTGCTCCAGATTCCTCCCTCTGTATTCGATCGCTGTTTAGAAAAGTAGGACAGCTCTACGTTTTTCTTGCTGTCCAATGACGCTGGTCCCCAGAATTCCTTTAAAGCACATATTGTATACAGCACCTAACTTTCCAAAAATGTGATTGCCTAGCTCTCATTGGACAGCATACAGGCCTGGCAGTTGGCTGCTCAGGGACCAATCACCAATCACTAAATTGTAAGAAATAGGGGTTATATGGTAACTAGTACATAAAAGTACTCGTATGCCAAAAGGTGGGTTCTTAGCTTGTTTTTTGTTTTTTTGTATCCAATAGGGATGGAGGCGTGTGTTTTTCATACGCCTCATTTAAAGTCCCAACCCTAGTTTTCTTTTTAGCTTGTTTAAAGGGGAGTTCCAGGCTTTTTTAATGTTTATTAAAAGTCAGCAGCTACAAAAAGTGTAGCTGCTGGCTTTTAATAAACATGCACTCACCTGCTCCATGCTCCAGCTCCACTCCTCTCCCCCCTCCGGCCGCCGTGTTCCACTTTTGGGTGAAACTCTGCTTTAAGTATAACAACTATTCTGGGTGACATTCCTAAATCATATATACCAAACATACTTTAAACATACCATACAGAAGGAATGTTCATAATAATAGAAAAAAATATATATTGATTTAAAAGCATTTCCCTTGGGATTAATAAATTATTCTGTAAAAAAAAAACACCTTCATGTCTTTATAATGCATCATACTATATTCCAGATATGTAATCCACGTCCGCATTGTCATCAACGCGTTTCACAATATGGAATTGTATTGATACTTAACGGACTAAATGTTGATTACATATACAGTATCTGGAATATGTTATGATCTATTTTAATGACCTGGAAGTTTTTTTTTTTAAGTAATTAAAACGTGTGTTTGTACTTTAAATGTACCTCACAGAAGAAATACAAAGTCCCATTTCTATCTTCACCCTATGATGGGGTAAATGTTCAGTACAGTGCCTTGAAAATGTATTCGTACCCCTTGACATTTTTCACATTTTGTCATGTTACAACCAAAAATGCAAATGTATTAATTGGGACTTTGTGATAGACCAACACAAGGTGGCACATAGCTGTGGAAGGAAAATGATAAATGATTTTTTTTTTTTTTTTTTTTACAAATATGTGAAAAGTGTGGCATGCATTTGTTTTCAGCCCCCCTCAAGGGTCATTACTTTGTAGAACCACCTTTCGCTGTAATTACAGCTGCAAGTCTTTTTGAGGATGTCTCTATCGGCTTTTGCACATCTAGAGAGTGACATTTTTGCCCATTCTTCTTTGCAAAATAGCTCAAGCTCTGTCGTTTTGGATTGAGTGAGTCTGTGAAGGACATATTTCAAGTCTTGCCACAGATTCTCAATTGGATTTGGTTCTGAACTTTGACTGGGCCATTCTAACACATGACACACTGTCTGGTAGCATCATCTGCCTGAAGTTTGCATGATCTTGTTGTGCCTGCTTGGGTTTTTGCCGACACTCCAAAGACATGCTGGTAGGTTAATTGGCCCTAGTATGTATATGTATGAATGTGAGTTAGGGACCTTAGGTGAGCCTTTCTTGGGGTGCCTGTTAAAAAAAAAAAAAAGAAGGCATTGAGGTATGTAAAGGCCTGTTTCCAAACCTGCGTATCTGTCTTTAGTTGTGAGCTGAAGGGAGTAACGCTGGTATTACAATACCCCAAGCACGGCATTTGGCACCAGGTTCCTCTTCACACATCCAGCTCGGGATCCCCCCGAGCAACGATAAGAGGATCGTCCGCATTGGACTCAGTGAACCCCCTGACCTGCTGCACTCTTGCCCTAATAAGCCCCATACTTGGGACACCGTGTGTTTGGGATCAGTCGGAGCCATCCCTCTTTCTTTACTCATGGGACCCCATAAGTCGGCTCTGGGGACATCCTAAACCGAAAACTTGAGGGTCAATTTTCAAACCTTTGTTTACCACAAACGAGAGAAAAAAAGTTTGTAACCATACACTCCTGTGGCCCCTGATGAAGGTCTGTTGCTCTACCAATAGACCAGAAACGCGTCGGGCATTTCTCCACTGCTCTCTACAGAGTGTTTTTTAATCTATTTGTATTGTGTTGTCACGAGGTTTTATTTTATTATTATTTTTCTGTTTCTTGCTTCTCCTGGGTCCACACATGGGACGTGTGCCCCAGGTGTCACTTTATCACCATTCCTTATATGTGTTTTTATTCTTATTATATATTTGTTGACTGTTCCAGAAGATTTCTGTAATCCAACATCCAGAATCATTCTGTAAACTAATGTTTACCCATTTTTGGTGATAACACCCAATAAATTAAATTTTACATACTTATTGGAGTCTGGCCTTAAAAGTCCCGTTTGGGGGTAATCGTTTTCTTTTTGTCTTAGTTGTGAATTAGTACAGAGGCTCTATAAAAATCACCCAAAATGATATTCCAGTTATTGGTTGAGGGAAATGAGGTTGGTCATCCTGGAGGCCCTAATGATCTCTCAGCCTCAGTCCCTAGATCTGTTCTGGCCTACCTTGAAGTTTTGTATGTTCCCTCACACATTTAGGTGTTTCCTTTGGCTGCAAACTGCTGGTGTACAGGCCAGGGAATTCAGCACAGAGATAACCCCACTAGAAATCAGTGGTCAAGTTGTTCCACCCTCCAGTATCTACCAAAAATGTAATCCTCCATTTTGGTTTAGAGTTGTATACAGTAGCAGGGCATACTATTCAACCCTCACAAAAAATGTAAATATTCGTTGTGTGGTGGAGTTGTATAGCCGGACAGTAGCAGAGTATATAACTGACTGACCTCTCTTTGCATCTTTTTAGTGTTTTCCCCCGGGAGCTGAAGGAGGTGTTTGCTTCTTGGAAACAGCAGTGTATTAACCGAGGGAAGCAGGATATCAGTGAGAGACTGATCAGTGCCTCCCTCTTCCTCCGATTCCTGTGTCCATCGATCATGTCTCCTAGTCTCTTTGGCCTCATGCAGGAATACCCTGATGATCGCACCTCCAGAACTCTAACACTAATTGCAAAGGTTATCCAGAATCTGGCCAACTTTGCGAAGTAAGTGGTATAATGATATTTTATTAAGCATTTGCTAATCGATATGATCGACCTCTAATGAGGATCTGTAAACAAGCAATACATTTCTAAATATGCTGTGGAGATAATTATGCATAGTTACATTCATATGAGAAAGATTGAGATAGATTTGGAATTAAAGAGCATCTCCATACAACAACACCTGTTAGTGAAGTGCAAATCTTATCCAAAAAAAACATTGTAGAGTAGTAAAGTGAGAAAATCCACTTTATCAACAACGTTGATAGTCGGTGCAACAGGTTCACTTTAATTTATTCCTCCCCTTGTAAACTGTGGGTTTACATGGGGGAGAGATAAAGGAAGTTCCCATGTAAACTGTTTTGCCCTGTACACACGTGCAGGAACCTGCTCGGTCAGTCTTTCCCCCTACACACGGCCGGTTTTCCAGACAGGAAAACTGTGATGGAGCTTTGGCCCAGGAATCCCAGTCGTGTGTAGGCTCCATCGCAGTTTTTCCTATTGGAAAACTGCCAAAAACCGCCGGGCAAAAGTCCGCCGTTTTTCCCAGCGGTTTTTGGCCAGTTTTCCCGTTGAAAAAACTGCGAGGAGCATACACACGGCCGGGAGTCCAGGCCAAAAGCTCGCCTCAGTTTTCCTGTCGGGAAACTGATCATATGTACGAGGCATCAGTCACTGGTGTTGTAGCTTAATTAGGGCTTATGCATTTTCCATGTGACCATGCTCTCACATTCAGTGATTTGCATGCTCCTTTCCATTCCTGGAAGTACCAAATATATCCTTCTGTTCCTGGTGCTGAAAGTAATGGCGGGAGATCAAAGGAAATTACAGTATCTTTTTCGGTGAGTAGTGATGGATAAAGTAAACCTGTTTTTTGACCTGGTTGAACAAAGCAAATTTTCTGTATAAATTCCTTATGAATAGAACTGGTCATCTTTTTATTCTTCTGGGCCTGACTGCAGGCTCTGGTCACATTATTTTATTCATTGATTCCATGATCCAGTGTGGGTGAGACTTTAGTGTGTTCTGAGAGTGGGTAAATCACCCTCTGTTTCACTGAAATTCAAAAGATGAAGACACTCCAATTTATAGGGATTCAACTGGTAGGACAGCCAGCTAGACAAAATAAAAGCCAGTGCCCCCTTAAAAGTCCAGCATGATCATTGTACTGGGACAATACAGTCCAGTGTTTGCCCCTGTGTCATTTTATATCAGGTGTCATCAATGAAAGACATTACAATTGTATCTCTCTGTTATGTAGTAACTTATTTTTATTGTGCCCTTTTATGCAGATTTGGTAATAAGGAAGAATACATGGCGTTCATGAATGACTTTTTGGAGCATGAGTGGGGAGGAATGAAACGCTTCCTGCAAGAGATCTCCAATCCAGACACTATCTCTAACACTCCGGGCTTTGAAGGCTACATCGACCTTGGCCGGGAACTTTCTGTCCTACATTGTCTCCTATGGGAAGTGGTGTCGCAGTTAGATAAGGTAACATTCCAAAGACAATTCCAAATCTAGGCTCCATTTTAATGAAAAGCTTAAAAAAATCTGGACTATTACTAAAGCTCTGGAGGTCATGAAAGCATTTTAGTGGGATTTTTATCTTTCTGCACAAAATTAATGATCAGGTGGCTTGACTTGGCACCCATGATTCAAACCAAAAAACGTTCTATATAAACAGTCTGACTTAAAGAGGAGTTCCAGACTTTTTTTATGTTTATTAAAAGTCAGCAGCTACAAAAAGTGTAGCTGCTGGCTTTTAATAAACAGACACTCACCTGCTCCACTGTCCAGCGCCGCGCTGCCCGGAGCTCCACTCCTCTCCCCCCTCAGCGGCGCTGCGCTCTGTGAGTGGTCAGACGATCGCCTGGGACCTGTCACGTGTCCCAGGCGATTGCCTACAGGGAGGGGCCGCCGTAGGCGATATGACGTATCGCCTAAGTGGTCCCTGGGCGGAAGGAGGAAGTCCTATTCCTACTGAAGCCCCCACCCCCCCCCCCCCAAAAGAAAATTACATGCCAAATGTGGCATGTAAGGGGGCAAGGAGTGGTTTAAGCGGAAGTTCCACTTCTGTTTTAATCTAGTAGACCTAAAAGTTATATTTTAGTTTTGTCTGGTTATTGGCAGGTTGGAATATGTTCTGGCTTCTTACATATGGCAGAGACTCAGTTGTACATAACTGCTGCAGTCACAGAAAGAAGCCTTTCACTAGAGAAATACCTGACTCTCTTTTTCTGGAAATGCTAGTTGACCTGCTGATCTGGCTCCATGTTTCATGTTCTGGGCTAGGTAATAAACTATTGAAACTGGAAACAGCCAGACAAAGCATTTTCTGGAGTCCACAAATGACAGCTGTCTTATTTATCTCATAGTATCTTTGATTAAAAAAGCCAAATAATGATAATGGTAGGCTTCTCTGATTGTGTCAAATCAATGTAACCACTTGTTGACTGCATAACACAATTATACGGCAGTAGAGTGTCTCTCCTGCGCTGCATCGCGTACCTAGTACGTGATCCGGCACTTCCGGGTAGGGGGTGCACTCCGCTTCTGCTGGTATTAATCCCAGCAGATGCCGACCAATGGATGTCCACCAGCACACGCTGATCGATGAGGAGAACGACAGTACAGAGCTCTGCCTATGTAAACAAGGTGTAGCTCTGTCCTGTTAGCAGGGATGAGCTGGATTTTGTTTCCCTGCAAAGCAGGGAATACAATCCAGAACATCCCTTAGTAAAAGCACCAGTGTAAACAGTGCTAAACGTCTGTAAAAGCTGTGTTTAAGCCCTGTGTGCATGAGCCCTAACTTTAATATCATTGGCAAAGCTGCATTGTACAGCATGGGGGGATTTTGTGCAGTGGATCTGTATTCCTTGCATTTGTATGGGTAACTGGGGTTTTATTTTGAGGTAGATAAATCCACCTTTAAGCACCATGCCATCATTTGAGCCATGTATGTGGCTGCATAATATACATGACAGTATTCTTAAATTGAAAGCTTTTTATTTATTCCACAGACACCGTCATGGAATCATGACATCCATACAAGCCACTGGGCTTAACAAATTTTCGAGAAAGCTGGGTGTTGGCCAGACAGTGACTGCATACTCTCAGATGTCACGGTTTGGGTATTCTGACAACCGCTGGTGTTGGTGGCTGTCAGAATACAATAATCAGCAGGCGAGATTCCTCCATGCACATAACTGATTTCACTTCAAAAAGAAAACAAAAATTAAAGATTAGTCAAAGTTGTTTATTATCCAATTCCGTACAATCCACCTCTGCAGTCTTCAATCCAAGCACACTCTAATTTGTATTTTATTTCATTCAGAAATTTAAGTGAATGGCCAGCTTGGCTAACAAGCTTCAGGGTATTAAAAAGATGTTTGTTTGGAATTCTACCTTCTGTTACCAGTAGCAATTTTTGGAACCTTTCTGGTACCATTATTTTTTTGGAAAGAGGCACAGATGCAGATCAGCAGGTCACCTATGCAGGGGGATTAGGTGAAAAACACAGAACATCAATGTGACCCAAAAACTATTTTGTGGAGTAGGAGCTCAGAGTACGACCCTGCAGCACAGGCCCTATGTCCGCAAAAATGACAGAAGTCTAAAGGTATCAGCACATATTGGCAAAGAACATGGGTGAGAACGGGCAGAAACCGGGTGTGGAAAGGAGAAAAAAAGAGAAGAGAAAAAAGGGAGGGGGACGAGGGGAGGAACATTTTTGGAACGTTCAATAAAAGTTATTGCATAGACGATGTCCCATATTGGCCCCATTATTCATTATGGGTTTATAACTCCTGACAACATTTGTGTAACTTCAGCATTTCATGACTTACTTTATACCCGTCTCCCACACCCAATAGAAGAAGCCATATCCAGGAATTATGTAGCTATTGGCTCACTTGAACACATGATGCCCTTTGTCACAGAATCCACCTATTTGTCAGCAGCCATGTTTCCATGATCCTCACACTTAAAACATGAATAAGCTGTTCAATGTTCATTATCATATGAAATGGTGAATTTCACCGTAGTAGTGTCCCTTCCGCCTAAGGACCAGACATCCAGGGAATAAGGACCCTGGTCAGAGACACTCATGTATGTTAGCAGCTGGCTATGGTGGACTGAACTGTTTATAGGCAATTGGTACAATAAATTATTTCACCATAATATTAAAATCTGTTAAAAATATGAATTTATAGCGTGTATTAACCAGATTCTTTTCCTTAGCAAACATTGGTAAGTTGATTTGTTAAAGTGGACAGTACTGGATTTTCCAACAAGTGATCTTTTTTTTGCTGTGTGCGGTACTGTCGCTAGCTATGTTGTGGTGTCTGGAACCCCCCCCCCCCCCCCATTATCTCATTGGTTGATGTGTCCTTTTCTGATCACCTGGTTTTACATAAAGTCCACACATGTCCTGCCTTCATAGATAACGGGCAACGGTGTCTCCAACACCCAAAAATAACTGGCTGATTCCTTGGATCCCTGTTCCTTCCATTAACATTGTTCACCTTTCTGTCCTCCCTCCTTTGTTTAAAATGTGCGCATGCTGCTGTGTTTATCCTTTAACCCGTGTAATGTTTGTATGCACACACAATCCTTTTCCTTTTCTTTTTTTTTTTTTTTTTTGTTTTGTTTTTGCATTTTGTTGTAGTACATACCGTAGCTTTGCATGTCTGTTTTGAGTTGGAATGGCCATAGTTTTAGTTATGTTAAGCATGAATTAATTTCTTTCTGGTTTTGAGCAATCCTAATTTCTTCTCTATTTCCTTTTCTCCCCTTCCCCCTTTACCTACCCCGATGCCTGGCTGCACCCCGTCTTCCTCCATCCGTCACATCATGGTTGATAATTTGGCTCTACGCTCATGCCATGCGTTCACACACTCATATGAAAACAAAAAAAAAAAAAACACTTGCCCTCCGAACCCCACCTGGCCTTCCCCATCACTTTGGCGGATGTTTCCACGCATATTATCCAATCAGGGTGAAAATTCCTTCCTACAGGCCACCGTGGAAAAACTGGGACCATTGCCGCGCATCCTTGCTGACATCACCAAATCTCTGACCAATCCCACTCCCATCCAGCAGCAGTTACGACGGTTCAGCGAGCATAGCTCCAGTCCAAATGTAAGTGGAAGCCTCTCTTCTGGACTTCAGAAGATTTTTGAGGATCCTGCTGACAAGTAAGTATAATTGATTTTTTATTTGTAGTATGTAGACTAAATAACCGATTTTTCTGAATCCTGCATGTAAGGTTCTAATTATTGATCTCTATCTTAGTCTGTTGCATAACCAGTTCTCTTTGTGTGCACACATTTCTTCAAATCAGAGCTAGGTTTACCAATTGGCAAAGAAGGCCTGTGCCTTTAGGTAGCCAGGACATAGAGCCATGTTTTTCCTTTATGGTTAGTGGCCAGACATTGTTTTCCATCAGCATGAAAATACAGTAGAACGAGAAAATAACCGCTCAGTAGTCTTCAAAGAACTGCCTCACTAGAACCAAACCATGGGTGCCGACAATGCAATAGTGATGCAAAAATATGAAGGAAACTTGGACAGCCGCACTCCAAAAATGTTCTGTTAATTAAAATCAATCACAAAATAAACATGCCACAGCAAAAACATTGGAACAAAAGCTAACGTTTCGCACTGTGGCTTCAGTGCTTAGTCATAGCTAGGCTAGCTATGACTAAGCACTGAAGCTACAGTGCGAAACGTTAGCTTTTGTTCCAATTTTTTTGCTGTGGCATGTTTATTTTGTGATTGATTTTAATTAAAAGAACATTTTTGGAGTGCGGCTGTCCAAGTTTCCTTCGTATTTTTGCATGAAAATACAGTATTCTAAAATAAGCCTATTATTTCAATTCTCTAGGCCAGGGAAGTTCCAGTAACGCAGGAAAATGTAAAAAAATAGGTCAACCTAGCAAAAGTGTTTTTTTGTACAGTAATCGTTGTACTCATGCTAGCTCCACTGATAAAAGACCATTTTTACAGAGCTCAATAACGCAAGTAGAAAATTGCACACAAGTGAATGCGTCAGAGAAATAGCTTATCAGTGAACAAAAAGCAGCCCTACTTCAGATATAACGTTCTTCAGAACAAGCTGCTCGTTTGTGCCCCCGGGGGGTGCGCAACGTGGCGATCAGATCAGTAGACACACCGCATTTCCGATCACAGTTAAAAGCCTATGATGTAGGCTATTTACCATGGGATCAGCTGTGTCCAATCACAGCTTACAGGGCGTGAGTAGAGGAGAACCCATAAGCAGTTCTCCTGATGGGGGATCTGCACTGATACCCCACCAGTGATGACAATCCGCGCCTATTGGTGCCGCCTATCGGTGCTCCTAAAGGTTGCATACTGTATTAGTGTACATTGAAGAAGAAATTTTTATTTTTTCAAAATTTTTTTTTTTTTTTTTTTTTGTTTTTTCATTTGTTCAGCAAACCATAATAAAAAAAAATTGTGGTGAATAATAAATACCACTGAAGGAAAGCTCGATCTATCTCAAAAAATTGTAAAAGTTTTGTTTGGGTACAGCATTGCATAGTCACACAAAATTGGCCTGGGCAGGAAGGAGGTGAAAGTGCCCGGTATTGAAGAGGTTAAAAGAAAATATCTCAAAAACGGCATTGATTTCTTGTTAAGTAATAAGATTCTAAGCAAAATACAGCTTTACTTTTTTCAGTAAACACAAGGTTCAGAGCCGGTTCACACTGGGGCGGCACGACTTCGGGGGCGACTCGGCCAGGCGACCTGAAGACTACTTCTAAGGCGACTTGCAAAATGACTTCTGTATAGAAGTTAATGCAAATCACCCCGAGGCGCCCCCGAAGTCATACAAGAACCTTTTTCGAAGTCCGAGCGACTTGCGTCGCTCCTATTAGAACGGTTCTATTGACTACAATGGGACGCGACTTGTCAGGCGGCTGTGTCGCCTGACGAGTTGCCCCAGTGTGAACCGGGTCTTACTTAAATGTATATTTGAATACATGTCAACAGCATTTGATTATTAACCCTTTTGTGACCGAGAGTCGGCAAAGCCTATGTGCCTGGACTGAATTTAGCAGCCAGCATTTTGCTTAACTTGATTTTGCACACTTTCGCTGTTATTTTTTTTTTGTTTGTGTGTTTTTTTTTTTTTTTAAATCCAGCTCATCATTTTTTACTGGCAAATGCTGATGATAATAACCATTTTTATTAGTTTTTAATTATATTTAAAAACGTTATACTATAATGACGATTTTATTATAATTGACATTAATATTATTAGTAAACCGATGCAAACAGTCGTCGTCTTCAGCCTGCAGTGTCAAATGCAGGCTAAATGTAAATTTTGCAACTGGAGCCTCCAGCCTGTGTGTGATGGATATGTCATAGCTGACATTAGTGATCACATGATTGGAAACCACTGTGATTAGTTCCCAAATATAAAGAAGACAAGAGCTGTCATGTAACAGGTAGCAGCTGCTCACAGTTTTAAAGATTTACATTCTCCCAGCATTGTGCAACACCACTCATCAGATTGCATACGGGAAAGGGTTAAAATTCCTTCAGTACTTTATATATAAAGTGCTATGGGGAAAAAATGTAATTCCAGATTCTAATTTTTTTTTTTTTTTTGCAAATGGCTATATAACCTGTAGATTTCACCCTTGAATGACCCTTTTTATTCAATGCAAGAAGCCTGTTTTTTTATACACTTCTAAAAGGCAGTTGCTGTGCAGTAACCAGCAATAGAAAAGTTATCCTGCAGATTTTAAGGCACTGATCTCTGAGATGCCGGAATTTGTAAGCCTATTATGTTTAAAAATAAAAAATCTTCTTGTAGATTATTCCTTCTGCCAGTTTTCTAGCTTAGCAAAGTGATCATGCGCATCATTTTCTTATCTTGTAGTGACCTTCTTAAACTGAAGTCTCCAATCATCGAACCCCAAGACTACTTCAGGGGGAAGACGCTACTGCTTGTCCAGCAGGCCTCTACCCAAAGCATGTCTTACTCGGATAAAGATGAAAGAGAAAATGTGCTTCCTAATGGACGTAGTGTGTCCTTAATGGACCTGCAGGAGTCTACTGTGAGTCACAATGAGCGTTCCGCTGTTGTTCAGGAGCCGCCTTTGCGTTTAACTGGCAGCCAGTTGTCTATTGCACATGTTGCCACCATAAAACAACTGCGAGACAACCAGAGCACACCACAGAGTGCTCCTCAGGTCAGGAGACCCTTACACCCAGCTTTGAGTCAACAGAACAGCTTGCAGCCACTGTCTTTCCAAAACCCTGTTTACCATCTTAATAACCCTCCACCCACCATGCCCAAGGCTTCAGTGGACTCAAGCCTTGAAAACCTAAGCACTGCCAGCTCACGGAGCCAGAGCAACAGCGAGGAGTTTATTCTTAGTGGACCCAGCAATAGCAGCATGGAAGACTTCACTAAAAGGAGTACGCATAGTGAGGACTTCAGCAGGCGGCACACCATGCCTGAAAGGCCCATTCCTATAGCACTACCACGTCAGAACAGCACGGGGCAAGCCCAGATCCGTAAGACTGACCAAGCAGCTCTGGGTGCTCGAGCCAAGGCCCCCCAGTCTTTGCCACACAGTGCCTCTATACGTAGCACGGGAAGCATGTCTGGAATTTCTGCCACACTGCTAGCGGAGCCTGTTCAAAATGGGAACCGGTCCAGACAACAATCAACCTCTTCCCGCGAGAGTCCTGTACCAAAGCTACGAGCCGTTCATCGCCAGCAAACACAGCAGGTGAGCAGTCTTGTGTTGTGTTCCAGCAAAAAAAAAAGCTGGACTATAATTATTGTCATATGAAAATGTTAAACTAAGTGTGACATGGAGACATATGTTCCTAAATGCTTCATTTAACCTTTTGGTATGCTTGTGTTTATCTTAATCTAAATTATCTTAATCTTAAATCATTATTAAAGGGGTTGTAAAGGTTTGTGTTTTTTCTCCTTAATGCATCCTATGCATTAAGGAGAAAAAACACCTGGCAGTTTTACTTACCTGAGCCCCCGCCGTCCCTCTCTCTACGGAATCCCAGCTTTGATTGGATAGATTGATAGCAGTGCAGCCATTGGCTCCCACTGCTGTCAATCAAATGCAATATTCCGGGGGTGAGGCCGAGTCATACACTCGGCGTCTATGGGCACCAAATTAAAGGGGTTGTAAAGGTAAAAAATAATTTCGCTAAATAGCTTAATTTACCTTAGTGCAGTCCTCCTTCACTTACCTCATCCTTCCATTTTGCTTTTAAATGTCCTTATTTCTTCTGAGAAATCCTCACTTACTGTTCTTCTGTCTATAACTCCACACAGTAATGCAATGCTTTCTCCCTGATGTGGAGTGCCGTGCTCGCCCCCTCCCTTGAGGGGGCGAGCTGGAGAGTTAGACGCTCTCTACGTTGCAGATAGAGAAAGAAGCTGTGTGTTAGTGGGCGTCCTGCTCGCCCCCTCAAGTGAGGGGGGAGCACGACACTCCACACCAGGGAGAAAGCCTTGCATTACTGTGTGGAGTTACAGACAGAAGAACAGGAAGTGAGGATTTCTCAGAAGAAAAAAGGACATTTAAAAGCAAAATGGAAGGATGAGGTAAGTGAAGGAGGACTGCACTAAGGTAAAGGAAGATATTTAGGGGGAAAAAATTATCTTTACAACCCCTTTTAATGACTCTGGAGCATGCCTGCAAGGTAACACCTTCGGGAGAGTGCTTCTCCTAGGGGGTTATCTAATTGAGGGAGGAGCCGCCAAGGGACCCCAAAAGAGGATGTTCAGGGCCACTCTGTGCAAAACAAGCTGCACAGTGGAGGTAAGTATGACATGTTTGTTATTTTTTTTTTAAACAAAGCTTTAGTATCACTTTAACCAAATACGTCTTGACTTGAAAAGAAAAAAAAAATATTTATTGAAATCGTTTTTTTTCTGAATTCAGCTGTATTGTTTTAACTTTTCCAATGTAGAATGCTGCTGCGTCTGTCTTTCTCCTCTGTACAGAATATTCTGAATCCATCTCTGTAATGGTACTGAACCTGTCCCTGTAAAGGATTCAGCAGAGTGTCTCCTCTTTTCTCTGTGCAGGGTGCCACAGAACACTGCTGCTGGGATCGTCTCTTCTTTTCTACTTTTATATGTTTATTACTGACAGCGATGTTGTCCATTTGTGTGGCTGATCAGTATTCTAAATCTTTTTTTTTTTTTTTATATTGATTCGGTAACATTTAGGAACTTGTTTTTTTTACAACAGTAATTCTCCTATTAAACCTATGGAATTGAGAAGGTCTAAAAAGTGTTGCACTCATCATAGTCACTATTTATTCAATTTTTACTGTTCCCATATCTTCCTGTATACATCATGATAATGTAATAAGAGTTTGCTTTATTTGTCCCATGGGGGAGATTTCCCTTCACTTCCTGTACCATAGCCAAACAGGAAATGAGAAGAAATCCCTGCAAATTAAGGGAATTCCTTGGGGACTCTCAGGTTGCCAGAACTAGTGTCCTCATTGGAAGATTTCCTATCTCTTACTTTTCTGGGGACAACCCAAAATGTGGGATATTCCTTTACTCTCACTCTCAATGATAAATGGGACAAATAGAGAGGGTGGATCTCCCTAATGGGGACACAGACAGCAATTCAAACCTGACAGGTGTTCTAATTCCTCTCCACTCTGTCCAAAACAAAAAAAATGTGCCTTTGGTTAACTTTAAATTTCTATGGTGATCCAGTATTTTGTTTGTGCTAGAATCAGGAACACAAGTATTCTGTAACAAGTGACAGATATTTAGTCGTAAAACTATATAAAAATCCAATGTGATTGCAATCGTTGATTCAGGATTAGCAGTAATTTTGACTATCTGTTTTGTGCATTGGCGCCCTCTAGAGGCTTTTCTAAAGGTAATACAGAGAAACTTTTTTATTTGAACTAATAGATCTTACTTGCCACATTTTTGGGGGACATTTTCCTTTGTTGTTGTTCTAAGTGAACATACTCTGCAAAATATGGTATCAAAGGACCAGAGGGCACTATATATACAGTTATATGGTCTTCAAAAAAAGTCTATTTAGCAGCATTGCACAATAAGGTTGAAAATAGATACAAGTAGGGCTGCAACTAATGATTATTTTCATAATCGATTAGTTGGCCGATTTATTATTTCGATTAAAAGGATAATAGCCTTATAAAAATTTTCATTTTTAAAAAGTTTTGGGCCAATTTGTTGTTGGGCAGATTACAAAACACAAATTGCCGCAAAAACTCAAATTACATGCTTTCTTTATCGTACATCACGGGACACAGAGCGGCATTCATTACTATATGGGTTATATGGAGTACCTTCAGGTGTAGACACTGGCAATCTCAAACAGGAAATGCCCCTCCCTATATAACCCCCTCCCATAGGAGGAGTACCTCAGTTTTTACGCCAGTGTCTTAGGTGTTAGTCATGGTTTAGCTTGCCTCCGCATCCTTGGGATTAGGTGAGCTACCGGTTCTGTCCAAAAAAGCCTCAGCGCTAAAGTGGTCAGTAACCGGACCCCAAACCCTTGGGGTATAGCCCATAATGCTTTTCTTTTTAGAGAGCTGGACCCTGGGCCCAGAACTTAGAAACCTTTGGGTACCTAAAGTTTTCTGTTGCCAGGGTGCTATATGGGCCCAGGACAGTGGATCCTTCATAGGAACCCAGGGCCTGAAGGTCTAGACATCCCCACGGAGATGGGGGAAGATTGGGCCTCTTGCTTGGCAAAGTCCTGCGGCATGGAGCAGGTAAGTGAGGGGAAAACTTGCGGAACTTGGTTCTTAGCAGGTTTTTTTCTGGGGGGTCACAGGGGACATGCCTAAAGTTATGCACTGCATCTGGCAAACTAGTCACATATCATAAAGATAGGATGGCTCTCTATGTATTATTCCCCATAAGATGTGACCTCCCTTGTAGTGTTGGAAAAGCATTGAGTGGGGCCTGTGTTATATAAAAATATATGTGTGTGTCAGAGAGCTTTGCTTACCTGCAGGCCTCCAGGCGATGCTCCATTCAGTCTTCCTCCTCAGAGCCTGCAAGCAGGCAAAACGCTGACCTCCTCATGGTTCCAGGCTGCAGGCTGCAGTTTGCTGGAACAGAGAGGTCCCTTCCTCCCAAAATCCCCCCCCCCTCCCCCTGTCGGGAGGGGCATTTCCTGTTTGAGGTTGCTGGGGGGGAAGGGCGGGTCAGTGGCTTAAAGGAAGGGGCGGCCCTTCCTTGTTTGTTCCATCAATACTTTGGAACTGAGGAGAAAGACCAGAGCGGCAGCACGGGGCGCCGAGGACACACAGTGGCCAGAAAGGATATTGCAGTCTTCAGAGGACTGTTTTGTCAAGCCTAGAAATAGGCTGTTTCTTTTCCATCTCATAGTTTTTCTTTGCAATACTACTCAGGGGGACAGAATGTTTTTTCTTTCCTGGATTTGAAACAAAAACGAAAAAAAAAAAAAAAAAAAAAAAAGTCATCTAGGGGAGAGGAAGCATTTTTTTATCCCCCAAACAGGTGTTTGGACAATTAACTTTTATAGTTCCAAATACCAATAGGTAGCAGGTGTACCTCGGTATTGTACCATGGTATGCCGCTGTTTTCCCTACAGGGAGCCTTGGGGCCATCGGGATCTGGGGCTGGAGCTGACGCGGGTCAGTCCAACCCTAAGATGGTCACGGAGGAGGTATTACTCACCTCTTTAAAAGAGATGCAGAAAAGCATGGGAAAAATGATATCCGCAGCTATGCGGGGCAGTAAGCGGAATAGATCTCCGTCGCCCGAGCGCGGACCCTCAGAAGAGGAGGTCCTTTCCTCAGGGGAATTGGACGACCTCTTGGACACGGACCAAGTAGGTTCAGGGATCGAAGACCCGGATACTGAGGAGTCTGGGGCAGTCTCCCTGAGGGAGAGCTGGTGGATTCAAGGATTGTCGGACTTGGTCCATAGGACATTCAACTTGCCAGTACCAGATCTCCAGGTATCGACGGTTTCAGCTTTGGGCTCACTGAGGGCGCCTCAAAGCAATGCTGTGTTTCCGATCCATCCTCTATTAGAGGGAATTTTGTTCCAAGATTGGAACAAGCCAGATAAGATCTTCTTACCACCTAAAAGGTTCTCTGTCCTATATCCTATGGAAGAAAATTTTTCCAAAAGATGGGCTACTCCTGCAGTGGACGCAGCCATCTCATGTGTTAACAGATCGTTAACATGCCCTGTAGAAAACATACAGGTGTTCAAGGATCCAGTTGATAAGCGCTTGGAAGCACTACTTAAGAACTCCTTCACTACTGCAGGGGCAGTAGTACAGCCAGCTGTGGCTGCGATTGGGGTCGCTCAAGCATTATCGGATCAATTTAAGCAGATGCTTAAACTTATTCCGGCCCAGCAGGCAGAAAAATTTTCGGATGTCCCTAAGGCCATATGTTTTACGGTAGACGCAATCAAGGATTCTATCCAGCAAGCGTCACGTTTATCGTTATCCCTTATCCATATGAGAAGACTCTTATGGTTAAAAAGCTGGGAGGCTGAGCCCCCATGCAAGAAGCTCCTGGTAGGGTTCCCCTTCCATGGAGGACGACTCTTCGGAGAAGACCTAGATAAATACATTCAGACCATTTCAAACGGCAAGAGTACTCTCTTGCCAACTAAGAAGAAGGTTCAGGGACCTGCGTTTAAACGACAGTATTCCCCTGGGCAGGGGCCCTCTAATGCCAAGCAGTATCGACGGCCTCCTGCAAAAGCAAACTTCGGCTTCAACAGCAGATCACAAGGACAGGCTGTTAGAGGCAAAAGGCAGTGGTTTCGCAAACCAGCAAAACCAGCCCCCAAGCCAACCTTATGAAGGGGCGCCCCCACCCACGAAGGTGGGGGGAAGGCTGCGACTCTTTTCAGAGATTTGGGAAGCCAGCATTCCCGACGAGTGGGTACGGTCTTCCGTGGCCACAGGCTACAAATTAGATTTCCTAAGGTTTCCTCCTCCTCATTTCCAGAAGTCGAGGATTCCAAACGATCCGGAAAAGGGAGCCGCATTAAGATCGGCATTAGATCATCTACTTTCCCAGGAAGTAATAGTAGAGGTACCAGTCCTGGAACAGGGGCTGGGTTTCTACTCCAACCTATTCATCATCCCAAAATCCAATGGAGATGTCAGGCCAATTTTGGACCTAAAGATGGTAAATGCATATCTAAAGATCCGCTCATTTCGGATGGAATCCGTGCGGTCAGCAGCTGCCACACTCCAGAAGGACGACTTCATGGCGTCCATAGACATAAAGGATGCCTACCTTCATGTTCCAATTTATCAGCCACATCAAAGATATCTACGCTTCATGGTGGCTTCGCGTCACTTCCAATTCGTGGCGCTTCCCTTCGGGTTGGCTACGGCCCCCCGGGTGTTCACGAAGGTCCTAGCTCCAATCCTAGCCAAACTAAGGATCCAAGGGGTCACGATCCTAGCATACCTGGACGACCTCCTAGTCATAGATCACTCGTCTCCCGGCTTGGAGCGAGCAGTGGCCCTCACGGTCCAATACCTCGAGAGGTTCGGCTGGGTCCTAAATCGAGAAAAGTCAGCTTTCCAGCCCACAAAGCAGTTGGAATATCTCGGCATGAGATTAGACACAGAACAACAAGGAGTGTTCCTACCTCTGAGGAAGGTAAAAGCCATCAAGGAATTAATCCTACTGGTTCTAAGCAAGAAAGAACCGACTATTCGCCTATGTATGAGGTTACTAGGCAAGATGGTGGCCACATTCGAGGCGGTACCATACGCCCAGAGCCACACTCGCATCCTACAGGCAGCCATCCTGTCAGCATGGAGCAGAAGGCCACAGGCCTTGGATATCCCGTTGCCGCTCTCATCAAGAGTCCGACAAAGTCTATGTTGGTGGTTAGACCCTCAGAATCTACTGAAGGGGAGGTCTTTCAGCCCAGTGGCTTGGAAGATAGTGACCACAGACGCCAGCCTGACGGGCTGGGGAGCAATTTTGGATGGTTGCACTCGCCAAGGTACTTGGGCAAAGCCAGAGAAGCAGTTGCCCATCAACATCTTGGAGCTCAGAGCTGCTCGACTAGCCCTCAGGGCTTGGACGTCAAAATTGCAGGGGTTCCCGGTGAGAATTCAATCAGACAATGCCACGGCCGTGGCACACATAAATCACCAAGGGGGAACCAGGAGTCAAGCCGCTCAGAGAGAGGTGAGCTTGATTCTTCTATGGGCAGAGGCTCATGTGCCCTGCATATCGGCAATATTCATTCCAGGAGTGGACAACTTTCAGGCGGACTTCTTAAGCCGCCAGACTCTATGGCCGGGGGAATGGTCTCTGCATCCACTAGTCTTTCAAGCACTCTGCAAAAGATGGGGAGTGCCGGACGTGGATATCATGGCATCGAGACTCAACAAGAAACTAGACAGGTTCATGTCCCGCTCAAGGGATCCGATGGCCTGCGGAACCGATGCGTTGGTTTGCCCTTGGCATCAGTTCAAACTTCTTTATGCGTTTCCCCCGCTCCAGTTACTACCCCGCCTGCTGCGCAGGATCCGGGTGGAGCACATACCAGTCATCCTGGTAGCTCCAGCATGGCCCAGAAGGGCATGGTACTCACTAATCTTAAGGATGGTAGTGGGAGACCCTTGGACTCTTCCTCTACGGCCAGACCTGCTATCGCAAGGTCCGATCCTCCACCCTGCCTTACGGCATCTAAATTTGACGGCCTGGAAGCTGAATCCCTGATTCTCAGGGGTAGAGGTCTGTCTCAGAAAGTAATCTCTACCCTAATCAGAGCCAGGAAACCGGTCTCTAGGGTGATTTATTACAGGGTCTGGAAGGCCTATGTAGGCTGGTGTGAGTCCAAGCGATGGCTTTCTCGCAAATTTACCATCGATAGAGTATTAAGTTTTCTCCAGCTAGGAGTGGATAAAGGATTGGCATTAAGCACAATCAAAGGACAGATTTCTGCTCTGTCAGTGTGGTTTCAGCGGCCGCTGGCCACCCACTCGCTGGTTAAGACCTTCCTTCAAGGGGTCTTACGTATTAGACCTCCAGTTAAATCCCCGCTTTGTCCGTGGGATTTAAATCTTGTTCTGTCAAGTTTACAGAAACAACCGTTTGAGCCGTTGGCTGATATTCCTTTGGTTCTACTGACAAGGAAGTTAGTATTTTTGGTTGCCATAGTTTCCGCAAGAAGAGTTTCGGAGCTGGCAGCCTTATCCTGTAAGGAACCATATCTTGTTTTTCATAAGGACAGGGTCGTTCTCCGCCCTCATCCTTCCTTCCTTCCGAAGGTCATATCCAGTTTTCATTTGAACCAGGATTTGGTATTACCATCCTTCTTCCCTAAACCTACTTCCAGAAAGGAAGGGTTGCTGCATACCTTGGATATTGTCAGGGCCATGAAGGCCTATCTTAAAGCTACAAAGAAGATCCGGAAGACAGATGTGCTGTTCATTCTACCGGATGGGCCCAAGAAGGGGCAGGCAGCTGCAAAGTCCACCATTTCTAGGTGGATTAAGCAATTAATCACTCAGGCCTACGGCTTGAAAGGGTTGCCTCCTCCAGTATCATTAAAGGCTCATTCTACTAGAGCCATGGGCGCCTCCTGGGCAGCACACCACCAGATCTCTATGGCTCAAGTTTGCAAGGCGGCAACCTGGTCTTCTGTCCACACGTTTACAAAATTCTACAAGTTGGACGTAAGAAGGAATACTGATACTGCCTTCGGGCAGGCAGTGCTGCAGGCTGCAGTTTGAGACCCTCGGATTCCGGGGGCTCCTCTTGTTCGAGTTAAATTTAAAAATTTTATTTTTCTCAACTAAGTTGGATTTATTATGATTTGAGTATATCTCTAAATTAAATCCTTTTGTCTTGGAGATGTTCTCCCTCCCCTCATTGTAAGCATTGCTTTGGGACATCCCATATAGTAATGAATGCCGCTCTGTGTCCCGTGATGTACGATAAAGAAAAAGAGATTTTTAATACAGCTTACCTGTAAAATCTTTTTCTTGGAGTACATCACGGGACACAGAGCTCCCACCCCTCTTTTTTGAGGACCATTTTGGGAGGCATACTGCTTGCTACAAAACTGAGGTACTCCTCCTATGGGAGGGGGTTATATAGGGAGGGGCATTTCCTGTTTGAGATTGCCAGTGTCTACACCTGAAGGTACTCCATATAACCCATATAGTAATGAATGCCGCTCTGTGTCCCGTGATGTACTCCAAGAAAAAGATTTTACAGGTAAGCTGTATTAAAAATCTCTTTTTTCTGCAGCTTCTCCATTGAAGTATATTGAACCAAAAAAAATAGAAATAGCACCGCTTTGCGTTAAAAAGTCCTTGCCCTTTCCAAATACGCAGCAGCTGAAAAAAAATCATGGATGTGAACGTGTCCCATAGGAAAACATGTATTTGAACTGAAATGTGTTTCTGTAAAAAGCACCAAGGAACAGAGGTGTGAACCCAGGCCTGAGACGTTTAGTAACATAATGGGGTTAAAAAAAAAGTACAATGAGCAAATAATCGCTACTGTAAGGGGTTCATTTTTTTACTGTGGGACAGTGAAAGTAATATTTACAGTAGCGATTTCCTTTTTGTACTATAAAGGGCTAATTTTTTTTTTTTTAACCCCATTATGTTACTGGCCGTTTAATCGATTATGAAAATTATAATCGATTAATTTCATAATCGATTAGTTGTTTTGGCCCTAGATACAAGTCCATTTTGTAAAACCAGTAAAATACAAACCAATAAAAAACCTCAATATACACAGCCCTATACCCTAAGTTGATCCAGTTGAATGGAGTTGAAAAGGCCCATTTAGCGGCATTACATAGGTTGAAAAAAAGACAAAAGCCCATCTAGTTCAATCAACTGAAAAAAAAAAACCTTCATATAAACTCAGTCCTATACCCAAATTTAATCCAGTTGAATATAACCAAAGTTGATCCACTGGATCAACTTCGGGCATAGGAATGGGTAGCTCACAATGTTTGTTAAATGTTCAAAAATGTATCTAAAACATGCAATAACATGCTCCTAAGATACATGCAAGTGATCTTAGCATAGATGGAATACTATAGATAATACATACTGTATAAGGCCTTTTCTAGCCAGCCATTTTGGCCTTATTCTGAACATTCTATCTGCCCTGGTATGCTTGGTTCCATATTTCTGAGTCATACACCCAGAGAAAGCTCCAGTAGCTCAAAGCATCAGCAGCTAAGCCAGGCAGATAGCATTTTCAGAAGTATAGAACATCAATGACAGCCTATATATTTCTGTCATGACGGGTTTACTTCTAATCAGTAGAGGGAGTGGACCAAAATGTAAATTTGGGGAATAAATCAATCATCTGATATGATTTCCAGGTACAGTCTCCGGTGGACTCAGCCACAATGTCCCCGGTGGAAAGGACAGCAGCATGGGTGCTTAATAATGGTCAGTATGAAGATGAAGAGGAGGAAAACGCAGACCAAAACAAAGATGAAGTCAAACCTGCTGAGAAGGTAAGAGGCATGGGCAGATGAAATGCCTAGATGATTGCGCTTTATATGGTAGACTTGGTTTTATGTTCTCTTTTGTGATTTGACTCACCGAGTGGCTTCAGTTAGCCCAGACGTGTCATGTTGGCTCTATGCTTTCATTGATGTTCCTATAAATTTAAGCCTGGCCCTCAGCTTTTTGAGGTGTTGATATCTTAGGGGACTGATTCACAATGAGAATGAAGAATGGAAGAGCTGGTATCCCATGTTACCTTGTGGCACCTATCACAGAGATAGGTGCCACAAGGTAACATGGGATACCAGCATGGGAGCCCTACATCCGCCCCCCAGGGTGAAATCTAAAAATTATGGGGGAGACTCAGACATCCAATAAATGTACTGCATGCTAAAGTCACAATTACTACAGTCTACTTACCTGCCACTTATCATCTTACACCATTAGGTCAAAAAATTATAGGTGAGCATATTCCACAAATCTGCTCATTATTCTATTGGAACACAGTCAGTTGTTTTGCAGTTAGAAGGTTCATTGTTGGTATCTCTTTAAGAAAGAAAGTCCCTGGGATTCTTGCTGTTCTATTTGATTTATACCTGCCTTATCCTTCTACCCAGTGGTCCTTCGTCTAAAACTAAAAAATAAAGTTTTGCCTTTAGTTATACTTTAAGTGGAGAATGATTAGAACACCTATCAGTTTCTATTGCTGTCTGTGTCCGCGTTAGGGAGATTCACCCTCTCTATTTGTCCTGTTTACCGCTTTCAGTGAAAGTTAAAGAAATTTGGGGACACCAGTTCTGGTCACCTTGGGATCCCCAAGGCAATTCCCTTAATTTGTAGGGATTTTCTCTCACTTCCTGTTTTGGCTATGGGACAGGAAGTGAAGGGAAATTCCCCTTAATGGGACAAAAATGGCAAATATAAACCTTACAGTGGTTGTAACCCTCCCTTACTCTATCCCAGGGATCCTCAAACTACGGCCCTGCAGCTGTTGTAGAACTACAAATCCCATGAGGCATTGTAACACACTAACATTCACAGACATGACTAGGCATGATGGGAATTGTAGCTCCTGAACAACTGGAGGGACGTAGTTTGAAGACCCATGCTCTATCCAAACTGAGACAAAACAGAGAAAAATAACATTTCCTATAGATCTACTTTAAGTCCTCATCTCTTTTATCTAGAAAATGTTGTCTTATGCCATGTACACACGGTCAGAATTTCTGACAACAAATGTTCGATGTGAGCTTTTGGTCGGGTATCCCATGTGTAGGCTCCATCGGACATTTGCTGTCGGAATTTCCGACAACAAAAATTTGAGAGCTGGTTCTTGTCGGAAATTCCAATAGTCTGTATGCAATGCCAACGCACAAAAATCCTACGCATGCTCAGAATCCAACGCATGCTTGGAATCATCAAGCTTAATTTTTCTCGGCTCGTCGTAGTGTTGTACGTGACTGCGTTCTTGACGTTCAGAATTTCCGACAACATTTGTGTGACCGTGTGTATGCAAGACAAGACAGAATGTCCGGTCGTGTGTACGCGGCATTAGATGTTGGGTGGAGGGACATTTCGTTTTCACCAACTGGACCTACAAGGATTGAACGTGTATACACATATACACATATACTAACCGACCCCTTTATTAAGTACACCTTTCTAGTACCGGGTTGGACCCCCTTTTGTCTTCAGAAGTGCCTTAGTTATTCATGGAATAGATTCAACAAGATGTTGGAAACATTCCTCAGAGATTTTGGTCCATATTGAAATGCTAGCCTCACAAAGTTTCTGTAGATTTGTGGGCTGCACATCCATTAAGGAAATCTTGCTTTCCCCCACATTCCAAAAGTGCTCTATTGGATTGAAATCTGGTGAATGTGGAGGCCATTGGAGTACAGTGAACTCATTGTCATGTTCAAGAAACCAGTCTGAGATGATTTGAGCTTTGTGACCTGGTGCATTATCCTGCTGGAAAAAGCCATCGGAAGATGGGTACACTGTAGTCATAAAGGGATGTACATGGTCAGCAACAATACTCAGGAAGGCCATGGCATTTAAACAATCCTAAATTGGTACTAGGGGGGGCCAAAGTGTGCCAGAAAATATCCCCTTCACCAGTACGCCACCACCAGCCTGAACCGTTGATACAAGGCATGATGGATCCATGCTTTAATATTGTTTACGTCAAATTCGGACCCTACCATCTGAATGTCTCGGCTGAAATCGAGACTCAGCAGGCAACATTTTTCCAATCTTCTATTGTCCAATTTTGGTGAGCCTGTGGGAATTGTAGCCTCCGTTTCCTGTTCTTAGCAGACAGGAGTGGCACCTAATGTGGTCTTCTGCTGCAAGATTTATGTGTTCAAAGATGGTATTCTGCATACCTTGGTTGTAACGAGTGGTTATTTGAGTTACTGTTGCCTTTCTACCATCTAGAAACAGCCTGCCCATTCTCCTCTGATGTCAACATGGCATTTTCCTCCACACAACTGCCTCTTACTGGATACTTTCTCTTTTTTGGATCATTCTATGTAAACCCTAGAGATGCTTATGCATGAAAATCCAAGTAGATCAGCAGTTTTTTAAATACTTAGACCAGCCCGTCTGGCACCAACAACCATAATACATTCAAAGTCACTTAAATCCCCTTTCTTCCCAACTCTGCACAGTTTGAACTTCAGCAAGTAGTCTTCACCACGTCGAGTTGCTCCCATGTGATTGGCTGATTAGCAATTTGTGTTACCAAGCATTTGAACTGGTGTACATAATAAAGTGGCAAGTGACTGCAGCTTATTTCCTTTGCACATTTAGGATATTTGCCTGGCATGTTATCCTTTTGTAAGGGGTTACAAACAACAAGCTTAGTGCACAGCTAAAAAGAGCAAATTGTATGTTAACTTCAGGTCTGGTAGCTGTGTGATGGATAGAAATTGTCTTTGTTAATACATGTACAATTGTAAAGAATCAGGATTTTGTAGGTGGTACCCTATAAAGATAAAGGAAATGTTACCCCAATTTCCTTTATCTATCCATATCCATGTTCTATATATACAGTGTGTGTGATTATATATATATATATATAGTCATATATGCATACAGATATACATACACTGAGAATTAACATGGGCAGTTTACCAAAAGTATTCTTGTCTCCTGACAATTAAACCTGTCTTCCCTTCTCAGTATGAGCAAGAGATTGCCAAGCTTAAAGAACGACTGAAGGTTTCCAGCCGTCGCCTGGAGGAATATGAAAGGCGCCTCCTGGTACAGGAACAGCAGATGCAGAAACTGTTAATGGAGTACAAATCTCGGCTGGAGGACAGTGAGGACCGGCTGCGTCGGCAGCAGGAGGAGAAGGACAGCCAAATGAAAAGTGTCATCAGCAGGTGAGCCCCGGACATAGCTCTCATCCTCTCCACAGTTTTATATATATTTAGGACTGAGATATAGTGCGTCATACATATCTTTTCCCTTCCAGGCTAATAGCAGTAGAGGAGGAACTGAAGAAGGATCATGCAGAGATGCAGGCTGTCATTGATGCAAAGCAAAAAATCATTGATGCACAAGTATGTATTTTACTTCCATCAAGTTTATAAAATGAAAACTTTGCCTGTACAATGCACTTATCCTGCATCACATGTCATGTCTGTGCATTTCAGATGTCTTATTGCACTTGTCAGCACATTATGCCAATTCATTCACAGTCTGTAGAGGCAATAGATACAGTATAAAAATATAAAGGAAATATAGGAACCATATCATAAATATAATTTAGGAGCAGCCAGAACAATGGCAGATGATAGTTGAATGGCACACCAGGCACACAGGGAGGACAGCCAGTTGGTAAGGGGGTATCCTGTTAATTCACAGAGTGCCCCTTGCACATTTTTTAGCTATATTTTAACTTCCAATTCTGTTCTTACCAGTAATGTCCTGTTTCACATGTCGGCATTGTTTATTCTTCACATGTTCTATTTCTGCAGTGCTTAATTTAGCTATTCATATGGCTTATTACAGTAACAGTTGGAGAGCCCAGATTGTCCTGACCTTTCCTAGTAGTGCAGTAAAATCTCTGTCAGGATATTGTTTGAGTTTGAATGTGGATTATGTGGGTTGTTATGCAATCACTTTAGGGGTTCCTTACAAGTGCACAGGGGCATCGCTTCGGTTTTTATGCCTTTGATGTAGAATATGAAACAAAGATAAAAACAAATGCTTTAGAGCAGCCTTTTTTGGCCCTTCCCCCAGAGGAAAATCATTTTCAGGTTTCAAGGAACCCATGTTAAAATATAAAAAGTCTGTGAGAAATATGATCCTTATGTCAGTGGGAAAAATGTGCCCCCCCCCCCCCCCCACAGACAATTAAATAGAGAATTGGTGTCATGCTACTGGCTGTTAAGTTGCATTGTACCTGAACCTGGAGCAAGGCAGGCACCATCAGATGGGAGGTCAGTCACAGCTCAAGGAACTCCCTACCAACCTCTTGAGGAACCCTGGGTTAGATCAGTTGCTTTAGAGACTGTAACAAACTAGTGAGTCAGGCAGTTCTGTCTAGGTCAATGGTCTCCACATTGGGGCACTATTTCCTCCATGGACACCAATGATTTGGGCACTATTCCTCCCACTAATACCAATAATGGGGCAATATTCTTCCTTCTACCGACCACGGGTGCTACTGTATGTCTTTTTTACTCCCAATGACATCAAGACTGAGACATGGTCTACTCCCACAGATACCGGAGGATTTTCTCCTCTCACTGACTATAGTCCAGGCCCCCTACTGAAGGACAGTAGATTGGCCTTTGGGTTTTTTTAACAGAAAGATTGGCCCTTAGTTTAGAAAGTTTTGAGACCGCTGGTCTAGGTCAAGGCTGTCCAGCGACTTCAGAGCAGGATTTTGGGCCAAATTTACATTTTTTCTGTGAAATACTTATTTTTCATTACGATCTGTTAAATTGGAACTCGGTCAAAGTATTATTTATTTAGTTTGTAAAGAAGGGTTGGAACCCAAGGTATTGTTATAAGGTAAGTGTATTCCAGTAGAGTATCTGTTAGGGAGCAGCTGACAATATCAGCCACTAATATATACTCTGAAGGAACATATAGAGAACACATTCTGGAAATGGGGGGGGGGGGTGTATTTGGCTGAGTTCCAGAAGTTTAAACTGTAACAGGATCTTGACCCTAAAGAACTGAGGTGGACAACACTGTTGTAGTTAATAAGCACACGAAGGGCAATGCTTCCATTGGCAGAGATTATGAAAATAAGCTCTTGGGTCGTAGCTGGGCTCCCCAGTGACTAAGGGCCCAGTATTTCCTTCTGTCAACCCTGTTGTCATGCCACAGTGTTAAGGTCAGAAAGGACTTTCAACAATTGAGAGACTGAGATCTTATATCACTGTCCATTGTCATTTGTCACATGCATGCTAATGACCCAGTTATCGAAAATGTCATATCCTTCTGTTTTCATGACCTGGCCTTGACAGAGCTGACACTTTGGAGATCCATCTCCTTCCTAACATAGTGAAATAACCACTGAACTTCTCTCTCATGTTAGTCTCATCACAACTGTGTTAAATTACAGGTCATTAATGGGACTGTAACGCAAACAGGCAAGTAAAACAAGTGCACTTATTAGCTAAGCGGTGTCCCCAGACATGGCCTGTGCCTGACCTCCTACACATTCCAGCTCCTTTTATGTGTCTTTAAGATTTATTTTAAGCAAAGTTGTGTTATCTTGACCTCATCAACTCTTAAATAGGTTTCTGAAAGCAAGTTACCTTTTTCTGTAGCCCTTATCAACTGATTTTTTATTTATTTTTGTTGTTGCACTTAAAGTGTAATTTTAGAGTAAGAAGGGTTTAAACCCATGCCAGCTTTCCTTTTTTTTTTAACCATCGGTGTCCCATTAAAAATATTTCCTTTTAAATTCCTGACCTGTAGACACAATGAAAAGCAAGAAGAACAGTTTATGATGTCAATAGGATAAATAGAGAGGGGGAAACTCCACAGGTGTAAAGCAGTCTGCAAAGAAAACCTCCCATGGTTTTAATCCCGTAGCACTACCCAAAATTCAAATAGAAAGTTTTGACTTAAGATACGGTTTTTAAAGGGGTTGTAAAGGTAATTTTTTTCCCCTAAATAGCTTTCCTTTACCTTAGTGCAGTCCTCATTCTTCGATTTTGCTTTTAAATGTCCTTATTTCTTCTGAGAAATCCTCACTTCCGGTTCTTCTGTCTGTAACTCCACACAGTAATGCGAGGCTTTCTCCCTGGTGTGGCGTGTTGTGCTCGCCCCCTCCCTTGGATTTCAGGAGAGTCAGGACGCTCTTTACGTTGCAGATAGGGAAAGGAGCTGTGTGTTAGTGAGCGTTCTGACTTTCCTGTAGTCCAAGGGAGGGGGCGAGCACGACACTTCACACCAGGGAGAAAGCCTGGCATTACTGTGTGGAGTTGCAGAAGAACAGGAAGTGAGGATTTCTCAGAAGAAATAAGGACGTTTAAAAGAAAAATGGAAGGATGAGGTAAGTGAAGAAGGACTGCACTAAGGTAAAGGAAGCTATTTAGGGAATTTTTTTTTTACCTTTACAACCCCTTTAATTGTTTCACTTGTACTGGTTAGAACATATAAGATGATTGCCTTCTATGGGCAGCACAGATATTATTATTATTATTGTACAGGTTTTACATGGAGTCAACAGTTTGAGCAGCGCTTAACAAAATAAAGGCAGACATTACGATTTGGTACAAGATAGTGCTTACTATCACCCAATGTGTTCACCCAATAACAAAGTGTAAAAATTCTATTTTGTTTTTGCATTTCACTTTTACCCTTGTTTATTGGGGCTTCTCTCTGTAATAATTAGGGGAAGCCTTGGGTTGTTTTGTGAGTATCCTACTACAAATACTCATGTCTTATTGGTATTAAACTGAAATCTTCTGATTGGATAGTCGGCCCCCAATTGCAAATGTAAAAAGAACCCTGTTTTAGAATTATATTTAGAAAGAACATGATAATTGACATCTATAAATTACTTGATTTGCAGGTCGATGAGGCTCAGCCTGTTTGTGCTAAGCAACTAATATTAAAGCATAACTGACTGATGCGCTAATAGAGGGAACTGGTCATATTCGTGACATTGTGCTTAGAATCTTGGGTGACTAAGCTCTCTAGCTATTAACGGTGACGTGGTAATTGCTGTAGTTAAGAGTCAGAGTACTTGTTTAGTTTGACACTGCTGAGGGCTTAAAAAGAAGCAAAGAATATTTTTCGTAGTTGTACTTTATTAGGGTGGTTGGAAATAACCATGGAATTTCACAAATGCCACTAGTATTTTAAAAACTGGGGGCATTACACAAAACCTAGCTGCCATTTTTGCTGCCAGGTAAAATATAAAATTGCCACTTTCTTTGTTCTAGGGCTTTGCTTTTCAATCTTGTCCTCTAGTCCCATCCCCTATAAGTCCCATACATATTGGTGAATTGTAGTGCCATTCAATCTTAATGGTTGGCACACCAAAACACCTTGCCAGGGTGTTACAAGAAATTATGCATACGCTTGTTTTGGTGCATTATGCATCTTGGCAAGTGCATAACCACACCACGATAGTGTGACTCCAGCTCTAGGGCCGATTCACGTCCTAAGGCAGACCATAGTTTGTGCAAGTTTCTTTCCTGCAACCATGGGTTGCAGGAAAGAAATGTGCACGATTCCCCCAGCAACACTCCAAGAGATTGTTTTCTCCTGGCGGAGGGGGGGGGGGGAGCCGTCCCCACTGGGAGAAGACAGTGATTGCTAGCGGCAAGTAAAATCCGGCAGGCTGGTTGTACCAAACTTGATTGATCGACCAACTTGGGTTAGGCTTGCCATACATGGCTCAATGCACATTGCAATGCCTTAAGCAGCCCACTCAAGATGAATGCTTTACTGCAGCGTACTGGATTGAATGGGCCCTTAATATTTTGTGGATATGCCCTGCCACTAATTAATCCGTTAGTGTGTGCATAAGGTTACCATAAAAACAAGTGGACTGCTGGTGGGACTTAGGATAGGTTTATCAAATTCTGCACTAGGCAAATACAGTAAAACCTTGGTTTGCAAGCATAATTCGTTCCAGAAACATGCTTGTAATCCAAAGCACTTTTATATTAAAGCATTTTATAAAAGAGAAGAGAGGCACCTCGAAGTGTAGCAATAAGTTGCTAAATGTTGTACCTTCATTAAATGTAACCATATTACTACACTAAGAGGCTCCTCTCTTCTTTTTTTATACTCAGTTGTGACATGACGCTACTCTTGTATCAAGACATCGCTTGTATATCAAGTCAAAATGTATTAAAACATGTTGCTTGTCTTGCAAAACGCTCTCAAACCAAGGTTTTACTGTACTGTAACTGATGCTTTCATGTCAAACCTGGAATTTTCACTCAGATTTATTTATTTTTTGTTTGAAGTGCAGGTTTAAAACTAAAGACTAATATTTAGTTTATGTGGGAAACACTGTTCTTTATACATGATTCAGTGGGTCGTGTTACATACACTATATAGAATAGACAGATTGATGCAATTTCTTTCAGTAATACCTACATAGGTTCTCTCTGTCTTATCCCCGATACAACTTAAAAACTCCCCACCAAGCTGCCCACTTACCTCAGAATGACAGCCGCAGTCTTCTGTGCAGTTTACCTCCTTGGGACTTAAATCATATTCATTGTTCAGCGAGCCTCCTTGGACATGAATAAGGTTTACTCCAAGCATCTCTAGACTCTGATTACTGCTCTATAGACACCTGTGAGGGCTCCCTGCCTAGGCAAGGCCAGCACTGAACTTTTTAGCCCTGATGAAGTAAACAGCAGAGGGGAAAGGGTGTTACTTCTCTAGGGAGGGGTGGATTAATGTTGTTTTTACTTCAAGTGACCTACCAGAAGCAGTGAGTTTTGTATGTTTTATGGGCAATATGAAGTTTTACATGGAGTCAGATTTAAATATTGTTTGCTCAGGTGTAAGGATAATATGTTACCTGCAGTCTTCCCCTCCTCCTTCCCCATTTCCTCTCCTGAGCAACGTGAGCTGGAATGGGGTGTGGAGCAGTGCAACCTTAGTTGTATATTTTATTTGCTTTATACTTTTATTTGTGCACCCCTTCACCACCTCCCCGTCTCTTCCTCATGCGCAAAAAAAACCTCTCAGTTACAGCTTCTGGCTGCTTCACTCCTGTGTTGCTGTGTCTCCTCCGCTACCAGCGAAAAGGCCATCCGTTCCACCATGTTAGGATATCTGTCCTCCTTGTAGATTCCTCAAAGAATGTGCCATTCATAGCTAGTGTTGTCTTTTTCTTTGCAAAATGAAACATTCCACTGGCATCTCTCTGTAATATTACATGTGATCATCTACCAGTTTTGGAGGTTTTTGGGTTCACGACATTAAGCCTTTTTTGGCAGCCATCACAGACCTTCATCAGATACATTCATTATTCTGAGTCCTTCCCAACAGTTCCCTTCACAGAAGCAGTAATAATGGATTTAAGTGAGATAGGACAGGACTTTTTGGATGGAATTTAGAAACGCTTATTATGTGTGCTCAATTCCACATTTACTTAAAAAAATAAAGTTGATGGGTCTCAAGTATTTTGAGGGACCTCTGACATTTACAATTTATGCAAAAAGTGAAAAAAGTGCGCTTATCTATAACCATACAAAACAGCTGCAAACTCAAAATGTTTATACAAACAAAAGATACTATGAAAAGAAGGAATGGAGTTGCGCTAAAAAAGTGACTTATCAAAAAATAGTGAACACTATAAAGTCCCAAGGAGAAAAGAAAAATCTTCTTTAATCAAATATGAACTCTGTGAAAGTTCTGTGTGTAATCAAATTTTCATTAAGAATCACAACAAGTGGAAAAATCTGGATCACTGTTCCCTGAAAATGCTGACCCTTACCAGATTTTCAGATCCAAAGGATCAAGCCAAGCAGTTTAGCCAAACACCTGGGCTGCACAGGAGATCAGGATCTTGATAAAATCTTCCCAGCAGTGGATCAGTGGAACATCCAGAAAGCAAACAAAGAAATAAAACTAGATAGTGTGATATTGTCAGGTAATCACACAACAACAACTCCCCTGGTGACTGGCAAACGGACAGTGTGACATGCAAACCACCACCAATATACACACTGACCCTTACCAGAGTTCTAAATATAGATAGATCGAAAACACAGGGGGGATGTGGGCAGCCACTGCAAAGAACTTCTCCCAAATACAGTCCTCGGATTCGCCAGGATGCACCAGACAATCAGCGGTCATGGAGAAGAAACTCACAATGGTGTGATAACGTTTAGGGCATTTATTGAACAAAACGTAGTACACTTACATAGATGACTTTTAAAAACAGCAAATAGGATCCGGCCGGTAGTAGAACGTGTAGTCCTCAAATCTCGGTGACGTCAGTACGTCTCCTCCCGACGTTTCGTCTGCTAAGACTACTCGTGAACAAGTCTTAGCAGCGAAACGTCGGGAGGAGACGTACTGACGTCACCGAGATTTGAGGACTACACGTTCTACTACCGGCCGGATCCTATTTGCTGTTTTTAAAAGTCATCTATGTAAGTGTACTACGTTTTGTTCAATAAATGCCCTAAACGTTATCACACCATTGTGAGTTTCTTCTCCATGACCGCTGATTGTCTGGTGCATCCTGGCGAATCCGAGGACTGTATTTGGGAGAAGTTCTTTGCAGTGGCTGCCCACATCCCCCCTGTGTTTTCGATCTATCTATATTTAGAACTCTGGTAAGGGTCAGTGTGTATATTGGTGGTGGTTTGCATGTCACACTGTCCGTTTGCCAGTCACCAGGGGAGTTGTTGTTGTGTGATTACCTGACAATATCACACTATCTAGTTTTATTTCTTTGTTTGCTTTCTGGATGTTCCACTGATCCACTGCTGGGAAGATTTTATCAAGATCCTGATCTCCTGTGCAGCCCAGGTGTTTGGCTAAACTGCTTGGCTTGATCCTTTGGATCTGAAAATCTGGTAAGGGTCAGCATTTTCAGGGAACAGTGATCCAGATTTTTCCACTTGTTGTGATTCTTAATGAAAATTTGATTACACACAGAACTTTCACAGAGTTCATATTTGATTAAAGAAGATTTTTCTTTTCTCCTTGGGACTTTATAGTGTTCACTATTTTTTGATAAGTCACTTTTTTAGCGCAACTCCATTCCTTCTTGACATTTACAATTGTTTGAGGAACACACATTGGAACACCATTATTATTATTTGGATTGAACCATTCATTTGTCACACATGGCATTTAGTTCCTTCTTACTATACAGAAGTTAGACATTAGTATCAAGCTATCTCCCCACTCTAAAGCCTTCAAAAGTTTGACTTTTCGACATGTTACTGTGTTACTGTGTTACTGTGTGATACAATAAATGTAGCAGTAATCCAGTTTAATGTAAAATTCCATATTTTATTCTAAAATTTGCATACAGGCTTGTAAATAGGGGCTAACTTTACTCGAACCCATTTACTAAAGTTTTCATTCAGACAGATTGACTATCGACACTATAAAATTACCCTAAAAGTGATATGTTTATTATAGTTTTGTAATCTTTTGTAACTAAGGAAAATTGAACACTTTTAAAGGTATCTAAAATGATGAAACTTTGCCGACGGTTCCATTTTGCAAAGAAGAAAGCAGTTTAGTCTGCCATGTGCAAACCTTTTAGATCAAAGTGTCAGTCTAACCTGTTCTTTCCATTACAGGAGAAGAGGATCATGTCACTGGACGCAGCCAACACGCGACTGATGAGCGCACTGACGCAAGTAAAGGAGCGCTATAGCTCACAAGTGCGAAATGGCATTTCTCCGACCAATCCTACCAAGTTATCCATTACAGAGAATGGGGAGTTCAAAAACAGCAGTTGTTAATGTCCATTGCGGAACTCTGTGCCATCTAGGAAAATGCTGCTATACCAAATGACTAGCACCAATATGTGGATGAGCGATACCGAACTGCGCCTTTGCGACTATGGGTGGAGTCCAGCCATACCGCACTGTACATATACAGTATATATAGAGTGAATGCCGTTGTGCTCTGTACAGAAATTTACATGTAACATATCAAATGGAAGTTAATAATATGTAGAAGATCTTTTTATATGTATAAAAAAAGGAAACATACCTATTTTTTATTTGTGTTCTCTTTCCATGGACAAGAATGGTAAATTTAGGAGAAAATATTCTAGTTGAAGGAGCTGTACATATCATGCCAATACACACACATACACAGAATTTACTGAGCAAACTAAAAAAGGAATGGCGTCATTGAAGAGGATTTTCGCTTGAGTTCATTTCTCATCCTGGAAGCCTTTGTTTGCTAGGCCAGCCCTCTCCAGCATGGTCATATTGCAGTCCTGTTCAGCTGGAGTCCCTGAACACTAATGACTGCAAAACTAAGGTCAAACCCGTGTGGTCGGGTCATTTCACTTACCCCTGGCACCATATCCAGTCAAAGTAAACCGTTTTAGAAAGTTGTTTTTAAGTTTTTTAAAACTGATGTTTTTTCGAGTTTACAGATCTGTAAATATGTATATTTTGGTTGTAAAGTAAGATTCTACCGTTCACATATGTGATGATGTTATCACCGTGCACCACGGAGGAAGGGCAGAATACAGGCTCGTTTTTCGGCGTGGGCGCGGTTTTAGAACTCGTGCGCCACGTGATCATCTATATTTTTATCCCAAAGGATTTAAATTCATATTGTAACATTTAGATGCAGGACAAAAGTGACACTGCTACTGACGTATGTACTTTAGAGAATAAGCACTGAAAATCTCTATCTTGCGTGTAAGATAGAGGAACACCTTGTAACAATAGTCGTTTCTTTTTTTCTGTTTTTAACTCCGGTTGTCATGCTTAAACTCTTTACTGCCAGGGACGTCCATTTTTCTCATTTCCTCCATCTTCATAGAGAACTGGCAGTTTAAGTATTAAGCTATGCAATGCTTCTCACAGGCTGGAAATTGAAAGTTAAAGTTTCTGACAATAAAGCATTTTGTGAAAATGGAATGCGTTGGGTGCCCTGGTTGTTGCAGAATGTTTAATGTTTTGCACCCGTCATTTGGAAAGGCGAGGCGTCTATTAATAAGGTGGATCTACATTGGTGAATGAACCTTGTATGTTACAACTTCATTGAATGTGAAGGAAATACTGGGCCTGCTGTAGAGTGTAAGAACTGCTGAACTGTTTTTGTAATAAAACAAATTGCAATAATTTTATTAGAGTGCACCTGTTTCCTATGCCCAGTGAAGGAACCATTGTGTATGCTGAGCCTATTGTGGAGCTTTTTGATGTAATACAATTTAGTGATCTAATAGATGTGTCAGAAAGTAAACACATAAGCTGGAATTAAATCTGTGGCTCCAACTCCCAAACACCTTCATTGTGTAGATTTGTTGAAGCGCGGCTAACTCAAAAAACAAAAATTTAATTAATTCAGCCACCACATCTAAGGCGTGGTAAGCTGCAATGTTTTTTCAAGCTAATAACATTTTCAGCAAGTACAGAATATACCCAAATATCTGCAGTGTTCTTGTCACCTCCTGTAAAGCTGAACTTGAAGCAGACACAATCCTTCTATCTTGTAAATGACTAGTCTTATCGGCTCAAGAACTGACTTGAAGTCTAGCCTGGGGGACAACCATAGCTCCCTCCATATTTATAGTGGAGGAGTAAATATAGTCACCTAATGACAGGAAGTGAGTTATTGGCAGGATAAGCAGGTAGAACATAAAAGGAAAAAAAAACAAGTGTAGCCTCTTTATCGAAGGATTGGTCAACTGTGATATATTACATGTTTGGGATTGGATACACTTTAAGAAAACCTGAAGGCTGCCATTGCTGATCACCGTTTGAAAATGCTAATTGCCTGGCAGTAATGTTGACTGTGGCTTAAATACAGTGAGTTATTTATTCATAAAAAACTGAAGCCATTTGATCAGATGGATAACCAGGCAATCAGCAATTCCAGAAAGAGAAGTCTGCAGTGGCATCCTTATGTCTCACAGCACAGGTTCACTTTAAAGCCACGCACACGTGCGCACACACGCACGCCTTACCCCAAATTGCATTCACATTCAGTGTAATTAGGGCTCCAGAGGACTGTATATTGCGTGCAGCTTCATATACATATGGAAACATAAAGTATGAGCACGAGAAAGAAATAGAACACTGATACCGGGAAGTCTACTGATCTTTTATAAGCTTTTTTGCAACCGTAGTCACATTCAGTGCAGAGTTCAGGGAAGTCCTTTTCCTTCATTCTGCCTTTTCCTTAAAGCACATCTGTGCAGGGCAAGGCAACAGCTTCGCTTTAAAGCCCTGTTCCCTAGCAGCACATGCTCACCTTTACTTTTGCTCCAAAGCCAATAGGAATGTCTATTCCCTTTGGTATTTAGGACCATGTGACTCAGCCCAAGTGACAGTGCTGTGATTGGTCCATCGCTGTTAAGTGGGATCTGGAGACAGTCTTCCCTCTGTATGCTCTGACACAAGCTTACACTGGCTATTTTCCCATCCTGCCCAGTGAAATGCAGCGAAAAGAAGGCAAGTATATGTTGGCTGGGGTGTGGATCAAGCTAACCTGTTATGCCCTGTGTGGGCAAAACACTGGTTCACTTAATTCAAAAAAGTAATGGCAGGATATGTAAAGCATAGGCACGAGAAAGGAACTTTAAAAGGGTTTTTCACCAAAAAGTGGAACTTCACCCAAAACCTTTTATTTATTTATGAATGGAACAGTGAAGGGTCACCGCCTGTGTCAGTTTTTCTGTTGCTGTCTTTGTCGCTTTTGGCAAAACATCCCAATGGGGACACCTACAGCAATAAAAACTTGAAGGCTTAACCCTTTCTTATGCGAGCCAAAACTGAAACCAGAAAGGTTTAGCCTGGAGTGTACCTTTTTAAAAATGGTTCAAAAAGCAAAATATTTTTCTTTTTTTTTTTTTACAGCAATGCATTCTCTGCTTTTAAGGTAAAAAATGTCCCAGTAGTTGTATAATCCCCTCAACCCACTGTATACCTACTTGAGTTCTATCTCAGTCCAACGCCGTGCCTGTATGTAGCTGCTCTCTCTTCTCTTCCTGCTCACAGAGGCAATCCAATCCTGTGAGCAGAGAACGGGAGGGGGGGTTGAGCCAGTAGACACACACCGCCTGGCTCGGGATCAATCCCACAGGTGCACTCCATAGGAAGCGACTTCCTATGGGAGCACATCAAAAAATGAAGGAGCCTGAAGCGTCGGCGGACCCTAGAAGAGGAGACTTGGAGCCGCTCTGTGCAATACCATTGTGCAGAGCGGCAAAGTATAACATGTTTGTTATTTTTCAAAAACAATATAGCTTTAAGCACAAAAACCTTGGGGTCTGACCCCCAATGGTGACAGTTAGAACATATCTGGTCCTGAAAACCTATTCATTTTAGTAGGATAAAAAAGCTGTTGAGTGAAAAACCCCTTTCATGAATTACAATATTGAGTTACTCTTGGCCACATTTTTATTGGTAATCATGACTTTTTCATAACCTCCTGAAAAACCTTTGGGGGGGGGTCAAAATCCTTCAACAATTTTAAGCCACTTAACATTTACAATTTTCTTTCATCTCCAAAAACCTAAATAAAGGTTGGGATTGGGACATTGGTGAAAAAGCTGAGTGACACTGCTGCTGACCAGGGGGGAAATAAAGGTCCAAACTGGATACCAAAATTTGCCAAGGGCTAATCACATGGTGTGGGAGACTAGTCGCTGCTGTCTGACGTGAGAGCGAAAATGTACACAATTGATTTTTGTTTTGTATTTATTTATTTGTTTACTACAATCCCCTCCCTTTGTTTCTCTCACTTTATTTGAGTGCTTCACCTCTGTAACATCCAGGGATTTTGTGGATAACTAAATGGTTTTTGAAACCATCAAGGAAATTAGCTATTTTAATATTGTTAATATCTACAATAAAATGGAACTTCTGTACTTAATGATATGAGTGAAGTTTGATTTGTACTAACATATACTGATACATTTGCACATTTATTTCATTTTACAGTGTTTTTGTATAGCCTTCCAGATCTGGCCTGCTGTGGGAAATCTGCATGCTGACCTCTGTTTCATCATCAACAAGAAAAGATTATCGGTCTGTGTCTCTGTAGTGTGCCACATCTATAAGTTATAAATCGAGAAAAAAGAGATCCCCTGACTGGACTTTAAAGGCACAAAATATTTTTTACCAAATCTTGAAAAAAATGTATATAATTTATTATAAATGTACAAAACAAACACAAAATAAAATGTGGCTACGTATATATGGAATGTGTACAGTACAATAAGAGTTACAACCAAATGTAATTGGCAATATGGGACATGATTTTTCGGATTGCACCCGACGTTTCAGAGAGACAGCTCTTCTTCCTCAGTGGTATGTGGAAAAATCAGCCAACTATATATTTGGAACTACTCTGTGTACATATCATTCCATAAGAAGTATAAAAACAACAGAGAAAATTGAGCAGAATTGCGTCCTGGAACCTACTGGTGCACCCGTTAATCAATAGTTATGATTGAATTATCGCTTAGAACTTCCCATGGGAGTCCCCGTCCATCACTGTGATCCAGCAGACTGTCTGGACGCTGAAGCGTCTCCCCACACTTGGATTAATATATGTTGGCAACAGTTCCAGTAGTACAGTCCAATTACTGTGACTTACTTTTTGAAGGGCCGGGGTCAGGCTGACTTCAGCAGTGATGGACGGGGACTCCCATGGGAAGTGCTAAGCGATAATTCAATCATAACTATTGATTAACGGGTGCACCAGTAGTTCCAGGACGCAACTCTGCTCAATTGTCTCCATTGTTTTTATACTTGTTATGGAATGATACCGTGTTTCCCCGAAAGTAAGACCTACCCCGAAAATAAGACCTAGCGTTATTTTCCAGGAGGGCAGCAATATAAGCCCTACCCCGAAAATAAGCCCTAGTTTAGAATGCTTGTAAAAGCCTATAATCCACTCTATCACAGTAGTATATAATGTACAATGTATGTGTTTCTGTAATATAATTGCGGGGAAGAGAGCTCTGGCGGGTCACAGAAGTGCAGAGCGCCCCTAAAACGAAGGTATTCGGCACAACTATATTACAGAAACACACCCATTGTACATTATATAATACTGTAATAGAGTGGATTATAGAATTTTACAAGCATTTTAACTCGGTTCACACTGGGGATTCCTGGCAGGGAGGGAGAGGGGGAGAGAAGACAGCACATTACATGGTAAGACCTACCCCGAAAATAAGCCCTTCTGTGTCTTTTGTTGCCAAAATTAATATAAGACCCGGGCTTATTTTCGGGGAAACATGGTATGTATACAGAGTAGTTCCAAATATAAAGTTGGCTGATTTTCCCACATACCCCTGAGGAAGGAAAGCTGTCTCTCTGAAATGTCGGGTACAATCCGAAAAATCATGTCCCATATTGCTACTTACATTTGGTTGTAACTCTTTTATTGTACTGTACACATTCCATATATACGTAGCCACATTTTATTTTGTATTTGTTTTGTACATTTATAATGAATTATATATATTTTTTCAAGATTTGGTAAAAAATATGTTGTGCCTTTAAAGTCCAGTCAGGGGATCTCTTTTTCTTGATCTGTTTCATCATCTAACCAAAGTCTTATGCTGGCCATAGATGGAACATCTCGGCTGAGAATTGAATCATCTATGGGCAGGCTGATTGTACCCAAGTCAATCCATCTTTGGCCTGTCTTACTGGGTAGGTCCAGAGTTCCCAGATATATACAGACATTCTCATCAAAAGAATCTAAGCTGTTCATTGGACTTCTATGGACCTTATATAAACTTGGAAACATATGTCTCAATAAAGTCTAAAAATAAAATTGCAAGTTGTGCTTTTATTCACATTCAGTGAAAAAAAAAAAACGTTATACACAAATGTCAATAAAACCTCGTCCTGCAACCCCTACCACCACATGAACTTGGATGTCCTAAAAAGACAATCTGCAGTTACAAGTGCGTCCCAATATATGTCACTAGTGGACATCCAGGTTTATCCTAACACATTCATTTTGTAAATGTAGAAAAAAATCCTTTGATATATATACAGTATATGATGTATATAATAGAGGAAGATTTTCTGTGGGCTAATTCAATCTAATATGTCTACACTTGAGTATCCTTTGAAAACACATTTTCTCCAGTTATATAGGATTGTCATTTTATACTATAGATCGTTCATACAGTTGGCACTAATGCAAATAAAGAACACCTCTATCTTGTATGTGCCAAACTATGGTTTTTTTTTTTTTTTTTTTTTTTTCCAATTGTTGATGCAAATAGTATTGATACAATCATTCGTATCCTCCAACATTAATAAGATGCTCCTAAAAAATGCTGCTCTAAATGAAACTGGCAGTCCAGCTCATTCAATACTACGTGGTCAGTCAATGACAGTCCTATCTATCAGGTGTCTAAGTAATACCTACTTTCCAACAGATGAAGCATAGAATGCCAGTGTGGATAAAGTATAGACACTGGTGTGTCCCAACATTGGAAAGCCAGCTTGAGGCTTGTTGTTCCACTAAGGTATGGCGGTCAGACCTTTTACTGTGCCTGCCAGGGGATCCCTTCTCTTTGCTTTATTGATTTAAAGAAAAGACTGTGTCTTTTAACGGAAATGGATTGGCTTACTCCATACCAAATATAAGTCACATACTGTATATTAATTTTATGTCCTGCTGACTGGTCAATGTCTCCTACACACATAGGTGCACAAGGAAAATATTAAACTAATAATGCTTATCAGCCTAGGTTTTTTTAATGTCCCATGTGGGTGGTGGTTAAAGTGTTCCATGTAGTGACATGGGTCTCTGTTGGCTTAAAATGCCTGACCAGTTTTGTCAACCCCTTCTTTCCCCCTCTGGCTGCATCAGAGACTTTCATGCTTCTATTCCTTCTACCCTCTATACTGTACAGTAAAACCTTGGTTTGCGAGCATAATTCATTCCAGAAACATGCTTGTATTCCAAAGCACTTGTATATCAAAGCAAATTTCCCCCTAAGAAATAATGGAAACTGAAATGATTCATTCCACAACCATTTATTTATAGGTCCTTCAGTTTATAGCCTGTATAAAAATAATATTGCAATGTGTTGTGAACGTGAAGATAAAATGCTGAAACTGGACTTCATAAAGATGTTGCTGGGGTTCTGCCATAATGGCAGACCAAGGTTGTGTAACCATAAAATGTCCATCCACAAATGGAAGCCTCCACAGGAGGATTAGAAGCAAAATCCAGCAGGAGCCACAGAGTATAAAAAAAGAGAGGCGCCTCGAAGTGTAGCAATGTGTTGCTAAATGTTGTACCATCATTAAATGTAACCATATTGCTACACTTAGACGTGCCTCTCTTCTCTTTTATACTCCATTGTGGCATGACGATACTTATATCAAGACATGACTTGTATATCAAGTCAAAATGAATTTAAATGTTTTGCTTGTCTTGCAAAATGCTCTTAAACCAAGGTTTTACTGTATTACGGAAAAAGAATGGTGCCACCCTTCCATCCACGTTCTTCCAGCACTACATGCTGTCCACTGCTTCTGGTCTGGCACACAACCTGTCGCACGCGACACATCCAGCACCCAGAGAATTGGGGCCCACCCCCAAAGACATACTTGCATCATTTTTCAACGTGGCCGCTCGTGTCAAGTGTTTTTCGTCATGGTAATGCACCTGTAGCTGTAGACAACAGCCCCCTCTACATTTTCTATGTGAACAGGATGATGAGCTCATGGTGTAGCAAACTCTTCCCATACACTGGGTAATAACAATCACTTATACAAAATGTGTATATAGACACAGAGGGCCAGATTCAGATAGGTCAGCGAATCTTTAGATTTACTGATTTAGATCTTTCTGATTTACGTTACGCCGCCGCAAGTTTTTGAGGCAAGTGCTTTATTCAGAAAGCACTTGCCTCTAAAGTTGCGGCGGCGTATCGTAAATCCCCCAGCGGAATTCAAATTCCGCGGCTAGGGGGCGTGTAACATTTAAATCAGGTGCGTCCCCGCGCCGAACGAACTGCGCATGCGCCGTTTGTCATATTTCCCAGCGTGCATTGCTCTAAATGACGTCGCTAGGACGTCATTGGTTTCGACGTGAACGTAAATTACGTCCGGCCGTATTAGCGAACAGCGTAAAAAATTCAAAACTCGGCGCGGGAACGACGGCCATACCTAACATAGGATACCCCTCACATAGCAGGGGTAACTATATGCCGGAAAAAGCCGAACGCAAACGAACTAAAAAAAATGCGGCGGTCATTCGTTTCTAAATCGGTGGAAATCCTCATTTGCATATTCGTTGCGTAAAAAAAAATGAAACGCCACCTATCGGCCGGCCTGGAATTGCAGCCTAAGATCCGACGGTGTAAGTCACTTACACCTGTCAGATCTTAGGGAGATCTATGCGGAACCTGATTCTATGAATCAGCCGCATAGATCCGACTGACGGAACTCAGAGATACGACGGCGTATCTCTTTTCTCAGAAAATAGGTGCAGGAACTCAACTACGACCCCGTTCAGATTTAACAAACAGTAGGAGGGTCTTAAAGGGGCATTAAATATGAGGATTGCATTACATACAGGGTGCAGAGTTCAGGGGGGTTACACCCAGTGCAGAGCTGTCACTTGTAAACACAGAAACCAGACTTCTGTGTTTACAAGTGATTGTGGTGAGCAGGCACCAAAGGGTCTGAGCCAGAGGTGGTGGAACTGAGTTCCCCCAAGTTCCCCCTGAAAAAAAGCCCTGCCCCTACTGCAATTTTCCCTGCTGTAGCAGATTGGTCAATATGTAATCCAGAATCGTATGCATTTTTTTTTTTTAAGTAATTGGGGCGTGTCCTCCTGTAACAGCTGGGTGTTTGTATACATGCTGATGCTGCTTGCTGCGGTAATCATTACAATGATGACAGTCTTAAGCTTATTTTTGTTAAGCTCTAATTTTGTCACTAATTAAAAAAAATAAAAAAGGACCTTGCAAAAGCCTGTACAACCACCCATTACTAGAATCTTCACATTCTTGTGTAGCAAAGTCACTGGCAGAAGCTTCAGCATCCAACTCTTTTGGGTATGGTGGATAGGCATCTCCCCTTGCCTGCTGTGGTTTCATCCACCAGGCCCTACATCACTACAGGACTTTCCTTGTGTGCAGGCCAAACGTTTTGTAGAATATTTTTGTTGTCGTACCCCGCCCACCCCCCCCCCCCCAACTGTGTAACCCAAAGAAACAGATTAATTGCATATGGTTTTCAAATGTATAATAACATTTGCATATTCCTTATTATATTACGATATTGTGGAATTATTAGATCGGCGATGTCTCCTTTTTACCAGTGTTATAAAACAAGGTCTTTATTACAATAAAGTACTGTATATTTTAAGTTAATTTGGCGTTTCCTGTCTCTAGTGAAACATTCCTGACACTGTACCTGATGTTAACAAGTGATAAAATTAGTTTCCTTGTAGGGAACACGCTGACATTTTGGACTAATTCCTTTTTCAGAAAGCTTAATTTCCACTAGGAAGGAGAACATTTAATTTGTGTAACCTTAAAGTCTTTATTAATGTCTCATTGATAAGAAGTAGGAAAGGGGACTTGGCTTTATACCAATTTTTTACACACATTTAAGTGTTTCATATTCTATTAGCTTTTTTTTTTTATTAAGCTAAATATAACACACAGATTTATGCAAGCTACGATTTCTGAAGGTACAAACTTAAGGAGGAACTGCTTGCACTGGTATGGGCCCATTAAAGTATTTCCGTATAATCCAGCAGTTTAATCCCAAATCCCTTCAATTAGGACAAATGTATTTTATGGATGGCTCTTTTTTTTTTTTTTCAATAAATAATAAATAATAAAAAATAAATACAAGTTTTTGAAAGACATACAGATTATCCCGCTAAGCGTGGACAGTTTTGGTGTCGACATGAAATAAAGACACATAAACCGAAGAAAAAAAATAAAAAAGCACAACAGTTGGTGCTTTAGCAGTCTAAACATCACATACAGTATCTCACAAAACTGAGTACACCTTTCACATTTTTGTAAATATGGTGTTGTGACAACACTGAAGAAATTACACTTTGCTACAATGTAAAGTAGTGAGTGTACAGCTTGTATAACAGTGCAAATTTGCTGTCCCCTCAAAATAACTCAACACACAGTCAATGTCTAAACTGCTCGCAAAACAAAAGTGAATACACCCTTAATGTCAGGAATGCTGGTAGATCAGACTGTGTGACCGCACAGAGGAACCAAACAAGGTGAGTAGTGAAATAAAAGGTGTTTATTTACAAATGTGTGAACCACCAGTGCACAATAAAACGACAAAGAGAATGTACAAATAAAGAGGTCACCTTATCTCCCTCTGCCCAACTCGCCCACCTCGACCAAAGGTTCTTCAAGTGTGTACTATTGGGACTCATCATGCTATCCCTGCTGTTCGGCCTGTGAACTGCCAAGGTTGCTTTAAGGCCTGTCCGTGTTCGATGGCACAAGTGGGTTCCCAGACTACGGTGGTCAACGATACCAGTGCCCCTCTTGAACCTGAAACCAATACCCCTGTGAAACCCCTACCATCTGGCCTAAAGGCAACTATGCATCTTCCTGACAACAGATCAGTTCCAGTAGTCAACCCACACTCCACAGTGGTAAATACAGTAACATCACCCTGTCCTGCCAAAGAACCACCTCCTGCTCCAGAAACATCTTCGCTACTTCTTAAGAAAACGCCTGTTCCTGATACCGTCACCACTTCCGTAAAGTCTGGTTTCATCACTAATTCCTGTCCTGCCAAAGAAGTTCTACCACCTGACTGTATGTATGCCTCGAATGGCACCCTTATCCACAAGCAGGAGCTGGAGATGTTTGAAAAAGCCTTGCAAGCGAGGAGAATCTCCCGGGCAGGAACTTCTGAAGCAATAATAAGGTTCACTCCCTAGATTAACAAAAGTATTCCACCAGAGGTTTCCTCACAAGCCAAGTCCTAGGACGTCCGGAGGACATCCTGAGAGGAGGGGAGTACTGTCAGGACCTGGACTTGAACCTGGGACCTCATCTGTGTCTGGCAGTGAACCTTCTCACTGAGCTATCTGGGATGCTGGACAGCTCCCTGTCTGATCTGCTGGACAAACCCATCTGATCCATTGAACATTCCTGCCTTGTGTCTTGATTGCATTGAACCTTGAACCCCTTGCTCCTCCCACAGACTTCCTATAAAAGCCTTGTCTCTGCACTTCCTCTTTGCCAGGTTATTGTGCCTTCCCAGCCAGTGCCTTGCCATTTGTCTGCTCTGCTGCCATTGAATCTGCAACCACCTGTGTTTGACCCTCAGCCTGTTCCTGGACTTCTCTATTGCTTGATCCCAATCTGCAACCACCTGTGTTTGACCCTCGGCCTGTTCCTGGACTTCTCTATTGCCTGATCCCAATCTGCAACCACCTGTGTTTGACATTTGGCCTGTTCCTGGACTTCTCTATTGCCTGATCCCAATCTGCAACCACCTGTGTTTGACATTTGGCCTGTTCCTGGACTTCTCTATTGCCTGATCCCAATCTGCAACCACCTGTGTTTGACCCTCGGCCTGTTCCTGGACTACTGTACTGTCTGTATACCTGTTCTGTCACTGCTATAGCAATTTGCCTCTGAGCCTGACTCCAGACCGTGACACTTAAGATGTCCAATTTAGGCCCAAGGAGCCATTTTCCCTCCCCGGTGTCATGTGACTCGTTAGTGTTACAAGGTCTCTGGTGTGAATGGGGAGCAGGTGTGTTAGATTTGGTGTTATCGCTCTCACTCTCTTATACTGGTCACTGGAAATTCAACATGGCACCTCATGGCAAAGAACTCTCTGAGGATCTGAAAAAAAGAATTGTTGCTCTACATAAAGATGGCCTAGGCTATAAGAAGATTGCCAAGACCATATAGCGGTTTAACAGGACAGGTTCCACTCAGATCAGGCCTTGCAATGGTCGACCAAAGAAGTTTTGTGCACATGGTCAGCGTCCTATCCAGAGGTTGTCATTGGGGAAATAGACGTAGGAGTGCTGCCAGCATTGCTGCAGAGGTTGAAGGGTTGGGGGGGTCAGCCTGTCAGTGCTCAGACCATATGCAGCACACTGCATCAAATTGGTCTGCACGGCTGTCATCCCAGAAGAAAGCCTCTTCTAAAGATGATGCACAAGAAAACCTTCAAAGAGATTGCTGAAGACAAGCAGACTAAGGACATGGATTACTGGAACATTGTCCTGTGGTCTGATGAGACCAAGATAAACTTATTTGGTTCAGATGGTGTCAAGTGTGTGGTGGCAACAAGGTGAGGAGTACAAAGACAAGTGTGTCTTGTCTACAATCAAGCATGGTGGTGGAAGTGTCATGGTCTGGGGCTGCGTGAGTGCTGCCGTCACTGGGGAGTGACCGTTCATTGAGGGAACCATGAATGCCAACATGTACTGTGACATACTGAAGCAGAGCATGATCCCCTCCCTTCGTAGGCTGGGCCGCAGAGCAGTATTCCAACATAACGACCCCAAATACACCTTGAAGACGACTACTGCCTTGCTAAAGAAGCTGAGGGTAATAATAGTGATGGACTGGCCAAGCATGTCTCCAGACCTAAACCCTATTAAGCATCTTTGAGGCATCCTAAAACGGAAGGTGGAGGAGCGCAAGGTCTCTAACATCCACCAGCTCTGTGATGTCGTCATGGAGGAGCGGAAGAGGACTCCAGTGGCAACCTGTGAAGCTCTTGTGAACTCCATGCCCAAGAGAGTTAAGGCAGTGCTGGAAAATAATGGTGGCCACACAAACTATTGGCACTTTGGGCCCAATTTGGACATTTTCACTTAGGGGTATACTCACTTTTGTTGCCAGCGGTTTAGACATTAATGGCTGTGTGTTGAGTTATTTTGAAGGGACAGCAAATTTACACTGTTATCCAAGCTGTACACTCACTACTTTACATTGTAGCAAAGTGTAATTTCTTCAGTGTTGAAATATTATAAAATATTTGCAAACATGTGAGGGGTGTACTCACTTTTGTGAGATACTGTACACCGTAAACAGGTCTACATCAGGGATAGGTAAGATGAGGCAGGAGCCTAATTAAAGGGCAATACTGTATCATGTGTTAGCCCCGGTGGACCAGGGTTCCCAAATTGAATCAAAGGAGAAGACCCGACCACAACACTAGAGTGCGTTCATAGGAGCGATAGAGTTTGACCAGCGCAACCACCTCAGAAGGATTGGGGGCTTCTTGGGCTTTCCAGCGATTGGCTATCGTGAGCCTGACTGCGACCAGGATGTGTGAAGGGAACATGGAAAGCTATCAATTCCAAGGTTCAGGACAGCCAAAGCTGGGCTAGAGGAAGTTACTGCACATGTCACTTCTACAATATGGTTGTCATGGGTTACTGGGTATTGTACCTTAGTGAAGTAGACCCATATGTGCCCCTTTTTGCTGTCTAATTTTATGAACTGTATTTAAACCAAAGAGAGAAAATTTATTAAATTGCACTTTACCAGTCCTTCGATGTGGTGGCTGCTTTAGGTTTCTTTTTTCAGGCTAAAAACATTTTCTGCAATAATGGCCCTTTTACACAATGCCACTCTGCTCTGTTCAGCAGGGGATCCAGGAGCAAATCTCCAGCTGAATCGGAGCTGAATGGAACGGATTTCTATCTATTTATTTAATTTAATCGGACAGACAATCCCAGTGTTAAAGGGCCCTAACAGAAAAATGCCTCTTAATCCCGCCAGACATCCAGTGGCCTTGTAAAAATCCTGTGCACTGAACTGAAATCACAAACAATATTATCAGCCCTGTCCAGTTCTCACTTGTGAACTACAGAACACCCCTATGTTATGGAAAGAGGAAGGTGTTTGTAGTCTAAAAGAGCCTCGAGTGACCACGCTAATAGATACAGTAGAGTAGGTGAGCATTGTCGCCCTAGGATAAGAAATTACTGGCAGAATCATCAGGTGGAAAATAAAGGAAAGAAAAAGAAAACAATGGAAAGACTGGTAAGATGCGATGTATTCAATGTTTGGGGTTTAGATATACTTCAACAATAGGCAATCCACCATTGTAACAGACCACCTTGATCTGAAGGGTCTGTGGTGACTATAACCATCAGTAATAGTGTTCCCTTTACTTGTCATTTTGCCTTTGATAACCAAAAGGTATCGCTTGATTGGTCCTTTTGGGGAGTAAATACAACTTTTCAGTCATTAATTCTTGCTGGTTATAGACATTTAAAACCTTTATTTGTAAAGTGTAGTTTCTTTGGAATAAATACCAACTGCACACTGACAGCCTTGTAGATCTGTTACGGTTTTTGGTTTGTCGCATTGTTGATCACCACCAATTTAAATTGCCCTCCCGGTATGTTTGATGACAGAAATCTTTTCATCTAGAAAAAAAAAAAAAAAAAACACAATAAAGCTCCTACCACTTGCCTAGTTTTAGAAAATTACAACATTTCAAAGGAAATCTATGGCCACAGAGTATACATTTTGAATTTGTTATAGATTTTGTAATAGCAATACAAATAGGTATAATTTACAATCCTGTATAAGCTTACGTGAAAAATCTCCTTTCATCTTATAAACTCTGGCTGTCATCTCTTTCATCGACTTCCTGGCTTCCCTGCATGCTTTGCAGCTTCTCTGATGTTTACTTTTAATTTCTAAGGACTACATATCCCATGGTACCTTGCTGCTTGTGATTCCTGCACTGACTCCACCTCCTGAAACTCCTCTCAGCTCTTCTGCAGCTCAGAAGGCAGGTGTTTCATCAAATTAGGCGATCCGTCAAATTTTGTAACGGAAGTGACGTTCCATCGCGGCCATCTTGGTACACCCCCCAGTAAGGATACAGTGAGAAGGCGGCAAGCGGACATCTTGTTACACCCACCGGAGTCTTGCATTTCACACTTATTTTTACTAGTTAATGGAGCTTATACAGTGAAATACAGTATTTAGAAATCCATGTGACTGATTTGATGTTGAATTTTAAAAGCAGCGGTGTTCTGTAAGATCAGCAAACCTGTGCGATCAGCAGGCTTGCCGCTGCTTTAACAACTTCAATACCGGGCATTTTCACCCCCTTCCTGCCCTGGCCAATTTTCAGCTTTCAGCACTGTCACACTTTGAATGACAATTGCGCGGTCGTGCGACGTGGCTCCCAAACAAAATTGATGTCCTTTTTTTCACACAAATAGAGCTTTCTTATGGTGATATTTGATCACCTCTGCGGTTTTTATTTTGTTGCGCTATAAACAAAAATAGAGTGACAATTTTGAAAAAAAAACAATATATTTTACTTTTTGCTATAATAAATATCCCATTTTTTTTTCTCAGTTTAGGCCGATACGTACTCTTCTACATATTTTTGGTAAAAAAAATAAAACAATACGCGTTTATTGATTGGTTTGTGCAAAAGTTATAGCGTCTACGAAATAGGGCAAAGATTTATGACATTTTATTTTAATTTTATTTTTTACTAGTAATGGCCGTGATCTGCGATTTTTGTCAGGACTGCGATATTGCTGCAGACAGTTTGGAGACTTTTGACACTATTTTGGGACCATTCACATTTATACAGCTAACAGTGCTATAAATATGCACTGATTACTGTATAAATGTGACTGGCAGGGAACGGGTTAACACTAGGGGGCGATCAAGGGGTTAATGTATTCCCTAGGGAGTGATTCTTACTGTGGGGGAGGGGACTGATTGGGGGAGGTGACCGATCGGTGTCCCCATGTACAAGGGAACACACCATCGGTCTCCTCTTTCTGACAGGACGTGGATCTCTGTGTTTACACACAGAGATCCACGTCTCTGGCTCTGTGACAAGAAATCGAGGGGGGCTGGCGGCCACCAGCAATTGTGGGTGTCCGGTGGACATCGCGGCCACCAGGCATGCGCATCGTGTCCCCAATGATGTGGCGAGTGCACCGCGCGCGCCACACTGCGGGAATCCCAGGACATCATATAACGGCCGCCCGGAGGGACGGAGGGTTCCTGCGGCCGTCATATGACTATAGGCCGGGCGGGAAGCGGTTAAAATTCAACATGAAAACACTCATAGATTTATTTCAAAAGACTGTATTACACAATATAAGCTCAGTTAACTGGTAAAAACAAGTATGAAATGCAAGACTCCGGTGGATGTAAATAGATGTCGGCTTGCCACCTTCTCACTGTATCCTTACTGTGGCCGACTGTGGGATTTACCAAGATGGCCACCACGGAACGTCAATCCCATTACAAAATTTGACAGATCGCCAAATCCGACGGAACACAGGCTCTGTGAAAGGTCTGACACAGCGGTGTCTATTCACAGGACATAGTGAATATGTGTCACAGAATTCAGTACATTTTGGGGATCTTCACAAAGTACATTTTACAAATGTCAAGATCATTCAGTGTAATAGTGGGGTAGAAATTAATATATCATTTTTACACTATAGATAGCCTTTAATTTGCAATTTTTTTTACATTTATATGTGATCATACGTTTTGTTATAGCAATAAGAAATGTTTAAAGCCAAAGACAGCCAGAAAAACGATCATTTTCAAATTGAGGTCATCAATGGCAGGCCTAAATATTTCCTGTTAGTGGCCAAACATTTGGGGGTTATTTACGAAAGGCAAATCCACTTTTCCCTAAAAGTACAAACTTCGGGCCAAATCCACATAGAAATAGATCGGCGCAGCGTATCAGAGATAAGCTACGCCGCCGTACCTTACCTGGCGTAATTTCGAATCCTTAAAGATTTTGCGCCGTAAGTTACGGCGGCGTAGTGTATCTCTGGCGGCGGAATTCAAATAGGCGATTAGGGGGCGTGTTTCATTTAAATTAAGCGCGTCCCCGCGCCGAATGAACTGCGCATGCTCCGTTTCTAAATTTCCCGCCGTGCATTGCGCTAAATGACGTCGCAACGACGTCATTTTTTTTAACTAAGACGTGAATTACGTCCATCCCGATTCACGGACGACTTACGCAAAAAAAAAAAATCAAATTTCGACGCGGGAACGACGGCCATACTTAACATGGCAAATCTAACTATACGCCGCAAAATACCAGCTTTAACTATACGCCGGAAAAAGCCGACTAGAGACGCCGGAAAAAACGCGCCGGCCGCTCGTACGTTCGTGGATCGTCGGAAATAGCTAATTTGCATACCCGACGCGGAAAACGACGTGAACGCCACCCAGTGGACGCCGAAGTATTGCATCTTAGATCCGAAAGGCGTACGAGGACGTATACCTGTCGGATCTTACCCAAATGCCGTCGTATCTTGGTTTGAGGATTCAAACTAAAGATACGACGCGGGTAATTTGAAAGTACGCCGGCGTATCAGTAGATACGCCGGCGTACTCGCTCTGTGGATCTGCCCCTTCAAGTGCAAAGTGCACTTGAAATTGCACTTGGAAGTGCAGTCGCTGTAGATCTGAGGGGGACATGCAAGGAAAATAAAAAACAGCATTTTAGCTTGCACATGATTGGATAATACAATCAGCAGAGCTTCCCCTCATTTCAGATCTTCCCGAGATTTACAGCGACTGCACTTCCAAGTGCACTTTCAGTGGAATTTTAAGTGCACTTTGTACTTGTAGTGCAAAGTGGATTTGCCTTTCGTAAATAATCCCCATGCCACCTACATCTATGATCAATGATACCATGCGATGCTCGCTGCAGAATCCGGCACAAGAGGTCTAACCCAGCATAGTGTATAAATACATTTTTTTGAACATCTTGCTGTCTGTACACAGTTGTTTTTCTTTTTTACACTGTAGCTCGGGTATGTGGACATTTTAGCAGGGTGCGATTTTGTTAACTCTTGTGCAGTTTGAAGTTGTATTGAGCAGCCGTTTATTAATACAGGAAGGAAACGTGAGGACACTTTCTCTCCTGTCTCTGCAAGATTAGATTCGTTTTGTTCTCAGTGTCAGGCCTTGAACAGCAAAGTGTAAAATATTATTAACATGTAACATTTTTAAATATATGTGATTAAACAACATTGTAAAGTCAGAGGCATAGGCATGCAAGCCATCAAAGTGTGAATTGAGTTCCGTGGAAGTGATTTTGTTTTCTATATCAAAGTTTCAGAAAAATGGAGCCAAGTTTGTGTGCAATAGTGTATACTGAAGATTTTTTAGGGGAAATCTTTCTGTTGTCTATGCCAGGGGTCTCCAAACTTTCTAAAGAAAGGACCAGTTTACTGTCCTTTAGACTTTAGGGGGGCCGGATTGTGCCCAGTGTGAGTAAAAAATGGCAGATCTTTGGTATTAAAGGGAGAAATAGTTGGTGTCTTTAGGAGGAATAATGCCCCATCATTGGTGTCAGTGGAAGGAATAGTGCCCCATCATTGGTGTCAGTGGAAGGAATAGTGTCCCATTGTTGGTGTCAGTGGCAGGAGTTAGGTGTGTAATAGTCAGGGTCCCGGTCACCATAAAAACGCAGCAAAAACGGACACAGAGTCTGCATGTCAGTGGACAGCAGAACTTCACAGCATAACTTTAAAACGGAGAAAACTGTTTTGGCAGCTTTCTCCGGGTTTTGCTAAGTTTGAATGGGGCTGTGTGGTTTGGAGATCCTGCAGAGACTTGGGCGGGATGGGATCTCCGGCCCTGTGTCCAGGTCTTGGGAATAGCCAGCAGGTTGGGTGCTCAGGTGAAAACAGCCAATATAATCAGGTACTGGGGAGAAGGTGGAGTGTGTGCAGCTGGCTGTTGCTGCAAGGCAGACCTGTGTGTGGGGAGCTGTCTGTCTACCCTGCAAGACTACATCCCTTGTGTGGGGGGGGACTTTGTGCCGATGGACTGAGAGGCTAGTAGACCTGGGGTGGCTAGTGAGTCCAAGAGGGGCTGAAGGAAGTCCTGAAGTCGGGGAGACAACAGACTGGAGAATCCTGTTGAGGCCAGGAGTGGGCCAAGGTTTAACAGGTACAGCCAGGCTGAAGTAAGCCTAGGAGCCAGCAAGCTTGGCATTTTGTGTTTGTGAACTGTATTGGAGAAGAACCCCTGCGTGGGAATCCTATGAATGGACTTTTTATTTTGTTTCCCTTTAATAAAAATGGGCTGCCATGCCCTTAAATCTTACAACTGGCTGCTGTGGACTCGCTAACAATCGCATTTACCACTTAAGCTAAACCCCCAATGTTTACAGGTGTTAGTGGAAGGAAAAATGCCTCAAGGGCCAGATAAAGGCAAACAAAGGGCCGCAGTTTGGAGACCACTGGTCTATGCAGTTCATAGTAATTTCCTTATTACTCATTGTGACAGACTCACCTGGGACAGAGGCTTTTGGAGGGGACTGAATGCTAGCCTCTTGCCTTGCGATCATGGGCCCTGGCATTTGGGGGAACGGTGCTCTTTGTGAGCTGTATGCCTGGGACCCTGTATATGCCATTAGAGTGACTGAATTATACTGTTGGGACAGTGCAAGGAGATGCTAATGCCATCCCCTCCAGCCATCTGTCTGTTCTCTGTGCTAATTGACCCTGCTATTGTTTAAAGATGTCCTGTGTTTACAATTATGATAATGTGTATTGTATAGCAGGTGAGCGAGGAAACGTGACATCTACCCTGAAAGGTCATATCTATGAGTCGCCTAGTCTGGGTAAATGATTAGTTAATTAGCTCATGTTAATTTATGTTCTGGTTACCTCCTCTTTAAACTGTATATAAGGTTGTATTCTTGGTTCTATTAAACACTCCATGTTCAGCACACAAACAAGTATCGTCTCGTTGTGTGCTTGTGAGCAGCTGGAATATCTGATATCTATATCCAGACTTATAGGAAGCGGTATATGACGGAAACACTCAAGCGGAGTGTGGGAAGTTCCGTTACACTCATATAAACATGTAAAGCAGGAGTGCTTAACCTGTGACCTCTTGACCTTGAACCAGGGAAGCGCATGCCCATGCTCTGAGATGATGGGTTGGCAACTGATTGCGGACACACCATCCCAGAGCATCAGAGTGTATGGTTTTGGCACCAGAGGAAGTGGACAGGTTCAAAGGGAGCAGGAGCCGCATAAGCCGAAGCTTCCTCTGTAGCGCCGGCTCCTGTCTCAGGCGGAGTGATATCAAATGCACTTTGTGTGGGACTTTTTTTTTAGCAGGCTGGAGAGCAATGCCAGCAGAAGCTAGAAGAGGAACAGATCAGTGTATTGAACACTTCAAATACACTGCAGTTTTGCAATGGGCATTTTAGCACTTTAAGGCTACTTTCACACTGAGGCGCTTTGCAGGCGCTATAGTTTTGGGGGGGTTGGTAGACCCCTATAGTTGTACCCGTGACTAGTTACCACATCACTTAAGTGCACCTCGTTTTTCAATAGGTTGCATAACCCTGATGTAAATCTCTGGAATAGTATTTTGTGATTACCGTATTTGCAAGGGAGTCTGCAGCAGTTTTGAGGTCTGTCCCATGAGCCACCGTAAAATCCACCTTGAAGACCAACCAACCAAACTCTGTTGAACAGGAAGAATACGGTTTTTATACATTTTCCAGAGAAGAGTCTCAGCGACAACAGACATAAGCTTTTCCAACATTCTCTTTATTTTGTTATGCTAAGCCTCTGCTGGATCCGAAAGGAGATGAGCTCTGGTATGAAGAGGGAGCTCTGTGATGATGATGGAGGGGGGACTCATGTCGAGGGGCAACTATGATATGATGGGGGGGGCGCCTCTGAAATAAAGGCCAATCTCTGATGTGAAGGGGTGAGGGGGCTTCTGATGTGAAGTTATTTCATCAAGGCTGTTGTGTGCTTTGTCCCAGGCTCAGGTTTCTCTTTGATAAGTAATTGGCCATAATAGGGGTATGGGGGTCCGGGTATCGATGCAAAAAATGTTTTTAAAAATTACAGTTTTTTTTCAGGAGCAGTGATTATAGTTATGCTTAAAGCGCAACAATTAAATCTAAAAATTCCTTTAAACATAGTACCCGGGGAGAGGGTGGTCCCCCTTAGTCTGCCTGTAAAGTGGCACTTCTGTACTACGTATAGAATATACTGCAGCAAAAATGACATTTCTAAAGAAACAAAAACGAGTCAAATCACATTTAATATGACTTGTGGTTGCAATTGCCGGCACCTGGCTATTAAAAAAATAAAATAAAGAAAAAACGTTGTGGGGTCCCCCCCCCCAGTACATACTAGACCCTTCGGGCTCTGCGCCCACACCCCAAAGCACCTTGTCCCCATGTTACCCTGGCCGGTGGTTGTGGAGGCATGCAGGCAGGGGGGTTATCAGAATCTGGAAGCCGTTTTACTTTTTTTTTTACTGACAGCTTTTTTTTCTTATTATTCAGCTGTTAGCAGGGAAGCCCATTGACAGCTGATGACTCATCAGTGGTTAACCACTTCCATACCGGGCACTTATACACCTTCCCGCCCAGACCAATTTTTAGCTTTCAGCGCTGTTGCACTTTGAATGACAATTGCGCGGTGATGCTACACTGTACCCAAACTAAATTTTTATAATTTTGTACCCACAAATAGAGCTTCCTTTTGTTGGTATTTGATCACCTCTGGGATTTTTATTTTTGCAAAAAAAATAAAAAAATTACCGAAAATTTTGAAAAAAAATCATTATTTTTATGTTTCTGTTATAAAACATTGTAAATAAGTACGTTTTCTCCTTCACTGATGGGCACTGATGGTACTGCACTGACGGGCACTGATAAGGCGGCACTGATGGGCACCGATGAGGTGCCACTGATGTGGTGGCATTGATGGGCACTGATGATGGGCACTAATATGCAGCACGGATGGGCACGGATAGGCGGCATGGATGGGCACTGATAGGCGGCATGGATGGGCACTGATAGGTGGCACGGATGGGCATAGATGGGCACTGATAGGTGGCACTAACATATTGTTGTACTAATGGATGCCAATCAGTGCCAAACAATGCCTGCCAATCAGTGATGCCCATTGTGGGCACTGATTGGCATCCATTATTTCTGTCATCCCTGGTGGTCTAGTGTGTGTTTTGCATCCCTGTGTTTTGCATCCCTGGTGGTCTAGTGGCATCCCTGGTGGTCCAGTGTGGGCACCCTCGGGGGGGGGGGGGGGCTGTGCTGATAATCGATCAGCACAAACCCCCCCTGTCAGAGGAGCAGCCGATCGGCTCTCCTCTACTCGCGTCTGACAGACAGGAGGGAGGAAAAGCAGATTACCGGCTTTTCCTGTTTACATCGTGATCAGCCGTGATTGGACACGGCTGATCACGTGGTAAAGAGTCTCCGTCGGACTGACACCCTGCAACAATGATCGCCGCGATGAGCACCCCCGGGGCGCGCAGCGGCTCAATATCCTGAGGACGTCGTATGACGTCCACTCAGGATATTGAAACCACTTTGGCGACGTCAATCTGCAATTGGCGGGCGGCAAGTGGTTAAGAACGCCGGCTTCCCAGCCCCGCTCCTTAAAAGAGATGTTTTTTTTTTTTATCCCATAATAATACTTACCTAGGTGGACGCAGCATCAGTTCGATGCTCCGATGACAGAGAGAGCTGATGGGAGTGTTCTGGTGGGGGAGCAGGGGAGATCGCTGCACTAATGTCGGATGGTTAGTACAGCGGCTCCGACCGGAGCTGTCAGGATTGTTTTTTTTCGTGCAACCTGCTTGGTTGCATGAAAAAACCTGTTATGCCTCATGTACACTGCTGTTGGTAAAAACCAACATTTAGAAGCAGTTGGGCATTTTTTTTTTCAGCTGCCCCTGAAAGTGGTTGTAAAGCCTTACAGACCACTTTCACCTACAGGTAAGTCTAGATTAAGGCTTACCTGTAGGTGCTTGAAATAACTCCTAGACCTACATGGTCTAGGAGATATTTACAATTTCCCATACGATCATTTCTACTGCGCATACGCACTCTAGAAAAGGCACGCTGTGCCGTTTCTAGATGGGGGTCATGCGGTGACTGGCGGCTCCCGCGGGCATTTGACTCCGGCCAGTCACAGAGCCAGAGTTCGCGGCCCCGGAAGGAAGAGGAAGTAAAACCCATCAGGGTTTACTTCCTATGGAACTCTCCTCTATGTTATCTTATCTGTACAGGTACACAGGGTCTTAGTGTGTACCAGGATTTTAATCACAACTGATCATTACAGCTTTAAGATGACATTACAAATATAACCACTAGGTGGTGCTGATGTGTTTAATGTGGGTGGATTTTGCTTCTATAACTGTTGTATAATGAGGTAGTAGTGACTGTTCATGAAACTTATGCAATTTGTATAGAATTTCCAACCTACTTTTTTAAATTTAAAAAAGCAGACATATTAAATACAACATATATATTTTAAATCTTCTGGTGTAACACAGCAAATAGGTTTTAAATAAATGACAGAATAGAAACCAACATTTTCCTCTGTAATAATTATATAAAGATGCCTTTTGACCCACACTGCCCCCCTCCTCTTGAAGCATGTTCACCCCCCCCCCCCTCCTAGCTTCATTAAAGAGGAACTGCAGTCTGCTCACATCATTTGTAATAAAAACATCTTTGCCATTCTGAAGCTTCCCTCCAACCACTTTGCACTGTGATTCTGTACTTGCCAAATATTCTGCAGAAATCTCCCTTCACTGAGTATGGCTGCATCCATTTTAACTGTGGGCAGCTGAAGCTGCTGCCTGTTCACTTCCTGGACTTACACAGAGGCACACCTCCAGCTCTGGAGCTCTCATTGGCCCTCTTAAAACTCATCCCCTCTCCGTTCCTGGCAAACTCTCAGGAGAGTGAGAAAGAGAGCTGTGCATGATGTCATAAGCCTAGGCTTTTTACCAGACGATAAACAGGAAGTGGGCTGTATAAGGTATTTACTGGCAGAAAAAAAAAATGTTTTACTATCCAAAGTAAAAACAAGAAGGGCAGAAGATTTAATAGATGGAAAGATGAAAAAATGACTGTTCTGCTTTTAATGACTTGAGAAGTCCTCTCCTTCCTCCTTTCAATCTGGAATATTATACAGCACATAATTTTTAATTTTTTTCCCAATTGATTTTCATGACCACATAAAGTGTGCCTATCCAACTTACCTGTCATACAAGGAACCGCAGAGAGTAAAATAACTGGATGCCAGCATAAAAGAGAGAGAGAGAGAACAGAGTAAATTGCAGGGTATAAAACTGATACAAAACTATCACCATTGATATAGAACCTGGTTGGGACTATCAGGTTCTGCTCAAAGTACAAAATAGATGGCAAAGGGCACAAGGGAGGAATGCAGAACTGATCTATGGCAGGGAGCTGCCCGGTGTGTAAATGACAACTTCATGGCCGCCTTATATAAATGTCACAGCACTGGCTGGGAAGGGTACAGCTACTTTTTTAACAATGGAATTCAAAAGTGTTAAAGAGATAAATATATAGATGAATGTTTTCCATCTGCAGTTTCCCTTTCACTTACAGGTCTTCTCCCCACCCTGCAACTGGACAGTGAAAACAGGAGAAGCATTCTAATAAGTTGATTTCCATGTTTCTCTGGTCGCACGCCCCTATCAGCATGCTCCTTGCACTGCACTGCTCTACAGAGGACTGCGAGGGGCTCATAACATTTAAAATACATTAAAAAAATCCGATAAAATTATTCAGGGATATATTGTATTACTGTACGAAAACAATGGGCCAGATTCACGTAGGGGAGCGGCGGCGTAACGTATCGTAGATACGTTACACCGCCGCAAGTTTTCATCGCAAGTGCCTGATTCACAGAGCACTTGCGATGAAAACTACGCCGGCGACCTCCGGCGCAAGGCGGGCCAATTCAAATGGGCGTGTGCCATTTAAATTAGGCGCGCTCCCGCACCGGACCTACTGCGCATGCTCAGTTGCGCAATTCCTGTCATGCTTTGCGCGCCGTGACGTCATTTTTTCGAACGGCGACGCGTGTGGCGTAATTCCGTATTCCCGGACGGCTTACGCAAACGACGTTCATTTTTAAATTTCGACGCGGGAACGACGGCCATACTTTAGACAGCAATACGTTTGCTGACTAAAGTTAGGGCACCTAAAACGACGACTAACTTTGCGACGGGAAACTAGACTAGCGGCGACATAGCGAACACAGAATCCGTCGTGGATCCGCCGTAACTCCTAATTTGCATACCCGACGCTGGTTTACGACGTGAACTCCCCCCAGCGGCGGCCGCGGTACTGCATCCTAAGATCCGACAGTGTAAAACTATTACACCTGTCGGATCTTAGGGATATCTATGTGTAACTGAGTCGCATAGATAGAAACAGAGATACGACGGCGTATCAGGAGATACGCCGTCGTATCCCTTTTGTGAATCTGGCCCATTATTCTCAACATGTTTCGCTAAAGTGTATAGCTTCTTCAGGTGATTCGTAATTGTCTGTATACAGAGTAATCACTGCAATACATAAAAAATATACATAAGACAAACAAAATAACAGGTCCTACATATAACCTAACAATACAAATAATATATATAAAAAAGAACAAAGAAAAAAAAGACAAAACTGTTTCAGATCAGCCATTGCTACTTGTTACCCCAAGAATAATTTAAGAATCTAAAAATTTCAAAATATAAACTGCAGTTTATATTTTGAATTTTTTTGATTTTTAAATAGGCTTATGCTTATTGGTTCTCCTATGACACACTGATATCCTAGTATCTGGAAGTACGGTTGTCCTGGTGGGTTTGCATACTGACCTGAAATTATTTCTGGGGTAAGAAGTAGCTATGACTGATCTGAAACAGTTTTGTGTTTTTTTCTTTATTCTTTTTCATATATATTATTTGTTTTGTTAGGTTCTATGTAGGACCTGTTATTTTGTTTGTCGTATGTATATTTCTTATGTATTGCAGTGATTACTATGTACACAGACAATTACGAATCTCCTGAAGAAGCGATATACTTTAGCGAAACATGTCGAGAATTACGTTTTTGTACAGTAATTCAATATATCTTGAATAATTTTGTGGGATCTTACTGTTTTCTCACTAAGATTGTTATATATTTTTTAACCACTTCAGCCCCAGACCATTTTGCTGGTCAATGACCAGGCCACTTTTTGCGATTCGGCACTGCGTCGCTTTAACTGACAATTGCGCGGTCGTGCGACGTGGCTCCCAAACAAAATTGGCGTCCTTTTTTTCCCACAAATAGAGCTTTCCTTTGGTGGTATTTAATCACCTCTGCGGTTTTTATTTTGTGCGCTATAAACAAAAATATAGCAAAAATTTTGAAAAAAAAAAATATTTTTTACTTTTTGCTATAATAAATATCCCCCAAAAATATATTAAAAAAAGTTTTTTTTTTCCTCAGTTTAGGTCGATACGTATTCTTCTACATATTTTTCGTAAAAAAAAATCGCAATAAGCGTTTATTGATTGGTTTGCGCAAAAGTTATAGCGTCTACAAAATAGGGGATAGTTTTATGGCATTTTTATGGCACGCGCCTCTAATGGCTGAAATGCTAGATGACGTAATATTACGTCGTTTCGCTCAGCCGAGCCGACCTGCCGCCGTAAAAACTGGCTAGTGGTTAACCTATGTACAATAAAACTTTTTTACTATACAGGTTATAGTTTTATTTGTTTTGGCACCTTAACCACTTGCCGATCGCCGCACGCAGATGTACGTTGACAACATGGCACGGCAGGCAAATGGACGTACCTGTACGTTCTTTTAAATTTGCCACCCAGCGTGCCTCACGAGTATGCTCACGGGTCCGGGAACTCGGTGTTCCCGGGTGGCCCGCGATTGTGGTCGGCAAAGGCACAACAGGGGGATGCCTTTGTAAACAAGGCATTCCCCTGTTCTGCCTAGTGACATGTCACTGATCGTTTCCGTGATCGTGAATGGTCATCAGTGACGTGTCACTGGTAGCCACACCTTCTAACAGTAAGAATCACTTCCTAGGTCACACTTAACCCCTTTAGCGCCACCTAGTGGTTAACCCCTTCACTGCCAGTGTAATTTTTATAGTAAGCCTGTGACTGATCGTCTGTTCCCTGTCATAGGGAACGACGATCAGTGACGTCACACGCCCAGCCCCGCACTCCCCACAGTAAGAATCACTCCCTTAGGGCACACTTAACCCCTACAGCCCCACCTCCTGGTTAACCCCTTCACTGCCATTGTCATTTTTATAGCACTGATCGCTGTAAAAATGATAATGATAATGGTCCCAAAATGGTGTCAGAAGGGTCCGATGTGTCCGCCATAATGTCGCAGTCACAATAAAAATCGCTGATCGCCGCCATTACTAGTAAAAAAAATATATAAAAAAAATGCCATAAAACTACCCCATATTTTGTAGACGCTATAACTTTTGTGCAAACCAATCAATAAACGCTTATTGTGATTTTTCTTACCAAAAATATGTAGAATACGTATCGGCCTAAACTAAGGAAAAAAAATAAAATTTTAATATAATTTTTGGGGATATTTATTATAGCAAAAAGAAAAAAATATAGAATTTTTGTTCAAAATTGTCGCTTTATTTATGTTTATAGCTCAAAAAATAAAAACCACAAAGGTGATCAAATACCACCATAAGAAAGCTCTATTTGCGGGAAAAAAAGAACGTCAATTTTGTTTGGGAGCCACTTCGCACGACCGCGTAATTGTCAGTTAAAGCGACGCAGTGCCGAATTGCAAAAAGTGGTCTTTGGCCGGCGAAATGGTCCGGGGCTGAAGCGGTTAAAAGTCCGATCTCTCCCAGTTCTATTTAGTCCTCTCTAAAGTTTAAATCATTTGACACCTAATTTAAAACAAAGTATAATGCAGCCCACCAGAACACGATTACTGGTATCGGCTATAGCCGCCGGCAGTAATTCCATGCCAAATATCCAACAGGCTGGTTGTACTCAAGTTGATCGATGAATTGACTTGGGTACAATCAGCCTGCCCATACATGGATCGAAATGTGTCTGGTCCCTGCTGAACCAGCCGAATTTCGATCCATGTATGTCCGGCTTAAGACAGCAAGCTTAGTCAATAAAGTTTTGTTTTTTTAAATAAAAGCGTTCCAGATTTCTGTACCTGCAGTGAGTAGAGATGGAAGAAGCCTGGGGAGATCCATTTCTTCACAGTCTGATATGTGTCATGTCTTGTGGGACGGTGATCTGTGAGTTACGCTTCACCAAAAACTAAAAGGAAAAAAACATATTTCAATATATTGAGATTTACTGGTTACATTCCCAAATGATATGGAAATCAAAGCAAACTTCCCAGCACTCTCGGTCCAAATATACAAATGAATTTATTTCCTGTTCAAAGACCATGACCTATTGATATCTACAGTTACTACATAATATAATTATAATGCAGTTTGGAGAAAATAACCATATATGTGAAATACTGCTATTGGGGTTCCTGTGCCTCTAATGCAGGGGTCTTCAAACTACGGCCCTCCAGTTGTTCAGGAACTACAATTCCCATCATGCCTAGTCATGTCTGTGAATGTCAGTGTGTTACAATGCCTCATGGGATGTGTAGTTCTACAACAGCTGGAGGGCCGTAGTTTGAGTTTTGAGTAGTTGATACAGTACCTGGTTATATCAGGGATGGACTTTTTTCTTCATAAAGGGGGGCCTCGAGTGCAGCCGCTGATATCCCCAAAGGGCCACATATAATATTTTATCATATGCAGAAAGCTGTCAGAGAGTTCAGAAACACAACAGGAGATGGTTGGAGACTGCCAACAAGTTATAGGACTTGGAGATTGTGATCATGCTAATTGTTGGAAACTGGGGACATGCCTCAGGAAGTTGTCATAGACTGAAGACACGTTACATGAGACTGCTAGAGATCACTGCTATAACATGACAAGAGGAAACACAGATTAAAACCTTTGTTTTTATTTATTTTTTAAATAACAAACATATCATACTTACCTGAAGAACTGAATTTATTCTCTCTTGAGAAGAGGAAATTAAGGGGGGATATGATCAACATGTACAAATATATAAGGGGTCCATATAGTGAACTTGGTGTTGAGTTATTCACTTTACGGTCAACACAAAAGACAAGGGGGCACTCTTTACATCTAGAGGAAAAGAGATTGGGGGCCAGATTCAGAAAGAAACGTGTAAGTTGGGCGGGCGTAGCGCATCTCATATACACTACGCCGCCGTAACTTAGAGAGGCAGGTACCGTATTGAGAAACAACTTGCGTCCTAAGTTACGGCGGCGTAGCGTATATGGGCCGGCATAAGCCCGCGTAATTATGCACCTAAGATACGACGGCGTAAGAGACTTACGTCAGTCGTATCTTAGACAAATTCTGGCGTATCTGATTCTTTGAATCAGGCACCAAGATACGACGGCCCGGATTCAAACTTACGACAGCGTATCTGGAGATACTCCGTCGTAAGTTGTTTCTGAATCCGGGCCTTTATCTTCAAATACGGAAAGGTTTCTTCACAGTAAGAGCTGTGAAAATGTGGAACAGACTCCCTCCAGAGGTGGTTCTGGCCAGCTCAGTAGATTGCTTTAAGAAAGGTCTGGATACTTTCCTAAACGTACAGAATATAACTGGGTACTAAGATTTATAGGTAAAGTTGATCCAGGGTAAAACCGGTTGCCTCTCGGGAGATCAGGAAGGATTTTTTTCCCCTGCTGTAGCAAATTGCATCATGCTCTGCTGGGATTTGTTGCCTTCCTCTGGATCAACTGTGAGTATGGAGTTGGGTGTATGGGATTATACTGTGTTTTTTATTTTGTTTGTTTATTTTTTTTGTGGTTGAACTGGATGGACTTGTGTCTTTTTTCAACCTGACTAACTATGTAACTATGTAACTTCCACCGTGCATTTCGTTTTGCACAGTGTGGCCCCGAACCTAGCCTTCTTGGGTCCCCCGGCGGCGCTCGCGGCTCCTCCTCGCATCGGTAAACCCCCCTGGGAGTAGTGTTTTCCCAGGGGGTTACCTTGTGGGCGCGCTCCCGAGTCCAGAATTTGCGTGCATAGACACAGAAAGCTGGACTCGGCCCCGCACCCCGGCGCCCACGTCATTGGATTTGATTGACAGCAGCAGGAGCCAATGGCTGTTCTGCTATCAATCTATCCAATCAAGACCTGAGAACCCTGGGCAGAGAGGTACAGCGCGTCCCCACCGAGGGAATGAACGGGTTTAGCTGAGTAAAACAGGGGGGGGGGGGTGGGCTAGGGGTCCAATCAGTCAGAAGTTTCACCTTAATGCATAGAAAAAACACAAGGGTTTACAATACCTTTAATGTATGTAGGCCCCCGACGGCCACACAAAAACCGTCAAAGGTCCGCATCTTGGGCATCACAGGGTTCTAAAAAAAAAAATGATGTCAGTAGTTCTACATTAAAATAAATACCTTGCTTTTACATTATACTTGGGATGTTTTTGAAACTGTGTTTGAATGTCGCAGAATTTTTGTACTGTTAGAAAAACTAACTGTAAGGCCCCGTACAGACGACCGAACATGTCTGCTGAAACTGGTCCGCGGACCAGTTTCAGCAGACATGTTCGGTCGTCTGTACAGCCGAGCGGACAGGATTCCAGCATACATTTGCCCGCCGGGCCTTTTTTCGAGCGGGCAAATATTTGTAAACATGTTTAGAAACATGCCCGCTGGAATCCTGCCCGTCGGACATGTTCGGTCGTCTGTACAGACCTACCGTACATGTCCGAGCGGCCGCCATCCCTCGCATGCGTCGAATGACTTTGACGCATGCGTGGAAGCATTGAACTGCCAGGGCGCGGCCTCGTCACCGCGTATCGAGTACGTGCGGATTTCTGTATGGTGGTGTGTACAGCCATCATACAGAAATCTCCGGGCAGACATGTACGCTGAAAACGGTCCGGCGGACCGGTTTCATCGTACATGTTTGCCCGTCTGTACGAGGCCTTAGAGACTGTAAAGTGTGTGTGTTTGGTATGATATGGCAAACTAAACCAGCAGGGATCTTCTGATCATATCAGTCCAAGCACACCATTTACAGCAGACTTTGAGCAGAAATACACTGGTAAGTCCACACCATTGTTGTCACCAACAGGAAGCGCCTCCCGATCTATGACACGCAGTTGCTGCTGGATCAAGTGCATGTAAACAGGAAGTGGCTTTAAAAAGCTAGAGGAGATCAGCTGTGCATAGATGCAAAAAAAGGATAAAAACACTAACAGTCATTTCTAAAAGGAAAAAAATTACATTAATTTATGATACATAGGGGTTGAGTTACTAAAACTGTAGTGTGCAAAATCTGGAGCAGCTGTGCGTGGTAGCCAATCATTGTCTAACTTCAAATTGTTCATTTAAGCTTTACCAAAAAAAATGGAAGCCGATTGGTTTCTATGTAAAGCTGCCCCAGATTTTGCACTCTTCAGTTTTAGTAAATCAACCCCACAGTGCTTTAGCAAACTAATTGTTATCCAGTTAGGGTTGTATCTGGAATTGCGCTGGTTTACGCATCACAATAGCCTCAATGTCATTTTGTTAAGATTTAGTTCTCTTGAACGTTGAACCACACAATAGCCTAATGTTATACTACTGTACTTGAATTTATATGTGCAAAAGGATTTCCTTTATTAAAGAGACTGTAAAGCTTTCATTCTTTTTAATAAAATAAAAAATATGTCATGATTTTGCACAGAGCAGCCCGATCCTCCTCTTCTGGGGTCCACCACTGGTGCTTCTTCCTCCCACCCCCCACCCCTTTGAGTGTCTAGATAGAAAGCTGATTTCAGTGAATCATTCTGATCCATCCCAGAATTACTGCACAGAAAAAATGCATTAGGGTAAAAAATGTTTAGGCATCGAATGCCGCTCCCCCTTATACTTACCTGAGCCCTAATTCAGTTCAGCACTGTGTACATCTGCAGCTAAGTTTTCCCCTCATTTTCTGGTCCCACTGGCTTTGCTGGGGTTCTGGGAGCCATTGGTTCCCAGTGCTGTCAATCAAAACCAGTGACAAGGGATACAGTTAATGGACGCAGCAGCAGAGCTCCAGAGCAAGCATGCACGAGTGCCCCCAAGGATAGCGACTTCCTATGGGGGCACTGGACAGAAAGGAGGGGCCAGCAGCGTCAGAAAGGAAACCCAAGAAGAGGAGGTTCAGGACCAAGAGTAGGTAAGTATAGAAATGTTTGATATTTTATTTATAAAAATAAATTCCTTTACAATCTCTTTAAGGCTACAAGGTAAAGACATATCAAAAATATTATTTAAAAAAAGTTAAGGGATAACTATCCACTTATACATAGTACCTAAAACCAGCACATTAGGAAATAAACCAAAATATGTCTTGTATACAAGAAGAAATTACTACTAGAGATATTCTGATCTTCTTTTTGAAGTAGAACAAAAGGCAAAACTTTATATTTTACGTTTGGATAAAGTAAGATAGAGACCCTTGTCAGGTTTTTTTTGTCACCTGCATCCCATTGGGGAGATTTTACTTTACTTCCTGTCGCATAGCCAAAATAGGAATCCTTGGTTGTCACCAGAACTTGTAAGGCCTTGTACACACGACCGAGCATGTCCGCTGAAACTGGTCCGTAGGGCCTACCGGACATTTTTCCGACCTAGCGGACAGGTTTCCAGCGGACAAAAGTTTCTTAGCATGCTAAGAAACTTGTCCGCTGGAAGCCTGTCCGTCGGACATGTCCGATGGTTAGTACAACTCATCGGACATGTCCGCTGGCCCGAAATCCCACGCATGCGTCGAAGTGATTCGACGCATGCGTGGAAGCATTGAACTTCCTGGTTCGCGCACGTCGCCGCGTCATCGTCGCCGCCACGTCACCGCGTATTCTGTCCACGGGGAATTTGGTCTGATGGTGTGTACACACATCAGACCAAAATATCCCAGCAGACATGTCCGATGAAAACAGTCCGCGGACCGTTTTCATCGGACATGTCTGGTCGTGTGTACGAGGCCTAAAAGATTTCCCCTCTATTACTTCTCCAGGTACAACCCAAAGCTTAGGATTTTCTTTCAATGATACGGGTTAACAGGACAAATAGAGAGGGTGAATCTCACTAATGGGGGCACAGACATCAGGTGTTATAATCCTTCTCCACTTTACCCCCAAAAAATGCCTTTTGTTGGACTTTAATGTCGGATCTCCTTGCTCCAGTTGTACATGAACATTGATAAATACAAGATGCTGTGGTTATCAAATGGGTGAATTGTGTCTTACAGCCATAATGTATAATAGATTCTTCTGGGCATGGTGCCCGGCGCACCTCAACATTGTAATGCTCTGACCGTTCATACAGCTACTGCCTGTGATCATTTGTGTAATTTGTTCCTTCAGTAGGAAAAGCAAATCTACAGGATGTAGCCAGTACATGCCAAGAAAGGAAAAAGTCAATATAAATAAGCAAATGATTCTAGCAGCAGGAAATTCATTTGTTACAGATATTACTGCTTTCTATGCTTCACTAATAAAGGTGTGGAAAAAATTAAATTACAAATCTGCAAGACTGCAGATAAACCTTGACTTTACTAATATACATTGTTACATATTTACATAGTTGGTAAGGTTGAATAAAGACACCAGTCCATCCAGTTCATCCTGAGAGTGTGTTTGTTCATTTTGTTACCATTTTCCATATCTCTGTACATTGCATTTTCTAAAAAATGTTGTTACCTCCACCAACTGTGGAAGGAAGTTCCACACCCTTACCTTTCTGACAGCAAAGAGCCCCTTACACAGATTAAAGGGGTTGTAAAGGAAAAAAAATTTTTTATAATAAGCATCCTTTACCTGCAGACATTCCTCTTTTCACTTCCTCATTGTTCGTTTTTGCTCAGAAATTGCTCTATTTCTTCTCTGTTCTGTTCACTTCCTGCTTGTCTGATTTTACTGACCACCGTGAAGGGAGGCTTTACTGCGGTGGTCAGTGACGTGCTCACCCCCTCCTGGGAACTACATCTGTGCGCCAGGACACTCTCTACGTGTTAGAGACCTCAAGGAGGTGTGAATTACTGGGCGTGCCGCAATGCATACTGGGAAATGTAGTTCTTACATGAACGAGCGATGCAAACCAGGAAGTGAATGAGAGAACAGAAACTAGAACGCCGGAGGAGATATAGATGAAGGAATTTAATAGGTATTTACTTGTTTTTTAACAGAATCATTACACTATTCTGTCTGTCTACCTTGCAGACATAAATTTTAGGCAAAACATTTTTTTCCTTTACAACTCCTTTAAGATGAAACTTATCCAACTTCATTGTGTGGGCGCATGTCTTCTTTAGAGATCTTAGATGAAAATAGTTTCCTCCCAATGCCAGAATCACCATTTAAAGATTTGTATATTGTGATTATATCCCCCTCTTAAGTGTCTCTTCCCTAGGAAGAATAAGTTTAATGTTCATATTCATTCCTCATAACTGAGGTCCTCCAGCCCCATTATTAACTTTGTTCCCTTCTTTGGACTTTCTCCAGTTCCAGCACATCCTTCCTAAGGATTGGAGACCAGAACTGGATGGCATACCCATGGTGTGGTCAAGCCAGAGTTGTGTAAAGTGGACAATTTATAGTTTTATCTCTTAAGTGAATAACCCTTTTTTTTTTTAAAGTGTATTTTGTGCGTGTACTCGAGAGAGGAGCCGGACTGCAGGAGCTGGGAGTAGGCAGGCCTCCCCCAGAGGCAATCTGCCACCTTTCTCCATGCCCCGGGTGGCAATGGCGGGTGTGTGAGGGGGTCCTCCCACACAGCCCGCCCTACCTGCTCCGCTTTGAAGCCCAACGGGGCAGAGGGACTCCCTATAAGGGAGTGAGAGAATTAGCCCGCTCAATCAGCCCCGTTAGTCCTTCGCCTCTCTTTTTAGAGACCACGTGGTCAAAGTGCGTGAATGCCAACCCAATTTTGAGTGCGTGTGTAAGTGTGGTGGTTTTTGTGGGAGGGGGGTGGGCGTACTAAGCGCAGGCTTACCTTGCATAGCACACCCCACCGGGAGCCGGGCTGAGACCACCAAACTCAATTCACATGTAGCCGAGACCGGGATCCGAACCCCTAGCTGCAGAGGTGAATGGCTTGTCAGCGCAGTGCCAATCGCGTTGAGCCACCGCAGCTCCCTGTGAATAACCCTTTTAATGCACGCTAGTAGCCTTGCTTGCTGCAGCTTGACATTGCATGTCATTGCTGACTCTGTGATCTACTAGGACCCCCAGATCTTTTTCCATTCTCGATTCCCCCAGAGGTTCTCCCCCTAGCGTGTAAATTGCATGCATATTTTAAGCTCCTTTATATTTCCCTACATCAAACTTTATCTGCCATATAGCTGCCCGCACCTCTATTAGGTCTTCTTGTAAAGTTTCTATATCCTGTTGTGTATCATCAACAAACACTGAGATTGAACTATTTGTTCCATCCTACATCGGTTATGAACAAGTTAAACAAAAATGATCCCAGATCAGAGCCCTGGGACGCCTTGCTCACAGCTCCAGACCAGAAAAGATGCCATTATTTAACACACTCCTGCAACCCTTCCCAGATACCGTATTTTCCGGCGTATAAGACGACTTTTTGCATCCAAAATCATGCCCCAAAAGTCGGGGGTCGTCTTATACGCCGGGTACCTGTTTTCAGACGGCGGCCATCCATTATTCAAAAGCCGCGCCTCCTTCTCTGACTGTTTCCGTGATAGTCAGAACACTAATCTTCCCAGCAGAGCCTCTGTTCAGTGTTCCGCCTATCACGGATGCCTTCTCATCCTCAGCCTCGGCCTCGGACGAGAGGACATCCGTGATAGGCGGAACACTGAACAGAGGCTCTGCTGGGAAAATTGGTCCCGGAACAGCCTGAGGAGGCGCAACTTTTGAATAATGAAATCGCCACTGTCTGACATACTCTGCAAACAGGAGAAGGTAGGGAGATCGTTGAGTTAGGGAATGGAATGGCACAGTGAGGCATGTATAGATGGCACATTGAGGCATGTATAGATGGCACAGTGAGGCATGTCTAGATGGCACAGTGAGGCATGTATAGATGGCACAGTGAGGCATGTATAGATGGCACAGTGAGGCATGTATAGATGGCACAGTGAGGGGTCGTCTTATACAGTGAGTATATCCCAAAACCAACATTTTAGCTGGAAAATTAGTGGGTCGTCTTATACGCCCAGTCGTTTTATACGCCGACAAATACGGTACCTTTAATATCATCAACACAGGTAAGCTGCAATATAGTTACAGGAATGCCTGTGTATGTAGTGTAAATAGATTTTGCTAAGACATTTGATACAGTACCTTGTAAATGAAGCATGTGTGGGGTACTGTATCAAATGTCTTGGCAAAATCTAGATACATTACATACACAGGCCTTCCTGTAACTATATTGCAGCTTACCTCCTCATAGAATGTTAAAAGTATGGTCTGGCAAGAATAGTCTTTCATAAATCCATGTTGATTACTACTAATTATACTATTTTCATCAGCAAATTCTTGGATATGGTCCCTTATAACTCCTTATTACAGTTTACATACTATTGATGTTGGACAGACTGTTCTGTAGATTCCAAATATTTACAATATCTCAGCCCTTTTTGAATATTGACACCCAGTTTGCTTTTTACTCATAAAGTTGTTTTGCATCATGTTTAAGTTGAGTTTAAGCCCCCAATGATTAAACCATTGCCCTGCATTCCCCCTCCCCTCCATCTCAAACTGTGAAAGGAAATGGGTTTCCTCCTCCTCCTTCAGGTTAAGGGACCTATTGCATGTACTCACAATTAATTTAACATTTGTTTCGTCCCTTATGCCGCGTACACACGGTCGGAATTTCCGATGGAAAAAGTCAGATGGGAGCTTTTCATCCAATATTCCAACCATGTGTATGCCCCATCTGACTTTTTCCAACGGAATTTCCGACGGACTTGGATAGAGAGCAGGTTCTCAATTTTTCAGACGGAAAATGTCCTATCGGAAAATCCATTCGTCTGTATGGAATTCTGATGGGAAAAAAAAAACATACAGGAAAAAAATTCCCACTACTAGCGCTACACCATAAGGACAATAAAACACAGTGTTTTGTGTAGTAAAAAAAGATAAAGAAACCCTTTCCGTGCAGCTGTTAATCACCTGAGAACATGGGCAAAGAACTGAAACAAAAAATACAGCGCTCGAGGATGGAGTACGAATCACTTTATAGTCTTAAAGTATTGCAAAAAAATACACATGAACTAAAAAATATAAATAAAAACTGCACACTAGGCAGAAAGTTTACACAAGCGAATCTATTGCAAAGTCCCCAAACACTTGAACAGTAACCATAAGGTGATGGTGGGATAGCAACCTGAAATCACTGCTGGGAGAAAGCTTCCAACCAAAGTACACTTCTGTAGTATATGAAGGTGGTACGGCCGTTAATAAACCTCTAAGCAGGGAGAAGAAAAACACACAGCGGGGAGACAGCATCCACGCTGGGAGTGATCAGAGATGTTATTCACCTGCCGAGGGAGAAATGGCTGTAGTTCTAATCCAACAGGGAGGCCGATGGAGGCGGGATCACTCCTCGCAACGGAGGATGTAGGGCAGTGAGGGAGATCCTGGATGGGAACCACCGTGCCAATACGAGGACGCCGCCGCGTCAATCAGAAGCGAGGAGGGAGGGGTGGAATCACCGCTGCGTCACATGAAGGGGAAGGGAATGAAGTCCGGACTCTATCCCTCAAGGGTCATGTGACTCCAGGGGCCAATCAGTGGAAGAGATAGACGAGCAGTAAAATCAACAAGCTGAACGTCACTGAAGGAATTCCCAGACTGTCAGTATCTCAGCATTGGCTTCTTGTAAACAAGTGGGGGCATAAAACGAGATGGGGGTGAGCCGTGACTGACATGTTTCGCGTGCCAGACGCTTTGTCAAAGTCACGGACAGGCAACACCACCAGATTGAAATAGGAACATGTAACAATCCCATTGGATAATGGCAGGCGGGGGGACGGATTTAAAGTGTTAACCCCACCATCACCATTCGGTTCTTTATTTAAAAAAGCAACATATTGAGTTTGCAATTGTTTGTTGATATTAAACTAGAAACACCCAATAGTGACACATATACAAAAAATAATAATAGCACATAAACAAAAATACATAATACATACATTAAAAATAAATGAAAATAAAAAATAAAAAATAAATAAATACAAAATATATACATAAAAAATAAAAAATAAAAAGTGTATAAAAAAAATATAATAAAAAATCATGATACAAAACACAATATCCTCAACTCATAACATAAATATTAGTGACATGAACACATTTATCTATAAAAACTATCATTTTTTAAAAAATGTTGAATAAAAAGAGCCATAAGCTCTGTATGCTAAAATTTAAAATTTAATATTTAATTCAAGTTTCGTTCGTAATACTGAGGATATCTAGCTCCTCGTTAAGGCCACCTGGTGACAAAGAACCCATCCGAAAGATCCAATAAGTTTCCCTCTTGCAGAGGAGGGAAAATCTTTCATTAGCCGTAAGTGACCCTATTGGAATGGACTCAATCGCCATGACCTCCAGGCACTTAAAATCTTTATTATGGGCCTGCAGGAAGTGTCTAGGTACACTGTGTTTGTCACAGCCCTTTGTGATAAGGCGTCTATGCTCGCCTATTCGTATCCGTAAAGTACGGATTGTCCTTCCTACGTAAAGCAACTTACAAGGACAACGCAACACGTAAACAACGAATTCCGTTGAACAGGTAATGAATTGATTAATCGGAAAACTGCAGTCTTTGGTTTTAATAACATCAGTCCCTCCTTTAGAGATAGACTGACAAGTAAGACATCCTCTTTTACCACATCTGAAGATACCGGTTTTATTATTGAAGTAGGCCCGAATATCTAAAGGACGAGTGGGGTTATTCTTAGTGACTTTACTTGGTGCAATGATATTCCGGATGGTCCGTGCCCTTCTAAAGGTAATCTGGGGTTTAGGGGGAAGGGAAGAAGACAGATATTGGTCTAGTTGAAGAATGTTGAAATGTTTGTTAATAATGCTGCTTATATTTTTATGTTCAGTGTTGAAAGTGGAAATAAACCTTATATTATTTACGACCCTGTCCTTAATGACCTTCTTCTTTTTGTTCATAATCATATTGGAATTGAAAGCATCATCTAGTAATTCTTGTGGATACCCCTTCTCTCTAAATTTCGTCTTCATAGTAAGGCCCTGGGTCATGTAGTCCTGTATCTTTGAACAGTTTCTCCGTAGCCTATTGAATTGTCCATATGGGATATTTGATTTCCACGACGAGTGATGGCAACTATTAAAATGTAAATATGAATTACCACTAGTAGGTTTAATATGATTACTAGTGGTAATGACCTCCTGATCATGTGAAAGTACCAAATCCAAAAAAATTAAATTGTCCTTATCGAAGACATGCGTAAACGAAAGGCCTAGCTCATTATTGTTACAGTGGTCTACAAATAATGAAAAAAGATCAGCACCACCACTCCAAATGAGGACTACGTCGTCTATATAACGCCCATAGAAGACGACGTGTTCCAAAAATGGATTGTTATTCCAAATTTGCAAAGTTTCCCAGTAGCCCATAGTCAAATTGGCATAAACCGGTGCAAAATTGGCCCCCATTGCAGTACCTTTCCTTTGTAAAAAGAACTGGTCACAGAAAGAAAAATAATTGTGTTTAAGGCAGAATTCAATACCTCTACTGATAAATTCAGATTGTAAAGAGTTAATATCATTGTTCTTACTTAAGAAGTATTGTACTGCCGCTAAACCAATGTTGTGGGGTATTGACGTGTACAAAGAGGCCACGTCTAGTGACGCCCAAGCATAACCCTCTTCCCAGGAATAATTTTCAAGGGTCTTAATAATGTCATTGGAATCTTTAATATACGATGGCAATTCACAAACAATAGGCTGTAGGGCATGGTCTATATACATAGATAGGCCACTAGTAAGGCTATTAGTACTAGCAACAATCGGGCGACCCGGTGGGTCCACTAAAGATTTATGTACTTTCGGGAGGTGGTAAAAATGTGGAGTACTAGAAATTTTGGGCAATAAGAAGGACTTTTCACTCTTGTTGATAACGCCTTTACTATAGGCCGTCTCAACAAGAGTAGTAAGTTCTATTTGGTAGGCGGAGAAAGGGTCTGTATTGAGTTTTTGGTAAGTCTCGCCATCCGACAGCAAACGATATGCTTCTCGGAGGTATTCAACCTTATCCTGTACAACTAGGCTCCCGCCTTTGTCGGCTTGTTTGACTATAATATTTTTATTTGCCGTGAGATCTTTAAGTGCCTGACGTTCTACAAAATTTAGATTGAGGGTCCCTGACTTCGAAGGGTTATCACATAAACTGGAAAAATCCTTATACACAGGTCTCAATATAGGGCCCTTTAGAGCGGGTAGGGTTAAAAACGGACTGAGGCCTAAATTTTGTGTGCACTATGTCTGGTTCCATAAAAGGACAAAAACTTATTGGATCTTTCGGATGGGTTCTTTGTCACCAGGTGGCCTTAACGAGGAGCTAGATATCCTCAGTATTACGAACGAAACTTGAATTAAATATTAAATTTTAAATTTTAGCATACAGAGCTTATGGCTCTTTTTATTCAACATTTTTTAAAAAATGATAGTTTTTATAGATAAATGTGTTCATGTCACTAATATTTATGTTATGAGTTGAGGATATTGTGTTTTGTATCATGATTTTTTATTATATTTTTTTTATACACTTTTTATTTTTTATTTTTTATGTATATATTTTGTATTTATTTATTTTTTATTTTTTATTTTCATTTATTTTTAATGTATGTATTATGTATTTTTGTTTATGTGCTATTATTATTTTTTGTATATGTGTCACTATTGGGTGTTTCTAGTTTAATATCAACAAACAATTGCAAACTCAATATGTTGCTTTTTTAAATAAAGAACCGAATGGTGATGGTGGGGTTAACACTTTAAATCCGTCCCCCCGCCTGCCATTATCCAATGGGATTGTTACATGTTCCTATTTCAATCTGGTGGTGTTGCCTGTCCGTGACTTTGACAAAGCGTCTGGCACGCGAAACATGTCAGTCACGGCTCACCCCCATCTCGTTTTATGCCCCCACTTGTTTACAAGAAGCCAATGCTGAGATACTGACAGTCTGGGAATTCCTTCAGTGACGTTCAGCTTGTTGATTTTACTGCTCGTCTATCTCTTCCACTGATTGGCCCCTGGAGTCACATGACCCTTGAGGGATAGAGTCCGGACTTCATTCCCTTCCCCTTCATGTGACGCAGCGGTGATTCCACCCCTCCCTCCTCGCTTCTGATTGACGCGGCGGCGTCCTCGTATTGGCACGGTGGTTCCCATCCAGGATCTCCCTCACTGCCCTACATCCTCCGTTGCGAGGAGTGATCCCGCCTCCATCGGCCTCCCTGTTGGATTAGAACTACAGCCATTTCTCCCTCGGCAGGTGAATAACATCTCTGATCACTCCCAGCGTGGATGCTGTCTCCCCGCTGTGTGTTTTTCTTCTCCCTGCTTAGAGGTTTATTAACGGCCGTACCACCTTCATATACTACAGAAGTGTACTTTGGTTGGAAGCTTTCTCCCAGCAGTGATTTCAGGTTGCTATCCCACCATCACCTTATGGTTACTGTTCAAGTGTTTGGGGACTTTGCAATAGATTCGCTTGTGTAAACTTTCTGCCTAGTGTGCAGTTTTTATTTATATTTTTTAGTTCATGTGTATTTTTTTGCAATACTTTAAGACTATAAAGTGATTCGTACTCCATCCTCGAGCGCTGTATTTTTTGTTTCAGAAAAAAAAAACATGCATGCTCAGAAACAATTCGACAAAAAATTGAACTTACTTTTCTCGCCTCATCGTAGTGTTGTACGTCACTGCGTTCTTAACGCTGTACAGGACGCCATGGCTGGGTCCTGGAAGGACGTTATATTTCCCCTCTGTTTGGACTGTGGTGCCTTTAAGGCAGTGTTTCTCAATTCCAGTCCTCAGGCCCCCCCAACAGGTCAGGTTTTCAGGATTTCCCTCAGATGAAAAGGCTGTGGTGATTACTAAGGCAGTGAAACTGATCAAATCACCTGTGCAAAATAATGGAAATCCTGAAAACCTGACCTGTTGGGGGGGCCTGAGGACTGGAATTGAGAAACACTGCTTTAAGGGAATGGAAAGGGTTAACGCACCTGTCCAAGGAAGTAGTTTAAAGCAGACAGGAAGTGCAGGTGAGAGGGAAGGAGTGTAGGAGAGTCCAATGCATGGTGAATGGTGGACAAGGAAAGCTGTGGAAGCTATGAAAAGCTATGAAAAGCTATGAAAGGACTTGGCAGTGTCCTGCCTAAAAACCTGCTACTGAAGGACTCACCTGGAAGGACTGTTTAACTGCGATAGCAGTTCTGAGCTGTACAAGTCGGTGAGACTGTTATTTCTTTTGTTTTTGCTGCTGCTAAGCCATTTAAGTTTAATAAACCTCAGTTTTGATTTAAGAAGCCTGTGTCCTGCGATCAAGCTGGTCCCCCAAACATTACACTGGTGCTCGAATGCGGGCAGGACTGAATAACAGGCATAAGAAGAGGAAAAAAAAAAAAAAAAAACGTTTTTTTTTTCTGTTGCATTGGACTTTATATTGAACTAACATTTAAAGGGACAGTACATTGAATTTATGTCCTGGGTTAAAGCTGCACAAACATTGAAAGTTGAAGCAATGGAGGAGCTAATTAAACAGCTGACCCTGGCTAACATACAAGCGCAAACTTACCACAAAGAGGCGCTGGCTCTGCAGCAAGAAAATACTCGCCTGTTGGTGGCCCAGTTAGCAGCCCAGCAAGCAGCCCAGCAAGGGGTTATGCAGGCTCAGGTGACTGGCTTAAAGGAAGCGGTGCAACAGCTGTCTCAGGTTCAGGAGCCAGCGGCTGTTGCCCCTAGCAACCAGGTGACTGTGAGGGCAAGCCATTTTCTACAGAAGTTGTCCCTGAGCGATGATGTAGAGGCATTTCTTGCTACGTTTGAGAGGACAGCGGAGAGAGAAGGATGGTCTCAGGACCAATGGGCCGGCCTCATTGCTCCTTTTCTCACTGGAGATCCTCAAAAAGCCTACTTTGACCTGCCACCAGATAATGCTAAAGACTATCAAAAGCTAAAGGCAGAAATTCTGGCTCGTCTGGGGGTGACTACGGCCGTTCGGGCCCAACGTGTACACCAATGGAAATATCGTCCAGATCGGCCACCCCGGTCTCAAATGCATGACCTGGTGCAACTAGTAAAAAAATGGTTGCAGCCTGAGGTGTTGTCTGGCCCCCAAATTGTGGAGCGGGTCGTGCTGGACCGATACCTGAGGTCCCTGCCAGATGACCTCCAACGGTGGGTCAGCCATGGAGACCCCAAAACAGCAAACCTCCTTGTTGAGATGGTGGAACGATATACAGTGGTGGAGGACCTGCTCGGACCTACCAAGCGCATAGGGCCTAGTCTGCCACGGCCTGTTCGACCAACTGCTGCCCTTCGAAAGGATGTTCCAAGGAGCCCTGGGACAAACACCCCGGAAGGCCAAGAGACACTCCCGGTACCTTCGCAGCGTTCTGTTCCTGTTCGGAGAGGAGGGGATGTACAATGTTGGCGATGTCATTCCTGGGGTCATACCCGGGCACACTGCCCACTGCAAGAGGAGCCCATGGAATGCGGGGTTCTTCGGAGGGGGTCTTTTTGTGCCCACAAAGTGTGCACCACACACCTCGACCTGGATGAGGAAAAGTTTGAGTGTGAAGTCCAAGTGAACCACCTCCCTGCCCGGGCTTTGTTGGACTCTGGAAGCATGGTAACCCTGGTTCATCCTAGAGTGATTGGGAAGATCGGTCCGGTAAGAAAAACTTTACGGGTGGTATGCATTCACGGGGACACTAGAGAGTACCCGCTCATCACGTTGTCTATCTCCTCAGCATGTGGCACTGTTACTCAAGAGGTGGGGGTGATAAAGAACTTGGTGCATGATGTTATAATAGGACGAGACTGTCCATTGTTTACAAAACTGTGGGAACAAGGAGAACAGTTCAGAGACTGGGGAGAAACTAGCCCCCCTGTTCCTGCTGCTGAGAGGGATAACCCTGAACTGCCAAACGTTAATGTGGACCCAGATGGGGAAAATGCTAATGATTGGGTTAATGGTGATGAAAGTAGTGTTGATACTATTGAGGATGTCAAGATATGTGGTCCACAGACCTACCAAAACACTAAGGGGGAGGAGCCTTTCCCACTTCAGGTAATGCTGGGGGAAGAGGATGAGGAAGTGGCCTCTACCCCTGCGCTGCCGGATTTGGGTGTTCCCCATGGGGCATTTGGGACTGCTCAGATGCAGGACCCCACTTTGGCCCATGCACGGGAACAAGTGGTAGTAGTAAATGGGGTTCCCCAAGAGCCAGGTGCGAATGAGAGGTGGCCACACTTTGCAATATATAATGAATTGCTGTATCGGGTTACCAAGGAGAGAGAAAATGTGGTAGAGCAATTGTTGGTACCCCAACAATATAGACGAAAGGTTCTGGACCTGGCCCATAACGATGTGTTAGGGGGACACCTGGGAGTTGAAAAATCGGAGGCACGGATCACCGACCGATTTTACTGGCCAGGTCTGAAAGCAGAGGTAAAGAGATACTGTACCTCTTGTCCGACCTGTCAGTTGACCGCTCCGGTGACTCATTTTCGGAGCCCTTTGGTCCCTCTGCCCATAATTGATAATATAATCGATGGATATAGTGGGTCCCTTGGTAAAGTCAGCTCGAGGTCACTCCTACATATTGGTGATTCTTGACTATGCCACCCGATATCCTGAGGCGCTACCCCTGCGGAATACCTCCTCAAAGGCCATTGCCCGGGAATTATTCCAGATGTTTACACGGACTGGTTTCCCCAAGGAAATACTCACAGACCAGGGTACCCCGTTTATGTCAAGGGTTATGGCCGATGTGTGTAAGCTGTTCCGGATTAAACAGCTACGCACATCGGTCTACCATCCCCAAACGGACGGGTTGGTGGAACGCTTTAATAAGACCCTTAAATCTATGCTCAAGAAAGTGGTACAAAGGGATGGGAAAGATTGGGACTGCCTGTTACCAGCTCTCCTGTTTGCTATCCGGGAAGTGCCCCAGGCCTCCACGGGTTTTTCGCCCTTTGAGTTGGTATATGGGCGGAGACCTCGCGGACTTCTTGACGTGGTTAAAGAGGAGTGGGAAAGTGAACCTGTTCAGCATAAGAGTGTCCTGGAATATGTCTCCCAAATGCAGGAAAGGATCCAAACCGTGATGCCGCTAGTCAAAGAGCATTTGCAAAAAGCCCAGGAGGCTCAACGACGGGTCTATAACAGGGCTGCTAAAATAAGGCACTTCCAAGTGGGGGATCGAGTAGCGGTGCTAATTCCCACTGTGGAAAGTAAGTTCTTAGCCAGGTGGCAAGGGACCCTTTGAAGTTGTGGAAAAAGTGGGAGAGGTCAATTATAGAGTCCACCAGCCAGGCAAGAGGAAACCGTATCAGATATATCATGTCAACTTGTTAAAGCCCTGGACAGACAGGGAACCGGTGACCTCCCTGGCTAGTGCAAGGCTTGAGCCACAGGTTGGGGTGGAGAGTGTCCAAGTAGCAAATACCCTATCTAAATACCAAAGTCAGCAGGCAAAGGAGTTCTTGCAGAGAAATAAAGAGAAGTTTTCAGACTTGCCGGGGCTAACTAGTATCATAGAGCATGATATTATCACGGAACCTGGAGTCAAAGTTTTTGTCAGGCCCTACCGCATCCCAGAGGCTCAAAGGAAGGCCGTTTCAGAGGAAGTAAAGAAGATGCTGGACCTGGAGATCATTGAGGAATCGCAGAGTGAGTGGTCGAGCCCGATTGTGTTGGTACCAAAGCCCAACGGGACTCTGCGATTCTGCAATGATTTCCGGAAGCTTAATGAAGTTTCACGGTTTGATGCCTACCCCATGCCCCGGGTAGATGAACTTATTGAGAGACTAGGTCCAGCTAGGTATATCACAACATTAGACCTTACCAAGGGGTATTGGCAAATCCCATTAACTAAGGCTGCTAAAAAGAAAACTGCTTTTTCTACTCCAGAGGGGAGTTTTCAGTACAAAAGAATGCCTTTTGGACTGCAAACTGCTCCAGCCACGTTCCAGCGAGCAATGGATAGGATTTTACGACCTCATCGGGAGTATGCCTCAGTGTACTTGGACGACATAGTCATTTTTAGCAGAGATTGGGAGTCACACTTGCCCAAAGTCCAGGCAGTACTGGACTCTCTCTGGAAAGAGGGGTTTACAATAAACCCTGAAAAATGTGCTTTGGGAATGGAGGAGGTGAAATACCTGGGCTATATTGTGGGTAGAGGGGTGGTGAAACCTCAGGTCAGCAAGGTAGAGGCTATAAAGAGTTGGCCCCGCCCCCTCACAAAAAAGCAGGTACGTGCATTCCTGGGCATGGTGGGATACTACAGGAGGTTCGTACCCAACTTTGCCACATTGGCGGCTCCATTGACTGATCTGACTAAGGGTCGGAAATCGGTCATGGTGGAGTGGAATGCAGACGCTGAGAAGGCTTTTTTGGTGCTCAAGTCAGCACTGTGCCAACACCCTGTCTTGATAGCGCCCAATTTTTCAGAAGAGTTTGTTGTCCAAACTGATGCTTCCGATGTAGGATTGGGAGCTGTGTTGTCACAGGTTGTTTGTGGTGAGGAACACCCAGTAGTCTTCCTCAGTAGAAAGTTGACACCAGCGGAGAAAAACTACGCTATTATTGAAAGAGAGTGTCTGGCCATTAAGTGGGCTCTGGATTCCCTCAGGTATTACCTCTTGGGGAGGAAGTTTAGGCTCATTTCTGATCATGCCCCTTTAACATGGATGAGGCAGGGTAAAGGGACTAATGCCAGGATTACACGTTGGTTCCTGGCGCTCCAAGAATTTAAGTTTGTAGTGGAGCATAGGCCCGGGAGACTGCATCAAAATGCAGATGCCCTCTCCCGAGTCCATTGTTTGAGCTCCACTGTTGCCTCCACCTCCTTGGCGTTGGGGCACAGGGGGGGGATATGTACAGGACGCCATGGCTGGGTCCTGGAAGGACGTTATATTTCCCCTCTGTTTGGACTGTGGTGCCTTTAAGGGAATGGAAAGGGTTAACGCACCTGTCCAAGGAAGTAGTTTAAAGCAGACAGGAAGTGCAGGTGAGAGGGAAGGAGTGTAGGAGAGTCCAATGCATGGTGAATGGTGGACAAGGAAAGCTGTGGAAGCTATGAAAAGCTATGAAAAGCTATGAAAGGACTTGGCAGTGTCCTGCCTAAAAACCTGCTACTGAAGGACTCACCTGAAAGGACTGTTTAACTGCGATAGCAGTTCTGAGCTGTACAAGTCGGTGAGACTGTTATTTCTTTTGTTTTTGCTGCTGCTAAGCCATTTAAGTTTAATAAACCTCAGTTTTGATTTAAGAAGCCTGTGTCCTGCGATCAAGCTGGTCCCCCAAACATTACAACGCTCAAAAGTTCAGAGAACTTTTGTGTGACCGTGTGTATGCAAGCCAAGCTTGAGCGGAATTCCGTCGGTTAAACCATCCAACTTTTTTCTGACGGAAATTCCGTTGGTGAGTACAGGGCATTAGAAGCTCCAACCACAAAGAACTCATCAATCACACTCCACTTCATCACTAGCCCCCTTACAAATGGCATCCCTCCTACCAACAAACCGTTGTTGACATACAGGCACACATCTCCCTGTCTTCTTCATATATTGGGCCTCCAATACAATATGTGATCTCTCAGCCAAGATTTCAGGAATTTCCGTAAAGTCAAAACCCTCATAATTTTTTTAGAGCTCTAAGTGTCAAACTATTTTTTTCATTGTTTGCTTTACTTACCTTTTTCTCTTGCATTTCCTGGTTTCCCTGGAGGCAGTGGTGACATAGCTCAGGTCACATATTTTCCCTCCAGGAAGGCAATGTCTCTATTACTTTCAGGGTAATCTTGTATACTGCAAGGTGGATGGAGAAATCCCGCCGTGCTGAAACTTTGTTTTCTGATAGTGGCACTCTTCTCTGTCAGAATACACTTGGCAGCAGCTGCTGATAGACAAGAAGAGAAAAGACTGTGCAAAACATAGCTGGTAAGTCAGACCCAGAGAATGTATTAAGCAATGTAAGAAACGCACTCACAGGGGTTAAAGTGACAGATGGAGGGTTGAATACAACTTGGACATCACATAGTGAGGAAGCTGGCAGGGATGGGGACACTCAGGCCTCGGATAAAAGTATAGATAATCAAGTGAGAGTAGAGTGACAAGACCGCTGAGAGATGGTGAGGACAGCCAACAAGCCAAGACGTGCGACCCTGAGGCTAGGATCCAGCAATACTGAGGAAGAGGTAAATTACCTTGAAAATTGCCCTATTGCACATGTCTGAGGCCTGAGGGTGATGTAAGAGGAGGGTGGATCCTGGTCTCACAGCCTCATGTTCTGACTTGTTGGCTGTGCTCACCATCTCTCAGTGGTACTGGCTCTCTACTGGCACTGGATCCTCTATGCTTTCAGCCCAGGCATGGGTGTCCCTATCAGATATTGTGTCAGTGTGACAGTGGGTGGGGGATCTTCTCCCAGCACCCCCTGTCACAATTTAAAAACAGCGAGGATGTACAGGGCTCAACCCACACTGCCTCATCATTCATTCATAGTTTGCTGTAAATAAATGAACTACAACTACCATCATCCAGCACAGCTGACTGCTTGAAGTTCTGAATGAAAAGCAAGGGTGCTGATGAGCGCTCTCGTAGTTTATTCACAAGCCCTGCAGCTTTCAACAGAAAGCCTTATGAAGGTATTGGCAGAAAGCTGCAGGGCTTGTCTGCAGAAGCCTGACTATTGTAGCACCCATCAGTAGGCACTAGTATTAGGTAAAGTTTTGGGCCTCCTTGTAATCAGGGAGAGCAGTTATTGTTTTAGTGTCTGTTCTAGGTTCTGTCGGGGCAAGCTCAGCTACTTTTCCCTGCATCCCATTAAACTCTGGGATAAAGTGGGCAGAAGAGCTTTGACCCTGGCCTGAATATTGATGCCTTTTCAGCCAATCCTTGTTCAGGGGAGTGAGTGACCAGTAGGGGGCTGAGAGGAGTGTAAATAGGCTGGGGCCTGGAACAGCTCTTTTTTGTTCCTGGAGGAGTAAGACCTAACCTGAGGCATCCCTTGGAGACTACCTGCAATATCAAAGAAATCCTTTTGGGGTCTCAACTCCTGCTTGGGCTCGGGACCTCTGGCCTAGCATCCTGAAAGCATGCAGAAAGCTCATCTGAGGATTCAGGACACAGGCAACAAGTACAGCAGCTGACTGGTACTGCAGGTGGCAACACAGTATACAGGGCACAGTGAGTAACTGCCATGTGGATTCCAGAGACTTTTCTTTGCCCATTTTTGTAAACACTTACAGCAGAACATCCAGGACTATACTCCTGTTGAGAAGTGCACACTGTTTGCGTTTTCAGGAGTATAGTAGGGTGCAGCATGGCGGGGTGGCAATAGCATGCACACAGTCCAAGTGCAATTAGTAAAACTTGTATTGTAGTAAAAGCAAAAACAGTTCACAACAAACCCGGTGGGAGAGGGCCCAACCGGGAACACTCAATAATGGCAACAGCATTTATTATTATTATTATACAGGATATATATATATTGCCAACAGTTTACAAAGCGCTTTACAATATAAAAGGGAGACAATCCAGTTACAGTACAATAAAATACAAGAGGGTTAAGAGAGTCCTGCTTTGAATTGCTTACTATTTAAAATCAGAGCAGGTATCAGCTGGACTGACAGCACCTGTCTGGAGGGGCAGAATGCCGCCTGGCTGTCTTGTACCCAAATGGAAAGATGTCCAAGTAGATTCGGGCCAAAAAAATGCAGTAACATTTGCAAACGCTCCTTAATGCGCATTAAAAAATGTGTTTTTCTACCGTGTGTTTGCTGCTGAAAACTACTGCAACAGAAAAAAGCGACTTTAGGCTTATGCCGCGTACACACCATCGTTTTCTGCGATGGAAAAAAACGTCATTTTCAAAAACGTCAATTTAATTGACCGTGTGTGGGCAAAAACGTCGTTTTATGTCTTCTAAAAAACGACAGAAAAAAATTGAAGCCTGCTTCAATTTTATGTGTCGTTTTTGGCCAACGTCGTTTTCTGTGTTCTAAACATTGACCGTGTGTACGTAAAAACGTCGATTTAAGCCCGCGCATGCTCAGAAGCAAGTTAGGAGACGGCAGCGCTCATTCATGTAAAACGACTGTTCAGAATGGAATCAGCACATTCGTTAAGGTGTTTTTCAGCTTATAGACAAGAAAATAAAGCGCTTCTTTAACCCCTGCTTTTAACTGCTACCCAGAAATGGACGTTTGTTGCGGCTGATCTTGTTGCATAGTTATGACAAGCTTTTAATTAGTTTCTTTCTTGTTTGATAATGTTTATGTTTGTGTTCTGTTATTTAGTTGTATCTTCCATCTTAAACATTTTAAATATATATATTGGTCCACCTTTTTTTATTTTTTTTAATTTTTGTCACCAATTTGATTAGTAATCTCTATTTTGTTTTTATTTAGGAGTGTGTGAAGTGTCTGCAACAACCTAATTTTTTAGTTAACTCACCCACAAGCATGTTTTTTTACCTTGTTAATGTTTGCATTATTTATTTTGTAATGGGTCTGCCCACTCAATACTGATCTCTCAAATCTACAATAAAGAAACATGTTGAAATTTGGCTGAAAAATTAATTTTTATTTTAGTCTTCATAAAAATTTCCAAAAAAAAAAGTGGCAACCCAAAAACACAACATAATAAAAACAAAGATGCCAAGGTAGGCAGCACTTTAGAGCATGCTTGTTTTTTTCTGAAAACAAGGGTCCCCGAAGCCACAAATACAGCCTGTGAGTCCACATTAAAATTCCATCAGGGGCACCGTATTATTTCTTCGCCCTTTTCTTCCCAGCAGCCTTCCCTGCAGTCTTCCCTGCAGCCTTCCCGGTAGCCCGAGTCCTTGGGGGCTGGGTTCCTGGAGGAGATGAGGTGGCAGGAGCCAGAGCAGCCTCATGAGGTGGAGGAGCAGGAGCAGGTGCAGGAGCAGGAGCAGGAGCAGGAGGAGCAGCAAGGACAGGAGGAGCAATCCGCACAATGTGGGTGTCGTCATCGAGCTGCCCCAGGGATGCCATGGTTATGGCTTGGAAGATGAGGAGTTCGCAGCGCACACGCTGGCTCTGCTCCAGATTGTACATCTTGGCTGCAATGAGCGCTGCGAACCCCTCAACTTCACTGGGTGGCTCTCGGATGGCTGCAGTAGCTTGGCGAAGCAGGCCCTGGGTCTCCTCCTCCATTTGTCGCATACTCCTGAGCCGTTTATTGGGATTGCGGAATGGAGGGATCCGGGAGATGGTATCCCGCCGGCGTGCCTCCTGGGTCCCACTGGGGCCTGCCACCTCCTGGCTCCCAGTGGGCTCTGCCACCTCCTGCCTTGCAGTTGGCCCTGGCTCCTCCTGGCTCCCTGTGGGCCCTGGCTCTTCCTGGCTCCCTGTGGGCCCTGGCTCTTCCTGGCTCCCTGTGGGCCCTGGCTCTTCCTGGCTTGGGTCTGCCTGTGTATCAAAAAAAGGAACATATGTTATTTGTGTTTGTCATTAATCACACACATTTTTACAATCATGAGTGATGCAAATTGAATGTCAATATATATTACACACAGGGTCGCCATCCTTAATTATGTGGCCCCTTAAACACCTTCAGACATGGTCCCCCTGGAATTATGTGGGTTGTTGCATGCCTAATTTAGTAAATAAGTGGCCTTTTCCCCAAAAAGTAATTTAATCAATTTAGTGTCAACTAGATAGTACTCAAAAAGGGTGTCTTCCATCTGGGACCCCTTGCAGGTGTATTGCGTTACTCCCCCCTACTGGCCTATCTGAAAATGCCACCCACTCCTTCATAAACATTATTAATTTGCCCATTTTGACCCCATCATGTTTTCCCACTACTGACTATTGATCCTATCCCTAAACTTACGAGATTCACATAGAATTTAGAACAATAGTAACATACATTTACCATTATTACTATACTTGTCATATACTAACTAAATTCAAACAAAAAACACATACCATTCTCCACGGCTCACAATTGGGGTCCTCCAGGAACTCTTCCTCTTCCTCCGAGCTTGTCTGCTCTTGTCTGCAGGGAACACTGGAGGATTGGCTGCTGGGAAGCTGGGAGCTACCTCTTGGGGGAAGGGTAGACATGGATGTCCTGGTCTCAATGTGGTCGTCCAGGAACTGCAGCTGACTATAGTACCACAGGGTTGGTTTGTATATGGAGTCAGCTGCAGCCCCAGACCTCATTGAGGCCAGGACTTGGACCCGTTGGGCCCTGTAGGTGCCCCTGATGGAATTGATTTTATTTTTCACAGTGGCTGTTGTGGCGTTGGGGACCCTTGTTTTCACAAAAACAAGCATGCTCTGTCTAGCTTTCTCCCTGGCATCTTTGTTTTTATTTATTGTGCTTTTGGTTTGCCACAGAACTGGATGTTCCTTCCATTTTTCGATGAATTCTGTCAGGAAGTCCGCATCCTTGAAGGCATCCATTCTTTCTGCACATGAAACAGAAGCCAAAACATAATGTAATTAAAGGCACTAGCTTACTTCCCCTAACTAGCCCACAAACTCATTCCCTATTCACTATAATAAAGTCGGAATAAAAAACTTACGTCTCGTCGTTAGGAAAGATCGGGATTTACGCCTTCTTCCACAGACTATGCACGCCGTTTACAAACACGTCCCATCCCTTTTACACTACGCACGCGTGACGCTCCGCACGACACCCCGCCCCTGACGTTCGGTATCGTCCTTTCCACGCCCCTTCTCTGTCGTTTGGTGAGTGAGAAAAGATGGACAACATGGAGGTGTATTCTAGCTCTAGCCAGGAGGCAGGCCAGGCCCAACCACGCCGCAGATTCCGCTGCAGAGCCTCCAACATGAGCTTTAATGAAATGGTGGAGATGGTCACCATATTGAGGAGGGAGGACTATGATGCCAAGCATGGCCCCTACATGCATCCCAATAAAGTAAAAGACCAAATTATGGAGAAGGTCATCCGTAGGCTCCAGCGGAAGTTTGGGAAAACCAGGAGCAGAGAGCACCTGCGCAAAAGGTGGTCGGATTTAAAAAAAAGGGAACCCCACCAACTTTACAGAATTAATAGGGTGATTCGAAGAAGAAGTAAGTTTTTTCCATGTGTATTTAATTATTTTGGTGTGTTCTTTGTGCCATTTTTTTTTTTGGGCCAGGTTGACCATAAAATGAATATTATGAATGTGGACGCATGATGCAGTCGTCGTAGTCGTCGTTCATTCGGTGACTTTCAATAATCCAAGACCATATTAATGAGAAATGGCATCATGCCTAGTTTGCATGTGCAAAGGGGAGTTTAAGCACTGTATCTGAACAAAAATCGTAAATTTAGGAATTGTGGGCGAATGAACGACGACTCCTATGACCAATTAGTCGACACAAATATGAAAGTTGTGACATTTTTGGGGCTTAAAAAAAAGGTGTATTCAATTCTGGAATAGATGGAAATGTGTTTCAGCTTATTTTAGAAGAAACGTAAATACCTTGAGATTCACAAAAAGGAGCGTTTGCTACTCCTTTTTTTATTGAACATGTGTACTCAGTAGCACAATTGTTTGTCACAATCACAACCTATGTTGGGTCACACACAGGGGTGAGCAGATCCAGGGGAGACTTGTTTAGCTTACATATCTAAAATTAAAAATTGGGTTAACTGATTTGACATTACTTTGTGAATGGATTAAATATTGGTCTATTTTATTGATAATTGTTTAAAAATCAACAATAGTGACCTTTTGTTTATCATTTCTTATTTTTTGGGTGTCATTTCATGCCGCTCGTAATGGTTGAACCTCATGTTTTCCCTTTCTTCAATCTTGTAGGGCACAATGAAGCAGAAAGGCAGGAGGCACAAGCCAATCAAGCCACACCCCCGAGGGATGTAGAGGAAGAGGAACCTGCCTCAACATCCGGTAAAGTAACATCTACCACATTTTCTGTGAATATAGATATAGGCATACAATCTTTTAACACATGTTTTGGTTCCACATTTCAGGAGGAAATCGGGCTGGTCAGGGACTGGACACGTATAGTGCCCAGCTCCTCATCGGCGAGGTTCTCACCTGCAGGGCCCAAGTCGAGGACATACGTCTGGCCTGCCGTGAAATACGCCACAAAGCAAAGACGCTGGAACGGCAGCTTAAAAATTTTATAAATGTTTTGGGGAGGGTTTAATTTTTGGTGTATTTTCTTTTTTCCTTGAATTTGAAAAAAATAAAAAAAAAATAAAAAAAATTAATTATATTTTGTACTAATCAAAAAAGACCAAAAAAACAAAAAAATTATATTATATTTTGTACTAATCAAAAAAGACCAAAAAAAAAAAAAAATTATATTATATTTTGTACTAATCAAAAAAGACCAAAAAAAGAAAAAAATTATATTATATTTTGTACTAATCAAAAAAGACCAAAAAAACAAAAAAATTATATTATATTTTGTACTAATCAAAAAAGACCAAAAAAAGAAAAAAATTATATTATATTTTGTACTAATCAAAAAAGACCAAAAAAACAAAAAAATTATATTATATTTTGTACTAATCAAAAAAGACCAAAAAAACAAAAAAATTATATTATATTTTGTACTAATCAAAAAAGACCAAAAAAAAAAAAAAAAGATTTGTTGTACTAATCAAAAATAAAAAAGTAACAAATAAATAACATTTTGGACTCCAAACAATTTGTGTGTAGTTATTGGTATCAATGCAGACTCATTCAATTACTCAGGCATATTTGTAGAGTTATTAAGATTTAACACTCATGGGAATTTATTACATCCCAAACACATGGCTGGATGAGAACCTAGGAAAAAGAAACATTACCCCCCAAAACTTACAAATAACTAAAATCAAACAAATAAACACTGTTTCATCAAACAAAAAGTAAATTTAATTATTTAATCAAGATCAGGCATTGCAATGGCCCCCCTCCCCATAAAATAGTCCACATAGGATTGACGCACTGCACGTGCGGTTTGGGGGGCCAAGCCTCTATGGCTAGCCTGATGTCCCGGCTCCGGAGCCACAAGATCAGCCTCATCAGGCAATACCGTCAGGTAAGTTTGAGAATTTCGTTTCAAAAAATTGTGCAAAATGCAACAAGATAGGATGATGTAATTCCACTTGTATTCCGCCAGGTTTATTGCTGTTAAAAACAATCTGAATCGGCTGGCCATGATTCCAAAGGCATTCTCTACCACACGTCTTGCTCTGGCCAGCCGATAATTAAAAACCCTCCTCTCATGGGTGAGGGTGCGTACGGGAAATGGCCTCATGAGGTGGGGACCCAAACCAAAAGCCTCATCTGCTACAAACACGAAGGGCAGACCCTCTTCGTTCTCCTCCGCAGGTGGCAATCCTAGGTCCTCCAACCGAAGCCGTTGGGCGAACTCCGTCTCCGCAAAGACACCGCCGTCCGACATCCGGCCATTTTTCCCAACATCCACGTACAAGAACTCGTAATTTGCAGAGACCACCGCCATCAAAACAACGCTGTGGAACCCCTTGTAATTGAAGAAATGGGATCCACTATGGGGTGGGGGCACAATGCGGATGTGCTTGCCATCAATGGCTCCTCCGCAGTTCGGAAAGTTCCAACGCTGGGAGAAGTCCGCTGCCACAGTCTGCCATTCCTGTGGCGTGGTGGGGAACTGGATAGAAAGAAAAAATAAAAAACATTATAACAAAGATTTTGAACAGAATATAGCTAAAATTACAAGGGATCCCACCAACAATTCCACAAAAAAGGTTAGTATTAAAAAATAACATGTGAACAATTAAGCATATTAATCACCCCCCTCTGATGTTGAAAAAATATATTTAGGGGGAGTGGGGCTCAAGATGAGTTTCTCACATGAGAAACAACCCCCCAAAAAATATCTAACTAAGAAAAATAATTATTAGTATGTAGTTCAAAAATCTAGGGGGGGGGGTTTGGACAATGGAGGCCACAAATAAACGGGGATATAGGGACACACAAAATGCAGCACTACAATGGAGGCCACAAATAAACGGGGATATAGGGACACACAAAATGCAGCACTACAATGGAGGCCACAAATAAACGGGGATATAGGGACACACAAAATGCAGCACTACAATGGAGGCCACAAATAAACGGGGATATAGGGACTATGCTAGGTGGGTTTGGCCACAACATAGAATGATGGACAGGTTGGCTAAATTAAATAAACATGTAGGGCTTTACAAATTGTGTAGAACAGCATACATAGAGACAAAGTGAGCATTCTGAGCATATTAGAAACATTTTTTTTTTACTTTTTTTGGGACATAGTTTGACCATTGAAAGAACACCACTTACCTTAACATAGTCCTCCTGAAGGACCTGAATGATGGCCGAACAGGTCTCCGGGATTATGAGGCCCAGAGCCTGGGGGGAGATGCCCGTCGAGAACTTCAAGTCCTGCAGACTTCTCCCTGTTGCAAGGTAGCGCAACGTAGCAACTAGCCTCTGCTCAGCAGTGATGGCTTCCCGCATAACGGTGTCCTGCCTGGTGATATATGGCGACACCAAAGCCAAAAGCTGCTGAAATACGGGGTCAGACATCCTAAGAAAATTCCTGAAATCATCAGGGTTATTTTCTCGGATCTCCCGCAGCAGAGGCATATGAGAGAACTGGTCCCTGCGTAGCAACCAGTTCTTGGTCCACAACCTCCTCCTCACCCTGTTCATGGACCGTCGCTGGGATGCAGCACACATCCTAACAACAAGCACAGCACGATCTCGGCGACGAGTTCGTACCCGCAACATGGCTAGAAAACGGTCGTCAAATCAGATCAGACTAAAAATTACGCCCTGAAGTAAAGAATGGCCTTTGAAGAACGACCTGCTAAACAGCACCGTGCACACAAAACGTAATGCCTAAACAAATACGTCCTTAGTACAAGCACTGTATCACAGATCCGACAACAAATAGACAAACTGTACGACAGAAAACGAAATTTAAAGCACAGTCACTGAAAATCACGAATCGTATCTCACCAAACTTTTACTAACACGCAGCAACACGATATCAGCAAAAGAGGCCGTCTTCCGCATGGAAACGACCCTTTATAGTGACGTCGTGCGTGATTGACGGAACTGCGCTGTGCTAGAGCGTTGTGAAAAAGCGATGGTGTGTATGCTACAGTACGTCGTTGTTCAAATTGAAGTTTGAAAAATGACGTTTTTTTAAAGCACATAAAGCGTCACATTTTTCCATCGCAGAAAACGATGGTGTGTACGCGGCATAACAGTGTGCATGAGGCCTAAGAAGTACTTGAGGCTTTTTGTTATTGGGTACAAGTTCTTGAGCTGTCATTATGATCCTTGTTTCAATGACCCAAAACAGGTTTGTAGGTCTATAGACCCAGAGATAGGGATGACAATTCTAGAGCTTAATTTAAAGGATTTGTAAACCCCCATAGACCCCCTTTTACTTACCTTGTTCCAGCAACAAGAACAAGCCCAGCAGCTCCAGCCGCTGTCTTGGGTCCTCATTGGATAGATTGATAGCAGCAACCATTGGCTCCCACTGCTGTAAATCAAATCCAGTGACACGGAAGCTGTGTCTATGTCAATGGACGCAGCAGCAGGACATGGGAGTGCGCCCACACAAGTGCCCCAAGGGAAAGCAACTCTCCAACGGGGCACTCGAGAAGAGGAGGAGCCATGATCGCCACTGAGGGACCCCAGAAGAGGAGTCCCCGTGGAATGTGGGTCTCTGAGGGGGTATTAGTCAGATTTGGCTACCCATCAGAATGTGTAACGGAAGTGACGTTCCGTCGCCGCCATCTTGCTACACCCCACACTCCTCCACAGTAAGGATACACTGAGAATGGGGAAAGCGGACATCCTGTTACACCCACCAGGGTTTTGCATTTTACACTTATTTTTAACAGTAAATTGAGTTTATATAGTGAAATACAGTACTTAGAACTCCGTCTGACTGGATAGATGTTGAATTTTAAAAGCAGTGACAAGCCTGCTCATCTCATAGGCTTGCTAATCTGACAGAAGTTCTCTGCTTTTAAAATTCAACATCTAAACATTAACACTGAGTTCTAAGTACTGCATTTCACTATATAAACTCACTTTACTGTTAAAAATAAGTGTAAAATGCAAAACTCCCTTTTCAGTGTATCCTTACTATGGAGAAGTGTGGGGTGTAGCAAGATGGCGGTGCCGGAATGTCACTTCTGTTACACATTCTGAAAAACGAACCTTTATAACCCCTTTAACAAATAAACAAACAAAAAAAGCCAGCCATGTCAGTTCCTAAAGAACCCTGGGCCAGATCCACAAAAGAGATACGCCGACTTAACTCGATTTTTCTAAATTTACACGGCGTGTATCTTTGCGCCCGATCCTCAAAACGAGAAGCGCCTGAAATTCGGGCTTTTCCGTCCTACCTAAAAATATTACGCCGGCGCATTCTCGTGCGCAAATTACGCTAGGCACGCCGCTTTTTTTGATAGGCAAAGATGCAAATGAGGGAGATAGGGCGATCCACAGAATTAAGTGTGTGCGCCGTAGATTACGCCCTGTGCGCACCTGTTAGTTTTTTGGTGGGATTTTACACATTATAAAAGCAGCCCTAATTTTACACATGCCGTCTGAATGTCTGCTGAAGCAACACCATTCAGGAAGAGCTCAGCACACACACGTTCAGGACTGAAATCTCTCTGCCAAAATGCCAGGACCAGCAATGATACTAGCTGCATTAGTTGATATAGAGACACAAAGAAGGAGGAGGGCACAGAGGAGGAGGAGGAGGGCACAGGAGAGGGTCTACCGCCCACGGCAAGATTTGTTTGGCATGCCTGCTTGTGAAGTTTACCGCACCTACAGATTTACCCGTGAGGCCATCCTGGAATTAACAACAATACTTCAGGATGATCTTACCAGTCCAACCCAACGCTCCCATGCACTGCAGCCACTCACCAAAGTACTGGCCACTTTGCATTTTCTGGCCACTGGCTCATTCCAACGCACAAGTGGAGGCGTGGCTGGGATGGCACAATCCTCCATCAGCAGGTGTGTGCACCAAGTGGTCCCTGCAATCCTGCGGCGCATGGGAAATCAGTTTCAGAAACCCACCCAGGAGGATCAGCGTTTAAAGTCAATGACCGACTTTTATAACATTGCCAGATTTCCACGCACCATCGGGGCCATTGATTGTACCCATGTGGCACTCCAACCACCCCATGATACTGAGCACATGTTCCGGAATCGTAAAGGCTGGCATTCCATTAATGTGCAAGTCATCGTCGATGCCCATGGCCTCATCTGGCACGTCTGTGCTAAATTTCCTGGATCCTGCCATGATAGTTACATTTACCGGCAGACCCAGATCTCAAGAGATTTTGACCAGAACATGTATGGAGACAGCTGGCTGATTGGTGAGTGACATGTGTGTCAGGTATGTCCCCCCCATGATGCTGACATCACAAGGGGCACATGCATGACTAATATCCTCCTGTCTTTTCCCTTACAGGTGACTCAGGATATGCCTTGGGACCTCATCTAATGACCCCATTCAGGAACCCCCAAACCCCAGGAGAGCAACGCTACAACCAGGCGCACATACGAACCCGGGGAGTGGTTGAACGGACCTTTGGGCTTCTGAAGTCCCGCTTCAGATGCCTGGATAAGTCTGGGGGTACCCTGCTGTATTCCCCTGACTTTGTGTGCCAAATAATTGGGGCATGTTGCATACTCCACAACTTTGCCCTCAGAAGGGGACTGCATATTGACTTATGTAATGACCTGACCCCTGACCCAGGCAATACTATCCCAACCAACTCTACCCGGTCTGCTGAGGGCACAACAGCTAGGAGACGCCTTGCAGAAGGCATTTTTTCCCAGTAAATGTACATGATTAATGTCACAATAAGTATGTATTTTTTCACTGTAAATGCACATGATTAATGTCACAATAAGTATGTATTTTTTCACTGTAAATGCACATCAATAAAGTCACAATGATAATGCATGAATGCACACCACTGTGGTTCCTTGCACAGACACATCACATGCACATCGAATTGGATTAGATCCAAGTCCCCCCCCCCCCCTTGGGACTTGGGAGCAGTAACGCCACGCCACGGCTCCAATTATGTCACTGTGCATTCATACACCATTCAGGAACCTGGGATTGCACTTCTCCCTGGTCCTGGGGATCCCTTCTCCACCAAAACTGAGGGTGACAACCTTAATTTCTTAGGAATGCCACCCCCCCACATTCACACATCATTCACACACATAAACCAAATCATAAGTACAGAAGACCAAATTAAAAAAAAAAAAAATGCATAAACAAAAAAAAAAAAGTATCCCAGCAAATTTATTAGCGGCGGCGATTGCTACGCCTTGGCTGGGCAGGGGCACGGGCAGGGGCACGGGCAGGGGCACGGCCACGCCGTCGCGGAGGATGTCCATTGGGGGGGTGTTGAGCTGGGGAAGGAGGAGCCTCCTGGGGGGGTTGAGCTGGGGAAGGAGGAGCCTCCTGGGGGGGTTGAGCTGGGGAAGGAGGAGCCGCCCCTGCTGGCCTGCCCTCCATGGCCCCTGCAATGCGAGTGAGACAGGCAGTGAGGGCAGCCGCATTGGCCTGGCCAGACCTTGTATTGTCCTGCACAGCCTGGGTCAGGGCACTCAGCTCATGGGCCACGCGCGTTGTGGCGGTCTGTATGTCATTCAAACATGTAATGACCGCCGTTGAGTTGGTGGCCACATCACCGAGTGCCTCCATCATTTCACCCTGGCTGTGCTCCATCTGCGTCAGTTTTTCCAGAATTTTTCCAAGAATGCGGGTCTGCCGGGCATTGTCCTTCACCACACTGGCCGACAGACGCTCGCCCACAGCCACGGTCTCCTGGGTTGTCCCCCTGGCTGCCGCTGAGTCTTGCGGGCCTGGAGGAGGGGAGAGAGTGACCCTGGTGACTGGAGGCCTGTTGGGGGAGAAGTGGGAGGGGCTACCCCTGATGGTGGCCTGACTGGTGCCAGCCTCAGGGGTAGTCTCAGGGGAAGACTCAAAGGTCATCATTTCAGTGGCCAGGAGGACTTCCCGGCCAATCTGCATATTTTCCTCCTCCTCCCCCTCATCATCCTCCTCCCACTCAACCTCCTCCCCCTCAACCTCCTCATGAGTGGAGGTTTGGCCAATCCCCTCCCCTGGGGAATCCTGCCCTTCTTGGGACTCATCATCTGCCTGTCTTGGGGGTGGTGCTGCAGCCTGGCCCGATGGGCCTGCAACCTCCTGGCCTCCAACCTCCTGGCCTCCAACCTCCTGGCCTCCAACCTCCTGGCGTGGAACCTCCTGGCCTCCAACCTCCTGGCGTGGAACCTCCTGGCCATCTGTGGAGGACACAAAACAATCACATGTTTGAGGAACCACACACTTGGCACATCTTCCCTTCCCCCACCCACACATGCTAATCAACAGAGAATAAACCAAAAAACCTACCTGTCCTCCTAGGAACATCTGACGTATAGCCAGGCAGGCCCACCACCTGCTGTGGGTGGAAACACTGGGCCACTGCCCATTCCTCCTCCGTCAGTCTGACTGGGCAGGGTCCCCCTCCTCCAGTGCCCCTGGTATGGGCGTCGATCCTTGCCATCTTAGTCCTGACGACGCTTCTCAGATCATTTATTTTTTTCTGTATGCCAGCGGGGGTCCTAGTCTCCCCCCCCCCGCCGCATTGATCTGGTCCGTGATCTTTTTAAGAAGCTGCCTCCTCCTGGCCGGGGTGGTGTTCTGGCTCTCAGGGCCATGCAGAAATCGCCCATATTTCACAATGCCCCGAGCAAGAATTTGCTCCTCTCCCAGGGTGAAATTAAGCTTCCTGCGTTTAGGGGGCATCTCATACACCACCCAGCAACAACAAACACACCCGACAAACAATCGACAATACACACCCAAAAACCTGACAAAAATCTATACCACAAAAAAATAAACAAAATCTAAACACACAAGGACACAGCTAATAGTAATTCAAAAAGAAACACGCACCAACAAACAAACAAAAAACAAACCCCAAAAAACAAACACCAAAAAACAAACACCAAAAAACAATCAGCAAAAACAATAACAAACAAATTAAATAAATACACTTCTCAAAAACAAACAACAACTAGACTCTCCAACTCCTCAAACACTTTTCTCACAAACACAACTTACCAACACACAAACAAACAGAGCAGAAGCAAATTGCTCATGGAAGGGGAACAATGGGATATACTTTAGCAAGGGAAGTGTGTGTGTGTGGTGCTTTTTAGACACAGGGCGATCCTCAAACTAAGTACACTTGGCCTTTTACCTATCTCACTGATTGCGCCGAGATCAGTTCTGCACATGCCCAGTGAGGTCCCGATTCGTGCGCGCATGCGCAGTACGGCCGGCGCCTCATTTGCATGGGGTCACGGCTCATTACAATGAAGCACGCCCACTTCCTTCCCACTTGCAAAAACCCCGCCTTACGCCTCTGAATTTAAGTTACGCTGGCGCAGATTTAGACGCAAATGCGCTGTGGATACGGCACTTACGACACCAACTTAGGGCAACGTAACTTAAATCACATAAGTTAGGACAAACTAAATTTGCACCGCTGGCTGAGGATCTGGCCCCCTACTTCTTGTCATTACATTAGAGGTTAGACCTGTCCATCTCTGCTGGGTATAATTAGACTTGCTGCGCATGCTACGTTCCCTTTATCCCGAAAGAGGACACAGCAGTCGTAGTGGGAACGTTAATCAACTCCAGACTCGACTAGGCAAACGCCCTTTACATCGGTCTCCCAAAGTACCAAATCGCTCGTCTACAAGTCATTCAAAATACGGCGGCACGACTTGTGACTGGAAAAAAACCTTGGGAATCAATCTCGGCCTCCCTGAGATCCCTTCACTGGTTGCCAGTAAAAAACAGAATTACGTTTAAAACACTTTGTCTGACACATAAGTGTGTTCAAGGAAGTGCCCCCCAATATCTATGTGAAAAATTAAAATCTCACAACCCCGATCGCGTTCTCAGCTCCACCAACCAAAAACTACTCCAGATACCCAATGCCAGATACAAGTCCAAAAGAGAACGAAGATTTGCAGTCCAAGGACCTAGACTGTGGAACGCTCTACCAACCAGCATTCGAACGGAAGTGAATCACCAGGCCTTCAGAAAAAAACTCAAAACACATCTATTCTGAAGGCTAAATACAGTAGGGAATGGATACCAAGCGCCCTGAGGCGATTCAGTTCGCATGTGTTGCGCTATATAAGTTTTTCACTCACTCACTCACAATATGGCCAGCAGAGATATCTCTGTTGGATTGGTCGTGTTGGATGATTGTCTTTAGGGTACCACTTAGATATCCCATCCCTTATGAGGAGTTTTTGAAGTCTTTCCTGATTATTAGATAGAAGATGCAAAGACATGTTCTCACATAAAAAGGTAATGCTATTGTTGCTAAGCAAGGTACAGACTATGTTCTGTTCTCCTAATGACAGTTGTTATGTCTACCAGCCTGCCTTCCTTCTTTCATACATAGATAAAGATGCAGGAATGAGCTGTTTGTTATATGGTAAAACAAACTGGGGGTGTTTACATAATTCACATTCTACTGCCACATCCTTTTCTCTGCAGGAATGGCCACGTCTTGTTTGGGGAAACTTTAGTGAAGTACTGAATTTGCCATGAAACTGACAGATTGTGTTACTTTCTGTGAAACTGAAAACAGTCAAATATTAATTGCATGAATCAGCTGCATAAACATCCTGCAAGTTATTTCTGTTAAGATGATGGACACTAAAGGACTATTAAATTCAAATCTGGGCCGGTTCAGCAGGAGGCGGACGAGAATCAAACCATGTATGGGCAGGCTGGTTGTACCCAAGTTGATTGATCAATCAACTAGGGAGCAACCAGCCTGCCAGACTTTAAATACGACTATGGCTGTTGTTTGGAGAGTGCAGCCACATCGCATACCATGTCTCTGAGAGCCCCCCTTTTTTACATCTCAAGACTTACCTGAGCTGCAATTGAGCATCAAGGGCTTCACTGCCCATAACCTATGCATTAGTGCTGTTCTACAACGAACAAGTTACCTGGTGTACCCCCTTGTGCACCGGCTGAACCGACATTTGGCCACAGCAGTATACAGTATGGGACTTTACATCAATCCATCCTTCCTCACCCGACTGGGTGTAGTTGGGCAGTAGTCATCATTTCTGGAAGAGCATGCGATCACGTTGGACATTCCCCAAAAACACCACTAGATTGTTCTAATGTTCCTGAGGAAGCGGCTACGATCCGCGAAACTTGTTGAGCAACTTCTATATATGTCAAGACTTTGACGGTGTCGACCCAGGCCATATCAATCCTAATCGTCATGTCTTCTTGGCGACAGTGATAACAACAATCTAAGTCTATACCTGTGGTTCCTTCACCCGGTCTTATACTTTGACATTTTGTGTTTTTTATTGTGTGTTTTTTATATTTCATTAGATGCATCTGGCATTTTTTGAATTGTACTATACTTGCAGATTATTAAAAATCTATTTTTAAAATTTCTAAGTAGTGCCTACAAAGTCCATTTTTTCTACCATATCTTTCAAATATGACTGTTATAGCCATTAGCAATAATCGCTGTGTGCTCCCAGTGGAGAGCCCCCCGGGAGAATACAATAGGAGGGATTCCCCTCTCAACCCATAGTCACAGGAAAGCAATTCGCTACGTCTATGGTCAGCCTAACAGATCTTAAGTTGCTCAAACACAGATTTCGTTCACAGTTTCCTTCACCCATGCCAAACCGCACAGAAGGAAGAATCTCCTGCTGCAGTTACTGTATAAGGGTTGCCACCCCATTCATTTAAAAACCGAACACATATTAATTACACAGGTTCTGTGGCTGATTAAGGTGGTAATTAAACTCACTTAGTGCCTTATCTGCATTAAATTAGCCTCAGAACCCGTGTAATTCATATGTGTTCAGGTTTAAAGTGTTGAGGTGGCGACCCCATTGATGATGACGGATCGCAGGCATTGTTCAACCAGCAATTTTAATTGGATACAGGTTTCCAGCCAACACAATCACAACTGTTCAGCCAACAATGATGATTGGATGTAGGCGTTGTGCAGGCAACATTTTTACGCCCAGCTCCCTTCATTTTTCAATCAACGGATGTCAGGAGGAGCGGTGCCAACCGGGCCATCCACTGATCAAAATGTTGCCATTGTAGGTAAAATTTTGCTCTAACAAATAAGTTGAAGGAAAACTAAATGAAAAAATAAAAGCTAAGTGTTAAAGTAGTCACTAAAATTGACAATCAGTTGTAATATAATGGGGTTGATTTACTAAAAGCAAATAGACTGTGCACTCTGCAAGTGCAGTTGCTCCAGAGCTTAGTAAATGAGGTAAAGCTTCACTACACAAAGAGTACCCAATCATGTGCAAGGAAAAAAAAAAGCATTTTTGCTTGCACATGATTGGATGATGGAAGTCAGCTCATTTACTATGCTGTGAAGCAACTGCTCTTTGCGAAGTGCAGTCTAATTGCCTTTAGTAAATCAACCCCAAGAAGTTTGTAGCGCTACTCCTAGAGGAGCTGTTAAATAGTTTTTTTTTTTATTTCTCTGCATAACTGAAGAGGACACACCTCACTCACCCAGCACTTACTGACACACCTTGAGGTATTCCAAAGAATGTATTATGCCACACATTGCCTAAAAGAAAGAAAAATAATCAAGTGTACTTACAAACAATCAACAAGACAAAAACGTTATTCTGAGAGATATGGTTAAACACGCTGCAGTATTCTGACTAACAGTAATGAACTGAACCAATCCTGGCCCCTTACCACATGATCAGCTGCCAGTCAATGACAGCTGATCACGTGATGTAAACAAGATCGGTAATCGTTTTTTTATTCAATCACCAGCTTCTTTGTAAGGGACATTGCTCCCGAAGAGGAAGAGGCACAGCTCATCTGTGCCAACCAGCACTGCATGCCAGTGCCCACACAGTGCATATCAGTGCCCACCAGTGTATATGAATGAATGAATGAATGACTTGTATAGCGCTACTCATGCGAACTGAATCGCCTCTGTGCGCTTTTTCCAGCCAGTGTCTGCTTGGCTGGTGCGGTCATTTTCTACATCTCCTACTAAAAACTGTGATTTCCGACTGATTAGGAATCTGATTGCCTCAGGTCAAGGTGCCCTCAAATGCACACAAGCAGGAGGACAAGGAAATGATCTGGCCGCACTGTAGCGTCAGTCATTGGGAACATCTAATCTCATTGCCTTTATGGAATCTTAAAACCTTATTTCCACTTAGCAACACAGGATGAGGTTGCTATGAAGTGAAAGTATTCCATCACACGACGCCTCCTCTGTCAGGTTATCAGCTCTTTTATGTAACGTATTACAAATGGAATTCGTGGCTGGCACTATTTTAAACGCAGAGACTACTATGGTACTAACAGTGATGGTATCGGAATCAACAGGATTTTTCTGGCTGGATAAAAAACACATTCCTTTGGACATTCAAATATGGTTCCTTGCGAATAACAGATGCTGCATGGTATGTTTTTAAAAGTCCATATTGATTCTGTGCCATTACACAAGCTGTGTGTATTTATTAAAGTGTAAGCTCACCTTCCTGAAGATTTTCCAAAAATCCCCCATAAAGTTCTTTATCCAACGAATAGTACATACCAGAGCCCCTCCTGTTGTAAATGGTGAAGGTCCTTCCATTACAGGTGAAAATGCTGTGCCACTCATCCTGCCATTTGCAGCACGGGTCTATACCCACAGTTGATCCAGAGGAAGGCAACCCCCTACCCCAAAAAAAGCATGATCTAATTTCTTCCAGTGGAGGAAAGAATCCAGGCCTTTTTTTTAAACCAATTTACTGAGCTGGTTTTAGAGGCAAGTGGGTAATTCACAAAACACTTACCTCCAAACTTGCGGCGGCGTATCTTAAATCCCCCGGCGAAATTCAAATTCCGCGGCTAGGGGGAGTGTAGCATTTAAATCAGGCGCGTCCCCGCACCGATTTAACTGCGCCTGCGCCGTCCGCGAATTTTCCCGGCGTGCATTGCTCCCAATGACGCCATTGGTTTCGGCGTGAGCATAACTTGCGTCCAGCGCTTTGGAGAATCGACGTACGCAAACGACGTAAAAAAAAAAAATTGACGCGGGAACGACGGCCATACTTAACATTGGCTGCGTCTCATAGAAGCAGGGGTAACTATGTGCCGGGAAAACCCTTACGTAAACATCGTAAAAACACTGCGTTGGGCCCACGTACGTTCGTGAATTGGCGTATCTCGCTGATTTACATATTCTCTGCGTAAATCAGCGAGAACGCCCCCAGCGGCCATTTTTTATTGCAGTGAAGATCCGACGGTGTAACACAGTTACACCTGTCGGATCTTAGGCATATCTATGCGTAACTGATTCTATGAATCAGTCGCATAGATACGACCGGCCTAACTCAGAGATAGGACGGTGTATCAGGAGATACACCGTCGTATCTCTTTGAGAATCTAGCCCTAAATCTCTTTTCCTCCATATGTAGAGTTCCCCCTTGTCCTCTGTGATGATCTTAAAGGGGAGTTCCACCCAAGAAAAGAAATTCCGTTTCTCGGACCCCCCGGTGTCACATTTGGCACCTTTCAGGGGGGAGCAGATACCTGTGTAATCCAGGTATTTTCTCCCACTTCCGGAGAAATAGATCGCTGCAGTATCCGCAGACGATTTACGCCATATCTGGCCCCTCCTCCGCCCCACACGTTGTCTTCTGGGAGACACACAGGTCCCAGAAGAGAGCAGGGACCAGTGAAATTGTGCAGCACAACTCGCACATGCGCAGTAGGGAATCAGGAAGCAAGGCTTCACTTCTCGAAGATGGTGGCACCTCCACCCGGGAGCCGAGGGACAAATCGGCTTCGGGTTCCATCATCGCAGGCGCCTTGGACAGGTAAGTGTCCATATATAAAAAGTCAGCAGCTGCAGTATTTGTAGCTGCTGACTTTAAATTAAAAAATGTTTGGCAATAAGCTGAATAACTCAACACCAAGTTCACTATACGGACCGCTTCTATATTTTTACATGTTGATCATATCCCCCCTTATTCTCCTCTTCTCAAGAGAGAATAAATTCAGTTCCTCTAATCTTTCCTCATAGCTGAGCTCCTCAATGCCTCTTATCAGTTTGGTTGCCCTTCTCTGCACTTTCTCCAGCTCCCCAATATTCTTGTGAACTAGTGACCAAAACTGACCAGAACTGAGTGGCCACTAGTATAGCCGACTCCAATTGGGAAAAAAAATGGCATCCAAGAGGCACTGAGAGTTTAACCACTTCCCGCCCGACCTATAGCAGATTGATGGCCAGTAAGTGGTTGTTATCCTGACTGAGTGTCATATGAGGTTTAGCATTATAATATGCCAGCGCCCGCCCGCAGCATGTCAGTCTAACACGCCAATCGTGATAAGGAGCCTTTGTCAGAGGCTTCTTACCACGTGATCAGCTGTGACCAATCACCAGGGCCGGATTCCCAACAAGGCCACAGAGGCCAGGCCTCGAGGCGGCAGTGGGTGTAGGGGCAGCGCCGGTTGTAACACACAGCGGGAGACTGCTGTGTCACGGAGCTCACTGTGAAAAGTTTGGGCGTGCTGTGATAAAAGTCCTGCCCTTCTCCTAGACCAGCTTGTGTGATAGAGGCAGTGTTCTGTCACACAGCGCGCCCAAACTTTTGACAGTGAGCTCCGTGAGACAGCAGAAGAAGGTGATGCCCGATGTGTGTAATGCACACACTGACTGGTGAAGCTACATTGTTTGGCACAGTGAGGCGGGCTGCAATGATGGTGAGGAGGGCTGCAATGAGGGCACAGTAAGGCAGCAATGATGATGAGGAAGGCTGCAATGAGGGCACAGTAAGGTGGCAGTGATGGTGAGGCTGCAATGAGGGCACGGTAAGGCTGCAATGATGGCGAGGTGGTAATGATGGGCACGGTGAGGCAGCAATGATGGGCACGGGTTGGGGGACTTTTTGTGGCCGGGGGGCAGCATTGAAGGACCCGGCCTTGGAGCGGCAAAGGGAGTAAATCCGGGCCTCCCTGTCAGAGGGGCTCTGTGCTGATAATCAGCACATTGATTATCAGCACAGCCCCCTCAGATGTGCCAATTAGTGCCCCAATAATAAAGTTTGCAAGTGTCCACCACAGTGCCAATCAGGGCCCAGCAGGAACACCTGTCAGTAATACATCAGTGCTGCCCATCAGTGCCACTCGGTACCACCTATCAGTGCCGCCTGCCAGTGCCCGTCACACCCGCCTGTCAGTGCCGCCGGAAAATTGTCCAGGAAGGGGCAAAAGTGCCTGGTATTGAAGTGGTTAAACAAGGTAGTGAGAGGGCAAGAGACATTTGAAGAGCCCACTAGCTTAGGTTAGGCTGCTCACAACAGGCAAGGCCCTACCCTACCGTGGGTACTCCAGCAGGTTACCAGGAAATGACATGCATATACGGAAGGTGCCATATTAATAGGTCCAAATTAAAGCGGATGTCCCCTGAAAAAAAATATATTAAAAGCCAGCAGCTAAAAATACTGCAGCTGCTGACCTTTAATATCAGCAAACTTGCGCCGTCCGCAGCAGAGGACGAGCAATCGCTCGTCACTCTGCTGCCCCTTCCGGCTTCACTGCCTGGTTCCCTGCGGCGCATGCGCAAGTCACACTGCGCCGTGCTGACTGGTTCCCGCTGTGTTCTGGGAGCCGAGTGTTTCCCAGAACACAACGGTGGGGGGGGGGGGGGGGGCGGGATCTGACGTCCTGCCCGCAGTCTACCCGAAGACTGTGTGGCCGGAAGTGGGTGCAAATACCTGGTGCACCAGTTTTAGTAAATCAACCCCAATGAGTCTGCATGGATCCTTGAGTGAGCGTGGCCTTGTTCTGGTGTCATTGAATAGAGTGGTGTAGTGAAGTAACATCCTGAGCCGACTTTGTGTGCCGGGAGGAGAGCGGAGACATCTTCCAAGAACTTCCTGCTCCCTGAAGTTGCTGTCCCCTACACCTGCACCAACAGAAGGAGGAGACCATTGGAGGAGTCCTATCTGGAGCACCACTACCGGTGGATAAAAGCCTAGTTGACCCACAACTGCAAGGTGGTTTGGGTCCTTGTCTGCTGCTTCCTCATTCCAGTGATCAGTCATAGGAGGAACGATCGAGGATCACAGTGTATTATCTATCTGGGCATACTAACACCTATATGGTGGAAGATATAACATTGATGTGCCTACATTACTTATTTGTAAGGTGAGAGTTCTGGGAGACTGGTGGAGGAGAGTCACCATGGTTCAATATTACAAATAGGGAATATTTACATCAGGAATTTGGAAACATTGGAGGACCTACCCTCTCATCAAATATATGGGACATTTTATTCATCTTCTGCATATACGATTATGGAACCATGCACTATTGTGTATATTGGTGCACTTTTGTGGCACTATCAGCACTTTTTATACAGTTTTTTGCACTCAGTTGCCGTTCATTTGCATCATTCAGAGTTACTATATTTGCACAGCAGCACTTTATTTATTGATTTTTTAGATCACTTGTATATATTTGATCTTTTTTCGCGTGTGTATTATAATAGCCGCTTGTTATTTATTATATAGCACTCTATCACCTTATTGCACGGTGAGAGGATCGTTTGTATTTATTTACTCTAGCGCAAAATCATTTATTTATTCATGTCTATATAAATGACACCTCAAAATCGGTTTGCAAAACGCAGTGCAAACTGTGGAATTGGATCACATGGGTCTGAATCAGGGCTGTGGAGTCGGAGTCGGAGGAAATTTTGGGTACCTGGAGTCGGAGTCGGCATTATAGATAAGCTTTGTTTTTGTTCTAAAACAACCAAATAATGTGGTTTGTATTTTTGAACTGGTAAAGATCCTGTTCCTGATGTTTATGCCTGCTGCTACTATCCAGCCACTTGATTGATTAATAAAACTTTGTTTTCATTGTGTTTGTCTTTTGCTTAAACTGTGCAATACAGTAGACTGTTGGCTTCCCAGCCAGTAGTCATGTGGTAGGTTGCGTTTCTTTCCCTCAAGGAATGTATAAAATACATTTGCATATTAATACAGAGGAGTCGGAGTCGGAAGTACATAAAACTGAGGAGTCGGAACATTCACAGCCACAGCCCTGGTCTGAATAACCATGCAATCCGATTCCAGTGCGGACCAAAAAAAGGGTCCTGAACCTTTTCAGTGTGAATACGATGCAATTTTAGACATACAAACTGTATGGCTGAATTCGCATCACATAGACATTGCATGTGCACAGAAATGCGGTGCGAATCACATGCGATATCTGGCATCACATAAGTGTGGACCCAGCTTGAAAGATAATTCCATGATGCACAGTAAAAACAGTCTACTTTGTATTTTTTTTTTTAAACTGTAAATTTAATGTATTTTTGGCCTTTGAGGAGGACATAAAGCCATCATCAATTAATTTTTTGCTTCTTTGAGTCCTCAGTGCCGGTCATTGTACACAATGCTATTTTATGCAAGATACAAGTCAGATATCATCCCCTGCAACAACAAAAAATAATGTTTTTGGTGAGATACTCCCAATAGGAAATAACGTCTAAAAAGGGATACAGACGGTATGGGGTCACACATCTGGTCCATATATTCTCCGGGGGCCGTCTGCTCCCATTTGCGGAGCTCCGGGAGAAGTTTAAACTACCTCAGACAATGCACTTTTTTTATCTGCAACTGAGACATGCCATCAGGGCCCAGGCAGGGAACAACCCTTGGATTCTGTCCCCAGCACCAATTTTCCACTTTATGACTGGGATAGCTGGTTCTAGGGGTTTTATCTCAGAGGCTTACGCTAGGCTTCTATCAGCATTTCTGCCAGGCTTTCCCTCCAGGGTGGTGACCTCATGGGAGGATGACGTGGGCACTTTTGAGGAGGAACAGTGGGAAGAGGCATTGCTGGCTATTAAGGGCTCCTCGCTTAATGTGGCACAACGTCTATCACAACTTTATATTATCCTGCGGGTCCATTTTACACCAGCCAGACTGCATAGGATGGGTTTGGTAGATGACAACGCATGTCCTAGATGCGCCAGGGACCGTGGGGACCTCATTCATCTGCTGTGGCGGTGCCCCAAGCTGCACCTATACTGGGCAGGGGTCCTCAAAACTCTGAATGATGTGTTTATGATCCAGGTACCACAGGCCCCCAAGGTTTGCATTTTGGGGATCATAGATGAACTGCCACTTGAGGATAACCCGAAGACAGTCATTGGGAGGGCCCTCTTCCAGGCCCGCAAACTAATTCTTACCCATTGGAAAGATGTGGAACCCCCTAGGCTAGGGGAATGGATAGCTCAGATGCAATTCACCCTCCGGGCAGAGAAATATATATATCAGCATAGGAAGAGACCGGGACGGTTTGAGTCGTTATGGGCCCCTTGGTTAAATACCCCGGGCTTGGCCCCATTAGAGCTGGTACTGGACAGACTGCTCATATAAGAAGCTCGCGTCAATGATGCGAGAACAGAACAAATGACACCCCACGCAGGTGGGAGGATGAGAGGGCCAAGGGATGGGTGCATTGTTTAAACTGGCGTGTGTCGGGGAGTGTGAGGGTCCGATGTTAAAAATTACCCGCACTACTGTGGTATTTCTTGGTTTAGTTTGAGGAGAGTGGGCCATGTTAAATGCTTGGTATTGTTTCTACTTCTTTGTGTGCTGTTACATGAGGATGATGTGAGACAAATTTGTCAAAAAAAGTATGTAACCATGTATTTTTTACCATAATGTTCAATAAACATCCTTTTTCGAGAAAAAAAAAAAAAAAAAAGGGATACAGACCCAGCAATTTTCCTCATTAGAGCCCTGCAGGTGCAGCAGCTGGTTGATAAATATGAAACCACTCCCATTAGACTCACTTAGCACACGGGAACAAACAGAGATTTCTTTAGAATAAAAAAAAAAAGCAGAAATTTGCAACAAAGTTTGTTAAAATCCTTGCAATGTACATAGACCACCCAGAGGGGAATGTTTTTTTTCCCCCCCAACAAAAGAGGAGTTACACTTTAATAATAATAATAGATACAGTAGATGAGAATTTTGAATCATATAATCTAATTATATTATTCAAGGCGCAAGCCAATTAATCATGCTCTTTGTTCAACAAGTGCATGCAAAATGGACCTGTTTTGTGCCATTGGAATGTAAAATGCTTATAGCTTGTCAAAGAATTCCAAGCAAAGCAACCTTGATGTCAGGCTGAGAATAGTGAAAGTAACTTCTAAGAGCATTCCAGCGCACAGGAACCGCACCAGATGCCCATCGCTTGGCTCGGCTCCAACTAACAACTTGTAGGAGTGCTCTTGACATAAGGAGTGTTACACTTTCTGCACTTTTATTCTTCTGTAGTAGAGGAATTAAAAGATAAAATGTGTTTTATGATCTCTCAGAGAGAACACTGTCATATGACCACATAGGTCGATATGCTTTTCTGAGCACGCTATCACTGTTAAAAAAAAAAAAAAAAAAAAACTCCATATAATTTTTGTGCCATTGTGCCAAAAGCGCTCACAAGGGATTGATTAATGGTGTGCTCCACCTTGTGAAAAATTATAATAAACGACTCAATAAAATAAAAATTGTGCATTTATTACATTTTTGCATTAAAGGGGTTGTAAAGTTTTGAAATAAATTTAAAATAACAAACATGTTATACTTACCTCCACTGTGCAGTTTGTTTTGCACAGAGTGTCCCCGATCCTCCGGTTCTGGGGTCCCACGATGGCTGTCTCAGCTCCTCTCAGCAATTACAATTACTACATCATGTACCGTATTTATCGGCGTATACCGCGCACTTTTTTTGCCCTGAAAATCAGGGCAAAATCGTGGGTGCGCGATATACGCCAATCCTCGCTTTCCCGCGCCGAGTTTGAATACTGCGCCGGCATATACCGAGCGCAGTACACTCGTGTATAGTCGGACGCCGCACCCGACGCGTAAAAGACACCAAAATTGTAAGTACAAAAATATTTTTTCCACAGGAATGCGGGTCCACTTTAGGGGTGCGCGCTATACGCCGGAGAGCGCAATACCCTGATAAATACGGTATGTAATACAGTGGCTCATGCATTGTGTACATCCTTGCCCTAGATCACAGGTGTCAAACACAAGGACCGCAGGCCGAATCCAGCCCTCCAGGCCATTTCATGTGGCCCTCGCACCTCTCCTGCAGCTGCAGGAGAGCTCCAGCCCCCTACTTTCAAGCAATGCATCCAGCTTCTTCCCAGCAGCAGCATAAGGAAAGGGGGTGCACTGTGATGTAAGGGAGAGTGGGAGACTCATCTTCTGATGGTGGGGTGGCTCTTGACATCTAATGTAAGGGGAGGAGATGCGCTGGACATCTAATATTACAGATACAACCGGCCCTTTTGAGGACCATCATAATGCTGATGCAGCCCACAATGAAATTGGGTTTGACACCCCTGCCCTAGATCCGTATAGTAGTTCTGACTTTCTGTTATGGAGCTGGAGGAAGTAAACAAATGATCTACGAGTCCCTCGACCGTAATGGCAGATGGGACTTGTGGTCTTTTCGATGCCAGATCCTTGTGAATGGATGTTAGGGCTGCGCAGGTGCTAAAATCACCCCTTGGGGGGTGGGGATTCAGACCATAAACCATGTTACGCCCTTCCAATGGGCTGCTTGTTCCCTTAACAGCTGTCTAAGAGAGGATTTCCCTCACTTTGGAGAGAAAACCTCTCACTACCTGTTTTGTCTCTAAGACAAGAAATTACAAGAAATTTCCCCAATACCCAACAAATTAAAATAAATAAATAAATAAGGGCTCTTTCACACGTCCGTTCCGTTCGTCCGTTTTTTGGACGTCCGTTAACGGACTGCAATGCTTCCCTATGGGTTAACGTCCGTTAGCATCCATCTGCGTTAAGTTCTGTTTTTTTGGACGGAAGAAAACCCTATTTTTCTTCCGTCAAAAAAACGGAACGGACGAAAAACGGATGATCCGTTTACCATCCGATCCGCTAACGCCGTGTGCTCCGGTACCTACCCATGTGATACCTACCCACGTGGGTAGGTACCGGAGCATGATGGGACTGTGAGGCCTATATAAGTCAGATGCAAGCCGCGCACCCGTCATTGCAGCGAGAAGAGGCGACGTGTCAACATCGGGAGAAGAGAAGAAGAAGAAGACGACGTCACAGCACGGAAGAAGAAGACGTTCAGCGCTGAAGGAGAAGGCACCGGACAGCGGGAGGAAGAACCGGGGTGCGCCGAGTCAACAGCGGAGAGCGGCAAACATAGAAGAAGACCCCCGGAGAGCGGAGAAGACCCCCGGATAGCGGAAGAAGCACACCACCCCCCGCCGAAGACGTCGGAGGAAACCCGCGGGGGGGGGGGGGGGTTGTGCTTTTATAAAAGCGACCCCCCCCGGCGGCGAAGAAGAGCGGTCCCCACCCGAAGATGTCAAAGAAGCCCCCCCCCTGGTGAAAAGAGCTAAAGAAGACAGGGGGCGGCCTCCGGAGCAGACTAATAAAATATTTTAATACCCTGTGTTTTTTTATTTGTGTTTATACCACTTTTCTTGCAGGTGAATGGGTAGGGGTACGATGTACCCCATACTCATTCACTTAGGGTGGGGGGCCGGTATCTGGGGGCCCCCTTATTAAAGGGGTCTCCCAGATTCCGATAAGCCTCGCGCCCGCATACCCCGACAACCAGCGGCCAGGGTTGTCGGGAAGGGGCCCTGTCCTCATCAACATGGGGACAGGGTGCTCTGGGGTGGGGGGGGCCGCAGTGCGCCCCCCTGCCCCAGAGCACCCAACCCCCCCATGTTGAGGGCATGCAGCCCGGTACGGCTCAGGAGGGGGGGGGCCGCTCGCTCGTCCCCACTCCTTTCCTGGCCAGCCGGGTAGCGTGCTTTGGATACGGGTCTGGTATGGATTGTAGGGGGAACCCCTACGCCGTTTTTTCGGCGTAGGAGGGGGGTCTCCTTACAACCCATACCAGACCTAAGGGCCCGGTATGCTCCCGAGGGGGGAACCCATGCCGGATTTTTATTTAAAATCCGGCGGGGACTTTCCCCTCAGGATTCATACCAAACGCCGCACACGTGTAGAACTGGCGGGAATCCAAGTCGGATCTCCCGTCACTTCTATGACGTGCTTGCTGGAATGTGCTTTTACTATTCCAGCGAGTGCGAGATGTCGGCACCCTGTCGCCGAGAATCAGCGCGATGCCGTCGTGCTAAAAACACATTCTCGGCGGCAGGCACTGTATGTAAAAAGCCCCCCCCCCCCCAAAAAAAAAACGGATGAAAAAACGGATGGAAAAACTGATGGAAAACTGATAAAAAACTGATAAAAAACGGATGAAAAACTGATGGAAAAACGGATCAACTGATGAAAAAAAAACTGATCTAAAAAACTGAATTGACGTGTGAGGCTGGGTTCACACTACGGTTTTCCCGTCCGTCAGCCGCATACGATTTCAGTATTGAAAACGTACGGCCACGGACGGGAAAACGTAGAGATAGACAATGCATTGCAAATCGTATGCACTCGGATGCATCCGGGTGCGTATGATTTGCTGGCAAAACGTTTTTTAAACGTACGCAAAACCGTGTTCAACCACGGTTTTGCGGTCGTTTTTAAAACAGTATGGCAACCGCATACGTTTTCCTTTAACATTAATGTTAATGGAAAACGCACATATGTGCGGTGCCATACGTTCCCGTCCTTTTCAGCCGCATACGTTTTTTCATATAAATCGTATGCGGCTGACGGACGGGAAAACCGTAGTGTGAACCCAGCCTGAAAGAGCCCTAAATATATATATATATATATATACACAAAAAATTGGCAGGAGTTCGACTATTTTATACTCTATCCAAAAAATTTTTTGACTTTAGATAACTTTAATTTTCAGTTTTTCAAAATTTGTTGTAGAACATGCTATACATATTGTACATAAAGCATGACACATCCATAAGCTTCATAAATGATACCCAGCTACAAAGTTTATTTTTTAGAACATATAACAATAAAGAAACAGTTAAAGGGGTTGTAAAGGTTTGTTTTTTTATTTTCTAAATAGGTTCCTTTAAGCTAGTGCAGGGGTCTCCAAACTTTTCAAACAAAGGGCCACTTTATTGCCCTTCAGACTTTAGGGGGGCCGGATTGGGGCCAGCAAGGGAAGAAAAAGTCACGGGACCGGCATCAGTTAGAACATATATGGCCTCAGGGTTGGTGGTCAATAGGAAGAGGAGTATCCCCCCTATTAGTAAGAGGAATAGTATCCCATCATTGGTATCAGTGGATAATATAGTGCCCCATTGTTGGTGTCAATGGGAGGAATAGTGCCTCATGTCAATGGGAGAAATTGTGCCCCAAGGGCCGGATAAAGGCTAGCAAAGGGCCACATCTGGCCCTCGGGCCGCAGTTTGGAGACCCCTGAGCTAGTGCATTGTTGGTTCACTTACCTTTTCCTTCCATTTCCCATCTAAAGGTTTTTCTTCTTTGTCTGAATTTCTCACTTCCTGTTCCTCCTCGGTAAGCTTGCCCCCATCATCCAAGCCGTTCTGGCTGGGGGTTAGTCAGCGTGCTTGCCCCCTCCCTTGGGACCACATCCCTTCGGGGAGATGCAGGGATGTAGTTCTAAGGGAGGGGGCAAAGAAGAAAAACCTTTAGATGGGAAATGGAAGGAAAAGGTAAGTGAACCAACAATGCACTAGCTTAAAGGAACCTATTTAGAAAATAAAAAAACAGGAGGAGGAACAGGAAGTGAGAAAAAACATTTAGAAGGGAAATCGAAGGAAAAGGTAAGTGAACCAACAATGAATTAGCTTGAAGGAACTTATTTAGAAAATAAAAAACAAACCCTTACAACCTCTTTAAAGTGGATGTAAACCCCCCAAAAAAATTGTTGTTGATGTCACAATGTAGAGAATAAGATTTCCTATCATCTGTGCCCAGTCTTGCCACACAGAGTTAATCCAGCGCTGAGCAATCCTCTTTTTATTGTTCAGTGAAATAAAACAGACTTCCAGATAAAGACCAAAGTCCTTGCTTGAGTGACAGGTTATTTACATATGTCGTACACTAGCTTGCAGACATGCACAGCTTCTGTAAAGTGCCCAATTCACACCCCCCTCCCCTCTCCTCCTCCGTCCAGCTCTCCCAGGATTGGCTGTCTTTCCTGTGTTTTGATTAAATGTTTTCAAAATATGGGGTGATCCACAGTTCAGTGTAAACAGCCATCAGAATATACATAGACAAGAAGCTGTGCTTGTCTGCAAGCTAGTGCACGAGATATGTACATAACCTGTCACTCAAGCAAGGACTTTGGTCTTTATCTGGAAGTCTGTTTTATTTCACTGAACAATAAAAAGAGGATTGCTCAGCGCTGGATTAACTCTGTGTGGCAAAACTGGGCACAGATGATAGGAAATCTTATACTCTACATTGTGACAAAAAAAATTTGGGTTTACATCCACTTTAAGGCAAGAACACTATGGGCCCACATTGACTTTGTTCAAGCAGAAGGAATGAATGATGGTCTCTATGGAACCTTGGATCCCAAATATCTGAAGCAGACTCTTGAAAGCTGGTGCAACATCCTCCAGGACTGCAGTTTTATCAACAGCAATTGCTTCTTCTGGCAATTTGGGTAGTAAATCCAAAATGGGTATGACTGCTCCCCTGTCATTTATGGTGATTTTCCAAACAAGAAACATCTCACACTTGGGAAGTTTCGGGTTCACCAGTACCATATAATCTGCAGAGGGCCCATATGGAAGTCCAACAGCAGCAGAGTAACGTTCCTTGAAATGGGAAAAAGTTTTTGTGCGGAATTCACACCATTCTGCAAACCTTGAGAGTGTCCGGAAGAAGCCCTGGAGATTCAGAGTCGCCTCCGTTCTTTCCACCAGCTTGATCAAATCTGGATCGCCCTTACAATCCATGCGGATATTGACTTGGGTGACGTCACACGACCATCGTTCCTCACTCTGAAGCTCGGTTGTTTTAAAGGTCATCTCAAATGGTAGAAACTGGCACCGGCCCACCAACTTATGGCTACCAAAAACATTTTCATTTTTTTTCTCCGTTATCTTGAAGTACTGTAAAATCTCGATCCCAGTGGTTTTTATAAAAAAATTAATTTCCATTTCCCTGTGGGCAAGCTGTGTATTTACATTCTTCGTAACTGTCGCAATACTTTCTCTGTTGTCTTCCTGAAATGTCCCAAAAGAATTCCTGTCACTAGCTGTGGATAAGGCAGCAATGTTTTTCTTATTTTCCTTGTATTCCTCTTTAAGTGCCGCAATCTCCTGCATCAGAGAAGAAATGGCGTCTTCACAACGCTCCATGACTTTGGACATCCTTACCGAGGCAATGCTAACTCCCCAGCAGACGTTGTGCACCGCTATTATGTTAGCCGATTGCTTCACAGTACCTGGAAAGAAACAGTAAAGCAGTTGAACATTAGTGATAATGACACATTACAAATCTGACAACCCACAGCTATTTTTACTGACGAAATACGTTTTTTTACTGACAACCTTAACGTTTTACTAAACCCACAACAGTGGGCCATCTGTGGGCCAACTCCGCACAGGATCCCATTGCGGACGCCTGCATTGATCACCTGGAGGGATTAGGGCTACAGCAACTTATATGCGGGCCAACACATGCTTCAGGTCACACACTCGACCTAATTTTCAGACAAAATCTGAAAATAAGCATTTTAGAAAATGAACCATTGCCATGGACAGACCACCATGCAATTAATTTCATAATCTCCAAAATTCCCCCAGTGATAAAAGCACCCAAGCCGGTGACAATACACTGGGCTAGATCTCAGAAGAAGCTCCATTCGGAACTCTTCAAATCTACCTTGGGAAACAGAATCAAAACAATCCATCCACATCAAACAGCCGCAGATACACTGGATGCCATAAACGCAGCCCTGCTACAGTCAGCCGATTTAGTAGCACCGAAACGCAAAGCCTGCATCCGAAAAAGAAAGTCCGGCTGGTTCAACAACCAGCTGTCGCTTCTGAAGCAAGAGCGCAGAAGGGCGGAAGCCGCCTGGAAAAGAAGTCCTGCAGAGGATAACCTCATCATCTACAAGGCAATAACAACACGATATCATAAAGAAATCTTCAAAGCCAAGAAACATCATTTTTCTATGGCGATTAACAGCGCCCTAAACCGCCCCCGCGAACTCTTCAAGATGGTCACCCAGACCATGAACCCAGGATGTCTTGAAGTCCCCAACTCAGACACCCAAGAGTTCTGCAATGAACTATCGGATTTCTTCATCAACAAAATTGAAAGAATCCGGGAAAGCATCATGCAAAACAATACCCCCCTCAACCCCACCGTCAATCAACCACAAAACACCCACAGAAACGCTCTACAATCAACAAAGTTCACTCTGGAACCGATCTCCATCGATACCACAAAAAATATCATTGGTGCTTTGCGGAACAGCACATCGCCCAATGATATCATCCCCACCAAACTGCTGAAGGAATGTGCCGACATCCTGGCACCACCCATCACACAGCTTATAAACCAGTCATTTAAGGAAGGCACAGTGCCATCCCTGTTGAAAGAGGGCACAATCCAGCCCATCTTGAAAAAACCTAACCTGGATCCCAAGGACCCAACTCACCGCCGTCCCATAACAGGCCTAAATGTTCTCTCCAAGATAATGGAGAAAGTAGTGGTACAACAGCTGCAACAGCATCTAGATACCCACAATCTACTGGATCCATTACAATCTGGCTTCCGTCCCGGACACGGGACAGAAACGGCCTTACTCAAAATATGGGACGATGCCCTCGAGGCCGCAGACGAAGGAGAATCTTGTCTCCTGATTCTGCTGGACCTAAGCGCAGCCTTTGACACGGTAGACCACAAACTGTTACTGATGCGACTAGCCAAGGTAGCAGAAGTCGCAGAAGGTGATTTACCATGGTTTTCTTCCTTTCTTGAAAACCGATCACAAACAGTTAAATTGGGTTGTTTCACGTCGGAAAAGCGCACGGTGTCATGTGGAGTCCCCCAAGGATCCCCCCTGTCACCGGTGCTTTTCAACATCTATCTTCGCCCTCTCTTTGATATTATCAGTAGCCAAGAACTACTCTATCACTCTTATGCAGACGATACGCAACTGTATTTTCGCATCTGCAACAAAAAGGATCATCATCTCAGTTTAGAGAAATGTCTCTCTTTGATAGAAAACTGGATGACTAAGAGTTATCTTAAACTCAACAGTTCAAAAACAGAACTCCTTATGTTTCACGCCAGCCGAAAGAGTCAACTGGCAACAACCTGGACACCCCCGCCCATTCTGGGCCAAATCATCACCCCTAGCTCCAAAGTCAAAAGTCTCGGGGTCATCTTCGACACCTTCATGACAATGGACGCACAAATAGGGTCAGTAGTCAGCGGAGCGCACCATCTGTTGCGCCTACTACGCAGACTTATTCCATTTATCCCCAAAGAAGACGTAGCAGTCGTGGTGGGAACAATCGTGAATTCCAGACTGGACTATGCAAATGCCCTTTACCTCGGACTCCCAAAGTACCAAATCTCTCGTCTGCAAGTCGTACAAAATACGGCCGCCAGACTTGTGACTGGGAAAAAAAAATGGGAATCAATCTCACCTTCGTTGAGAACCCTTCACTGGCTGCCAGTAAAAGACAGAATTGCATTTAAAGCACTCTGCCTGACACATAAGTGCATCCATGGGAAGGCTCCGCAATATCTTTGCGACAAGATAGAACCTCACAATTCGAATCGCGTTCTGCGATCCACCGACCAAAATCTGGTCAGGGTACCAAAAACCAAATACAAGTCCAAAGGAGAAAGAAGGTTTGCTTTTCAGGGTCCTAGACTATGGAACGCTTTACCAACCAGCATTCGGTTGGAGGAAAACCACCTGACTTTCAGAAGACGAATCAAAACTCTGCTCTTTTGATGTCATGAGACACGAACAACTAGCGCCCAGAAGCGATTCAGTTCGCATGCGCCGCGCTTTATAAGTTTTTCATTCATTCATTCAGTAAAAAAAAGTCTGTATATGCAGTAAAACATGCTTGTTATACTCACTGTGGAACCTAAGGGGTTAACCACTTAAAGCGGAGGTTCACCGGTAAAATCCTGTTTTTATCTTTAGATGGATGCTCATTTAGTCTAGGGGAATCGGCTAGTTGTTTTAAAATCTGAGCATTACTTACCGTTGTAGAGGGCGATCTTCTCCGTCGCTTCCGGGTATGGGTCTTCGGGACTGGGCGTTCCTTCTTGATTGACAGTCTTCCGACGGTCGCATCCATCGCGTCAAGATTTTCCGAAAGTAGCCGAACGTCGGTGCGCAGACGCAGTATAGAGCCGCACCGACTTTCGGCTTCTTTCAGCTACTCGTGACGCGATGTATGCGACCGTCGGAAGCCTTTCGGAAGACTGTCAATCAAGAAGGAACACCCAGTCCCGAAGACCCATACCCGGAAGTGGCAGAGAAGATCGCCCTCTACAACGGTAAGTAATGCTCGGATTTTAAAACAACTAGCCGATTCCCCTAGACTAAATGAGCATCCATCTAAGGTTAAAAGAGCAAAAAACATAATTTATCGTGAACTCCCGCTTTAAGACCCGGACCAAAATACAGCTAAAGGACCCGGCCAGGTTTTGCGATTCGGCACTGCGTCGCTTTAACAGACAATTGCGCGGTCGTGCGACGTGGCCCCTACTAAATACCTTGGACTGTCTTCTTTCCAAAAGAGAGCCCTTGAGGGTATTTTAACTGTCCTTGCATTTTACTGCTTTAACCACTTCAGCCCCGGACCGGATTGCTGGTCAATGACCGGGTCCCTTTTTGCGATTCGGCACTGCGTCGCTTTAACAGACAATTGCGCGGTCGTGCGACGTGGCTCCCAAACAAAATTGGCGTTCTTTTTGTTCACACAAATAGAGATTTCTTTTGGTGGTATTTGATCACCTATGCGGTTTTTGCGCTATAAACAAAAATAGAGCGACAATTTTGAAAAAAATGCAATATTTTTTACTTTTTGCTGTAATAAATGTCCCCCAAAAATATATAAAAAAACATTTTTTTTCCTCAATTTAGGCCGATACGTATTCTTCTACCTATTTTTGGTAAAAAAAAAATCGCAATAAGCATTTATCGGTTGGTTTGCGCAAAATTTATAGCGTTTACAAAATAGGGGATAGTTTTATTGCATTTTTATAATTTTTTTTTTTTTTTTACTACTAATGGCGAAGATCAGCGATTTTTTTCGTAAATGCGACATTATGGCGGACACTTCGGACAATTTTTGGAACCATTGTCATTTTCACAGCAAAAAATGCATTTAAAATGCATTGTTTACTGTGAAAATGACAGTTGCAGTTTGGGAGTTAACCACAGGGGGCGCTGATGGGGTTATGTGTGACCTCATGTGTGTTTACAACTGTAGGGGGGTTTGGCTGTAGGTGTGACGTCATCGATTGTGAATCCCTATTAAAAGGGATCACAGGATTGATGCAGCCGCCACAGTGAAGAAGGGGGAAGCTGTGTTTACATACAGCTCTCCCCGTTCTTCAGCTCCGGGGACCGATCGCGGGACTCCAGCGGCGATCGGGTCCGCGGAGCTTCGGACCGGGTCGCGCGCCTGCGACCCACGGCTGGACAATAGCACAGCATGTACCTGTACGTGCATGTGCCCAGCCGTGCCATTCTACCGACGTATATGTGCAGGAGGCGGTCCTTAAGTGGTTAATCGGGTGCATTGTGTAAAAAGGCTGTTTGACCCTGTCTTCTCTGATTCTCTCCTTCTTTTACTGTCCCCAATCTATCTACTGATAGAACAGAGCCCTAGGATGCACTCTGCACATGCTCAGTTTTGTGTGTATTGCTAGCTTTTTTTTTTTGGGGGGGGGGGGGGGGTATATATATTCCTTTGTCTGCTATTGTTGCTCGTTTGCTCCACCCCTTCATGCAGTCCAATCCTCCTCTTCTGGGGCCCACCAAGGGTGCTTCTGGCTCCTCCTGCCTTCAGTGTGTCCCCATAGCAAGCCACAAAGGTAAAAAAAAAAAATCTGCTTTTAGAATCTCTCACTTCCTTCTCCTGCCCAGAACTACATGTCCCATGAGGCATTGTTCCTCACACAAGTTCTTGTATTTTCTAACATGTAAATAAATAGTGCATTCTGGTCATGAAGGGGGGGGGGGAACCTTTCGGGGCTGAAGTGGTTAATTTGCAGAGATTTGTCAATGTCATTTGAGCGTACTTAAAGCGGGAGTTCACCCATTTGTAAAAAAAAAAAAATTCTCCCCTTAGCTTCCTGCTCGTTCGGTCTAGGGGAATCGGCTATTTGTATTAAAATATAAGCAGTACTTACCCGTTTTCGAGCTGCATCTTCTTCCGTCGCTTCCGGGTATGGGTCTTCGGGAGCGGGCGTTCCTTCTTGATTGACAGTCTTCCGAAAGGCTTCCGACGGTCGCATCCATCGCGTCACTCGTAGCCGAAAGAAGCCGAACGTCGGTGCGGCTCTATACTGCGCCTGCGCACCGACGTTCGGCTTCTTTCGGAAAATCGTGACGCGATGGATGCGACCGTCGGAAGCCTCTCGGAAACCTGTCAATCAAGAAGGAACGCCCATTCCCGAAGCCCATACCCGGAAGCGACGGAGAGGATGCATCTCGTAAACGGGTAAGTACTGCACATATTTTAAAATAAATAGCCGATTCCCCTAGTAAAAACGAGCAGGAATCTAAGGGGGAAAAGTGCCCTCTAAGGGTGAACCCCCGCTTTAACCACTTGAGACCCGCACAGTAGACGAAAGACGTCCACAGCGCGGCTCTCAACTTCCTTTTATTTGCATTCCCCGCACGTGCCGCTGGGGACGCGCAGCGGGGGAAAACTGTGCCCCGGCGCATCGCTGGGATGCCGATGCGCGTGCCTGGCGGCCTTGATGTCCGCCAGGTACCCGCGATCGGCAGTGACAGAGCAGGGACGTGGATCTCTGTGTGTAATGATGGGGTGTAAACACAGAGCTCCACGTCCTGTCAGGGAGAGAGGAGACCGATCTGTGTCCCTTGTACATAGGGACACAGCATCGGTCACCTCCCCCCACAGTAAGAATCACACCCAGGGAATACATTTAACCCCTTCCCTACCCCCTAGTGTTAACCCCTTCCCTGCCAGTCACATTTATACAGTAATCAATGCATTTTTATAGCACTGATCGCTGTATAATTGTGAATGGTCCCAAAATAGTGTCAAAAGTGTCCGATATGTCCGCCGCAATATTGCAGGCCTGACAAAAAAAAAAAAAATACAAAAAAAAATTGCAGATCGCCGCCATTACTAGTAAAAAATAAATCATAAATTCATACCCTATTTTATACGCTTATTGTGAGTTTTTTTTAACAAAAATATGTAAAAGAATACGTATCGGCCTAAACTGAGGAAAAAAAAAATGTTGATATATTTTTGGGGGATATTTATTACAGCAAAAAGTAAAAAATATTGAATTTTTTTCAAAATTGTCGCTCTATTTTAATAAAAACCTCAGAGGTGATCAAATACCACCAAAAGAAAGCTCTATTTGTGGGGAAAAAAGGACGCCAATTTTGTTTGGGAGCCACGTCGCACGACCGCGCAATTGTCTGTTAAAGCGACGCAGTGCCGAATCGCAAAACCTGGCCTGGGCATTTAGCTGCCTAAAGGCCCGGGGCTTAAGTGGTTAAAGCGACGCAGTCCTGAATCGCAAAAAGGGGCAAGGTCCTTTAGCTGCATTTGGTCCGGGTCTTAAGTGGTTAAGTGCCCAGTAATGAAGTGGTTAAAAAAAAAAAGTTTTTTGCTGTGAAGTGTGAACATTGCATTTCTGGGCAAATGGATTCTCCTAAAAGGAAGACTCCATGTCAGAGACAGCGCTCCATATACAATCACTAGGGGGGACTCATCATGTGACCACCGTGACAACCAATGACAGTGGTCATCTGGGGCGTCTGGTCACACGATTGCTCACCCCCCAAAAAAATGACAGGGACACCAGGATGGGCAGGAGGGGTAATGTGGGTGTATTATAGTACATGTGGGAAAAGGTGGACTGTACCTTTAATTAGAGAGCAGGGGAGAGAAATATATATAGAAAGAAAGAGGACAGAGGAGTGGGCGGGGACATCACAGAGAGAGGATCACCGGACACCGAGCACCCCGCTCTACAGGAGACCCTCCCCCTCCCCCGTACACACCACTCACCCGGCTGTAGGCGGAGCGCCGCTCTCCCGTCCCAGACAGATTCAAATACGGCGCCAAGAGAAGGGGGCGGGACGAGTGTGGCCAGAGCTCGGATTGGCCGGGGAGGAGAGGAGGGAGGAGTCCATGTCCCCGGCGGTCACATGGTGTGTGGCTCAGTGTGATGAGTTCTGTTCTCTTCCTGATCTGAACTCCGAGGACGGGATGGGGGGCGGGCACTGCAGTCATGTAATGGGGGGGACTTCTTCATGTTAGTCAGACCCCTTTCACACTGAGGCGCATTTCAGGCGCTTTTGTGCTAAAAATATCACCTGAAAAATGCTTCCTATTCATTTCAATGATTACTTCACACTGGGGAAGGAGAAAAAAGTCCTGCAAGCAGCATCCTTATACAGCGCACCCAAAACACCCTGCCCATTGAAATGAATGGGCAGCGCAACACGGGCGCTTTTAACCACTTCAATACCGGGCTTTAAAACCCACCTCCATACCGGACCTATTCTGGCACTTCTCTCCTACATGTACAAATCATCATTCTTTTGCTAGAAAAATACCCAGAACCCCCAAATATTATATATGTTTTTTTAGCAGACACCCTAGGGAATAAAATGGCGGTCATTGCAACTTTTTATCTTGCACGGTATTTGCGCAATCATTTTACAAACGCCTTTTTTTTGTAAAAAAAAATGGTTTCATGAATTAAAAAATAACAAAACAGTAAAGTTAGCCCAATTTTTTTGTAAAATATGAAAGATGAGTAAATAGATACCTAACATGTCACGCTTTAAAATTGCGCACACTCATGGAATGGCGCCAAACTTCGTTACTTAAAAATCTCCATAGGCGATGCTTTAAAAATTTTACAGGTTACCAGTTTAGAATTACAGAGGAGGTCTAGTGCTAGAATTGTTGCACACGCTCTAACGCACGCGGCGACACGTCACATGTGTGGTTTGAACGACGTTTACATACGTGGGCGGGACTTGCGTGTGCGTTCGCTTCTGAGCGCGAGCTACCGGGGACAGGGGCGTTTTATTTTTTATTTATTTATTTATTTATTTATTATTTTACGTATTTTTTTTGCTTGTTACACTTTTTTTTACTTTTTTTTTTTTCGATCGCTTTTATTCCTATTACAAGGAATGTAAACATCCCTTGTAATAGGAATAGTGTGTGACAGGTCCTCTTTAAGGAGAGATGCGGGGTCAATAAGACACAAATTCACAGATCTCATTCTTACTAGCCGCAATTGCGCTTTGTTTACTTACGGGGACCCGGGCGTGACGTCATCACATCGCGCCCGGGCATCCGACGGTCATAGGGATGACTGGTGACCATCTGGTCACCAGTCATCTCTATGCCTCCCATCTGGCGCACGGCGATCATCTCTCCGGGCCCCCGGTGGCACAGGAGAGCCCGGAGAAGCACCGGATGGCGGCGGAAGGGGGGGATGTCCCCTCCCGCCGCCTATAAGAACGATCAAGCGGCGGAACCGCCGATATGATCATTCTTATGGTGCGCAGGATCTCCGCCAGGAACAAAATGATATCTGAATGATGCCTCTAGATGCAGGCATTATTCAGATATCACCGCACAAAGTACAGGACGTCATATGACGTCCACCCGGATTAAGAGATCCCCTTTTAGGACGTCATATGATGGCGTGCGGTTTTGAAGTGGTAATTATTTTTTCGGCCACTATTGTGGGTTAAAAGTGCCCCACTCGTGTCTGAAAAGCACTGCTATAACGTCGGTAAAGCGCAGCTAGAACTAGCGCCACTTTACTGTTAACGTCCACACCGCCCCAGTGTGCCCTAAGCCTTTTCACACTGGGGCTTTAACTGCTAGCGGCCGAAGAAGGGGTAAAAAGCGCCCGTGTTGTGCTTCCAAGGCGCTTTCGAAGCGCTGCCCATTTTTTTTAATGGTCAGGGTGTTTCGGGAGCGGTGCACCTCAAAAACGCCCCTCACATGACCTTAGAAAAAAGCACGCCGCAAAAACGCCCGGCGTTTTTTGGGCAGTTTTTGAGCGCCTCCGTGTGAAAGGGGTCTTATACTTTGCTGGGAAAGTTTACTGAGCCAATCCGATGTCCCATACAGAGACAGTGTGTGTGCCAGGTGACAGTCTGGGGGGGGGGGGGCTCCTGTATACTAACTAAAGGGGGGAGTTAAATAAAGGAAAATACATTTTTTTAACCACTTGACCGGAAGATTTTTTTAACCACTTGACCGGAAGATTTACCCCCCTTTCTGACCAGACAATTTTTTGCGATACGGCACTGCGCTACTTTAACTGACAATTGCGCGGTCTTGCGACAATGTACACAAAAAAATCTGTCATTTTTTTCCACATAAATAGAGCTTTGTTTTGGTGGTATTTGATCACCTCTGCGGTTTTTATTTGTTTGGCTATAAACAAGAAAACACTGACAATTTTGAAAAAATATATATTTTTTCGTTTCTGCTGTAAAATATACCCAATAATTATTATAAATCAAATTTCTCCAACAATTTAGGCAAATATGTATTCTGCTACATATTTGTGAATAAAAAACAATCCCAATACGTGTACCGTATTTATCGGCGTATACCGCGCACTTTTTTGCCCTGAAAATCAGGGCAAAATCGTGGGTGCGCGATATACGCCGATACCCGCTTTCCCGCGCCGAGTTTGAATACTGCGCCGGCATATACCGAGCGCAGTACACTCGTGTATAGTCGGGCAGTCTCGGCTCCTCCCGCGCTCACGTCCTGGACGTACAGGACGTGAGCGCGACAGTAGCCGAGCCTGCCCGAGTGTACTGCGCTCGGTATATGCAGGCGCAGTATTCAAACTCGGCGCGGGAAACTAGCAGGGAGGACGCCGCAGAAGGACGCCGGACCCGACGAAGAGGACACCCGAAGCCGCAGACAGACGCCGGACCCGATATGGACGCCGCGCAAGACACCAAAACTGTAAGTACAAAAATCTTTTTTCCACAGGAATTTCGGGGCAACTTTAGGGGTGCGCGCTATACGCGGGAGCGCGCTATACCCCAATAAATACGGTATATTGATTGGTTTGCTCAAAAGTTTATAGGGGGGTTATTTACTAAAGGTTATTTACTAAAGTGCAAAGTGCCCTTGAAACTGCACTGAAAGTAGATCCGAGGGGGACATGCAAGGAAAATAAAAAACAGCATTTGAGCTTGCACATGATTGGACGATAAAATCAGCAGAGCTTCCCCTCATTTCAGATCTACCCCTCAGATTTACAGCGACTGCACTTCCAAGTGCACTTTCAGTTAAATTTCAAACACATGTAGTGCAAAGTGGAGTTGCCTTTCGTAAATAACCCCCATTGTGTCTATTGACTTTTTTTGGGAACCAGTGACACTAATACAGTGATCAGTGCTAACAATATGCACTGTCGCTGTACTAATGAGACTGGCTGGGAAGGGGTTAACATCAGGGCCTTAACAGAGTTAACTGTGTGCCTAGGTTGTGCATCCTCACTGTGGGGGAGGTGCGTAGACTATGGGAAGACAGAGATCCGTGTTCCTGCTTAGCAGAAACACAGGATCAATGTATGTCGGAAGCCTGTCAATCAAATAGGAACGCCCAGTCCCGAAGACCATACCGGGAGAAGATCTATCTCTAAAACGGTAAGTACTGCTTCGATTTTTAAAAAAAACACCCGATTCCCCTAGACAAAATGAGCCCCAATCTGATTTTAAAAATTTGTTTTTCGGGTGAACTCCCGCTTTAACCCCTACACCAGATTCATGCTATACCTTTGAATGAACAACATCCAACCTGCAGTGACGTTTGATTTTGCTCCCATTTGCACAGAATGAATGTACATGAAGTTTCACAGGATGACTAGCTCTGCAAATATTTTATAAATTCCAAAGACTTTGTTCCAAAATATTACTCACATTCCTATTATCATTCTCACGTACTTGCAGATCGCCATAGACAATACTCAGATCCGTTGCAGCACCTCTGAAAATAGTTCTTGTGTATGAAGACCCAAAATCCCTGTGTAAGTGCAGAATGTGATTGTGAGGCTGAATTCACACCTTAGCGCAGAGTTTTGTACCGCGATTTGCCGCGACAAAACGCGTCGTTTTTTAACCTTGTTTTCGCTGGAGGGGTGATTTACACATTGTCGGCTATGCCGAACGCCAAAGCCGCCTGAAAAAAAGGGTCAGGGACTTGTTTTGAGCTTCAGGCGTACGGCATTTCGGCGTTGGGCGTGGAGATGTGAACCATCTCCATAGAGAACAATGTTAAATCACCCCTCCAGCGTATTTTAGGCTGCAATAGCGTCGGGTTTCAGGCGTTAAAACGCCTAGGTGTGAATGGAGCCTGAAGATATTGGGGTAGATTCACAAAGACTTACGACGGGCGTATCAGTAGATACGCCGTCGTAAGTCCGAATCCCCGCCGTCGCAACTTTAAGCGTATGCTCAAACTGAGATACGCTTAAATGTTGCTAATATACGACTGGCGTAAGTCTCCTACGCCGTCGTATCTTACCTGCATATTTATGGTGGCCGCTAGGGGCGTGTACGCTGATTTACGCCTAGAATATGTAAATCAGCTAGATACGCCTATTCACGAACGTACGCCCGGCCGTCACAGTAAAGATATGCCGTTTACGTAAGGGGTTCTCAGGCGTAAAGATAAACCACCAAAAACATGGCGCAGCCAATGTTAAGTATGAACGTCGGAACCGCGTCAAATTTTTCAAATTTTACGTCGTTTGCGTAACTCGTCCGTGAATGGGGTTGGCCGTAATTTACGCTCACGTCGAAAGCATGGCGATTTGCCGACGTCATTTGGAGCATGCGCACTGGGATACGTCCACGCATGCGCCGTTCGTTAAAAACGGCAAATACGTGGGGTCACTAGTATTTTACATAGAACACGCCCCCAACCAGCCTATTTTGAATTAGGCGGGCTTACGCCGGCCCAGTTACACTGCGCCGCCGTAAGTTACAGCGCAAGTTTTTTGTGAATACAGGACCTGCGGCTCAAACTTACGGCGGCGTAGTGTATCTGAGATACGCTACACGGGCCGAAATCTACGTAAATCTAGCCCTCTATTGGCAGGTTATTTTCCCCCCACAGTGTGTACTATACATAGGAGTATGTCATTCCTTTCTAGACCCCATTCATAGTGTAGAATTACATTTCCTTTTTAATTAGACCCCCAGGCTGGGAAGGTAAAAATAACAGGACTTCCTCTCATCACAGTAATGAATACCTCACATTTACATCTGAATTGCAGTGCTTTGGTGGATAAGCTAAAAGATAATTATATGGTGTATTCATGTTTAACAGCCAATTATCCACACCAGCAATCATCACTGCCTAATATTTAGAGGGGAAGAAGATTGTCTGTGATCTGATCACATCATATTTTCTAATTATGTTTACCAATGAAGGAAACAAAATACATTCACAGGACAAACATGGAAGCACTTGTATCATGTTTTCACAATTTATTTAGATAAACAATTTGATCGAATTATTCTCTGCAGTAAAACCTTGGTTTGAGAGTAACTTGGTTTGAGAGCGTTTTGCAAGACAAGCAAAATGTTTTAATACATTTTGCCTTGATATACAAGCAATGGCCCAGATTCAATAAGATTTGCGCGATGTTTGCGTGGGAGCAGGGCAACGATTTTGCCCTGCGCCCACGCAAATATTTTGCGCTGCCCTCGATTCACGGAGCAGTAGCTCCGTGACTTGCGAGGGCGCGCCGGCAAATTTGCCCGGCGTAAGCGCGCGCAAGTTAAATGATCCCGCCAGGGGCGGGAATCATTTAAATTAGGCGCGCTCCCGCGCCGAGCGTACAGCGCATGCTCCGTCGGGAAACTTTCCCAACGTGCATTGCGGCAAATGACGTCGCAAGGACGTCATTTGCTTCAAAGTGAACGTGAATGGCGTCCAGCGCCATTCACGAAGCACTTAGGAAAACGACGTAACATTTGAACGTTGCGACGCGGGAGCGGCGGTATACTTTAGCACAGGCTGCCCCTGCTATTAGAAAGGGCAGCCTTGCGCTAAAGTAGCCGTACAGAAACTCCGTACCTGGCTTGCGCGGGGCCCGCGTAAGATTGTGAATCAGTGGTAGTATGCAATTTGCATACTACACGCTGATACACAATGGGAGCGCCCCCTAGCGGCCCCCGCAAGAATGCAGCCTAAAATCTGCGAGGCATAAGAGCCTTATGCCGCGCAGATTTTAGGCTGCAGCCGGTGTAACGAGGTTCCTGAATCAGGAGCACTCGTTACACTGGAGCAAGAAAGCAATTGCGCCGTGTAACTCATGTTTACACGGGCGCAATTGCTTCTTGAATCTGGGCCAATGTCTGGATATAAGAGTAGCGTCATGTCACAACTGAGTATAAAAAAAAAAGAGAGGAGCCTCTAATGCCTTGTACACATGATCGGAATTTCCGATAAATAAAGTCAGACGGAATTTTTTTCATCGGATATTCCGACCGTGTGTGGGCCCCATCTGACTTTTTTTCCGTTGGAGTTTAGAAATAGAACATGTTTTAGTTTTAGTTTTAGGAAATTCCGATCGTCTGTGTGGAATTCCGACGGAGAAAAAAACATGCATGCTCCGAATCAATTCGACGCATGCTCGGAAACATTGAACTTCATTTTCTCGGCTCGTCGTAGTGTTTTGCATCACCGCGTTTTGGACGGTCGGAATTTGGTCTGACAGTGTGTATGCAAGACAGTTTGAACGGAATTCCGATGGAATATTCCATGGGATTTTATCCCATCGGAAATTCCGATCGCGTGTGTACAGGGCATTAGTGTAGTAATAGGGGGCCAGATTCACAGTCGAGATACGACGGAGTATCTCAGATACTCCGTCGTATCTCAGATACTCCGTCGTATCTCAGATACTCCGTCGTATCTCTCAGAGTATCTATGCGACTGATTCATAGAATCAGTTACGCATAGATATCCATAAGATCCGACAGGTGTAATTGTTTTACACTGTCGGATCTTAGGATGCAATACCGCGGCCGCCCCTGGGGGGAGTTCGCGTCGCAAACCAGCGCCGGGTATACAAATTAGCAGTTACGGTGATCCACAACGGTTTTTCGCGTTCGCTACGTCGCCGCTACTCTAGTTTCCCGTCGCTTTTTTAGTCGTCGTTTGACCTGCCCTAACTTTACACAGAAATCGTATTGCTGTATAAAGTATGGCCGTCGTTCCCGCGTCGAAATGTAAAAATTAACGTCGTTTGCGTAAGCCGTCCGGGAATACGGAATTACGCTACGCGCGTCACCGTTCGGAAAAATTACGTCACTGCGCGCAAAGCACGGCGGGAATTCCGAAACGGAGCATGCGCAGTAGGTCCGGCGCGGGAGCGCGCCTAATTTAAATGGCACACGTCCATTTAAATTACGCGGGCTTACACCGGAGGCCGCCGGCGTAGTTTTCATCGCAAGTGCTTTGTGAATCAGGCACTTGCGATGAAAACTTGCGGCGGTGTAACGTATCTACGATACGTTACGCCGCCGCTAGTCTACGTGAATCTGGCCCATGGTTACATTTAATGAAGGTACAACATTTAGCAACTTACTGCTACACTTAGGCCGCATACACACAGTCGGTCCAAACCGATGAAAGCGGACTAAAGGACCTTTGTGTGGGCCCCATCGGTCAGTTATCCTTCGGTCAAAAATTTTAGAACTTGCTTTAAAATTGAACTGATGGACGCCTAACCGATAGGTCAAAACCAATGGTTAGTACGTAAAAGCATCGGTTAAAAACCCGCGCATGCTCAGAATCAAGTCGACGTATGCTTGGAAGCATTGAACTTCATTTTTTTCAGCACGTCGTATGTTTTACGTCACCGCGTTCTGACACGATCGTTTTTTTAACCGATGGTGTGTAGGCACATCAGACCACCAGTTAGCTTCATCGGTTGACCGATGAAACGGTCCTTCAGTCTGTTTTCATCGGTTATGACCGATCGTGTGTATGCGGCCTTAGAGGTGCCTCTCTTCTGTTTTATACCCTGTAAAAAAAAAAAATTACTAGGGGCTCTTTCACACAGGCATTGAAAATAGGTTGTTGGGTCATGGTTCACCAGTGTGACTTGTCATGCGACTTGACATTTCAAAGTCGCATTAAAAAGTAGACCATATTTGTGGCAATGGAACCGTTCAAATTGCTGTGACTCCAGTCATAACGACTTTGAAAAAGGTTCCTGCACTATTTCTGTTCAAATTGCTGTGACTCAAGTCATAGCGTCTTTGAAAAAGGTTCCTGCGCGATTTATGTACGATTTTAGTGTGACTTGCATTGGCATCTGTTAACCACTTGCCGAGCAGACTTTTTTGGGCACTTTTTGTTTACAGGTTTAAATCAGTATTTTTTGCTAGAAAATTACTTATAACCCCCCCAAACATTATAATTTTTCTTTAGCAGAGACCCTAGGGAATGAAATGGCGATCGTTGCAATTTTTTATGTCACACAGTAATTGCGTGGTGGTTTTGCAAATGCAATTAAAAAAAAATACACTTGAAGTAACAAAAATCAACGTGTAATGTAAAAGATGATGTTACGCAGAGTAAATAGATTCCTAACATGTCACACTTTAAAATTGCGCACACTCGTAGAATGGCGACAAACCACAGTACTTAAAACTCTCCATAGGTGATGCTTTAAATGCCTTTACAGGTTACGGGCCAGATTCACAAAGAGTTACGCCGGCGTATCAGTAGATAACTAAGCCCGTCGCATGTTTAAGTGTATGCTCAAACTGAGATACGCTTAAACCTACCTAAGATACGACGGCCTGCGCCGTCGTATCTTAGGGTGCAATATTTCCGCTGGCCGCTAGGTGGCGCTTCCATTGAGTTTAGCGTAGAATATGCAAATTAGTAGATACGCCGATTCACGAACGTACGCTTGCCCGTTGCAGTAAAGATACGCCGTTTCTGTAAGAGTTATGCCGGCGTAAAGATAAAGCTGCCCCCTAGGTGGCGTATCCTATGTTAAGTATGGCCGTCGTTCCCGCGTTGAAATTTTGAAATTTTACGTTGTTTGCGTAAGTCGTCCATGAATGGGGCTGGACATAATTTACGTTCACGTCGAAAGCAATGACGTCATTTGGAGCAATGCACACTGGGATTTTTTATGGACGGAGCATGCGCAGTTCGTTCGGCGCGGAGACATGCTTCATTTAAATGATACACGCCCCCTACCCGCCGAATTTGAATTCCGCCGCGTGATTTGTGGCGATACCTGACATGTGTGGTTTGAATACTGTTCACATTTGTGTGCACGATATACGTATGCTTTCGCTTCTGTGCGCAAGCAGGAGGGATGTGGGCGTTTTAAATTTTTTATTATTTATTTTACCATTTATTTTACACTGTCCGTTTATTTTATTTTTTTATTTTTTTATCACTTTTATTCCTATTACAAGGATTGTAAACATCCCTTGTAATATAAACAAGGATGAAAGGTCCTCTTTATGGAGGGATCAAAAGGATCCCAACTCTTTTTACCTTTTTTTTTCCCCAGCCTGGACTTGAACAGTCATGATGTCGCTCGGGTCCTGCAAGGCCATAGAGTCGGTCAAAGAGTGTTAACTCTTTGATTGCCTATGGGAGCAGATGGCCACACTGTCGGATAATTTCTCTGGAAAACAGGCGGCAACGGTAAGCTCGAGAAGCACTGGCGAGCGGCAGGAGGGGACTTCGGAATCCAGGTTCAGTTTGTTTATGAGCCGCTGAACCGGATTCATAAGAAAGCTGCCCGTTTGTTAAAAAAAAAAAAACGGTACCAGGTTTTTGGCTGATATCTTCAGCCATAATCCTGGTAAACCACTTTCAAACCGCAAAGTATATATATATATATATATATATATATATATATATATATATATATATATATATATATATATATATATATATATATAATGTATTGCATAGCTTTCAACTGTCCCTGATTTGGAACAAAGTCCCTCTTTCCCTCTCATTTGTCCCTCATTTTGGTGTGATCTACAGTGGAACCTTGGATTACGAGCATAATCTGTTCCAGGAGAATGCTCATAATCCAAAGCACTCGCCTATCAAAGCGAGTTTCCCCATAGTCAATGGAAACTAAAATAATTAGTTCCGCATTGACTTCAATGGCATGCAATACCGCATGTGGCCAGAGGTGGGGGATGGAAACACCCGGAAAGGCCAGAGGACAGCTCGGCTGAACACGGAAAACCTCAGAAAGGCTCGGGAACTGAGTATTTCCAAGGTTTTCTGAGCATTTCCAGGCGGCTCCGCTCAGCTCCGGCGCCCCCCTCCCCCTCACAATGCTAAATCTTTCATCCAAAATCTAAATTGCTGCACTTATAAATGTCAAAAGCCATAATAAAGGAATAATCGTGGTAACATTTTTTTGATTTTTTTTTTATAATTCTCCTTTAACAACTTAACGCGGGATTCCAACCGCAATTTTTTTTTTTTTTAAGTCAGCAGCTACTAACACTGTAGCTGCTGACTTTTAATAAGCACACTTAGGCTAGGTTCACATCACGATTTTTACATCCGATAATCGGACCGTTAAATCGGATGGAATCGTATATGACAAAATCGTATGTAATTGTATGTCAAAAAAAAAATCGGATCCTGATTTTAAATAATGTCTGGCAATGGCCATAAAAGAAGATTCTTGAAGTTTCTAGCTCGTTCCAGTGTCTAGTGCGCATGCGTAATAAAAAATCGGGTACGATTTATCGGATAAAAACGCACAGTCATCCGATTTATTACGATTTAGATTGACCACAATATAAAAAAAATCGGACACGATTTTAATACGATTTCAAATCAGGACCAAAAATCGTGGTCAAACACGATTTTTGATGCGATTTTCAATCGTATCAAATCTGATGCGGATCAAGTCGGATGCACTTGGGGACCTACATTAATGAATGGAAGTGAATGGATACGTTTTGCCATACAGATTTGTACGATTTCAAACCTAAGAATCGTGAGAACAAGTAGGATGATAAAATCGTGGTGTGAATGCACCCTTACCTGTCCTAGGTTCCCGCGATGATGGGCGATCGCTCGGTCATGACGCCTCGATCCTGACTAAGGGAAACAGGCAGTGAAGCCTTACGTCTTCACTGCCCGTTTCCTACTGCGCATGCGTGACTCGCGCGGTGCTTTGTGAATGTGCGGCTGCCTCCTGGGATACACACAGTTCCCAGAAGGCAGCGCGCCCCATTTACCAGAAGACACCGCGACAGAGGACGAAGAAGAGGACCGCGGTGGAGGAAGAGGAAGAAGAGCTACTTCCGCAAAGCAACAGCCCTTTCTGCTGAGTATAAATTTTATTTTTTTCCAATTTTTTTTTCAGATTTTTGGTAAAAAAAAAATTAATCAGGGGGGAACTCCACTTTAAGGATCGCCTGCCGCAGTTGTATATTCGCACATTATTCCATTGTCTTACATGGAATGGAACAACCATTTTAAAGGTAAAAAACCTTCTGGGGCAGATTCTCGTACATTTGCATGTGAGATACGCTACGCCGCTGTAATTTACTTTTCTAATCTTTGAATCCAGAAAGAATTTGCGCCGTAAGTTACGGCGGCGTAGTGTATCTCTCGCGGCGTAACGGCGCATAATTCAAATCGGCGAGTAGGGGGCGTGTTTCATTTAAATGAAGCGCGTCCCCGCGCCGAACGAACTGCGCATGCTCCATCCCTAAATTTCCCGCCGTGCATTGCGCTAAATGACGTCGCAAGGACGTCATTGTTTTGACGTGGACGTAAATTACGTCCAGCCCCATTCACGGACGACTTACGCAAAAAAAATAATATTTTCAAGTTCGACTCGGGAACGACGGCCATACTTAACATTGTGTACGCCACCAAATAGCAGCTTTAACTATACGCCGAAAAAAGACAAACGGAAACGACGTAAAAGAATGCGACGGCCGGTCATACGTTCGTGGATCGTCGGAAATAGCTAATTTGCATACTCGACGCGGATTACGACGGGAACGCCACCCAGCGGACGTCGAAGAATTGCATCTACGATTTGAAGGCGTACGAAGACGTACGCCTATCGGATCTAACCCAGATGCCGTTGTATCTTGTTTTGAGCATTGGCATTTTTTCCCCAAAAATTGCATTTGAAAACTTGCTGCAGAAATAGCATGTGACATAAAAACATTGCATTGACATTTTATTTTCTCTTGGGTCTCTTCCAAAAATGATAAAATATATAATGTTTGGGGGTTCTGAGTAAATTTCTAGCAAAGAAAATTATGATTTTTCCATGTAGGAGAGAAATGTCAGAATTGGCCTGGTAGGGAATAGGTTAAAGCGGTTGTAAACCACTGGACCACTGAAAGATAAAGGCATAATATGCTAGTATATATTGCATACTAGCACATTATGTAAAACGTACCTTAAAGCGGAGGTCAACACAAAAAGTGAACCTCCGCTTTTCGGAACCCTTCCCCGCTCCGGTGTCACATTTGGCACCTTTCAAGGGGGATGGGGGTGCAGATACCTGTATAATACAGGTATTTGCACCACTTTCGGGAATAGACTCCTGTGGGAGTCACGCCCCTTCCTTTCCCCCCCGCTGTCTTCTAGGAAACACACAGGTCCCAGGAGACTTCGGGGACCAGTGAGGATGTGCCGCGCGACTCGCACATGTGCAGTAGGGCACCGGGCAGTGAAGCCGCAACGCTTTACTTCCTGATATCAGCTGCAGTATTTGTAGCTGCTGGCTTTTAATATATTTTTTTAGGTGGACCTCCGCTTTAAAGGATAATTTCACCTTTACAGAAAAATCTGTAAAGTGAACTTACACAGGGACACCCCCCCCCCAGTCCTGCTGACCTGGAGCGCAGTGATCACCTGCCAAAAGACATTGGGTCGTTGCCTCACCAGTCCGAGGCTTAGAAATCCCCCGCAACTTAATCTCCAAAATGTACCTCGTCAGGAGGTACATTTAGGAGCATTCCAATTGGTCAGCACCGACCAATCAGAACCCGCGTATCCTGTCCGGTTACCGCAGGAGAAGAGGAGAGAAAGCTGTGGGGATTTCAAATCCAGTGGCGATGCTAGCTATCAGTGTGGGGGATCGCCGGACTCCAGGTAAGCGAGACTGGGGGAGATGGGGAGGGGTCCTGTGTAAGTTCTCCATTTTCTGTAAAAGTGAACTCACACGTTAAAAACAAAGCACTCCCCCGTCTTGCTTCTGGGTTCGCGGACTCGAGACGCGATAACAACACTCCTGCACATGCACGCAGGAGCCGCTAATTTACAGCACAGGGCTTGGAAGGAACGGCAGATGTAGTGTAAATATCTCCTATACCGTACACCAGGGGTGGCAAACACAAGGCCCGCCAGACCTTGCCATGTGGCACGATCGTGACCGATCCGCGGAGCACACCGCTGCCTCGCCCTTAGGAAAGGCCGCGGCTTCGGCCTAGCTCCGGAGCGGTCGGCCATCTTGGTACATCCGACTCCTATGATGGACGTCCCAGAGATCCAATCCCGGGACTGCGGGATGTGTGACGTCCATCATAGGCGCCGCAGACTCCAGAAGGCAGCAATTACAAGCCTCCTCCACAGCATGCACTGTAAAGATCCCGGCTCGGGCGGCTCTCCTCTACTCCTCTCCCCTCCTTTCTGGCTGGCTGGCTGCCGTGACACATGTCAGGTAGGTCCATGTTACATGTATGTAAGGTAGGTGAAGTCATTGTGTATGTCAGGTACGTCCATGAATGTCAGGTAGGTCCATGTATGTCAGGTAGGTGAGGTCAGTGTATGTCAGGTAGGTGAAGTCATTGTGTATGTCAGGTAAGTCCATGTATGTCAGGTAGCCCATCCCATCCTATCCCACCCCACCATACCCCATCCCATCTCATTCCATCCTACCCCACCCCCATCCCATCCTACCCCATCCTATCCCACTCCACCCCCACCCCATCCTACGGCACCCCCCCCACCCCCATCCCATCCTACCCCATCCCATCCTATCCCACTCCACCCCCACCCCATCCTACGGCACCCCCCCCCCCACCCCCATCCCATCCTACCCCACTCCACCCCATCTCATTCTACCCTTCCCCATCCCAGGGTGGATGGGAGGATGGAAGGAGAGTGGAGGGTGCAGAGGTCAGATATTGCACACGGTCCATAGCATACTCCTGTATCCTGCATTTCGTACGCAGCAAACTCCTGAACCCTGCGCTCCATAAAACCAGTAATAAACAAATGCAGTGACAATTATTTATGATAATAGTGGACACGTAGTCTTACAGATACAACCGGCCCTTTGAGGGCAACCATACTGCTAATGCGGCCCCTGATGAATTTGAGTTTGTCACCCCTGCCGTACACATTACTATAGGCTTATCTATAGGTAAAAGTTATAGAGCAGGCGTCTCAAACTGGCGGCCCTCCAGCTGTTGCAAAACTACAAGTCCAATGAGGCATTGCAAGAATGACAGTTACCAGCATGACTCCCACAGGCAGAGGCATGATGGGACTTATAGTTTTACAACAGCTGGAGGGCCACCAGTTTGAGACCCTTGTTATAGAGGAAAGTTTACTTCTTGTTGTGTCTGAGCTGGGACAGGAAGTGAAGAAAAATCCCCTAATGGGTCACAGCTAACAAAAATGTTGAAGAAAGGGGATGTAATCTTTTACAAATCTATCCAAATTATCAAAGGGAAAAGTTTTGGTTTCAGATGTAAACATAGTAGAAATAAAGCAGCTGCTGGGATGTGTCTGTGTAGTTATGGAAACACTTTTTATGATCAAAGCTCCTTTATGTAGAACTATAGAGAGAAACTGTCGCACACATCGTCATACATTATAAACACACCCTGCCTGTGTCCCCCTGACACACATGTATTGGGGTCATGAGAGGGTTAAACATGTTTTTTTTCCAGAGTCGTGTGTAGTTTATAGTTTGAATAAACCACGCCCGCTTTTCGATGTAGCCACTCCCCAATGCCTGCCTGGTGGGCGTATCTGTGTCCCTACATGTCATTCATATCACACCTCCTTCGCTGGCTCCTCCCACTGTTGTTGGCGGGGGCGCGCACGGCGCGTCACTTCGACACTGTTCCTCAGACATAGGCCCCGCCCACCCCGGAGAGGCAGCGAGTTGGTGGGGCGGGGGCGCGCACGGCGCTGTGCCGGCGTCTGAATGAGAGAGGAGAGAGAGAGAGAGAGAGAGAACGAAGCGACGGCGGGGAGCGGCGAGCATCACTCGGCTGAGCTGAGGAGGAGAGGTGAGTGCGGAGGGCAGTGTCCGGGGTTATCAGAGGATGTGCAGTGCCCGGGCCTCTCCCTCCACATTGTACCCCACTGACACCGAGCTCTGCATTGTGTGCACAGCCTGACACACTGCGGGCCATCGCCACCACACACACACACCGGGGACCGGTCTCCATACTGACACCCTATACACCCCACAAGTCCTAATATACCCCCCACCAGGAGGACTACAACTCCCAGCATTCTCCCCTTCTACAGAGAACTACAACTCCCAGCATCCCTCCCCCTCTACAGAGATCTACAACTCCCAGCATCCCTCCCCCCCTCTACAGAGAACTACAACTCCCAGCATCCCTCCCCCCCTCTACAGAGAACTACAACTCCCAGCATCCCTCCCCCCCTCTACAGAGAACTACAACTCCCAGCATCCCTCCCCCCCTCTACAGAGAACTACAACTCCCAGCATCCCCCCCCCTCTCCAGAGAACTACAACTCCCAGCATCCCTCCCCCCCTCTACAGAGAACTACAACTCCCAGCATCCCTCCCCCTCTACAGAGAACTGCAACTCCCAGCATCCCTCCCCCCCTCTACAGAGAACTACAACTCCCAGCATCCCTCCCCTCTACAGAGAACTACAACTCCCAGCATCCTCCCCCTCTACAGAGAACTACAACTCCCAGCATCCCTCCCCCTCTACAGAGAACTGCAACTCCCAGCATCCCTCCCCTCTACAGAGAACTACAACTCCCAGCATCCTCCCCCTCTACAGAGAACTACAACTCCCAGCATCCTCCCCCTCTACAGAGAACTACAACTCCCAGCATCCCTCCCCCTCTACAGAGAACTACAACTCCCAGCATCCCCCCCCCTCTACAGAGAACTAGAACTCCCAGCATCCCTCCCCCTCTACAGAGAACTAGAACTCCCAGCATCCCTCCCCCTCTACAGAGAACTGCAACTCCCAGCATCCCTCCCCTCTACAGAGAACTACAACTCCCAGCATCCTCCCCCTCTACAGAGAACTACAACTCCCAGCATCCCTCCCCCTCTACAGAGAACTAGAACTCCCAGCATCCCTCCCCCTCTACAGAGAACTAGAACTCCCAGCATCCCTCCCCCTCTACAGAGAACTAGAACTCCCAGCATCCCTCCCCCTCTACAGAGAACTAGAACTCCCAGCATCCCTCCCCCTCTACAGAGAACTAGAACTCCCAGCATCCCTCCCCCTCTACAGAGAACTAGAACTCCCAGCATCCCTCCCCCTCTACAGAGAACTAGAACTCCCAGCATCCCTCCCCCTCTACAGAGAACTAGAACTCCCAGCATCCCTCCCCCTCTACAGAGAACTAGAACTCCCAGCATCCCTCCCCCTCTACAGAGAACTAGAACTCCCAGCATCCCTCCCCCTCTACAGAGAACTAGAACTCCCAGCATCCCTCCCCCTCTACAGAGAAATAGAACCCCCAGCATCCCTCCCCCTCTACAGAGAACTAGAACTCCCAGCATCCCTCCCCCTCTACAGAGAACTAGAACTCCCAGCATCCCTCCCCCTCTACAGAGAACTAGAACTCCCAGCATCCCTCCCCCTCTACAGAGAACTAGAACTCCCAGCATCCCTCCCCCTCTACAGAGAACTAGAACTCCCAGCATCCCTCCCCCCTCTACAGAGAACTAGAACTCCCAGCATCCCTCCCCCCTCTACAGAGAACTAGAACTCCCAGCATCCCTCCCCCCTCTACAGAGAACTACAAGTCCCAGCATCCCTCCCCCCTCTACAGAGAACTACAAGTCCCAGCATCCCTCCCCCCTCTACAGAGAACTACAAGTCCCAGCATCCCTCCCCCCTCTACAGAGAACTACAAGTCCCAGCGTCCCTCCCCCCTCCATTATAGAGTACTACAAGTCCCAGCATTCCCCCTCCTCCATTATAGAGTACTACAAGTCCCAGCGTTCCCCCTCCTCCAGTATAGAGTACTACAAGTCCCAGCGTTCCCCCCTCCTCCAGTATAGAGTACTACAAGTCCCAGCGTTCCCCCCTCCTCCAGTATAGAGTACTACAAGTCCCAGCGTTCCCCCCTCCTCCAGTATAGAGTACTACAAGTCCCAGCGTTCCCCCCTCCTCCAGTATAGAGTACTGCAAGTCCCAGCGTTCCCCCTCCTCCAGTATAGAGTACTACAAGTCCCAGCGTTCCCCCTCCTCCAGTATAGAGTACTGCAAGTCCCAGCGTTCCCCCTCCTCCAGTATAGAGTACTGCAAGTCCCAGCGTTCCCCCTCCTCCAGTATAGAGTACTGCAAGTCCCAGCATTCCCCCTCCTCCAGTATAGAGTACTACGAGTCCCAGCGTTCCCCCCTCCTCCAGTATAGAGTACTGCAAGTCCCAGCTTTTCTTGCATTGTCCTTCCTCTGCAGATTCCAGTAACCCCAGCCCACTGCACCCACCCTGGGGACTGCATGTCCCAGCACAGTCCCACTATGTCCTGGTAGTCTCTGCAGTTGTGGAGGAACTACAAGTCCCAGCTCTCCCTGTCACCATCCCTGCAGAGGGAAGCTCTGGGTTTTAGTTTTCCTTTTGTCACTTCAGCTTCGAAATAAGCTGTGACCGGAAGGCATGCTGGGACTTGTAGTGTCTCCCATGATATTGTAGATCTACCCATCCCCCCTCAGTCTGTCCCCAGACACCCCCCCCCTTATTCTCACATTGCTGTCCCTTTACTTCAGACTGAGTGTGTGTTGGGGGAGCACAGCTGGGACTTGTAGTTCTGCAATATCTCTAGCTATGATTGTTCTGTAAAATCTGTGTGTTTTCAATCAGAATGTGAAGCAATGCAGGACGGCAGAGATCCATTGTGGGACGGCTTGTGTCTCCGGCAATTCATCTGGTCACAAATCAGATTGAATTATTAGTAGAATTAGATTTCCCTGTGTATTATGGGATGGCGCGTTCTGTCGCAGAGAAAACATTTTATTGCTTCAATGATTAGCATGTTTTACTTCTTATAAAACGATCGTCCTTACAACTTCAAAAAGTTGCCAAGAGATTCCTGGTGTGAAGAGGGCTGAGAGGAAACTTTCAGCACCACCCAAGTGGAGCGACGAGATAGAGATCAGCCAGTGACAGGTCACCATACAAAACTTTGCTGGAACTCAAATTAATACGGGGTCATGTTTGGTGTGTGGCTTTGTACAGCCTGGAGTCATCAGAGGAGGTTTCCAGTGGCATGTACAGACCACTAAAACTGGCCCCAAATGTGTACAGGGGTCCATTCACATTGTTGTGTTGTAATGCATGGTTCCAACACAAGTGTCATGGCCCCCGATCATAAAAATAGAGCCGGCTCCCATATATTTATTCCATTGCAGTGTTTTGAAAAGTGCGACTGGGGAAGGGAAATGCATCAAATTGCATATGTTTTACTTTTGCTGCATTAGCAACAGGTATTAAAACTTACCTGGGGGAGATTTGCTAAAAAATGGTGCACCCAGGATCTGGTGCAGCTGTGCATACTAACTAATCTGCTTCTAACTTCAGCTTGTTCAGTTAGGCCTGGTTCACCCCCTTTTTTTTTTTTTTTTTTTTTTTTTTAGTGCGTCTTCAGTTTTGCATGAACACACTACAGTCCATTTAGCATGGTTTCCTATGGGTCACATTCACATCTATGCATTTTATGGAAAGGACCAGATACTTTTTTCTGGTTTTTGGTTCCATAGACTTCAGTGGATCAAAAATGTGTATAGGAAAAGGCAACCAGCATGAGTGTGAACCAGGCCTTAAAGGGTAAATTTTACTTTTTAGGAAAAAAAAAATTCTATTTTTTTTTTTTTTTTGGAGCCTGTAAGTAGCGGTTTACACAGGGGTAACTTGTCAGGCGACTTAGCCGCCTGAGAAGTCACGCTCCGTTCTGTATTGTGGAACTGTTCTAATAGGAGCGACTTAGAAAAGGGTTCCTGTACTACTTTGGGATTGACTTATATACAGAAGTCATTTTGCAAGCTGCTGCTGAAGTCGTGTGCAGATCGCCATGCATAGTCGTGCTGTAATACGAGTTGCCCCTGTGCGAACCGGCACTAAAGCATTAGGCCCCTTTCACACTGGGGCGGGAGCCACGGTGGTAGTATAGCGCCGCTAAAAATAGCGACGCTATACCGTCGGATTTGTCGCGGGGTTCGGCCGCTAGCGGTACGGTATTAACCCCCGCTAGCGGCCGATAAACGGTTAATACCGCCCGCAACGCGCCTCTTCAGAGGCGCATTGTGGGCGGTATTGGCATGGTTTCCCATTGTTTTATATGGGAAGGAGCGGTATACACGAGAGATCAAAACCCATCTCTTTTGAGGTCAAAGGAGAAATGGTCAACAAGCGCCCAGAGGCGATTCAGTTCACATGTGCAGCGCTATATACGTTTTTCACTCACTCATACACGCCGCTCCTCTCACCGCTCCAAAGATGCTGCTGGCAGGAGATTTTTTTTCTCTCCCGCCAGCACATGCATGCAGTGTTTTTTAGGCTGTATAGCAGCGCTATTTTTAGCGCTGTACCGCCTGAAAAACTTCTCAGTGTGAAAGGGGTCTTACACCAGCGATCAGCAGATCTCTGGTGCCATGCAGGTCTCCAGTAGATCTGCCAGTGTATCTGTGTGCCCGTACATCCCATACGGGCAAACAGATACAATCTGACAGGAAGAGAGAATGAACTACAATGGCGCTCCACAGCCCTGTGGTAGTTCAATAAAAGCTACAAGCTGACAGCCACGGACTTTGTAGTTTTCCCGGTCACGGGACACTGTGAATGTGTGGTGCCACCGGAGCCCCACTCGCCACGTTTTTTTTTTCAAATTGTGACAGCTGGAGAGATAGATTGAAGCTGTCAAATCGGGGGATCAGGGAGGTGCAGGGGCCGGTCCATTCCTAATATGGGTATAACATGTTACGAAAGGGGAACCTAACCTTTTACCCATGGGTACTCAACCTGTGGCCCTTCAGCTGTTGCAGAACTAAAATTCCCATCATGCCTCGGCCTTTGGGAGTCATGCTTGTAACTGTTAGCCTTGCAATGCCTCATGGGACTTGTAGTTCTGCCACAGATTAAGCACCCATGCTTTAAAGGAGGTTGAGCACCTATGCTTTGAAGGCAGAAGTTTTTTTATCCTAATACATCTTAATATGCATTAAGATAAAAAAAACCTTGTGTGCAGCAGCCCCCCTAACACTTACCTGAGCCCCATCTCCTTCCAGTGATGTGCACAAGTCCCAAGACACAGCAGTGGCGCCATTAGCACCTGCTGCTGTCAATCAGTCGGTTAGCCAATGAGGAGGGGGTGGGGCTGAACCTTGGCTCCGTGTCTTAATGGACACATAGAGCTGCGTCTCGGGTGCCCCCACAGCAAGCGGCTTGCTGTAGGGGCACTCAGCAGTGCCAGCGGGGAACCTGAGAAAAGGAGGATGCAGGGTGCTCTGTGCAAAACCAACTGCACAGAGCAGGTAAGTATAACATGTTTGTTTTTCTTTTAAAGAGGGAAGAAAAAGGAGACTTTACAATCATTTTAAGCTTTGCTAATAAACCCTAGAAGCTGGTTAGTTACCGTGCACAGCTGCACCATATCCTGTGTGCACCAGTTTTAGTAAATCTCCCCCACTGAATGGCTGTTATCCCTATCCACTCCAAAATCCTAAATTTCTAAAATACATTGAAATCGCTCATCAATGCACAAAGGAAACGCATGTTGACACATGACAACGCCTGTGCCTAATGATTCAAATCACACCTCTATACACACATGTAGATCTAAGGCCCCAAGCAATGACTTGTATTATGCTGCAGTTTTAAAAGTTGTGCTTCCTACTAAGGCACACGGGACATTCAAATAACATTATAAAAAGCCAATAGCTTCGCAGTAAGTTCCTCAATGTTTTACAATAGCGTTTTTCTACATCAGCGGTTTATGTATTTTTTCAGTGGATCAAAAACATTAACCGCTGGTGTGCGGTGTTTTAACGCTTATCAGCGTTTTTTGATGTTAAAGCGTTTTTGCAGCTGAAAAACTCCTCTTGGAACCCGCTAGTTCTTTATTTTTTTTATTTTTAGCCAAAAAACGCCCCAGCCAACAGTTGATAACATCCTATGTGTAAATGGACCCAGGGTAACATGATGGGGAGTTTAATGACTGAAGCCAAAAACAGCAGCTGTAAAAACGTCCAGTGTGCACGAGGCCTGAATGTTTTGCACCCCTCTTGCTTATCAATGCTATGCTCCTAGTTTTGTATTCATGAATTTTAATATGCACTTATTTCTGTTATGTTTGTATTTATTTTATAATTTAAAAATATCCTCATGGCTCCCCCCCCCCTCTCTAGAAGGGTCATCTAGTTTGCCCGGTGTCCCCCTGACGGGACCTGTTGGTGTGTTTTGTGGTTTTGTCATGTGAGCTGAGAATGCGAGTTGTCGGAAAATAGCTAGTTATGTCACTTATCTTGGTGCTGACCCCTCCCCCTCCCCAATTTTTTTTTTCCTATCACTCAGCGACTGTTTATCTGGCATATTTGTTTTGCTTACTCTTTTGAGTTGTTGCTGTGTTGGCGTTTATTTAAGCTGTGTATAGGAGGATCTGATAGCCGTGGGTTGCCAATGTGGCGATCAGGTTAGCTGGTCCGGTGTAGTCACAGGGGACGCCGTTTCCAGTAGTGAACACCTGTTCCCATGTGCTTAGTTGTAGTGACAGGTCACCATTTGTCATGAAAATTCCTGTCGGAGGGCCTGCTGTCCTGGCAGACGAGGCTGTCTGTTTTCTTTGAAGGGATACTATGGGCACAGATGGTCTTGGGTCATTTGGGACCCTTAGATTAATGTTGGTAAATAGTCACTGGTTTTTAGACGGCTTTATTTTAATCCTCATAGCGTTTTGCTGTGACCCAACTTCACAGCTTTCATGTCTGTGCAGAGCCAGGGCCTTTCATTTTATTTTATTGCAGACTGAAATGTTTTAATTTTCCTTACTGGGTCAGATCATTGCTACAGTCTGTCGGCATACTGAAATTCACCAGCTGCTGAAAATCCACATTATTGTACCTAATGGCCTTCAGGAATGACTTTAGACTTATTTTTTTTTTTTTTTGGTCGAGACAGACATCACTTCAGCTGTTGTGAAACTACAAGTCCCACAAGGCATTGCAAGACTGACAGCCTTTAGACCCCTTTCACATTGGGGCACTATTCCAGTGTGCCCCAATGTGAATAGCACCTTTCAAGTCACCCCAGTGTAAATGCCTGAGTGCTTTCACATTGGGGTGGTGCACTTGCAGAATGGGGGGAAAAAGTCCTGCAAGCAGTATCTTTGGGGCGGTGTATACACCGCCCCAAAACGCCCTGCTCATTGAAATGAATGGGCAGCGTTGTCAAAGTGCTGCAACACAGGCGATTAACCCTTTCTATGGCCGCTAGCTGGGTTATAACAGCGGTAAAGCACCGCAGCAATTTTTCCGCGAACGCTCGCACTGCCCCAGTGTGAAAGGGGTCTTAGGCATGGCTCTCAGAAGCAGAGGCATGATGGGATTTGTAGTGTCACCACAACTGGAGTGCTGAGGTTGCCTACCCTGATCTGTGAGTTTATCTTGAACATGTGACAAAACTAAGGAGGGCAATATTTTCTGCTAATAGTAACCAGTCAGCTTGCTTAATTTTCTGACCCGAGGGCGGGTTTGAAACCGCGCAAGTTCAGCTGAGTTTCAAACCTGCATTTCAGTGCGAGTTCAGGGGCGATTTGACACACATCTGTGTGGGTTCATGCACAGATGTCTATTAAAATCGCCCCCAAAGTTGCCAAAAGTAGTGCAGAAACTACTTTTGGATATCTGTGCGGTGCTGTAAAGTCGGCGACGCACCTATTTGGACGGTGCCATTGCCAGCAATAGGCTTCAGTTTGACATGTTAAATTGGCCTGATGTGGATGGGGGCTTAAGGGAAGGTTTCTATAGAAGAACCTGCGTTCTCATAGCAGACACTCGTGTTAAAGATAAGTAAACCTTTTGCATAAAAATCACTCATATTTACAAGAGAAATTTATTTACTTTATTTATTTTTTTTTTCTGCATAGGAGCCTGCAAAGCATTGCTGCTGGGATCAGTGGATCCCAGGGGCCAATGCACAGGCTCCTGCAGACTTTATTTAGCCGCTGGTCTGTTCCAAGAACAAAACTTTTGGTTACAGGAAGTGTCAGTGGACTAAAAGTGCCATATTTACTGCCCTTGTGTTCTGCAGATAACAAGACCCTCTGCCCCAGTGGCAGATGGGACTTGTAGTTTAGACATTCACATATCTGTGAATGAATGATGCGGCTAGGGCCGAAACAACTAATCGATCGATTATGAAATTAATCGATTACAATTTTCATAATCGATTAATCGGCGAGTAACATAATGGGGTTAAAACAACTAAAATTAGCCCTTTATAGTACAAAAAAGCAAATTGCTACTGTAAATATTACTTTCTCTGTCCCACAGTAAAAAAAATTAACCCCTTACAGTAGCGTTTATTTGCTCTTTTTGTACTTCTTTTTGTTTTTTTGACCCCATTATGTTACTAAAGATCTCAGGCCTGGGTGACACCTATGTGTTTTTTGGTGCTTTTTGCAGAAACACACTACATTTACATGTTTTCCTATGGGACATGTTCACATCCATGATTTTTTTTCAGCTGCTGCGTATTTGGAAAGGGCAAGGACTTTTTAACGCAAAACGGTGCTATTTTGCTTTTTTGGTTCAATATACTTCAATGGAGAAGCTGCAGAAAAGCATGTAATGTGTTTTTGTGGCAATTTGTGTTTTGTAATCTGCCCAACAACAAATTGGCCAATTTTTTTTTTTAAATTATTATTATATATTTTTTTAAGGCCATTATCCGATTAATCGAAACAATCGGCCAACTAATTGATTATGAAAATAATCGTTAGTTGCAGCCCTAGATGCGGCTGTGTGGGCAGAGACACGCAGAGCTTTACAAAATGTAAACTGCAACAGGAGCCACACCATAATGCCGCCTTGAGGCGCATTGTCATACGCTGCCTAAAAATGCAGACCTGCTACTTTTTTACTCAGCGCAACTCACCTCATGTCATTGTGTTGAGTCGCAAGACGCTGCAGGGGATATACTTGATGGAAGTGTCATTTTATGAAACTTCAATTACGGTAAAAAAAAAAAAAAAAAAAGACAGCACCTTGCATTGTAACGACATAAAACACTGCCCCTGCATAACCAGCACCAACAATGTGTTTTAGCATGCAGGCTGGTGTGAGCGAGCCCTAATATGACCGGCGGATCCAAGTTTGATGCTCTGTGGCAGCACAGACTGTGACATGAGGTATATCTAATTTCTTTTATATCTGTTGTATGTTTTTTTTTTTTTTTTTTTTTTAGTGTTCACATTCTTTATTGTGTTGTTTTTTCATGATCCATCCCATATTTACAGATTTTAGCAGTTGATGTGGATGGTTTTAATTGGAACAAAATTTTAGGCAGTTGTGCAAAGCCATCAATTAACAGTTTGGTGTAAAAAATGACAGCTGCAGGACTTTAGGTGCAAAAACAATCCATCGGGAATGAGAGAGTCATCCAATGGATTCTCTTTCATGTTTGGAAAATCATTTTCTGCAATTGAATTTGAGAGATCAATATGAACAGTAGAGGAGAATATAAGGCACACAAGGTCACCATTATATCTGCTACCGATCGGATCATAAGCAATGAAAACAATCACAAAATATTGTACAAAATCATAGACTACGTTGGTGTTGTTTGCCCCCCATTTGCCATTGTAAGAATGTGATGGTTACAAATTTCCCTGGATCCTTATCAGTCCCCTTGAAAATCAGTACGTTTAGTTATTCAGGGTGCTGTTGGCAGCAAGCACACGGCGCCATTTGCATAATGCTAGAATATAACAAGGTTTAAGTGCCGACTTGAAAACCTGTTGATTTCTTTTAGGTATTCAGAGCCGTCCTCTGGTCTTTCCATCATCTTGGAATACATACACTGACCATCGGGAGGATTAGCCTTTTTATTGTAGAGATCTGACATTGTAAAACGTTGAGCAGTTTCGCATAAGATGCTGGACTGACATCAGTCCACAAAAATGCTGTGTTGTTCACAACAAGACTGACGAGCTGAGTAAAAATGCAGGAACGTGTAAAGTACTAGGTTCACATTGCTGCCCGGTGAATGTGTGCAAAATTTGCCTTCCTGACCGCGGAGAAACGCGCTGCTCTTCAGCAGATTCAGGGGAGTGCGCATAATTTTTAACAAGCATCAGCAAATGCGCTCATTTCTGCACATGCCAGCCACGTGATGCCACAGCACCTTGAGGTTCGGTGTGGCATGATTTTTAAAGCTCCACTCTTTCATCTAGTGCTGCACGGATGTTTCTGGGTCATGGGGAAAGCAAAAGAATTGCCAAAGGATTTGTGGGAAAAGGTAGTTGAACTGTAAAACAGGAAAGGGATATAATAAGATATCCAAGGAGTTGAGAATGGCAATCGGCAGTGTTCAAACTCTAATCAAGGAGTAGAGAATGAGGGGTTCTGGTGAAACCAAACCATGGTCAGGTAGACCAACTAGAATTTCAGCCACAACTGCCAGGAAAATGGTACATGCAAAGTCCCATCCAACCCATTTTCCATTGTTGTACATACCTTCTGGGTAAGGATGAGCTCCGGCGTGTTCGCATAGAACACGTGCAGAGCCCCCCAGAAAGTCGGCACCCGCGCTGCGCTAATCACAGCTAGGGAGACATTGTCCGATGCTCGGCTGCAGAGATCGGGAAATGTCTGCCTGGCTGTGATTAGCACAGCGCGGGTGCCGACTTCCTGGCGGGCTCTGCACGTGTTCTATGCGAACATGCCGGAGCTCATCCTTACTTCTGGGATGGTATCCATGTAGGGTTTAACCATTCCACAACCCCCCCCCCCGTTAACCCTTTGCCTTATCCTTCTTGGGCATGGAGTTCACCAGAGCTTCACAGGTTGCCACTGGAGTCCTCTTCTACTCCTCCATGATGACATCACGGAGCTGGTGGATGTTAGAGATCTTGTGCTTCCCTACATTCTATTTGAGGACGTCCCACAGATGCACAATAGGGTTTAGATCTGGAGACATGCTTGGCCAGTCCATTACCTTTTCCCCTTAGCTTCTATAGGAAGGCAGTGGTAGTCTTGGAGGTGTGTTTGGGATCGTTATGTTGGAATACTGCCCTGCGGCCCAGTCTCCGAAGGGAGGGGATCATGTTCTGCTTCAGTATGTCGCAGTACATGTTGGCATTTATGGTTCCCTCAATGAACTGTAGCGCCCCAGTGCCGGCAGCACTCATGCAGCCCCAGACCATGACACTCCCACCGCCATGATTGACTGTAGGCAAAACACACTTGTCTTTGTACTCCTCACCTGATTGCCGCCACACACGCTTAAAACCATCTGAACCAAATAAGTTTATCTTGGTTTCATCAGACAACAGGAGATAGTTCTAGTAATCCATGTCCGTGGTCTGCTTGTCTTCGGCAAACAGTTTTTCAGACTTTCTTGTGCATCATCTTTAGAAGAGGCTTCCTTCTGGGACGACAGCCATGCAGACCAATTTGATGCGGCGTGTGGTCTGAGCACTGACAGGCTGACTCCCCCATCCCTTCAACCTCAGCACTAGTGCTGGCAGCACTCGTATGTCTATTTCCTAAAGACAACCTCTGGATAGGACGCTGACCATGTGCACTCAACTTCTTTGGTCGACCATGGCAAGGCCTGTTCTGAGTGGAACCTGTCCTGTTAAACTTTTGTATGGTCTTGGCCACCGTGCTGCAGCTCGGTTTCAATGCAATCTTATTGTAGCCTAGGGCATCTTCATGTGGAGCAACAATTCTTCTTTTTTTTTTTTTTTTTTTCAGATACTCCGAGTTCTTTGCCATGAGGTGCCATGTTGAACTTCCAGTGACCTGTATGAGAGAGTGAGAGCGATAACACCAAATTTCACACCTGCTCTCCATTCACACCTGAGACCTTGTAACACTAACGAGTCAAATGACAGTGGGGAGGGAAAATGGCTAATTGTGCACCACTTGGACATTTTAACTTGGGGGTGTACTCACTTTTGTTGCCAGAGGTTTAGACATTAATGGCTGTGTGTTATTTTGAGACAGCAAATTTTAGTTATACAACCTGTACACTCACTACTTTACATTGTAGCAAATAGAGCTGCACGATTCTGGCCAAAATGAGAATCAACATTTTCTTGTGGTTGTGATTCTTGTGGTGTAAAATCTTTCACATTATCCAAAAATATTGGGCGAACTTTACTGTTTTTTTTTTTTATATTAAAGTGTATTTCCCCCCCCCCCCCCCAAAAAAATGCATTTGAACGACTGCTGCAGATATAGTGTGACATAAAATATTGCAACAACCACCATTTTATTCTCTAGGGTCGCTATGAAAAAAAGTTTAGGGGTTTAAAGAAATTTTCTAGCAAAAATGATTTTAACTTGAAACCAACAAATGTCAGGAAAAGGTTTAGTGTTTACGTGGTTAAACTTTCCTAATTTACACACTGAAGTGTAGTCCTTTGATCTACGGTAATTCACAAATTGTTACAATGTTTCTACTTGGTTCCACTGCTAAAGAATGTTGTGTGTTTTTTTTTTTTTTTTTCCTTTTGATGGCTGTCAGCTCAGCAGAGCAGAGAGATTGTGACATACTTTGTCAAGATCGCAAGGGGAAAAAAAATCACGATAACGATTGACGATGAATTGTGCAGCTCTAGTAGCAAAGTGTAATTTATTCAGTGTTGTCACATGAAAAGATAGAATAAAATATTTACAAAAATGTGAGGGGTGTACTCGCTTTTGTGAGATAATGTGTGTATCTATCTATCGTCCAGTAATATGATCAATGCTCCTTTTGCTTGTACATGCAAGTGCAAAATTTACAGGTCACATTAAAGCGGTGATTCACCCTGCTGAACAACATTTCAGCATACAATTCGGCATCGTAGCGCGAGCTGCAGTATGCCGGTCTTACATTTTTTTTATCCCCGTACTCACTGTTTAATCGTACCTAGACGATTCCGTCTGCCGCGACGAATGGGCGTTCCTAGCAAGAGGGAGGGTGATTGACGGCCGACTCTGGCACGTCACGCTCCCCGAAGACAGCCGGAGTAGGTCTCGGCTCTTCACGGCGCCTGCGCACAGGCTATGCGCAGGCGCCGTGAAGAGCCAAGCCTATTTCGGCTATTTACGGAGAAGCGTGGCGCGCCAGAGCCGGCCGTCAATCACTTTCCGTCTGGATTGGAACGCCCATTCCCCGTGGGCAGTCGGAATCGTCTAGGTAGGATTAAACAGTGAGTACGGGGATAAAAAATGTAAGACCGGCATACTGTAGCTCGCGCTACGATGCCGAATTTTATGCTAGAATAAAAATTTTTTTTTTTTTTTTTTTTTTTAATAGGGTGAACCCCCGCTTTAAGTCCTAAATAGCAACTGGTTTTGAGCATACAGTGCCTTTTAAAAAAAAAAGTATTCATACCCCTTGAAATTTTCCACATTTTGTCATGTTACAACCAAAAACATAAATCTTATGTGATAGACCACCACAAATTGGCACATAATTGTGAAGTGGAAGGAAAATGATAAATGGTTTTCAATATTCTTCTTTTTTTTTTTTTTTTTTTTTTTTTTTTTTTACAAATGTGAAAAGTGTGGTGTGCATTTGTATTCAGCCCCCCTGAATCAATACTTTTGTAGAACCACCTTTCACTGCAATTGCAGCTGCAAGTCCTTTTGGGGATGTCTCTACCAGCTTTGTACATCTAGAAAGTGAAATTTTTTCCCATTCTCCTTTGCAAAATCGCTCAATCTCTGTCAGATTGGATGGAGAGCGTCTCAACAGCAATTTTCAAGTTTGGCCACAGATTCTCAATTGGATTTAGGTCTGGAATTTGATTGGGCCATTCTAACACATGAATATGCTTTGATCTAAACCAGGGATCCTCAAACTACGGCCCTCCAGCTGTTGTGGAACTACACATCGAATGAGGCATTGCAAAACTCTGACATTCACAGACATGACTAGGCATGATGGGAATTGTAGTTCCTGAACAACTGGAGGGCTGCAGTTTGAAGACCCATGATCTAAACCATTCCATTGTAGCTCTGGGTATATGTTTAGGGTTGCTGTTCTGCTGGAAAGCGAACCTCCGCCCCAGTCTCAAGTCTTTTGCAGACTCTTAACAGGTTTTCTTCTAAGATTGGATTTGACTCCATCCATAATTCCATCAACTCTGACTAACTTCCCTGTTCCTGCTGTTGAAGAGCATTCCCACAACATGATGCTGCCACCACCATGTTTCACAGTAGGGATGGTGTGTTCAGGGTGATGTGCAGTGTTAGTTTTCTGCTACACATAATGATTTGCTTTTAGGCCAAATAGTTAATATTTTGGTTTCATTTGACTAGAGGACCTTCTTCCACATGTTTGCTGTGTCTCCATGGCTTCTCGCAGACTACAAATGAGACTTATAGCTTTCTTTCAACAATGGCTTTCTTCTTGCCACTCTTCCATAAAGACCATATTTGTGGCATGCATGACTGACTAATAGTTGTCCTGTGGATAGATTCTCCCACCTGAGCTGTGGATCTCTGCAGCTCCTCCAGAGTTACCATGGGCCCAGCCTGTCAGTTTAGGTGGACGGCCATGGCTTGGTAAGTTTGCAGTTTTGCCATACTCTTTCTATTTTTGAATGATGGGTTGAACAGTGATATGTTCAAAGCTTAGGCTATTTTTTATAACCTAACCCTGCTTTAAACTTCTCCACAACATTATCCGTGACCTATCTGGTGTGTTCCTTGGCCTTCATGATGCTGTTTGTTCACTAAGGTTGTCTAACAAACCTCTGAGTACTTAAAAAAACAGCCGTATTACTGAGATTAAATTACACACGGGTGGACTCTATTTACTAATTGGGTGACTTCTGGAGGCAATTGGTTCCACTCGATTTTGGTTAAGGTTATCAGAGTAAAGGGGGCCGCTAAATACAAATGCACACCACACTTTTCAGATATTTATTTGTGAAAAAAATTATGAAAATGTATTTTCCTTCCACTTCACAATTGTGTCACTTTGTGTTTGTCTATCACAAAAAAATCCCAATAAAATTAACGTTTTTGGTTGTACATGACAAAAATTTGGAAAATTTTAGGGGTGTGAATACTTTGTGTGTGTGTGTGTGTGTGTGTGTGTGTGTACACACTAATTTACTAAAACTGAAGAGTGCAAGATCTGGTGCAGCTGTGCATGGTAGCCAATTGACTTCTAACTTCATCTTGTTCCATTAGGCTCCATTCACACCTTGGCGTTCTGAATCGCGGGCGGAAACGCTGTGATTTAAAAAAGCGTCAAAACGTTGGTACACCTGTGCGATTCTCCATTACTTACAAAGGCACCCCATTTGTGGAGCAATATTGTCGCCTAACGAATCGCCATAAAATCTCACCAACAGAATTTATTTTGGGCAACTGGCATCCTGCGCTATTTTACCAGGTTTGTCCCCTGACAAATCAAGGCAAAATTGTGCCACGATCAGGGTGCCATTGTAAATGATAGGGATCACATGGGCGTACCACGATTTGCCACCATTTCAAATGGTTGTCAGAATTGCGATTACGCCCGCCATTCGGGAACCTAAAGCTTTGACAAAACTGGAAGTTGATTGGCACAGCTGCACCAGCTTTTGCATTCTCAACTGCAATGCATTTATGTTATTTCTTTAGGAGTGATAATTAGTTTCCCTAAGGCTGGGTTCACACTACTACACTACTTTCATCCTACTTTGCTCTGTGTTCCATTTTTTCCCTATGAGAGCGTCTTGTAGCGTCCTACACAAGTCGGTCCGACTTTGAAAATGCTCCCTGTACTACTTTTGGTCCTACATTGATCCTACTTCAGGCCCATTGAATATCATTGAAGTCAGGCCAAAGTAGTATCCTGTTCATGAAAGTAGGATGGATGTAGGACCAATGTAGGATAAATGTAGGACCGATGTAGCAGAGCAAAGTAGGATGAAAGTAGTGTAGTAGTGTGAACCCAGCCTTAAGCCTGGTACACATGATGAGATTATCGGACGAATGGTCGTCGTCCCCCTTTTTTTTTTTCTCATACAAATCTCAGATCCAATCTGCATTTTTCTAAAATCACAAATTATCGTTTGACAGAATAAAAATTCGGAAGTGATGTCATGTGTTGTAATGCATTTGTATTGCATTTTCAAACGGCTGTACTGATCTGGCATCGTGCGGAAAATAATATCGAATGAACTGTCCTGATCGGCTCTCAAACTCTGTACTAACGAATCGCTCATTTTGACAGCGGTATTTTTCGTCCAATTTTCTGATCGTTTATATAGGAGACTTGCACAAATGCATATGTCATTGCTGGAGATGAGCCACTTGCAAGGTGCTGGACATGCTGCGCTGTCTGAGGAGCCTGTCCTTGTGCAGCTTCCATGAAGAAGCAGGCATTTGCTCACTGGGTCTGTACTCCCTTATTAATGTTTTTCCCTAAAGAGACCATTTATGAAATGGAAGTCTTCAGCCCAGCCAGTTACTTAGGATGCACCAAAAACTCCCCTCTGAAAAGCCAATGTTCTGGATGTTTCTTCATCCCGTCATAGCAATGAACAAGACAATACCCAGCTGCAGGCTTCTCTTAAAGCTCTAGTGATCTGTATTTATAAATGATTTTGTTTGCTTCAGAAACCCGAGAAGATGAACTCCAATTATTACACTGCCCATGCAGTTATTAATATTCTGCTCACAGCAGTCCTATTCTTCTCTGTCCTGTCCTTGTGACGTAGATCAGTGTGGGAGGTAAAAAGTGTTTCTGGAGAGTCTCGGACTATAGAGATGTATACATTTCTCTTGTGTTCATTTGTTATTGATTGAGAAACTTTCTTCTTCCTATTTTATTTTTCCCTCTCCCCATAACAAAAAAAACACTGGAGGAAAAAAAAAATAAAAAACGAAAAGTAAAAAAAAAAGGCTTCAGGCTGGGTTCACACTAGTGCGAAGCACCCGACTCGCACGGCAGTTCACACTGTCCTATGTGAACTGCTGGGGAGTGTCAATACATTGTTAATGACACCCACATTTCAGCTCGCATATTGCACTGCAAAACTGTCAGTTCAGACATGAATCGCATTGCATAGGCGTGAACACCCATGCAATCCGATTCTGGTGCAGACCGAAAAAGGGTCCTGTGCGAGTTTAGTCTGAATGCAATCCGTATGGCAATCCGTACTATCTGTCTGGCTGAAATCGGATTGCATTTGACTTGCACTGCAGTGCGAATCGCATGCAATTTTGCACCACGCAGTGTGAAGCGGCTCTTACTGTTCCGACTTTGGCATGCGGCTTGTGCTCTGAAGATCTTGAAGGGAAACAAAATGCCACACCAAATGATAAAAAAAAAAAATGGCATGCAGACCCTTATCTGAACACACAGCCCGGCAGGTCAGGAAAGGGGGTAGGGACAGGCGAGCCCCCCCCCCCCCCTGAACCATATCAGGCCACATGCTTTCAACATGGGAGGGAGGGGGATGCTTTGGGGCAAGTCTATTATCTCAAAGTTGGAGCAAAATCGTATCTTGTTCATTCATGTTGGATGGAAGTAGGACAGATGTCGCAGGGTAAAGCGGGATGAGAGTCGTACAATAGTGTGTGAAGTGGGCCTAAAATGTAATCGTGTGATCGAGGCTTGCAGCACTGTTATTTTGTTTGTGTGTGTTTGTTTTTCTTGTACAGTACTGGATGTACACTACTGCTTTCTTCGTGTCTTATGTTTTGTGCGCTACACTATGTACTCTCTGCCCGTACTGGATGTCTGGGTACTCCGAGCTTCCTGTTTGCGTTGACAACATGATGCCTTCTGAGTCTCAAAGTGCAACAATAGGATAAATAATGTCCTTTGTGGGCACGTAGATATCTTCAAAAAATGTTTTTTTTTTTTTTGTCTACATTAAAAAGTAAACCCAGATGCATCGCATAGTAGCCCATTATGTGACACTTACCTGCAGGAGAAGCCCGCGATGTCCCCATCTTCCTCGCTGGCAGCGAGTGTCCATTCTTCACCCATCTTCCTTCCGGGGCCGTGAACTCCAGCTCTGTGACTGGCCGGAGTCGGAGGCTGTGGGGCCGTGACGTCACTCCCGCGCATGCGAGTGAGAGCCGCCAGTCACGGCATGACCCGAGGTAGAAACGGCACAGCGTGCCCTTTCTAACTCCAGCACATGCGCAGGTATGTCCCTCCAGCACATGCCTGTAGCTGCAGGCATCATTCAGATATACCACCACAAAGCCCAGGGTGTCTTTAGATGTCCAGCCATCGGCAAGTGATTAAATATCAGTGAAATGCTTACAATATTGTATTATAGGGATGTATATCTCCGCCAATACAGATTTATTTATCTGGAAGGTCACCAGACCTTCAGGGTGAAATATGTGAGAGACCTAAGTAACTAAGATGTTGAGGTCAAATTACAGCTGCAGTGAAAGGGCAGTTCAACTGATTTAGGAGGGGTATATGCAGCTGTAGAACTGGACATCAAACTTGCTGCCTGATAACCAAACCCAAGGTGACCCACCTCTGCATTATGAGATGAGCTTCTAGGGCAGTTACGTTGCATGGCTTGCTGTTATTAAAGCAGAGCTCCACATTTGGCACCTTTTTTGTGGGGTAGGAGGAGCAGGTACCCATCCCACTTCAGGGGGACCTCGGTGAGGTCCCACCCCCTCCTCCTCCTTCCTTCCCCCACCGCCGGGCCATTCATGAAGTACAGCACGCTTCATGCATGCACAGTAGGGAACCAGCTTGCCTTACAAACAAATGGTGGCAGCCGATTGAAGAATTGGCTGGGGTGCTGGCATTGCGGGATCCCTGGACAGATAAGTGCCCTAATAAGTCGGCAGTTACATTGTAGCTGCTGACTTAATTTTTTTTAGTTGAAATGTGGATTATGCTTGTTCTGATTTTTATTTTTATTTTTTTGTAGATAACCAGTTGTTTACCTTTCGTAAAAAAAAAAAAAAAAAAACCCTTCTGGGTGTAACATATTAGTGACCGCCCCTGCCCGACTGCGTCACTGATTGACAGGGCTGAGGGCTCTGCGGCTGTCGGGTTATAGTTTTTTTTCAATGAGCTACCATGGCGCTGTGGTTGTGCATTCATGCTTCCTGTCAGATTCTATCTGCTTGCCCATATGGGATGTACAGGCAAGGAGATACTGACTCTGACCTGAATAGCATCTGATCTATGGATTACTGGTGCAATGCTGTATAGCAGGGATATGCACTTAGTGGACCTCCAGCTGTTGCAAAACGTCCCATCATGCCTCTGGGTGTCATGCTTGTGGCTGTCAGTCTTGCTATGCCTCATGGGACTTGTAGTTCTGCAACAGCTGGAGGTCCACTAATTGCATATCCCTGCTCTACAGGCTCAAAAACAAAAACAAATTCCTGCCAAAAAATGTGCATTTTTTTTTATTTTTTTTGCAAAAAGTGAACTTCTCATTTTAATCATGGGGCTTGCAGGCGCATATGTACAGTTAGATTTGCTATAATTCCTGTGACATGATACAGGGAAGTGGCCTGTTTTGTGGATGGACCTTAGTCAGCGGTGTTCTTCAGGGGTGGCGGGACTGTTGGTTATGTTGAAGCACACACTGCTACTTTACAATAAATGTAAAACGTATTTGTATCCAAAACTTATTTAAAGTGTTCCAGTCATTTTCTTGAAAATCTATTTTCCGTCTTACAAAACAAAGTAAGCAATATCACTGAAGTTCCCTTGAATGTGAGCCAGTATTCTCCTCCTCCTCCTCCTTCTTTTTTTTTTTTTTAATTCCTTTAATTAAAGCGGAGTTCCGGCCACAATTTCACTTTTTAAATATAAATACCCCTGTAATACACAAGCTTAATGTATTCTAGTAAAGTTAGTCTGTAAACTAAGGTCCGTTTTGTTAGGTTGTTACAGCATTTAGACACTTTATAAAATAGAAATTGACTGGGGCCATCTTAAGTGTGGGCATCATGAAGCCAGACTGTATGACTTCCTGAATTTCAGCCTTGCAAATCTCGCACAAACTCAGTGCTGCACCAGCAGTGTCAGATCAGGTTTCAGTACCTGTGCTGTCCAAGTCACATGATTCTTTGAGACTGGGGAGTGCACAGACTCCTGGAAAGTTACACCCACTACATTCCCAGGAGTCTGTGCGGTGTAGGTTAGGAAGCATTACGCACCTAGGTGCAGGAAGTGGGAAGATTAACTATTCTGCCTAGCAACAACACTTTGAAGGCATCTAAAAAAAAAAAAAAAAAATTTGAAAAGGACTAATGACATTTTTTTAAAACTACTGATGTAATGTTATATTTATGGGTGGAACTCCACTTTAAAAAAATGTATAGCTGACACAGTACAGAATACATATAGCATCCGGTGAGCCAGTATTCTGTGCCAGAAAGGCAATTGCCCTGAAGTGGATATCTTGCTGCTCCTTGGTGTGTAGATGATACAGATGGGATACATACATATATTTTATTTCAGTTTCAAAGCTTATGTGTTTACGTCTGTAGGAGTGCTGGTTGTTCTTCCTGGCCCCCAGCCAGTCACCTGGAAGTTTACTTTGGTTAGTCATGAATTCAGACAACATGTGTTTTTGTTCTGAAACTGCCCGGCTGTGTTTACAGAAGTCAAGAAAAGTTGAAAGATAAGCAAGTGTCCAAGGCCATGCAGTTTTTGGCAGCTGCATTGTTCATGACAGATCTCTGTGCCACTTCTCTTAGGCCCCTTTCACACGGACGGCTGTTTTGCCGCAGTTAAAAGCATGTACATTTTCTGTAAAATTCAAGGCTCCGGGCACTGCGATTAGCTGCATTTGTACATTGCGATTGCGTGCGGTTACATGCGGCCGTGTTTAGCTGCGGTAGTCCATTCCTAGAGCAATCCTTTTTTATTTTTATTATGATGTGCTTCCTGTTCTTCTTTATTTTTTTTTTTATTTTTTTTAGCGATCCGCAGTTGACACAAGACTGTGGTTAAGTGCATATAGCTGCGCTAAATCGCACCTGGACGCTTTCAATCCTATTTTTTCTATTCGCACCAAACCGCATGCAACGAAATTGCAGCTAAACGTTGTGTGTGAATGGGGCCATAGGAAAGCATTGTGTGCTTTTAGCTGCGGTAGAAAACGACAAAATCTGCAGGTAAAAGCACCATTCTATCCGTCCGTGTGAAAGGGGCCTTAGAAATGTGTGTTCTCTACCAACTGGGAGTTTTTCACTAGGAAATTAAGGCTTATTTTGGCACTCTTCTGCAATTTACCTTTGCTAGTGTTTATTTATTTTTTTTATCTGTTAATTTTGGGCCAGCATTGGGGCCTATTCACACGAAGACCCGGTTCACACTGGGGCGACACGACAGGTGGCTCAGCTGCCTGACGTGTCGCGTCCCATTCAATGCAATGGAACCGTTCTAATAGGAGCGACGCAAGTCGCTCCGACTTAGAAAAAGGTTCCTGTATGACTAAAGGGGTGGCTCGGGGCGACCTGCATTGACTTCTATACAGAAGTCGTTTTGCAAATCGCCTCTGAAGTCGTCCTCAGGACAACTTGCAGAGTCGCCACCGAAGTCGTGCCGCTGCTGTGTGAACCGACTCTAACTCGCTGTGCTGAGTGGTGTTACTTTATATACATTGATGCAATGTGAGCCATTCATTCTGAATGACGTCCCAACTTGCCTTGCAACAGATGTGTGTCCAGTGCATGTGCAGTTCTATGCATATCCATTGGCATGGTGCAGTGGGTGCCAATAAAATAAATGGCACTGCAGCACACCGACTGGTGAGCATTACCACCGCAGGATGTGAACCAATAAGGAATCCTATAGGGCTTATGAAAACAGGCAGCTGAGCCACAGTTTGGCTGTTCCCCTGTTCTCCCACCGGAACTCGGACATAACAGTGCTGTGGCTATCATGCTTTTCTTTACAGCTGCAGCAGTTTTAATTCCATCTGCTAAGTCTGACAAACGGCACTGCCTGTCACATGTGCCCATTTGAGATTAACGAGGCAAATGCTTGGCTCAGTGTTGCAGCATGGTCCTGTAAAGGAAAACTGTCATTCAGCAATTAAAGCGGAGGTTCACCCGTACATAAGACCTTTTCCCCTTAGATTCCTGCTCGTTTTGTCTAGGGGAATCGGCTAGTTGTTTTAAAATATGATCCGTACTTGCCGTTTACGAGATGCATCTTCTCCACCGCTTCCGGGTATGGGCTGCGGGACTGGGCGTTCCTATTCTGATTGACGGTCTTCCGAGAGGCTTCCGACGGTCGCATCCATCGCGTCACGATTTTCCGAAAGAAGCCGAACCTCGGTGCGCAGTATAGAGCCGCACCGACTTTCGGCTACTAGTGACGCGATGGATGCGACCACCGGAAGCCTCTCGGAAGACTGTCAATCAAAATAGGAACGCCCAGTCCCGAAGACCCATACCCGGAAGCGACGGAGAAGATGCATCTCGAAAACGGTAAGTACAGGTCATATTTTAAAACAACTAGCCGATTCCCCTAGACAAAACGAGCATCCATCTAAGGGGAGAAGAGAAAAATAATCATCATTGGGTGAGCTCCCGCTTTAAATAAAGTTAAAAAAACAAATCGGGTGGCAGTAACACCTCCTTGAATGCCGGCCAACCGCTGCTATACCATCTTCTGAAAAGTGATCCACCATGGATACATAATAAAAATGCCTATATGGAAGCGGTTTTACCTATTTCTGCCCATTCAATCCTAAGATTTACACAATGCTGCCTTATTTGTGTCCTAATGCTTGGTTCACACTAGTGCGATGTGGGAAACGCTGCCGTTTCTATGCAGGTTCTGCATTTCGCACCTGAATCGCACACCGGTTCATTCTGACATCTGCAAATCGCTGCGGGTGTCAATGTAAAGTTAATGACACCATCAGATCGGTTTCGTAGTGCGAACAGTGAAATGGGACAGGAATCGGATCTCAAGGGTGTGAACATCCATGTGATCCGATTCCCAGTGCAGAACAAAAAGGGTCCTGTACCATTCTTGTCCAAATGCAATTCGAATTCAGCCACACAAACTGAACCCAGCCTAAATTTTAAAAGCCACCAAAAATCCTGCTTGCTTGATATGTAGAACATATCTCATGTGCACTGTACTGCTATTCCAACATGACCATGTAGCCTAATAATTGTACAAATGTCATATATGTTTGATGCCATCATCGCCACCTACTAGTGTTGAAGAACAGACTGGGCAAGATGGGTAGTATGAAATGTGGATAATTGCAAAGATTTGTATGCATGCGATTTCAGGGTGCTTGCATTGGGGTTTGTTGACACCTGTGATGCCCTCTGAAGAGGGATTTATGGATGATCATTTTTCAGAGTGTTTGACAGGTGGCTGGGAGACTGTCACCTCCTCTCCTGGATGGCTATTGGCCATCACCACAGGTAATCGCTGACTGGGACAGCCACGGATAGCTGCATTAGTCGTCGATCCATTACAGGTTTTCAGGGCTCGGCAGGCGCAGCTAGCCGACACAACTGCAGGATTCGGCAGATCCCTCTGCCATTGTCATTTGTACTGGCACTAGTTGCTCATGCAAATGTAGCCTAAAGCTGCAGCTCAGCCTCCTGTTTTTACCACTCCCCAGTGTAAACAAGCCCTTACTGTTTGTCAAACATCAAAGAAGTACTATGTATTTTTTTTTTCGTATGATGTACAACTTGAATGAGATAAAAACGTAGTAACATCTGCAGTTACACAAGGAATGTTCTCACTGAATTTACACAGAATAGAATGACACAGTGAGATGGGTAGTGTCCTGCTGCTGGGAAGATATGCATTCAGCTGACCACATAGCAAAACGGCTGCTGTGATAACGTGCTGAGTTCTCTAGAAGGGGATGCAATTGTTGCCACCGTCTCCAAGTGAAGACATTTAATGAGTGTTTAGATTGTAACATGTATACTTTATGTAAGAGGAGAGCTTTCCGTTGAGGGTACTTCATCGCTCTACGTAACCTCATCGCTATTCCCTGTTTATATACAGTATCTCTCAAAAGTGAATACACCCCTCCCATTTTTGTAAATATTTTTTTATCTTTTCATGTGTCAACACTGAAAAAATGATACTTTGCTACAATGAAAAGTAGTGAGTGTACAGCTTTTATAACAGTGTAAATTTGCTGTCCCCTCAAAATAAAACAGCCATTCACTTCTAAACCACTGGCAACAAATGTGAGTACCCCCCTAAGTGAAAATGTCCAATTAGCCATTTTCCCTCCCTGGTGTCATGTGACTCGTTGGGGTTACAAGGTCTCGGGTGTGAATGGGGAGCAGGTTTGTTAAATTTGGTGTGATCTCTCTCACTGGAAGTTCAACATGGCACCTCATGGCAAACAACTGGAAAAAAGATGGCCTAGGCTATAAGAAGATTGCCAAGGCCCTGAAACTGAGCAGTGTAACAGGACGGGCCTCACCACGGCCGACCAAGGAAGCTGAGCCCACATGCTCAGCGTCGTATCCAGAGTTTGTCTTTGAGAAATAGAAGTATGAGTGATGCCAGGATTGCTGCAGAGGTTTAAGGGTCGTGTGGGGGTCGGGCGCTGGACAGCCTGTCAGTTCTCGGACCATATGCTGCACACTGCATCAAATTGGTCTGCATGGCTGTCATCCCAGAAGGAAGCACAAGAGAGCCCACAAACAATTTGCTGAAGACTATCAGACTAAGGACATGGATTACTGTAACCATGTCCTGTGGTCTGATGAGACCATAATAAACGTATTTGGTTCAGATGGCGTCAAGCGTGTGTGGCGGCAACCAGGTGAGGAGTACAAAGACAAGTGTTTCTTGCCTACAGTCAAGCATGGCGGTGGGAGTGTCATAGTTTGGGGCTGCATGACTGCTGCCGACACTGGGGAGCTACAGTTCATTGAGGAAACCATGAATGCCAACATGTACTGTGACATACTGAAGCAGAGCATGATCCCATTCGGAGCCTGTGCTGCAGGGCAGTATTCCAACATAACAACCCCAATCACACCTCAGACTACTGCCTTGCTAAAGAAGCTGAGGGTAAAGATGATGGAGAGGCCAAGCATGTCTCCAGATCTAAACCCTATTGAGCATCTGAGAGGCATTCTCGAACTGAAGGTGGAGGTGCTCAAGGTCTCTAACATCCACCAGCTCCATGATGGCTATAAATAATAAGAAAATCGTTTTTAAAATGTATATAAAACTGTAGGAACACGTATCCTCATTTAACCACTTCCCGCCCGGTCAATAGACAATTGACGTCCGGGAAGTGGTTCTGTAATCCTGACTGGACGTCTATTGACGGTGGTGCGGGGTGTCAGTCTGACACCCTGCATCTCCGATCTCGGTAAAGAGCCTCTGGCGGAGGCTCTTTACCATGATCAGCCGTGTCCAATCACGGCTGATCACAATGTAAACAGTAAGAGCCATTGATCTGACAGACGCGAGTAGAGGAGAGCCGGTCGGCGGCTCTCCTAAAGGTTTTGTGCTGATTGTTTTTCAGTGTAGCCCCCCCCCCCCCCGCGGATGCCCACACTGGACCACCAGGGAAGCCATCAGAACCACCAGGGAAGGGGGAAACGTGGATGGCCAGGTATGTACCACATGGCCATCCACATGTTAAAAAAATATTTGCAATAGATGCCAATCAGTGCCCACTGACTGGAAACATGGGCACAACATAGGAAACATTTTAAAAAGTGATGGCCAGCAGTGCCACCCATGAGTGCCCAGCAGTGCCACCCATGAGTGCCGCATACCAGTGCCACCTTATCAGTGCAGCCATATCCGTGCCCATAATTGAAGAAGAAAATAATTATTTACAAAAAAAATTTACAAGAAATTTTTTTTTTTTTTTAGTTCGTGCGCAAAAAATAAATTGCATAGGTGATCAAATACCACCAAAAGAAAGCTCTATTTGTGGGAACAAAATGATAAAAATTTAATTTGGGTACAGTGTTGCATGACTGCGCAATTGTCATTCAAATTGCGACAGCGCTGAAAGCTGAAAATTGGCTTGGGCAGGAAGGTGTGTAAGTGCCTGGTATGGAAGTGGTTAAATGCTATTGGGAATAGAACAGAATATGTAAAAAGGAAATCAAGGATGCCAAAAAAGGAACGGATTGCAAAACCTAAAACAAACCTCCAAAAATTCTTCATACTCACTAATGGTAAAATAGTCCGGTCTGAGCATATAGGCCCTTTACAAAAAATTCTAGTGTGGGTGTCTGGGGACAAAGAAGGCACATTTTTTTAAATACTTTCTTCAGCTCTGTGTGTACAAAGGAGCATGGAGGAGCTCATGTGAATGGGGGTGGTAGTGACGGCCCCAAATGATCCACAATGGCTCAAGTTTTATATGGTCCAGAAATATTTAGACAATAAAGATGTCTAACGCACCTGGACCAGATGGCATCCTCCTACGGATCCTAAGGCTCGGTTCACACCTATGCAAATTGGATGCGCGTTTCCATGCATTCCAATTCGCATAGCAGGAGAATGTGACTCGCTCTCTATGGAGCCGGTTCACATATATTCGCAGCGGGTCCGGTGCGGTGTACCGAGCCTTTAAGAATTGAGCTCTCATTTCCAGACCATTTTAGGGACTTGTTAATGACTGGAATGGTACCACTGCAATATATCACACAGAACTGTCAGGTAGTGTGTGAGTCCGCGCTCACTGGCAGCTATAAGGTGGACCATTGGGGATCAATACAAAGGGGGGGGGGGGGAAATAACAAGATATACCCCAAATTAATTAAGAATTAGTCCATAGTAGTAAGGGATATCAAGGAGCAGTCCACAGGACGGATGGATCCACAGGTGGATGGGGATTGCTCACAGCCACCAGCAGCTTCTCGGCAGGAAATAGGAGTTCCCTCGGACAAACACAGACGGCAGAAAGAGGGTGCCTGGGTCAGTGTGATGGTAAAAGCAAGTAACACTTTATTCAGATACACTTGCATAAAAGTATCTTGCAAGCTGCACACAGGGTGGATGTGGATCACTAATCATGCAATCAGCCGTTACAATGGATGAGAAGACTACTGTGGGGCTAAGCTCAGCCCTGCCGCATGGAGGTATATAACCAGCTAGCAAGAGACCTAATCAGGACGGGGGCGGGCCTCAACTCCTCCTTTGTTGCCTGAAGACGGCGGCGCCTCCTGCCCCTTCCTGATTTGGTCTTTTGCTAGCTCTGTGAGAGCTGGTGATGCTGCCGGTTGTATACCTCCATAAGGCAGGTAGCCAAACAAATGGTATGTCCTTTTTGTTCCCACAAATGGATCTTTCTTTTGGTGGTATTTGATCACCCCTGCATTTGTTTATAGCGCAAAAAAAAAGTGTCAATTTTTAGAGAACCATTTTTTTTTTTTCCCCCTGTAATACATCCAAAAATATATATAAAATAGGGCTGTGCAAATTAACTTTTAATTAATCGATTAATCTTTAATGTTTTTGATCGATCAAAATATTTTTGATCGATTAAAATTCTTTTGATTGGTACTCACCTCTCCGCCGGCTTCTGGGCCTTCAGGGAGTTCCGTCGGAGATCCAGTAACGTCCTGGACACCGGCGGGGCTTGCCGTGTCCATCTGAAGGGCTCCTTTGCTGTGTCTTCATATCTGCATGCTGGCGGGACCTTACTATCTGCCACACGCAAGGGCTGTTACACTTCCCTCAATCTCTTCCCTCTATCAATCTGGGATTCTACAACCATCCACTGGGAGTTGTGATAGTTCCCTTCACGGGACATTTACATGCCGACGGACTGATGTTAACCTCTCCTCATCTGGATTCAGCAGTGGTATCGTTGTACACATTTGTATACCAGTATCATACTTGGCTACATGTTTTTATGACTGCTTTTGCTCCCGTTTGGTATTACTCGCACCATTTTTACAGTTTATGTAGCTACATCGATTTTATCTCCAGTGCAATATTTATTTGATTACCTACTTGAAGACTATAAGTTTTAATGCTATTCCCATTGAGCGCTGCCTTTGTGTGTTTTGTGTATCCTGCTATCCATTTTTCCAGTTGTTGGTAGCTGCACTGGGAATCAGCCTGCAAGGAGATCAGCTAAAAGTAGTTGGATCTGTATGTGCGTTATAATCAATCGAAATTAATCGATTAAAAAAAAAAAATCGATTAAGGCTGCTTTCACATTGCAGCGTGGAGCCGCGGTGACGGTATAGCCGCGCTATTTGTACCGCTCCTATACCGCGGTAAAGATGCAGCTAGCAGGACTTTTGGTGCGCTCCTGCTAGCGCACCGCTTCAATGTGAAAGCCTTCAGGCTTTCACATTGAACACTGCAGGGCATGATTTTTCATGCGGTATAGCAGCGCTATTTTTAGCGCTGTACCGCATGAAAAACGCCCCAGTGTGCAAGGTGCCTAATCGAACAGAAACATTTTGATCAGTAACAGCCCTAATATAAAACAAATGTATTCATCAGTTTAGGCGAATATATATTCTTCTACATATTTTTATACATATTTCACACTGGGGCGGTGAGCTTGCAGGACAAAAAAAAGCGGCATCTTTGGGTTGGTGCAGAAGTGGTGCACCGCTCCTTTACCGCCCCTGCCATTTATATCAATGGGTGGTGCTTTGTGGGTGGTTTTAACTCTTTCCTCAGCCGCTAGCAGGGTTTAAAGCGCGGCCGCGCTAGCACTGTGAAAGGGCTCTAAATGTAAGCACTTATTGCTGGTAGATAAAAAAAAAAAAAAAAAAATGTATCTACCCTGTTACTTTACATTTCAAACTTCAAGTTCAAAGAAATGTGTAATTGAATTTTAGGAGTTTACATTTTGACCATAGATACTTTAGCGATCAGATGCCCACTGCCAATATTATGTCACTTGTTGTTTTTACAAATCTGGTTATGAGCTTTATTTTATTCTCTTATATTGGACAAGGGGTGCTTTTACCTTCTAGATATAGTTGTGCTACAGTCAAATGCTTATATGAATACCTATCCTGGGGACTGTATATTGATACATAACATGTAAATATTGCCTTGTGTGAGTACTTTGTTTCTAAATGATTGTTACAAGTGACACATTTATACTAATCTACTTGATGGTGAGATCTTTATCGGTGTACATACAAAGTTGCAGTTTTATATGTTGCGCAGTTTACTGTCTGGAGTAATTTATAAACTTTTTCTGGCATTGGCATTTAAAAAACAAACAAAAAAAACCCCCAGAAACTCTAACTGCTGACTTTTAATATAAAGGACATCTGCCTGTTCAGGGATCCCGCAATGTTGTGCCCGCCCCCCCAAAGCCAATTGGCGCAGGTGCCGCCATTGCAACTAAGGGACACCGGCAGTGAAGCCTTCAGGCTAGTTTTCTACTGCACATGCGCTAGTCACACTTTCTGAATGTGGCCCATCTTCTGGGACATGCACAGTCCCAGAAGGCAGTGGGGGAAGGGAGCTGATCCAGATGCGAAAATTATGGCAGCGTTGGGACAAAAGAAATTTGTACACTTCAAAAGATACAACACAAATTTAAGACCTAGTTGTATTTTTGGCTTGAACTCCACTTTAAAGCGGGGGTTCACCCAAAAAAATTTTTTTAACATTGCCGGACTGCGAGCCAGCTCTATACGGCGCCTGCGCACCGACATTCGCCATCAATAGTATGCAAGCTCTTGGAGGGGATAAGAGACTATATACAAGATTTTAGTAATGAGATCTGTATCATTAGCAGTAATCGGCATGGATTCATGAAGATTCCGTTCTTGCCAAACCAATCTATTAACCTTCAAGATGGTGAGTTGCCATCTAGATAAAGGAAGGCCCGTAGATGTGGAGTATCTGGATTTTGCAAAAGCATTTGACACAGTTCCCCATAAACGTTTACTGTACAAAATAATAAGGTCCGTCAGCATGGAACATAGGGTGTGTACATGGATTGAAAACTGGCTACAAGGGCGATTTCAGAGGGTGGTGATGAATGGGGAGTACTCGGAATGGTCAGGGGTGGGTAGTGGGGTCCCCCTGGGTTTTGTGCTGGGACCAATCCTATTTAATTTGTTCATAAACGACCTGGAGGATGGGGTATACAGTCCAATCTCTGTATTTGAAGATGATGCTAAGCGGGGCAATAACTTCTCCACAGGATGTGGAAACCTTGCAAAAAGATCTAAACAAATTAATGGGGTGGTCAACTACATGGCAAATGAGGTTTAATGTAAAAAAATGCATTTGGGTGGCAAAAATATGAATGAAATCTATACACTAGAACCTCCGGGGGCATCTAGTATGTAAAAGGACCTGGGGGTCCTAGTAGATGATGGGCTCAGCAATGGCATGCAGTGCCAAGTTGCTGCCAACAAAGCAAACAGACTATTGGCATGCATTAAAAAGGGGATTAATTCCAGAGATAAAACTGAGAATTTTCCCACTCTACAGGACTCTGGTCCGGCCGCACCTAGAGTATGCGGTCAAGTTCTGGGCACCAATCCCCAGGAAGGATGTACTGGAAATTGAGTGAGTACAAAGAAGGGCAACAAAGCTAATAAACGGTCTGGAGGATATTGGTTACAAGGAAAGGTTGCAAGCACTGAACTTATTCTCTCTGGAGAAGATGCTTGAGAGGGGATATGATTTCAATTTACAAATACCGTACTGGTGACCCCACAATAGGGATAAAACTTTTTCGCGGAAGGGAGTTTAACAAGACACGTGCCACTCATTAAAATTAGAAAAAAAGAGGTTTAACCTTAAACTACGCAGAGGGTTCTTTACTGTAAGAGCGGCAAGGATGTGGAATTCCCTTCCACAGGCGGTGGTCTCAACCGGGGACATCGATAGTTTCAAAAAACGACCACAACATAGGTTGGACTTGTCTTATTTTTCAACCTCGCCTACTATAACTTTAACATTTTGGATTTCTCATTTTCTATCCTTGCGATAATGATCACTAGTATAAGGCTACATTTGCATGGGTGACTAGCCCTGCTGCGAATGACAGCTGCAAGAATTTTGCTGCTGATTTTGTCACCTCGCAAGCTGCGGCCGCTGAGCCCTGTACACTTTATTGACAGGTAGGCGGTGGCTACAGCTGTCCTTGACAGCCAGCGATTACCTGCAGTGATCTATAATGGATACACTTTGGGAGAAAAATGTTTGTTTTTTTTCCTTTTAACCACTTCCCGCCTACACAGTACTGCAGGCAAACAGCCGGTGTAGACAAACCGTCGTACACGTACTTCGTAGCCTTCTTCCGGGTTTATCGCGTGTGACCCCCCCCCCCCCCCCCCCACCGGCACTGCTGTGATTGTACACAGCGGGAGCCTGCCAGCAAGTTTCCGCCAATGATTCATGGCTGGGACCTGCTGATCGGTTGTGTACAATCTCAGCCCTACTGCATGTTGATAAACACAGAGCTCTGTACAGAGGGAGCGATCTGTCAGTTTCTCATCCCTGCAAATCGGGGATGAGAAACTGAGAGGTTTAGTAGTAAAAGCGGCACACTTTACACACAGGCACATATTTAACCCCTTGATTGGCCTAGAATTTTTCTTCCAAGCCAGTGGCTGTACAGACTGTAGTATCACTGTTGAAACATTACTGGAAATGTCAGTATTGGTCCCCAGCATCAGTTAGTGCGAGATTTTCTGCAGCACTATTGCAGTCCTATTATAAGTCGCTGATTACCGCCATTAGAAGTAGTAAAAAAAACGAAATTCCAGTAACTACACTAGTTTGTAGGAGCTATAACTTTCACCTAATCCAATCAATATACACTTTTTTTTATTGTGATTTTTATTTATTTTTTGTTTATATCGGACATGTAGCAGAATACAATTTGGTCTACATTTTATAAAGGATTTTTTTTTAATTGTATGTTTTGAATAGCAGAGTAAAAACCATTTTGTTCAAAGTATTTCTATCGTTTATATCGCAAAAAATAAAACCCAATGGTGATCAAATACCCCCCAAATATACAAACTTTTTTTGCGTACAGTGTTGCATGACCACGCAATTACCAGTTAGAGTGCCGAATTGCAAAGATTGGCCTGGTCATGAAGGGGGAAAAAAATCTTCTTTGTATCGTTTTTGCTTTTTGTTGTAGAGAAGTGGAAATCTAGTTCACAAGAGGGGGAAAAAAATGCACGATAAACACGTATTTGGACGCTTTTTTTTTTTTTTTTAAGGCATTCCCATTGAAGCCTAATGAAACCAAAAATGCTTAAAGCGGTAGTTCACCCACAATCCCATGATGTTACCATCGAGACAGGCATTGTAGCGCGAGCTACAGTATGCCTGTCCCGATTTTTTTAACCCCGTACTCACCTCGTAGTCGTCCATCGTAGATTTCGGCTCCCGCGGGGAATGGGCGTGCCTATGGAGAGGGAGGATGATTGACGGCCGGCCCTGGCACGTCACTCTCCCCGAAGACAGCCGGAGTAGGTCTCGGCTCTTCACGGCGCGTGCGCACAGGCTATGCGCACGCGTCGTGAAGACCAAGCCTATTTCGGCTATTTCCGGAGAAGCGTGACGCGCCAGAGCCGGCCGTCAATCATCCTCCGTCTCCAGAGGCACGCCCATTCCCCGGTATCTTCGATGGACGACTACAAGGTGAGTATGGGGGGAAAAAATTCGGGACAGGCATACTGTAGCTCGCGCTACAATGCCTGATTTAAAGGTAAAAGAAAACAATTTTTTTTTTTTCCCGTCGATAGGGTGAACCCCCGCTTTAAGTACCGAAGTAGCCGGTGCACTTTCAGGCAAGAAGCTTTAAGTGACCCTACCCTTGGGTGTGAACAGGCACAACTGAAAATCGTGAGATGTTTGTAGTGCTTTGATCTACCTGTACCACACAAAATGCAAATACTATGAGCTGCCTTTACCAACCATTCACTTGATTGGAGGCTTGCTTTTGGTCAATTGCACAATATTGATGTCGCTTACAGTTGATTTGAGTAAAATGGCTTAGGGAGGATAATGCAAACGGTAGTAGCTGGAGCAACGATTTGAATCTTTTATACAGCTAATGTGAATTCTGGTGGATTGCCATGGGTTACTGCACTTGACACTAGACTGCCTGCAAGATTTCTAGCCAATAGATTGCAGAGAAACAAAATGTTACCACAGCTCCACTGCCAACATAGAAGTCCATTAACCGTGATCCGGTGCTCTAGCCAGGAAGTTCAGGCCCCATAAATGCAATACTTGAATCAAAAAGGGCAACTCGGATGCTCTTGAATAAAAGTCCTTTATTGGTTACATGGGTACAAATACGCAGCAGTTGAAAAAAAATCATGGATGTGAACGTGTCCCATAGCAAAACATGTAAATGAACTGTAGTGTGTTTCTGCAAAAAGCACCAAAAAACAGAGGTGTGACCCAGGCCTGAGATGTTTAGTAACATAATGGGGTTAAAAAAATAAAAAAAGTACAAAGAGCAAATAATCGCTACTGTAAGGGGTTCATTTTTTTACTGTGGGACAGTGAAAGTAATATTTACATTAGCTTTTTTGTACTATAAAGGGCTAATTTAAGTTGTTTTAACCCCATTATTTTACTGGCCTATTAATCGATTATGAAAATTGTAATCGATTAATTTCATCGATTAGTTGTCGATTAGTTGTTTCGGCCCTACCTGACGTGTTTCGGCTAAGAAGCCCTCATCAAAGCTTTGAAGGCTTTTTAACCGAAACGTTTCTGTTTATAGCCTGTACCCATGTAACCAATAAAGGACTTTTATTCAAGAGCATCCAAGTCGTCAGCCCTTTTTGATTCAAATAGAGTGCAGACATACGTGTGTGTGTGTGTGTGTGTGTGTGTGTGTGTGTGTGTGTGTGTGTGTGTGTGTGTGTGTGTGTGTGTGTGTGTGTGTGTGTGTGTGTGTGTGTGTGTGTGTGTGTGTGTGTGTGTGTGTGTGTGTGTGTGTGTGTGTGTGTTTTTTTTGTATAGGTTGCCCAGATTGCAGTTCACCTTCTAAATTAACTTGTAAGTCAAAACTCCTATTTTACAGATCATCTGACACTACCTGCATAAAGAGTATGCAAACTGTTGAAAGTTTGATCCTAATTGGCTGTGGGGAAATGACTTCATAACTTAAACCTGAACTCCGGGAAGACATGCTATGAGTAAAATTGGTAAAATCCATGGAGGTGCATGCCACCTTCTTTAGTTACATCTGACAGTTTTACGGAGTTTAAAAAAAAGTTGGTTATTGCTACACTCTGGAGTTCTGAGAACACACTGTACTCGTACACAGCATTTCTGATGGCCCGCCCCCCTCTCTGTTGATTTCTCAAAAGCCTTTGTATATTATGAAGAGGTTAACCTAATACAAAGTGCTCTGTGATTGGGTAGGATGAGGGGACGGGGAACACAGTAGCTTCATGTGAATGCAAATGAAGGAGCAGAGACCAGAAGATCCAGCTTCTGGATAGCCATCCTTCCTTGGCTCCGTAAAACTGTCAGATGTAAATGAAAGGTATACTGTAAGTGCCGGTTCACACTTGTGCGAGTTGATACCGAATGCGATGCGTTTAAAAACTAGATTCGCATGTCATCCAAAAAGTAATTGTTTTCAATGATGGTCGTTCACACCTATGCGTTGCGATTCCTCTCCCAATGCGATGAAAAGTCTTGTGGGAGTTTAAAGCGTTGCGAATTTAGTCTCCATAGATGCAATTCCATAATGATTTACATTCACATTTGATGGTTCACATATGTGCGAATTCCACCACATTATTCTCCACAAAAAACAGGAAGTTAACAATTCGCTGTAAATTCACACCTCAGAATGGACTGACAGAACGGAACAAATTCACAGCACAGCAGTGTGAACCGCCACTTGGGTGTCCGTTAAATAAACTGAAGTTTTTTTCTTCAGTTCTCAGAGGAAAATTATCTCCTCTGCAGCCGGTTTAATAAACTGAGAACTTCAGTTCTCAGAGGGAGGAGAAGTGTTTCCTCTGAAAACGGCCGAGATCTGTGTAAAAGTGGGTGGGCTGCCTGCAATCTCGTGAGACCTTGTGAGATTACAGTGCAGCCGAGTTCAAAAAGTGAAACTAAAGTTTAAAAACATGTAATTACATGTTTTCAGACATGTGATAACTATATACATATCCTGTATATATACATGGGTGTATGTACATACATACACACACACACACACACACACACACACACACACACACACACACACACACACACACACACACACACACACACATTATTTATATATGTATACATATACTGTGTGTGTGTGTGTGTGTATATGTGTGTGTGTGTGTGTGTGTGTGTATATATATATATGTATAATGCACCGAAATGGAAATTTCAGAAACGAAACCGAAATTAAAAAAAAAAAATTCAGTCCGAAACCGAAAATTACTTTTCTTTGTTTTCCCCCTATTTAATTTTTTTTTCAATAATTGTATGTATTACATGATGGGCACAGTGGCTGCGTTGGGTTGGCCACAGTGGCTGCGTTGGGTTGGCCACAGTGGCTGCGTTGGGTTGGCCACAGTGGCTGCGTTGGGTTGGCCACAGTGGCTGCGTTGGGTTGGCCACAGTGGCTGCGTTGGGTTGGGCAGTGGCTGCATGTGATGGTTTTTTTTGGTAGTCAGAGAAGGCAAGCACGGCTCAATAACACACAAACGTTTTTTTTAAAAAAGTTTGTGTGTTATTGAGCCATGCTTGCCTTCTCTGACTACCACAAAAACATCACTTGCAGCCTCACTGAGCCACTGTGCAAAAATGGCAGAGAACATTTTTTTTTTTTTTTTATCTGCCATTTTTTCATTAAGAAAGTGCTGGTCAGTATTAAGTTAACCACCCCCCCCCCCCAATCCAGCCATTTTGTTTGTTAACTTCTAACAGGTTCTGTTCTGCTTACATTTTTAGCAGCACAGCTCCCTCCCTGCCCAGCGCTCCGAGTCCTCCATCGCCTCCGGCCGTGACGTCAGCGCGGCTCACTGGACTGGACTGAACCGAACCAAGAGACTCCCCCATATAGGAGGGGGAGTGAAGAGGGGAGTAAAAAATAAAAATAAAAATTGAGCTAGGAAGAGCGCCCGCGGCAGTCGGCACACAATATGTACAGTGCCACTGCCGCTGCCCGCGCTCTGTACTGGTCTGGCTGCCACGGCTACATTTGTACAACAACCTGCCACCCCTCCTATACGCAATGGTACCGCCCACGAAGGGTGGTCATTATCGGCAATTTTAAATGTATTTCGGTATGTCCCCCAAATTGCTATTTTCGGCCGATATGTATCGGCCACCGATATATCTGTGCATCATATATATATATATATATATATATATATATATATATATATATATATATATATATATATATATATATATATATATATATATATATATATATATATATATATATATATATATTTATATTTTTCATGTGTTTGTGTATATAGATGTGTGTGTGTGTGTGTGTGTATATGTAGATAGATAGAAGAAATAAGCCTTCTTCCTCTTTTAGCGAGGAAAGGGTATGTGAACCCATGGGTAGAGAATGCTGCACACCCCTGATATATCTTGAGAAAAGAGAAAGTTACCCCTAGGGGCTTTGTGCTGCAGCAAAGAATAGAAACGTACCAAAAAGTATAAATTTATTTAAATATAATGTTCGAAAGAAGCCCCAAACAGTGGGGACTCAAGATATGAGCTTAGTGAAAAACATAAGTCATACATGGCAAATAAAAACACAAGGTGGAACAAGTACAAACATAGCATAACAGTACTGTAAGTATACAAATACTATGGGCGAAAAACACCCCTACGCGTTTCGACCTTTTAACAGTAGCGGTCTTCTTCAGGGAGTATTAGTTAGACGCTGCCATAGGTTCTATAAGAAAGAAAATACATACAAAGAGATACATGCAGATAAGTGGAACATAATAACAGAAGAACATAAAGAGGGCCCGCCACCCACAGCCATATAGATAGATGGCGGGATGCGGGTATTCCTCCTGCAAAAATGGACTAATGTAGAAAATCCCATTGCCACTCACCCAAAACGTCCACTCGAAGGCGTAGACCCGGACCAGATGAACCAATGCCGCACCATCAAACTTCCCGAAGGGGTATCAGAGGGGTGGAAAAAGGGGAGAGGAGCTCCCCTGGGTCAGTATGGAAAAAGACTCCGAGTTCCGGTGCACCAACAAGAGAGGTTCCGCCCGGGCCTACGAGAGGTCACCAGATAGCGCGCCAAAAGGCCGCGCCCCGAGGCGGACCGGGGGGGAGGAGGGAAAGGGGGGCAGGCAGAAGAGGGGGGGAGGGCAAGCCGGGGAAGGGGCACAGGGCTGGCCGGGGATGGCGAATCAAGGCCAAGTGGGTGAGGATGAGCACACGCGCCCGGCTGGGTCACAGGGGGGGCCCGACACCACCGTGCAAACCGGGATGGGTAGGTAGGGGTGCGGTGGAGCGCTCCCCTCCTTGGGTTGCGGTGAAGACCCTGTAAAAAAAATATATACGTGTATGTATAAGGCTGGAAAGCATGTCTAGAGAATAAAGGTAGTAAATATGAGTAGATGCCAGGCTGAACAAGAAGCCTGAATGTATGAACATGGAAGTTACGTGAGCGAGAGAGATGCACAGGGAAGAAAAAGAAATGTGGGAATGAGGGGAAACGATAAAACAGCGATGAGACGCAACGTGAAAACAGGCCAGAAATGATCAGCGCAGTAAAAATACATAAAACAGAACAAAGGGGGTGTGTGAGTGACTGAGAGAATAACAATACTAGTGCAGTGTGTGGTCTAGTGAAAAAGTGTGGAAGTGTGTGTGAAGGAATGAGGTAGAGCAGCAGTGTGAGGTAGGAATGCAAAAGAAAAATAAAGAGCAACAAGGGGGAAAGGGAAAAAAAATGAGGGGAATAAGGGGAATGTTACGTTACGGCAGGGGTTGACAAATTTGCTTGGAATCTAGGAGCCAGGTAAAAAAGTTAGGAGCCAGAAAACGCGCCCTGTTCCGACGAGCTTGCGCGCAGAAAGCGAACACATACGTGACCAGTGCCCCCATATGTAAACGGTGTTCAAACCACACACGTGAGGTATCGCCGCGATTGGTAGAGCGAGAGCAATAATTCTAGCCCTAGACCTCCTCTGTAACTCAAAACATGCAACCTGTAGATTTTTTTTAAACGTCGCCTATGAAGATTTTAAAGGGTAAAAGTTTGTCAGCATTCCACGAGCGGACGCAATTTTGAAGCGTGACATGTTGGGTATCAATTTACTCGGCGTAACATTATCTTTCATAATATTAAAAAAAAAAATGGAGATAACTTTACTATTGTCTTATTTTTTAATTAAAAAAAGTGTAATTTTTTCACCAAAAAAGTGCGCTTGTAAGACCGCTGCGCAAATACGGCATGACAGAAAGTATTGCAACGTTTGCCATTTTATTCTCTAGGGTGTTAGGATAAAAAATATATATAATGTTTGGGGGTTCTAATTAGAGGGAAGAAGATGGCAGTGAAAATAGTGAAAAATGACATTAGAATTGCTGTTTAACTTGTAATGCTTAACTTGTAATACCAACGGCCACCACCAGATGGCGCCAGCTCACATCTGGTGGTAATAACGTGTAATACCAACGGCTCACCACCAGATGGCCCCAGCTCAAAAAAAAAAAAAAAAAAAAAAAAATTTTTTTTTTTTTTTTTTTTGCCCCCCCTTCCAAGCCAAGTCGCCAGGGCCCCATTTCTAGTCGCCATGGCGACCTGGCGCCCGGGATTTGTCGAGCCCTGCGTTACGGAGTCTTTTTCCATACTGACCCAGGGGAGCTCCTCTCCCCTTTTTCCACCCCTCTGATACCCCTTCGGGAAGTTTGATGGTGCGGCATTGGTTCATCTGGTCCGGGTCTACGCCTTCGAGTGGACGTTTTGGGTGAGTGGCAATGGGATTTTCTACATTAGTCCATTTTTGCAGGAGGAATACCCGCATCCCGCCATCTATCTATATGGCTGTGGGTGGCGGGCCCTCTTTATGTTCTTCTGTTATTATGTTCCACTTATCTGCATGTATCTCTTTGTATGTATTTTCTTTCTTATAGAACCTATGGCAGCGTCTAACTAATACTCCCTGAAGAAGACCGCTACTGTTAAAAGGTCGAAACGCGTAGGGGTGTTTTTCGCCCATAGTATTTGTATACTTACAGTACTGTTATGCTATGTTTGTACTTGTTCCACCTTGTGTTTTTATTTGCCATGTATGACTTATGTTTTTCACTAAGCTCATATCTTGAGTCCCCACTGTTTGGGGCTTCTTTCGAACATTATATTTAAATAAATTTATACTTTTTTTATATTTTTTGGTACGTTTCTATTCTTTGCTGCAGCACAAAGCCCCTAGGGGTAACTTTCTCTTTTCTCAAGCCTTCTTCCTCTTATCACACCTGCTTCTCTCCCAGATTCTCCACCTCTGAGCTGGTGAATCTGGAAGGGAGATATTTCAGTGGAAGAGCTGTGAAATCTTCAGATCACGGTTTATTAAACTGGCCGTTTGTGTCAAAACAGCCATGTGCTGTGATGAGAAGTGGAGAACATGTTCTCTGCTCCTTATCTCCGTTTATTAAACCGGCAATACTCTGTGATAAGCCATGATCTCAGCTTATCACAGTTTATTAAAGTTACACCACAGTTAGAGAAATTCATGAGGTGATATGCACCTCGTTGGACTTGACTCATAGTATGCTTGAACATTTTGCAAAGTGGCTAAGGTCCTGGAGTTCAGCTTTAAGCTGGCCATAAATGGATCGAAATCCAGTCACTTCAGCAGGGACTAGCTGAATATCAATCCATATGTGGCCACTCCCACTTGAACGGGCTTATTGGAAATGTTTTATGATCAGCCCGCAGCAGACACTGATCAGTGTATTCTGACAATGGAGGAGTCTTGCTGTCAGAATACAATATCCCAGCAGGGAGCATTCCTCCTCCATCCACCTTGCTTGTGTGGATGGAGGAATTGGTACTTTTTTTTTTTTTTTCTCGGCCTACTTGCTGACCGGAAAAAATAAAGTATGGGCATCCTTGATAAGGGCCTGGTGATACTCGAGGTCCATATATGATCTTTTTAGTGTTGATACCCTTTTCATTCCACCTGATACAATATATTTATGAAGCTGATTGGATGGCTGCCACTTGACAGATACTGCTTCGTGATTTCTTGGGATATAGACCAATCGCAGAGCCTGTTCACTGAGGTGTGTGACGCTAGTCGCCTATTAGAAGTCTGTCAAACCTGTACTGTTTCTCAGTAGAGAAATTATGAAATTCTTTATAAACACCTTACATCACTTGTCTTATGACTACGTAGGATCTTAGGCGGCGTTCTAATGTCTTATTCACATGGCTTACATTTAATATTCTTCCTCTGGGAAAGCTAAAAGCTGCTAGTTTGAAATGTAAGTGTATCTCGTGATGGATACGGTTTATAAGAAGACACGGAGCTGGCACAGTGTCTGTATTGTTTGGCAGCCTTAGCTGTTGTGAGCGTCCCAATCTGACAGTCAGCAGATGCAAGTACTTCTTTACAGCGGTTTTATGGAATTAAGTGTTGAAGAAACCTCAAAAATAGATCCAGTTTCTATCGGTTGTGAACATTTTCATTCTTCTATTTGTTAATGAAGCCTGTGTTCAGCAATGTAGTTCAGCAGCAATCACATAAGACTGCCAATGTCAGGTACTTGGACCATGGTAAGATCACTGCCAGTGCAGTGCGGGAGCAAACAGGCCCAGGATTCCTATCTGCGTTTTTAGGGAAAAAGTTACAAAAATGTTCTCCATAGGATTCATAAGTGGCGGCAATTGAGATCTCACAATAAAAAACGGTCTAGTTAACCACTTGCCGCCCGCCAATGACAAATTGACGTCGGCAAAGTGGTTGTAGAATCCTGACTGGACGTCGTATGACGTCCTCAGGATTCTGAGCCGCTGCGCGCCCCCGGGGGCGCGCATCGCGGCGATCGTTGTTGCAGGGTGTCAGTCTGACACCCCGCAACACTGATCTCGGTAAAGAGTCTCTCACGGAGGCTCTTTACCACGTGATCAGCCGTGTCCAACCACGGCTGATCACGATGTAAACAGGAAGAGCCGTTGACGGCTCTTCCTCACTCGCGTCTGACAGACGCGAGTAGAGGAGAGCCGATCGGTGGCTCTCCTGTCAGGGGGGGTTCGCGATGATTGTTTATCAGCGCAGCCCCCCCTCGGATCGCCACACTGGACCACCAGGGAAGCCCACCCTGGACCACCAGGGTGGGCCAAACAAAAGACAAAGTAAAAAAAAAAAAAAACACAACCATTAAAAAATAAAAAAGGATGAAAAAATCGGTGCCCACAAATGGGCACTGACTGGCAACATAGGAAAAATAAGTGCCGCCCCTCAGTGCCACCCCACAGTGCCCTTCCATGCCCAGTGCCCACCTATCAGTGCCCATCTGTGCCACCCATAAGTGCCCATCAGTGCCGCCTATGTGTGCCCATCAGTGCCGCCTATGTGTGCCCATCAGTGCCGCCTATGTGTGCCCATCAGTGCCGCCTATGTGTGCCCATCAGTGCCGCCTATGTGTGCCCATCAGTGCCGCCTATGTGTGCCCATCAGTGCCGCCTATGTGTGCCCATCAGTGCCGCCTATGTGTGCCCATCAGTGCCGCCTATGTGTGCCCATCAGTGCCGCCTATGTGTGCCCATCAGTGCCGCCTATGTGTGCCCATCAGTGCCGCCTATGTGTGCCCATCAGTGCCGCCTATGTGTGCCCATCAGTGCCGCCTATGTGTGCCCATCAGTGCCGCCTATGTGTGCCCATCAGTGCCGCCTATGTGTGCCCACCAGTGCCGCCTATGTGTGCCCATCAGTGCCGCCTATGTGTGCCCACCAGTGCCGCCTACCAGTGCCGCCTACCAGTGCCGCCTACCAGTGCCGCCTACCAGTGCCGCCTACCAGTGCCGCCTACCAGTGCCGCCTACCAGTGCCGCCTACCAGTGCCGCCAATCAGTGCCACCTTATCTGTGCCCGTCAGTACTACCGCATCAGTGCCGCCATATCGGTGCCCGTAACAGAAAAAAATAAAAACATTTTTTTTTTTCAACATTTTCAGTCTTTTTTTTTAGTTGCGCAAAAAAAAATGCAGAGGTGATTAAATACCACCAAAAGAAAGCTCTATTTGTGGGGAAAAAAGGACGCCAATTTTGTTTGGGTACAGTGTAGCATGACTGTGCAATTGCCATTCAAAGTGCAACAGTGGTGAAAGCTGAAAATTGGCTTGGGCGGGAAGGTGCGTAAGTGCCCTGTATGGAAGTGGTTAAACAGGTTAACTAACAGTTAAAACAGTCTAGATCAGAGGTAAGCAACCTTGGAGGTGGAGAGCTTTCTGATCAACACGGCACATCAGGCAGTGTTTCCTCCTCACACCGGATTTAAACCTCCTAATTGCCGTACTATCGTGTGCATTGCATGCAAAAGGGTATGTGGTAAAAATACGTCTTAACTATGGGAATTTACCACCCCCCCCCCCCAAAACTGCAAATGTAAATGAACCTTTAGTGTTCTGGGCCCCTATAAGGCTGCTGCATCTACAACTTTCCTGGGTTAGTGGAAGATTGGGCTGGGGAGGAAAGAGTCTAGTACACTGGCTGAATGTCGGACTGTATCGGCTGGTTTAATAGAAACTGGAAAACGTTGGGCCTGTGTGTATGGCAGCTAGTCCGATAGAAGCTGGCCGTTCGGCTGTTTCTGTCGAAGGCTCATGACCGGAAAAGTCTGCCAATCGGCGCTCTCAACCAATGGATGAGAGCGCTGACCAGAGTGTTCTGGTGGGGGGGCTGTCCCCTTGTCACGCTACAATAGCACAGCAGGGGAGATCACTGAACTAACATTGGATTGTTGGTACATACGCTCCGACCCACTACTAGTGTGTGTACGAAGCTTTAGATTATGTTGGACGTCCTCCAGCCAGGAGATGAAACCAGCTTTACCTAATGTGCTGCTGCATCTAATGAACACTGTGCACAACCCATGATATGCAGTGAAATAAGACTAAGCAATGTCATTACATTAAAGGGTTAGTAAACTGTTACACCACTTCTACCTACAGGCAATCCTATAAGGCTTACCTGTAGGTACTGTGACTATTTCCTAAACTTGCACTGTTTAGGAGACATTCAGAGAGCATGCAGCGGGTGACATCGCCAATGCATGCTCACTGAAGGTCCTTCGGAGCCCTTGCCGTAATGTGAAGTCATTGTGCCCCTGGCCACTCGTGTAGCTGGGGGAAGATGTAGGCCCTCTCAGCGGTGACAACGCGGCGCTGAAGGGCTTTGTTCTAAGGTAAGTTTCTCATAATGTGCTAGTATGTGATGCATACCAGCACATTGACATTGCCTTGGACTCTTGCAGGGACATTTCCCCTCCAACAACTGTGGTTTATTCCGCTTTAAAGAAGAGTCTTAACTGTAAGGCTGGAGGTCCACTTTAACTCCAGAAAAAGATAACCGCACTTGGGTAATGAGTATACTAGCAATAAATGTTTTATTTCAGAGAAAGGACTCAATACAATTCTGAAGAATTGAGCTACAAGTTTACAAAAGAAAGGGGAGTCCCAAGTGGGAAAGAACTAGGGCAAAAGTTAAATTCTTAAAATGTCTGTTTAGACATTACCGAAATCTTCTCCCAAACATCTATCCCCACTCTTGATATCCCAAGAATATTTTCTTCTTGTACCCTTTGTATAAGAAGGGGCTTCCTACTTTGCTGTTCCATTTTATCTCGGACACCTGAGAATTGGTTTTTTAATATGGTGTTGGTCCCGAGCATGTGCCACATGAATATGTTGCAAACCCAGTGTTAGAAAATGTACAATCTAAAAGCACATTTGGCTTGTTTTGTACTTGATGTTTCAAAATTAAGAGTATTGGGTGAGCTGCTGGGGGTTTAGTTCCTATTAGGAGCACACTGAATTTGTGGTAGATAAAAATGTATCTTCTGTACTTGCTGAGATTTTTTTTTAACATCTGCATAGGTTGCACATATTTTTTTTTTTTTTCTTCTTCTTCTTTTGCCCTGACGATTTAATTTGAGCTCCTTACTTTTTTACTTTTCTGCTGTAAAAGCATATCCAATAAAATCACATTCTTTATAAATTTTGCTCAAAATGTATTCTGCGATATAGAGATATATAGGGCTATAGATCAGCAAATTATAGGTGGACTTTGATAGTGTTAGGTTGTCCTGCCACAACTGACCCTTTGTGGGAACTGACTAACTGCTTCGACATCTCCATTGATACTGATAAAGTGATCACTGCTAAAAATATGCACTGTCACTTTACTAATATCACTGGCAAGGAAGGGGTTAAATCTAGGGCAATCTGAGTTCCTGTGTGCCTAACAAGTGGTTAAAGTGTGTGTGTGTGTGTGTGTGTGTGTGCGCGCAAGGGGGAAAAAAAGCACATCGCTGATGTCTCCATGGGTGCTGGCCATAAATCATTTGGTGGGACGGGACCGGCTGATCGGCTTGTGCTGCATCGAATGGCAGCTCAAGTTTGTGTGCATGCGCAGACCCAGGAGAGATCCACGACGTACAGGTACGTGATTGTGCCTAAACGAGCCGACTTGCCGCAGTAAATGTACTGTGGGGGGGATTGGCAAGAGGTAAACCATTGAAGGCCTCCAGAAAGGTGCTAGAGGGCTCTGTGTGACTGCGCGCACGCGCAGCCTTTCCATGCAGTTTTAAAGTAGGGTATAGGGTCTGCTCATGACACGAAAGTCAAGTGTTAACATTTCCATAATAGATCACCCAGTGATGTGCATGTATGCAAATGTGGTGTATTGGTGTGGCCTCACCTCTTAGAACTGTGGACCTGCTATTATTGACCCTAACTTTTATTTTTTATTTATTGCAGGTATTTGGAAATGACTGGCAGGATCAACAGAGGTATGCATTTTATTTCTGTCTATAGATCTACTTTGATCATAAGTTCTGTGGCTAGTCTGGAAAAGTTAATTTTTATTTTTATTTTTTTATTTTATTTTTTCGCTATAAGTTGTTATCATGGTAGGGGGTGATTTGGCTCCGTCTTTTCTGCAAAATACTACTGACTCTATTAGTTTGTTATAAACCGGTGAGGGCTTTCAGCCAGATGACTAAGCTCGCTGTGTGTCAGTGTAAAGTACAGCTCTGTGGTGCATACAGGAAAGTTTCACTATTTACCCAACTGTGATTGAGAAAATCTTGTTGATGTTCCCTGCCCATCAGGCCAAGATTAGTCACTACATGAAAGTTTCTGCAGTGATATACAGGGAGTGCAGAATTATTAGGCAAGTTGTATTTTTGAGGATTAATTTTATTATTGAACAACCATGTTCTCAATGAACCCAAAAAACTCATTAATATCAAAGCTGAATATTTTTGGAAGTAGTTTTTAGTTTGTTTTTAGTTTTAGCTATTTTAGGGGGATATCTGTGTGTGCAGGTGACTATTACTGTGCATAATTATTAGGCAACTTAACAAAAAAAAAATATATACCCATTTCAATTTCTTTTTACCAGTGAAACCAATATAACATCTGAACATTCTAAAATATAAATTTCTGACATTCAAAAACAAAACAAAAACAAAAACAAATCAGTGACCAATATAGCCACCTTTCTTTGCAAGGACACTCAAAAGCCTGCCATCCATGGATTATGTCAGTGTTTTGATCTGTTCACCATCAACATTGCATGCAGCAGCAACCACAGCCTCCCAGACACTGTTCAGAGAGGTGTACTGTTTTCCCTCCTTGTAAATCTCACATTTGATGATGGACCACAGGTTCTCAATGGGGTTCAGATCAGGTGAACAAGGAGGCCATGTCATTAGTTTTTCTTCTTTTATACCCTTTTTTGCCAGCCACGCTGTGGAGTACTTGGACGCGTGTGATGGAGCATTGTCCTGCATGAAAATCATGTTTTTCTTGAGGGATGCAGACTTCTTCCTGTACCACTGCTTGAAGAAGGTGTCTTCCAGAAACTGGCAGTAGGACTGGGAGTTGAGCTTGACTCCATCCTCAACCCGAAAAGGCCCCACAAGCTCATCTTTGATGATACCAGCCCAAACCAGTACTCCACCTCCACCTTGCTGGCGTCTGAGTCGGACTGGAGCTCTCTGCCCTTTACCAATCCAGCCACGGGCCCATCCATCTGGCCCATCAAGACTCACTCTCATTTCATCAGTCCATAAAACCTTAGAAAAATCAGTCTTGAGATATTTCTTGGCCCAGTCTTGACGTTTCAGCTTGTGTGTCTTGTTCAGTGGTGGTCGTCTTTCAGCCTTTCTTACCTTGGCCATGTCTCTGAGTATTGCACACCTTGTGCTTTTGGGCACTCCAGTGATGTTGCAGCTCTGAAATATGGCCAAACTGGTGGCAGGTGGCATCTTGGCAGCTGCACGCTTGACTTTTCTCAGTTCATGGGCAGTTATTTTGCGCCTTGGTTTTTCCACACGCTTCTTGCGACCCTGTTGACTTTTTTGAATGAAACGCTTGATTGTTCGATGATCACGCTTCAGAAGCTTTGCAATTTTAAGAGTGCTGCATCCCTCTGCAAGATATCTCACTATTTTTGACTTTTCTGAGCCTGTCAAGTCCTTCTTTTGACCCATTTTGCCAAAGGAAAGGAAGTTGCCTAATAATTATGCACACCTGATATAGGGTGTTGATGTCATTAGACCACACCCCTTCTCATTACAGAGATGCACATCACTTAATATGCTTAATTGGTAGTAGGCTTTCGAGCCTATACAGCTTGGAGTAAGACAACATGTATAAAGAGGATGATGTGGTCAAAATACTCATTTGCCTAATAATTCTGCACTCCCTGTAAACAGGAGGTGTCAGTGTATGGGGAAAGTAGTTTGTCCAATTTTCTGGCACCAAAAAAAAAATGGGTAAAGAAGTTGGCAGAAAAGAATCGTATATATGGGATGTTCTGATACCCCCGAGTCCCACTGCATTGTTGAGGATCTGCTACTTGCAGTCTGCTGAGTAAATGGGCGGCTGCTTTCTGGGATACACACAGTTCCCAGAAGGCAGCGGGATCGGATGAGGAAGAAGACCTGCCGCGGTATGGGAAGAGGCAGATTAGGAACTTCCACATAGCAACAGCCCTTTCTGGCAAGTAAAAATATATATATTTTGGCTTGATTTTTTTTTTTTTTGGGGTGGTGGAACTCCACTTTAACCACTTACCCCCCGGACCATATTGCTGCCCAAAGACCAGAGTACTTTTTGCGATTCGGGACTGCGTCGCTTTAACAGACAATTGCGCGGTCGTGCGACGTGGCTCCCAAACAAAATTGGCGTCCTTTTTTTCCCACAAATAGAGCTTTCTTTTGGTGGTATTTGATCACCTCTGCGTTTTTTATTTTTTGCGCTATAAACAAAAATAGAGCGACAATTTTGAAAAAAATGAATATTTTTTACTTTTTGCTGTAATAAATATCCCCCAAAAATATATAAAAAAACATTTTTTTTCCTCAGTTTAGGCCGATACGTATTCTTCTACATATTTTTCGTAAAAAAAATCGCAATAAGCGTTTATTGATTGGTTTGCGCAAAAGTTATAGCGTTTACAAAATAGGGGGTATTTTTATGGCATTTTTATTAATATTTTTTTTACTAGTAATGGCGGCGATCAGCGATTTTTTTTTTCGGTATTGCGACATTATGGCGGACACTTCGGACATTTTTGACACATTTTTGGGACCATTGGCATTTTTATAGCGATCAGTGCTATAAAAATGCATTAGATTACTATAAAAATGCCACTGGCAGTGAAGGGGTTAACACTAGGGGGCGGGGAAGGGGTTAAGTATGCCTGGGTGTGTTCTTACTGTGGGGGGGGGGTGGTGGCCTCACTAGGGGAAACACTGATTTTCTGTTCATACATTGTATGAACAGAAAATCAGCATTTCCCCTGCTGACAGGAACGAGAGCTGTGTGTTTACACACACAGCTCCCGTTCCCCGCTCTGTACCGAGCGATCGCGTGTGCCCGGCGGCGATCGCGCCCGCCGGGCACACGCACGGGAGTCGGGGGCGAGCGGGGAGCGCGCGCCACCGGCGGCGCGCACGCGCCCCCTAGTGGCGGCTATACGATAGGACGTATAGCTACGGGCTCTCGCCCAGGAGAGCCGACCTGCCGCCGTATAATGACGGTGCGCGGTCGGCTAGTGGTTAATAAAAGAAAACCTATCCATGTATAGCACTACCCCTGAAGGAGCTGCTGGTTGGATTTGGGCGGCATGTTACCTCTGCCATCTAGGGCACTTGAGAGCTGCAGTAAAGTCAATGTCTTTTCTGTGCTTTTATTACCCAGCCGGGTAAAAACGATAAACAGTGGAAAGGTGAAAGGATAGTAAAATAGAGGACAGTAGATTCTGGTGTAACTGCATATGGGAAACAGTCCTGCTTCCAATGACATCTGTACAGGCCTCTCTCACCAGCCTGGCAGCCAGAGTGTCACTCGGATGAATAGGATTAAGTCTCTGCCACAGACCCTCCTGAAGATTGGAAACAATTTCGGTCCAAAATCCCTCTTGACTGGATTCAGCACCCGGTTCTCCTTCGCATAGCTTTGGTTAAATCAGCAACTGATAGGTGACCTGCGTCCACCCTCTCAGAACCCAAGTGTGCTCTGATGAATGGACAGGCCTCTCCTGAAACACATTGTTCTAGGTATCCCCAGGACAGGCTCCTCATCAGGCGGCTTCCTCCAATTGGACGTACAGCCCAGGACCATCTGGCAAATTGGGGACCCAGTCAACTCGCTGGATCCACAATCTGAATAAATGCGCTCCGGACCAACGTTGTCCCGGAGCCAGGAACACTGCCACGCACACTCCCCGGCCAGGAGGGCCACACACACGGGTGGGGGGGGTCGGGGTTGTGCGCTGACTGCCCAGCTCAAGGGCGGGAACACAGCAACCCCCGAACCAATGGCGTCTGCCTTTTACCCCTTCCCAGCATGCACATCGAGGCAATCAACCCTCCTGATTGGCTGTTGGGAATAGATATTCAACTATACTTGACCCTACTGCTGCCACCTGTCGGCCTGGGGTGGAACTCAGAACCAAGACGACAGTATGCACAAACGGTACAGCCAAACTGAAACAGAGGCCCAGAATTTAACCAAATAACAGGTTCAGATACAACTACCTCTCTGAACTCCCTCTAAATTTACTGTAGCACCGACTCTGAAAAGAGCCAGGCGCTACACATGAATTTATTTTGTAGAGAAATCACTTTGAAAAACACCCCCTAGCATTTCTGACTGTGGCCATCTTGAGTAAGGGCAAATGATTCATGTAGCACTTCCTGGAATTCATCTGACCTTAGCTCAGGCATGCAGGAAGGAGTTGAGAAAACCCCATCTCCTCCCCTCCCTTCCTCCTCTCCCTCTCATCTCCCTCTCCCTCTCCCTCTCCCTCTCCCTCTCCTCCTCTCCCCCTCTCCTCCTCTCCTCCTCTCCCCCTCTCCTCCTCCTCTCCCCCTCTCCCTCTCCTCCTCTCCCCCTCTCCCTCTCCTCCTCTCCCCCTCTCCCCCTCTCCCTCTCCTCCTCTCCTCCTCTCCTCCTCTCCCCCTCTCCCTCTCCTCCTCTCCTCCTCTCCCCCTCTCCCTCTCCTCCCCTCCCTCTCCTCCCCTCCCTCTCCCCCTCTCCCTCTCCTCCCCTCTCCCCCTCTCCCTCTCCTCCCCTCTCCCTCTCCTCCCCTCCCTCTCCTCCTCTCCCTCTCCTCCTCTCCCTCTCCTCCTCTCCCTCTCCTCCCCTCCCTCTCCTCCTCTCCCTCTCCTCCTCTCCCTCTCCTCCTCTCCCTCTCCTCCTCTCCCTCTCCTCCTCTCCCTCTCCTCCTCTCCCTCTCCTCCTCTCCCTCTCCTCCTCTCCCTCTCCTCCTCTCCCTCTCCTCCTCTCCCTCTCCTCCTCTCCCTCTCCTCCTCTCCCTCTCCTCCTCTCCCTCTCCTCCTCTCCTCTCCTTCTCTCCTGAAGACTCTTGGGATGTATGACCTCATTTGACTAGGCAAAATAACAGGAAGAAATGTGAGCGAGGTTAAAACAAGTAAATATGACATACTTTCCTATCAATTGACTAATGCTAGCAGTATGAGGATTAAAATAATCAATGTGGTTTGGGAGAGTGAATTTCCACTTTAATTTCTTGAATTTACTTTGCTGTTTTCAGTCCGAACTATGAAAGTTACAACTATGTCGGTGTCCCCCCCCCCCTTTTTTTTTTTTTTTGTGCTTTATTCACAACATGGCACTGGTGTGTGATGCATTGTGGCAAATTGCAGACATTCTGCTTTTTCCCGCAGTGTATGGGATAGCACTGCAGGTCAGAGCATGGCACTGCTTTGCAGTGTCCTTAATGGAGTGAACGTTTTGTGCTGTGCATGTGCAATAAGATTTAAAAAATATATAAACCATGTTGTGTTTGTCAAACATAAGACACCACTAGTTGCATGGAGCTAGTGTGAACGGGCCCAAAAATGTCTGGTAAATGCTAAAATGTGGACTCGGATTGTATGCTTGCTGAATGTACATTCTAGTTTAAATTTAAAACATTCTGTTCTCGTATAAGAAGTCATGCTAGAGTGTTGACTTCAAACTGAAATAGTTAACAGGATGTGCAGTTTGGCACATAATTTCATCTTTTATATCAAACTAATGACAAAACTTTGTATTTTGTTTATTCCAAACACTCTGAGATGAGGCAAAGGATCATTTCTTTGTACTGCCATGACCCAGATGTTCTTTCTCTGAGATGTTCCCGCTACGTGCAGGGAATATTCAGAGTGCTGGGGTTGTGACACACAAGTACCTGGATTGATTGATGGAATGGAAAAGTCTGTTGAAGACCGTTAGATGAGCATAATGGCTGCTGTGTCTATAACTGCTTATGTTTAGAAGTGGGAAGGACTGCAAGTTGTCCACTGCGGAAGAGAGAAACGGTTCAAATGTTGCTAATTACTTGAGTGGGAAAACATGTTTACTAGTTTACAAGTACATTTTGTTCTGTCCACTTTTCTTTATATATTTTAAATGCTCCTAAGGGAAATATGGAGGCTGATCTGTCATGCTGATTCCCTGACTTCATTGACCCACAACGAGTACACATATCGGGAAAGTCACCGGCTCCTAGGGGCATACCTGGGAAGTACTCAAATAAGACCCTAACAGCGGGAAGCTCAATATTGGGCCCCTTTCATGTTTTTTTTTTTTTTGCATAGATTTGCAAATCGATGGGTGGGGGGATTTAACCACTTGCCAACCAGGCCAATTCTGACATTTTATTATATATATATTCATTTTATATTACATTACACACAGTGAGGGAAATAAGTATTTGATCCCCTGCTGATGTATGTTCACTGACAAAGAATATAATTCTTCTTCGGTCTGTAATTTAATGGTAGGTTTATTTTAACAGTGAGAGACGGAATAACCACAAATATCCAAAACGCTTTTCTAAATTGACTTGCATTTTAATGAATGAAATAAACATTTGACTTGGTGGCAAAACCCGTGTTGGCAATTCGAGGTCAGACGTTTCTTGTAGCTGCCCACTAGGTTTGCAAACATCTCAGGTGGGATTTTGTCCCTCTCCTTTTTGCAGATCCTCTCCAAGTCATTAAGGTTTTGAGGCTGACGTTTAGTAACTCAAACTTTTAGCCCCCTCCACATATTTTCTATGGGATTAAGGTATGTAGACTGGATAGGCCACTCCAGGACCTTAATTTTCTTCTTAAACCACTCCTTTGTTGCCTTGGTCGTGTGTTTTAGGTCATTGTCATGCTGGAATACCCATCCATGACCCATTTTCAATGCCCTGGCATTCCTCCTATTTCAAACACGGCAAGTTGAGATGATGCTAAAGAGCTTGATAGTCTCATCTGACTATAAGGCTACTTTCATACTGAAGCGTTGTGCCGTCAGCGGTAAAGCGGCGCTTTACCAATGTTTTTGCAGCGCTATTCGGCTGCTGGCTGTTTTGTTGGTGGTTCGGCAAGGCTGCCCATTGATTTCAATGGGCAGGGGCGCTTTAGGGGCAGTGTATACACCACTCCTACAGCGCCTCAGAGATGCGGCTGGCAGGACTTTTTTGAGTATCCTGCTAGCGCACCGCTTCAGTGTGAAAGCCCTCTGGCTTTCACACTGGAGTGAGAGAGACGCTATGTTTAGCTCTATAGCGCCTGCAGAGCGAAATTAGCCCAACACTTTCACCCAGTTTGCCTCTGAATCATTCAGATGGTCATTGGCAAACTTCAGACATGACTGTTCTCTCTGTAAGGCCTATAATTCCAAATGTGTTGTGATGCTGCACCATTGGAAAACTTGTAACTTGCATGTATGCATTATCTGTAAATGATTTCTGGAAATGTGCACTTATTTCAATAAACCTTTCCAGATTAAAAGAAAAAAAAATTATTTGGGATTCTACAGGCAAAATTTTCCAAGAAGAAAGTAGATGGCCATCTTTCAGAATTGGGGGTAGTTGGAGGCTAAGCTAGTTGTGCCACTCCCTAAAGTTGCTAGTACCCGTTGTCATGGTGCATCTCTCTCTACCCATCAATATCCTCAAAGAACACATGGGCAGAGAAGAATGCACCGTGATCCACAGCATCTTCAGCTAACTGTATTGTGAGAGATAAGTAAAAGTAATAAGTGAGAAAATTCAATGCGCTACTGTGAGTATACAGTTATGATAATAAAGCAGTGATAATAAAATATGCAAAGTGTATCTGAGGCAGCTATATCTAAGGGTGTTCACATAACACAAAAATCAAATATACATAAATGGGTGATAAGCGCTTCAAATATGTGACTAAATTCACAACAAAGGATAATACCAATAATAGGTGCACAAACACTGCATGCGCCCATTCATGTTTGTTTTACCATTTGGTGCAATAAAACCTTTTGAGCTTCAACTCACTACACCATTGGAGGCACTTTTTCTTTTCTCCCTCCCTCATCCCACCTCTAACTCTGGATCACGGAGCCTGGAATATTGGAGATACCCAGCAGCTGGAGCAGTTGGAGTGACTAACACTGGGAGAGGCAATAACATCACGCTGTAGAGACAACACTATATGTCTATATATAGCACCTTGCAGGTAAGGGCACTATATTAACTATGAGGATAGTCCACCATCCTTCTGAGGGAAGAGAGCAGAGGCTCAGAAGTTTAAAACATCTGATTCACCTTGTTTATAGACTGTCTGTCATATTTTGAACTTTTAATCATCCATTCATTTATTTATTTTTTACATCTTCACTCATTCGCACTTTAGTGCTTTTGGACACCTCCAGTTGCACAGAGGTCCATGTTTGTACCATTCAAGGTCTCTACTCCTTGTGCAATTCTTGGTATATATTTTTAGTTTGGTATCTTTTTCACCAACAACAGTCCAGTCACTTATTGTGTTTGTGCACCTATTATTGGCATTATCCTTTGTTGTGAATTTAGTCACATATTTGAAGCGCTTATCACCCATTTATGTATAAGTAAAAGTAATGCTTTGGGGCATTTATTTTTTAAGGGCATCCATCTTTTAATGATCCTAAATTTGAGTCTGTGATAATGGCAGGTCAGAGAGGCACATAGTTCACAAATATCCCCTTTTTTCTTTTGTCCACTGGAACAAAAGGTATTATGTTAAGTGGTCTTTCTTTTAGCATGGTCGCAGTGTTTTATGCATAGTGTTTGGAGTTTAGGGGCTAGTTTACACTTCAAAACATGGCTTCGGACAGGCTTTGTTAACGCTCTCTGAACACCAGTCAAAGCTCCTGTAACTAAATAAAATGGCTAGCTTACAGTCCTGTTTACACCTTGCTTTTGATTGGGGCTTTGGGCAAGCTTTGCCATATACTTCTATTTGAAGCAGAACTAAAGCGATATGGGGTATAATTTTTGAAGCAAATGCAAGGTGTAAACAGGACTCTAAGGGCTCATTTACACTTGCTTTGGCTTCAACATGGATTCGGACACGTTTTGTTAAAGCTCTCTGAACGCCAGTCAAAGCTCCTGTCACTAAATAAAATGGTTAGCTTACAGTCCTGTTTTACACCTGCGTTTGCTTCAGCTTTGCTTCCAAAATATACCCTATGTACCTTCAGTGGTGCTTTGAAGCATATTCAAAGCCTCTATAGAAGTCTATGGCAAAGCTCCAAGCAAAAGCAAGGTGTAAACAGGACTGTAAGCTAACCATTGTATTTTCTTCTTCCCATTACCCTCCCTGTCTGTATATAGATAATACTGTATGGGTATCAGATCACCTTGCGACATAATCGTCCTCTAGTCGTCCTGGATGACCTGATATATGATAGACTGACTTCCGAATCCTCTACCCATCTAACACATCCACATAGCCGCGATTGGCTAATGCTTTTGCAGTTTGTTAGGTGGTTTCTATTGGACCAAACACCATACTCTTCGATGTAAACCTCAGTGGGCCCCTTCCCGCCCACAGCGAGTTCCCTTTTAGGGGTGGGCGGCAGTTGGGTTGAACCTCCAAAGGTCTTAGGCTCTACCACACATGATGTAGAATTTGTTACCCCTTTCTTTCTATATTATATGTTCACTGACCAGCGTGCACCGGGTTTTCGGCCCATTTTCTCCCCTTTAGCGTTATGATGTAACGTCATTCCATATTCTCTGATACTGTTTGTCGCTTACTTGACTTGTTATGTATTCTTGGATGTGTAGCTACTGACGACACTCTGTGTACTGTCGATTCAGCTGTATGTACACTTAATATAATTCAATAAAAAACTTTGATAAAAAAAAAAAGGAAAAAAAACATTGTATTTAGTAATGGGAGCTTTGATTGGTGTTCAGAGAGCTTTAACAAAGCGTGTCAAACAATGTTTTTGAAGCAAGTGTAAACTAGCCCTAAGCTAACCATTTTGTGTGGCGTGTCTGAAGCCTTGTTTTGAAGTGTAAACTAGCCGTTAATGTGTGAACCCGAAGCAAGTGTAAATGAGCCCTAAGGGCTCTTTTACACGGGACGTAATCCGCCCCTTGAACCTTTGCTTGCTCAGCGGGGATTGCTCCGCTGAGCTGGCGGATGACCGCCCTGTCAGATCTCCACTCTCCCCTATGGGGAGGATCGGATGAACACTTACCTAATCCGATCCGCAGACGGATGGAAAAAATAGGGTTTTCCGTCTGCAGAATCGGAGGATTGGGGACCCGCATGAGATCAGGTGTCAGCGGATGTTCATCTGCTGACACCCGCTATCTTCTCATAGGGATCAATGCATGTCCCTTTTTCATCCGCACACGGATGGATGAAAAAGCAGACATACGGTCCGCCCGTGTGAAAGAGCCCCAAGTGATTTGTCAGCAGATTTTTTTTTTTTTTTCGATAAGCATAAATTTGTGGGTAAAAATAAACTGTATTTGTGTTTTTTAATTGCACACTTCATTACCTGTAAGTTGTTGGGGTTTACCATAGTTTATAAACTGTAGTGCAAGCTGTCAGTTTGATGGGAATTTAATTATTTTTGCGGTTTGATGTGGGGGGGGGGGGGTGGTAAAAGAATCCTCCCATGAAAAACAATGGCCCTGCGTGGCCGCGTTCTTCTTCTTTTTTTTTTTTTTTTTTTTGTGGCAAGATGGAAGTTTCTGCATGCTTTTTATTTTATTTCCAAAATTGGAAGAAAGCTTTTGTTCATGACAATGGGTGAAATACTGTTCGTTTTTTCTTTGATGCCTATTTATTTATAAATTTCGGGCCTGGGTGGTGAGAGGTTCAGAGACCTGATCGCAGGAGATTTGGATAGAACTTCAGTTGGCAGTATCTTTTTAGATGTACGAGTTTTTACTGTGACATAATCTCTGCTCATGCATAATTTTTCTGTTTAAATGATCCGTGTTTGTAACATGTATGTTTGTGTGTATAACAATGCAATACAAGTCCATGCTAGTTTAGTTTTCCAGAAGACACTAGGATATGATTTGCTGCTTTCAAACTGCGAAAAGGTTTGGCAATCCTCTGACACTATTCTTTGGCTCCTTTGTCTTCTATCGCCTTGTATCCTCCTTTTTTGCTGCTAGGTTTCTGAATAAACTTGCTAGACCAGCCCCCGCAGTGAACCCTGTAGAGATCAGTCATGTAGGGATTTCTCACAGGATTGCAGCATATGAAGGGTGTGTCTTGGAAGTGGCGTTCTTTTAATGAAGTTATCTCATGGACTGAACCTTGAAAGCTTTTGTGTGAGCTTCAGGCAATTGTGGCCATCATCCAAAACCTTCTTTTATTCTTTTATAGGGCGCAAACTATTTTTCTTCTACTAATGTTCCGTTTGGAAGACGTTGAACACTCCAGCAGTGCATTGTTGGAGTGCCGTTCTGGTCGATACGAGTTTTTTGTGCCTGAAACCATTGTCAGAAATGTGAAAAGTGAGGTTTACCTGTGTCTGATATTAGTTGGCACCGATTGAGGAAAGATACAAGGAAGCATAAACCTTATGATGTCTCTCAAACAATGGCTTGCTCCTGTGCTTGCAGGACAACATATTAGCCATTGCATACAATGCAATTTTGTCCAAAATGTAAGTCCCCCTCTATTACAGTTGTGAATAGTAGCAGTGGGCTGACTTATATTTGTTGCATTCCTTTGTATTTATTGCATTCCTTTCTAAGCTCTATCAGTAAAATACTTTGTTTTCACATGGCCATCGCATGTGTGATCTGATATGATGATTTTAGTTGCAGTACATTGCCCTTGTGATCAAGTCATAATGCAGAGTTGTTGTGTACAGTAGGCTTTGATTTGGTTGCTGAGCAGTGCGCTTGTTACTTGATGACCACAGAGCAAACGCATCCTAATCTTTTCCATAGGGAATCGCAGGGAGTGTCGTCTTGTTGGTCCCAAACACTTGACTGCTTCACAGAAATGTCTACTTCTATATTTGATTCTTGTAGCCTTGGACACCTACATCAATATGCCAGATCATACAGTCTGTGCAGACCACATTCTGACCACTGCATTGTCAGGCTGCCAGATATTGGGGGGGGCAGGAGATGTAAATTTTGCTTGGGAAGAAACTTGGCCGCATATGAACTCGCACATAAACTGCCTGTCCTTACTGACAGATTAGCCTAGCATGGTTAATTTCTGTGCCATGACTTATGATTTTGACCTCATTCATCTGGAACAAAAAAAATTCTGTGGCAGTCAGTACAGTCAGAGCTAGGTTTATAAAGGAGCAAAAAACCTGCATATTCCCCTTCACCTCCATGCAGCAGCATCGTTCTGCTCTGTCTTCTCATGGGAGGGGGTGGGCAAAGCTGGCTTTGGCTCTCAGCCGTGCACCGAGAGGTAGAGCTAGCTGCCAATCGGCCAGTTGCATCCTGACAATTATTGTTGGGATCCTTTCAGAACCTGAAAGGTGATGCCTATAGTACGCTATTAGCTAAGTTGGGGTCACAGGAGGACAAGAGTATGTGTACTCCTGTGACCCAGAGGAGAAGTATGGCCAAAAACGCATTGGCTGTACTTGTTAATGTTTACATCACCAAGTATGCTCGGCTTTAAGTGACATGTAAATGTAGATGACATTTGAGCCATCTCCTGGAAAGTAGCCTATAATTTTAATTGTATGCCAGATTGGTAACACTGGTGTTGATTTACTAAAGCTGGAGTGTTCAATATGGTGCCCCTGTGCGTGGTAGCCAATCGGCTTCTAACATCAGGGGAAAAAAAAAGGGGTTAAAAGCGCCCATTTTGCGGCGCTTTCAAATTGCTTTTTAGCAGCTTTGGAAGCGCTGCCTATTCGTTGCAATGGCCAGGGCATTTTAGGAGTGCTAAATGCAGCGCTCCCAACCCACCCCAAAGATGCCGCTTGCAGGACTTCAGGTGCTTAGCACAGGCTATTTCTAGTGCTAAAGAGCCTGAAAACCACCCAGTGTGAAAAGGGCTCTTAAGCTTTGACAAGAAGTCCGCAGAGCTGCACCAGATTTTTCACTCTCCAATTTTAGCAAATCAACCCCCACTATCTCTTGGTTCTCGGTTTACACTTTTCAAGTTCTGCTTTAGCTGATGCGAGCCTCGGCTGAAAGATAATAAATGTATTGTTCGTACTTCTTAAACCCTTTTTTTTTTTTCTTGTGGGCTGGGCTTGTTGGCAGTTCTCGGTTGCTTTATTGTTGCCCACCCTACAGTTTTACTGCTTGGGTACGTCCCATGGTCTGCGACTACCAGTCCTGTATTGTATGATTAGGATAATAGGCATAACTCCTTTTCACTTATTTCGGAGTACAGAACATCTCCTTCCCCATCTTTCTTGAGCCTCATGTAGTTGGTGGGGTTATGTGGGTACGCTTAAAGTGGAGGTTCCATCAAAAAAACAATTTTGCTTTAAACTGTAGCTTACGACTAAAAAAGAAAAAAAAAAAATTTTTTTTTTTACGCATCTGGAAATGCCTGTTGCTATGCAGTCCCACGAAATCTGCCTTTGAAACCACCTAGGATTCTGACATCTCCCTCTAATGCTCCTGGGAAATGTGTGTCATTTCCCAGGATGCAGTGCACTATCTAATTATCACTCCCCATCCAAGACTTCCAGGAAGTAAGTGCCTGTAGGCTTCACAATGCCCACAAGCAAAATGACAACGGTGTAGATATAGTTTTATAAACGATCTTTTTTGAATATCTATGCGGACCGGCGGCGGATTGTAAAATAGTAAGTGACCAGATTTATATTATAAAAACGCAGGATGAAAGGACATACATTTAAAAAATGCTAATTGTGGTTGGTACTCCGATTTAAGGGGAGGCCCGAGCAAAACATTTTTTGCCAGTGACCTGCAGGTAGCAGCATATAACCCCATGGTCTATAGATGCCAGTCCTGTACTGTACTCAAAGTTGAGGAATTTTACAGGTAGGTGAAAATTCCTATTTTGCAGTCTACATATAGTAGAAATATGTGCCAGTGCTCTATCCAGCAAATCCCATGCAGTTGGCTTAGCATAAGGTAACGAAACTCAAGCAAGCTTGTGGTATTAGCCATGTGGGTTGTACTCGTGTTCTTAACAGTTCACTGCCCCCATTGCTGGTGTAATTGAATTTTTGTCAGCAAGTTCATTGTTCCTTCAGAGGATTCAGCCAATTCTCTTTTAATAGCCGTGCACTGAAACAGGCTTCTAAACAGGACCGGCATGTACATTCAGAGCAACCTCCAGCTTGCTGCAACCTGCACAAATCCTAAGAAGAAAGTACATTTGATACAGTTCAAGCAGGATTTGGTTACAGTCATGCAAGTGATTGCCAAGTGCGATTTAGCTTCAGACTGAACCGTTTCTGTTGCCTTATTGACGATATAACTATTTTATAAATTGTTTGGACTCCCAAATATGTAGATAAGTGACTGTAACTTTTCCTTACTACTTGAAGGACTTCTGTCATTTAAAAGAAAACTGTGAATTGGGGATTATTCACTCAGGTGGCATGGGGGCGGTAAAAGCATGTGGCTGAGCTGCAGTTTTACTGCCCAGTTCCTTACCTAAACAATAGTGTAAAAAAAATATATATATAAAGGAAACCCATAGCCCCTTTAAAAAAAAAAAAAAAGGGTCCCTGCAAAAAGAAGCTGCTGGCTTTTAATAAACAGTCACTCGCCTGTCCCAGTATCCACCCGAGCCATTCCTTCCCTCGCTGCTCTGTGCCTGGTCGACTGTGGTTATCTGGTTGTGACAGCTTGTGGCTTCACAGCTGGGTGCCCACTATGCATGTACAAGCCACTCTTGCACATTGTGAATTGTCCCCCAGTATTCTGGGACCTGTAACGTGTCGCAGAAGACTGCAGGGAGGGAGGGCTAGAGGAGAACTTCTGTTCGGATTACCTAGGCAATCCCTTGCGGAAATGGGAGAGGGTACCTGTCAAAACCAGGCACTGTCCCCTCTGCAAAAAAAGTGCCATTTTAGTGAAAGCGGGGCACAAGGCTGCAACACAGGACTTCCCCTTTTGGGTAGCTCTGCTTTAAAGTGTATGTAAGCCCTAACATTTGCTGATTTATTTTTTTTTATTTTTTTTTTCGTTTATTTAAATACACCATTGGAAGCATGTTGGAGAATGTGTGGGTTTGAGTACAGTGCCTTGAAAAAGTATTCATACCCCTTACATTTTGTCATGTTACAACCAAAAACAAGTATTTTATGTGGCACATAATTGTGAAGTGGAAGGAAAATTATTAAATAGTTTTCAAATATTTTTGCAAATATGTGAAGTGTTTTTGTATTCTGCCGCCTTTTCTCTGAAACCCCTACTAAAATCTAGTGGAACCAATTTCCTTAAGTGACTTAATTGGTAAATCAAGTCCACCTGACCTGTACTAGTGTACAAACAGCATCACTAAGGCCAAGGAACACACCAGATAGGTCAGGGAGCTCTGTTCAATCCATCATCCGAAAATGGCGCAACTGCAAACCTACCAAGACATGGCTGTCTGCCTAAACTAGCAGGCTGGGCAAGGAGAGCATTAATCGGAGAAGCAGAGGCCCATGGTAACTTTGGAGGAGATGCACAGATCCACAGCTCAGGTGGGAAAATTATGTCCAGAGTGACAAGAAGGCGGCCAGAAGTTCCGTTTGCCGTTTGCGAGAAGCCATATGGAAGAGGGTACTCGGGTTAGATGAGACCAAATGTTTAACTTTTTGGCCTAAAAGCAAAACGCTGCGTGGTGGAAAACTAACACTGAACATTACCCTGAACACACCATCTCCACCGATGGTGGCAGCATCATGTCGTGGGATGCTTATTCTCAGCAGCGACATGGAAGCTGGTCAGAGTTGATTGGAAGATGAATTGAACCAAATACAGGACAATCTTAGAAGAAAACATGTTGGAGTGCAAAAGACTTGAGACTGGGCGGTGGTTCACCTTCCAGCAGGACAGCAACCCTAAACATACAGCCAGAGCTACAATGGAATGGATTAGATCAAAGCATATTCATGTGTTAGAATGGCCCAGTCAAAGTCCAGAACTAAATTCAATTGAGACTCTGTGGCAAGACTTGAAAATTGCTGTTCAGACGCTCTCCATCCAATCTGACAGAGCTTGAGCTATTTTGCAAAGAAGAATCGGAAAGAATTTCACACTCTAGATGTGCAAAGCTGGTAGAGACACCCCCAAAAAGACTTGCATCTGTAATTGCAGCAAAATGTGGTTCTATAAAGTATTGATTTGGGGGGGCTGAATACAAATGCACACCACACTTTTCACATTTGTAAAAAAAAAATTGAAAACCATTTATAATTTTCCTTCCACTTGAAAATTACCGTATTTATCGTGGTATAACGCGCTCCTGCGTATACCGCGCACCCCTAAAGTGGCCCCCAATCCTGTGGATTTTTTTTTTTTGTACTTGGTTTTGGTGTCTTGCGCTGCGTCCATCGGCGGCCTCGTCGGGTCCGGCGTCCTTCTGCGGCTTCGGGTGTCCTCTTCTGCGGCTTCGGGTGTCCTCTTCTGCGGCTTCGGGTGTCCTCTTCTGCGGCTTCGGGTGTCCTCTTCTGCGGCTTCGGGTGTCCTCTTCGGCGGCTTCGGGTGTCCTCTTCGGCGGCTTCGGGTGTCCTCTTCGGCGGCTTCGGGTGTCCTCTTCGGCGGCTTCGGGTGTCCTCTTCGGCGGCTTCGGGTGTCCTCTTCGGCGGCTTCGGGTGTCCTCTTCGGCGGCGTCGGGCGTCCTCTTCGGCGGCGTCGGGCGTCCTTCTGCGGCGTCCTCCCCGCTCGTTTCCCGTGCCGACATATACAGAGCGCAGTACACTCGTGTATTGTCTGCAATGCTCGGCTACCTGCGCTGACGTCCTGTACGTCCAGGACGTGAGTGCGGAAGGAGCCGAGACTGCCCGACTATACCAGAGTGTACTGCGCTCGGTATATGTCGGCGCAGTATTCAAAACTCAGCGCGGGAAAGCGGCATATAAATACGGTATGTGCCACTTTATGTTGGTCTGTCAGGTAAAATCTTAATAAAATACATTTTGGTTGTAACATGACAAAATGTGGAAAATTTTGTAATTAAGCAAATCGGCAAAGTCATAGAGAAGTCTGAAATCCTATCCGCACACTTTTTTTTCAGGTCACTGAAGCAAAAGGGTCGGTGTGACAACCAGGCAACCAGCATTTCTTAATGAGGAGAGTAGCTGCAGTTTCTGTGCCTTTCTAATCCCGAAGGGTTTGCTTTCAGGTAACATGTTGTCCTTTTTTGATGTATTGTATTTTGTATTTTTTTTTTCTTTTTTAATATAATGGCAAAGTTTTCTGAGCATTAGGAGGAAATGGTTATTGCTTGTAGAATTCCTGCATTTCCTTTCTTAGCTGAACACATTTGTGTGTTTTTACACTCTGATCTAGACGGAAATGACACTTGCTGTGAGCTAGGCTCTGCACACCATTGTGTGTATCAAACCTAATAAACGAAAAAGATTTTATAATATATATATATATATATATATATATATATATATATATATATATATATATATATATATATATATGCCTTGCGAAAGTATTCGGCCCCCTTGAACTTTGCGACCTTTTGCCACATTTCAGGCTTCAAACATAGATATAAAACTGTCATTTTATTTTTTTGAAGAATAATCAACAAGTGGGACACAATCATGAAGTGGAATGAAATTTATTGGATATTTCAAACTTTTTTAACAAATAAGAAACTGAAAAATTGGGCGTGCAAAATTATTCAGCCACCTTAAGTTAATACTTTGTAGCGCCACCTTTTGCTGCGATTACAGCTGTAAGTCGCTTGGGGTATGTCTATCAGTTTTGCACATCGAGAGATTGACATTTTTGCCCATTCCTCCTTGCAAAACAGCTCGAGCTCAGTGAGGTTGGATGGAGAGCATTTGTGAACAGCAGTTTTCAGTTCTTTCCACAGATTCTCGATTGGATTCAGGTCTGGACTTTGACTTGGCCATTCTAACACCTGGATATGTTTATTTGTGAACCATTCCATTGTAGATTTTGCTTTATGTTTTGGATCATTGTCTTGTTGGAAGACAAATCTCCGTCCCAGTCTCAGGTCTTTTGCAGACTCCATCAGGTTTTCTTCCAGAATGGTCCTGTATTTGGCTCCATCCATCAATTTTAACCATCTTCCCTGTCCCTGCTGAAGAAAAGCAGGCCCAAACCATGATGCTGCCACCACCATGTTTGACAGTGGGGATGGTGTGTTCAGGGTGATGAGCTGTGTTGCTTTTACGCCAAACATAACGTTTTGCATTGTTGCCAAAAAGTTCGATTTTGGTTTCATCTGACCAGAGCACCTTCTTCCACATGTTTGGTGTGTCTCCCAGGTGGCTTGTGGCAAACTTTAAACTGCACTTTTTATGGATATCTTTAATAAATGGCTTTCTTCTTGCCACTCTTCCATAAAGGCCAGATTTGTGCAGTATATGACTGATTGTTGTCCTATGGACAGAGTCTCCTACCTCAGCTGTAGATCTCTGCAGTTCATCCAGAGTGATCATGGGCCTCTTGGCTGCATCTCTGATCAGTCTTCTCCTTGTGTGAGCTGAAAGTTTAGAGGGACGGCCAGGTCTTCGTAGATTTGCAGTGGTCTGATACTCCGTCCATTTCAATATTATCGCTTGCACAGTGCTCCTTGGGATGTTTAAAGCTTGGGAAATCTTTTTGTATCCAAATTCAGCTTTAAACTTCTCCAACAGTACCTCGGACCTGCCTGGTGTGTTCCTTGTTCTTCATGATGCTCTCTGCGCTTTAAACAGACCTCTGAGACTATCACAGTGCAGGTGCATTTATACGGAGACTTGATTACACACAAGTGGATTATATTTATCATCATTAGTCATTTAGGTCAACATTGGATCATTCAGAGATCCTCACTGAACTTCTGGAGAGAGTTTGCTGCACTGAAAGTAAAGGGGCTGAATAATTTTGCACACCCAATTTTTCAGTTTTTTATTTGTTAAAAAAGTTTGAAATATCCAATAAATTATGTTCCACTTCATGATTGTGTCCCACTTGTTTCTTAAAAAAAAAAAATAGTTTTATATCTTTATGTTTGAAGCCTGAAATGTGGCAGAAGGTCGCAAAGTTCAAGGGGGCCGAATACTTTCGCAAGGCACTGTATATATTTCGCTCACTGTACACTCTGTCACCATCGACATTGATAACAACTGACAATGACTAATGCGAATGATTTTCTGTCCTGTTGGAAGATCACTACGTCCAATATCTGACTGTTTTTTAGAGGTCGTTTGGCAGTCATTTTTGCACACTTGACTAATCCATTTTATATGAAAGTTAGGAGAGTCCGTTTTAGATTGGGAAAATAATGGTCAGCAACTAAAACACTTTAGCAAATTTGGGGGGTGGATTCAAATAATATTGTTGGCCTTTTTAGTCACAGTGACCCAAAAAAAGACTGAAGTTGGGTTTGTAGGTAAATCTGTGTCCTAACATTCTTTAAACAATTCGGCTCCCCTACTCTTTTCTACCAGAGCACCTGCTGTACGCTCACATTAGAGGTTAGACTGCAGAGTCACTGCTGGGATGTAAAGCAGGGTAAGGGCATGTGTTGATGGATATTTGTTCAAGTGTGTGTCAGGACAACTACAGGTCATATGCCTCTGTAAATGGATTTCTCAAACTAATGCCCTCGAAACAGGCCTTTAGACGAGTTGCTCAGAGAATCACCTGCAGTGCTTCTGTGGTGAATTTGAGCATGAATTTCTCCAGTGGCTGCAGATGGTCAGGTAATGTTTTTCAGAGTGCACATACATGTAAAGACTTCGATTTTTCCATAGCCTGGTCACGAATGAAAGTAGACCTATAGGCAAAACATCTGTGTCCCATTGTGGAGCTTTCCCTTCACTTCCTGTTCCATTGCCAAACAGGAAGTGAGAGGACTTCCATGGAAACTGCCAAGTCACCAGATATAGTACCTCCATTAGAAGGTTTCCTCTCTATTACTTTTCTGGGGACAAGCCAAAATTTGGGATTCTTTTACTTTCAATGAAAATGGTGAACAAGGGTCTGTTGTAGAGCGGTCAGGGAACAGATGCAGCATCGAACCAATGCTGCATCTACCTAGGTAAGTAAGGGTTTAAAAAAAAAAAAAAAAAGTTTAAGCTCAACTACTACAGTCTTTTTTTTTTTTTTTTCTCTGCCATTGATAAAAAAAAAACTAATTATACATGCCCAGCCATACAAGGTTAGTCCAGTGATCAACAGAACATTTGTGTAAAAACAACAAAAGATTGCCGCGCTAATGTCCAAAAACAAAACTGGATAATCCAAAAAGTGTCCATATGTGTCCAAACACACTTTCTGGAATGAAGGGTAACAAACACCTATAGTGTACTTTCCATAGTGACGTATAAAAGATGTGCCCTTACCGGATAGATACTCCATGTTATAGGAGCCTAGCAAAGCATGGATTCACACACCCAATTGAGAATCTATCCATGGAAAGCAGACGAAGATGGCATTGAAATCGGCCTTGCTGGTGATTCCTTTTTTCCTTATTCTCATGTGATATAAAAAAAGAGAGAGATCGCCACATAGTGTAAAACCATGGTATTTATTGAATGAGTCCACAAGTCCCACAAGAGTAAAACATTTCCTGGGTTAAGATTCTGCAGATCACAAACTGACGTAAGTTGAGAATAGACTCCACCCTACTAGTTTCGTCATAACTGACATCGGGTGTGTCTGTTATGATGAAACTAGTAGGGCGGAGTCTATTCTCAACTTGCCACGCCAGTTTAATCTGCAGAATCTTTCAACCCAGGACATTTTTTACTCTTCTTGGACTTGTGGACTCATTCAATAAATCCCACGGTTTTACACTGTGGCTATCTTTTATATCTCTTGCATAAAAGGAAAGACCAGCCAGGCTGATTTCAATGCAATCTTCGTCTGCTTTCCATGGGATGGATCCTTAATGGGGTGTGTGAATCCATGCTTTGATAGGCTCCGCCTCCTATAACCCGGAGTATCTATCCGGTAAGGGCACATCTTTTATACTTCACGGTGGAAGGTGCACTTTGGGTGTTTGTTATCCTTCATTCCAGGAATCACAAGGTGTGTTTGCCCCCACATCCACGTAAGGACCGTGCCTATTTTTCAGGCTCTGTGTTTTACAAGTTAAAATCTTCTTTTTTTTTTTTTTGGAAAATTACTTGGAATTCCCAAATTGTGGCATACCGACACTTATCCGTAATCTACATAGGCGTGGTTTACAAATTTCTACAGTTTACATGTTTATACTAGCAGAGGATTTGCAGTGCTTGAATTATTGCTTTTGCTTTGCCTATTGACCGACAATGTCTTAGATTGAGAAGGGTTAACACGTAGTCCTGAGAGGGAAGCTAAGGTGTCTAAAAGAGTGCATCCGATGTAAACAATATATGATAAATGAATAATGGATAAAAAAACAATGTAGATTGCACAACTCAAGTGCTCATGTGCATAAATGAAGAATGAACAAGAAGTGCCCTGAAACAAAGTCAGCCCTGTATGGACACACGTTGGGGAGGGGACAGGATGGCACGAAAGACAGTCTGTTTGTTGAGGAGGACGCTCATAACATCACCTGATACCTGTTTGGTATAAGCCTGATTATGCCTAACATAGCGTGGTGCACTGGCGCACCTGTTCTGTGTAAGTACCTCCGAAGGGGATTTATTTTGTACAATAAACTTAAAAAACGATATTGTTTTCTTCTTGCATATATCTTGAAGGGACATACTGAGGAGTCCAGGATCCCAGGAATAATTAAAAGAGCCCACAAGTGGTTCAAACGCGTGCTTTGCCTGAGCTTGGTTGCAAAGTCGCACGCTCTAAAGTGAGCGTTCACTACCTAAGAGGAGCGCCTGAGTGATTTATACCTTGGCATGTTTTGAATCACCTACTGGACCGTTTATATTTATTGAACTTTACCACCACGTTTACCAGGGACACCGCAGAAAGTCACATATATGCACCTCGATTCATAAACCTATTTTTGTATGGACTTGTGTAGCATTATCATCTGCAGCAGAGCTGGATATCACATATATGCCAAGGGCACTTTTTGTTAATGACTATATCATCTTTTTCTATATTTTTATGCACATGAGCACTTTGGAGTGAGTTGTGCAATCTACATTTTTTTTTTTTAATCTATTTATTAATTTATCATATTGTTTACATCAGATGCACCTTATAAGTATTTTTTCATATATTAATGGATGCACTTTGATATTTATACTAATAGTGTGTATCACATTTAATACTATGTGTGTGTAATATATATATATATATATATATATATATATATATATATATATATATATATATATATATATATATATATATATATATATATATATATATATATATATTTATTCGCTCTCTCGCTCTCTCTTCTTAGCGCAGTGTATTCTGTTTATGTATTTGCTTTTCGTACAATTTGAGACATGTTTCACGCTAGTTGGTTTTGCTATTACATTCTATTAAAGCCTTTAGTGGTGGTGGCTCACAGGAAACCTTTCTATCCAGTGTCTAAAAGAGAATGGGTTTGGTAGGGAGATTCTGGGGGAGGTTAAAGTGGGCATTAGATATTTCATGAGTAGAGCCCACTATTTCCATGCCTCTTATATCTGGTTGGGAACGGGCCACCTCTGCCAAGGGCTTCAGAGCCAAGACGAAGTGGTGAGCGTTGGGCAACCTTGACGGGTACCTTTCCCAATATTAAATATGGATGACTCGAATACGTAATATTTAATTTTGGCCCAAGGCGAGTCGTATAGCACTGTCATCCATCGCAAAAAATGAGGCTTTGAAACCATAATTGCGTAGCCAGGACAAAGTATCAAATGCCTTGTTCACGGAGACAGAAGCATCGATTTTTCCAAAAAGCGACTATGGGCTATACGTTGTAATTGCAGTATGTGCCGATTAGGGTCCCCTGAATGTCTTTGTGAAACAAAGCCATCTTGATCTTTCTTGACTAGACTGGGAAGGAAAGAGTTTAAGCGATTGGCCAGTATTTGTGTCAGAATTTTCATGTCTATATTAATAAGAGAGATTGGCCTAAAGTTGGCTTAAGAGTGGTCACGGTCAGGTTTAGGAAGCATCACAATATTAGCAGTTGAAAGGTCTGATGTAAAGGTCTGGCCATCTTTAACGGAATTATACATAGCTATGACATCAGCTAACTTTCTATAATAAAGTACTGTAAAGCTGTCTAGACAAGGTCGTTCGCCCACTTCCAGGTCCTTGATACATTGGCGAACCTCTGAGACATGAATATCCTGGGCCATTAGGAACACATTAGTTTCAGTCAATGTAGAGAGTGAAACATTATTCGGAAAGTTCGGTGTCACTACTACCCCCACTGGAGGGACGGGGATTGACCGAGACTGTCGTCCTAGCCATGTTCCGACACATCTAGGGAGCAGTGGCCTGTCTGAACCACGCAGCTTTTATAAGTCACATTTACAACAGAAAAATAGGCACATAATATATGCAAATGTTTGTTTAAAGGCACAACAGGAAGAAAGAACATTGGCTCAACCAAAATAGTATATTTATTCAACTAAAATTTACTACCAATGCCCTGGGGCTGCCCCCACACAAGCTGGGGGAACCCAAGGCAGAGGGCCAGTATATATTGTCGTCAAACCTACACCAGCAATGGGAATACTTAACTGTGACCATAAGGTCAATAACACTGTGGATCAAGAGAACACTGAACATCAAAGCCCGGGCCTGCCAGATGTTACCATAAAGGTAATCGGGCACATCCTGTAGCCCGTGATGAGCAAGCAGTCCTTTTTTTTTTTTTTCTTTAATTTGTAAATGTTCTTTTGGTCTGCTGTCACTTACTATGAAATCAACCCTGAAATGTTCTATGATGCCATTGTTGTGTTTTTGTCACTTCTTACTCAAATTTCATTTCTCCTCAGCAGTATTGCTTCAGTTATCTAATCTTCTATCTGCTGAGCATTGTATGCAGTTAATTGGTAGGAAAAGAGGTTTCTCTGTAAATGCCCAGTCAACCATGTAAATATTGGTGATGAAGCCTTACAAAATAAAACCAAGGGAGGTGGCATGCTTTAAAAGAGCAGGCTAATTTACTGGCACAATAGATTATTCAAGGCTTGTATCTTCTTAATAATACTAATAATAATACTAATAATAATACTAAAAAAGATGGATGAAAATTGAAGGGGTATCCATAACAACTAACTGGACACACATCCATTTGCTAATGCTGTCTGATCAGGCAGTCATCAGGACAGGAAGTGAGGGTAAATCTTCCCAAAGCAATACAAATCTGACTAAGGTTTTATTTTTGGCCCCCCTCCCCCAGTGTCTAAAGAAAAAAACAAACCAAAAAAAATTTGAGCTGTGGGTGACTGTCGGCACCACCCAGCACAATAAACACAACAGTGTAACTGATCGGATGCAGTCACTGTTCAGGTATTCAAAAACCCAAAGTAGTAGCAGCTTGTGGGAATACAATAGCCGGCAGTGGGAGATTCCTCCATGCTTTTCGTTAAAGTGGAGTTCCACCCAAAAATGGAACTTCCTCTTTTCGGAATATAATACGGGTATTTGCACCCACTTCCGGGAACGACTCCCACAGGAGTCACTCCACCCGGTGCCTTCTGGGAAACGCACTGGTCCCAGAAGACAGCGGGGACCACTGGGAAAACGCTGCGCTGCTCGCGCAGTAGGGAACTGGGCAGTGAAGCTGCAAGGCGGGAGGAGAGAATTTTACTGGTTTCTCCTTGTTCAGGGAAATCTTAAAGAATAAGTTCACCTTTACAACAAATAAATGCACATTTTTTTTTTGTGCAGTTTTAAAAAAATGCTATCATTTTCTTTTTGTTAGGAGCCAGTAAGTGAGTCAGCAGTTAATGGGTGTAATGCCACGGTCCAGCAGACGGTCTGCCTGTACCTCCAATACAGGCAGGCAGTTACTCTGGCAGAAAGACTCAATGAACTACTAGAGTGCTCAACAGTGCCCTGGTAGTTCATTGAGAACTACCAGCTGACGGCCACAATGGCTGTCAGTACTTGTGGTTTTCACATTCTGAAGTCCGAAAAGAGATTGCTGGGATCGGCATGAGTGAAGAGAACAAAGGAAGTTAATCAGGCAACTGGCATTTGCGGATAAAGATCACTAATAGAGGCCACTGTTTCTTAACAAGGAAGCTTTTAACATGGCTACATGCAATAGCACCATTATTGTGCCTCCCGTTTTTTTATTTTATTTAGCATACATGTAGTTAAGAACACCTTGCACACTTTTTTTTTTTTTTTTTTTTTTTGTCCGTGTCATAAATGTTTATGAACCAACATCATTGTTGTAGTAGATATATGCATGCAATGCTCACATTGTCACACTGGGCAGTAACTCTCCATGTTTCAAATAGTTTAGTTCAGCAAACTGATGGTGATGCTTTTCTACTATACAGTTTTATTTCACCATGTAGTCGTTACTATTTTCAAACTGAAGTATATAAATATCCTACCAATGAACTGCGCCTTCTGTTCCTCTTTTGGTGTGTTAAAACACACACACACATCACTTTTTTTTTTTTTTCTTTTAATAGCTGATCAATAAGTGCAAGAGGGAACGCCTTTATCCGTCTAGAATGCTGTTCACTTGACCAGAGCAATATAATGTTATTTTACAACCCTGGGGAAGTGATCAGTATTTTTATTTTTTATTTATTTTTTTACTCATTGTTTGCTTATAGCAATGAATTTCATTACTATAAGAAAGCATTTTACTGAATGAAATAGTTTTTGTTGTGATTTAGCTGTGATTGGCCACAGCTGATCACATGGCACAGATAGGCTGTGATTGGCCTAGTCTGCATTATGTGATCGCTGTGACCAATCGTAGCTAGCCTCACAACTGTTCACAATGGCTAAAAATAAAAACATCCATCGTTTACAACTATCATTGTGACCTGTTGTGATTGGTTACAGCGTTCACGTGATACCGGCAAACGGGTCAGTACAGAGATCGTTTATGGGCTGTGTCTGGTAGACGCAGCCTTTGACAGATGGCACTGCAGTGCGGGCGCAATCTGAGGACATCATATGATGCCCACCCAGATGGATGAGTCTTGCCCAGCTGTCATTTTGCTATAGGCGGGGTGGGAAGTGATTAAAAGCATTTGCAGGTTACCAGAGTTTAGCTGTGGCACTAGAATTATTACCTTCAATCTGACATTCATGGTGATACCGTGTGTGTGTGTGTGTGTAAACGCCATTTACATATGCGTGTGGGACCTACGTGCACGTTTGCTTTTGCTCATCGGTATTGGGATTTTTTTTGCATTCAACTTTATTGCTGGTCCCAAGGGGTCAAATTAACCCTGGCAGCAATGTTCAAAAATGTCAGGTAGAGGGCAGACAAAGGACCACTCACCAGTAGAGCCTGTAGGTAGTGAAGTTGAAGGCTCTATGCATGCTCATGTGCACATTTTCCTCATTACATCCATAACATACATGTGATTAAAAATAAGTTGTTTGAAGAAGTTTAGGGTATATAGAAAAACATTTGTACTCGCATCTATGTTGAAGCATCTGTGTGATTCTGCAGCTGTCCCATGTCGGCATATAATTTCTCAGCTCTATCAGTCACCGCTCTCCATTCTGCTCCTCCAGTGCAGTGGTTGGAGAGGAGAGGAGACGAGGCAGAGTCAGGTGTCGGCAGCTGGGAGGATCCCGACAAGACAATCGTTATCCCTCCAAAGCCTGGAGTGGCTCTGACACATCAGCTGACAGCAGGCAATAAGCAAAACGCTTTGGGGGTACTTCTCTTAAATCGGAACCCCAGGAAAACCGCTAAACACACAGATAACATTTTAAACTTCCTTAATATTTTGTATTTCTGTCAAGGTTTATACAGCCTTGCCATTCAGCACAGCCCTGCCAGGCAGAACAGGAGACCTGACTTTTTGGTGCCGCAGTTAGGCAGTCGTTTTTGGGCATTGTCTTTGAATGGAGATGTAAGGCCTCATGTACACAGGACGTTGTTCAACCACTCCTGAACGAATTAACCTGCCAGCTAGAAACCGGCATCTAAAAATGTCCGTTTAGCAGCGTTTTCGTCTGTAAACGAAATGCTGCTAAACGAAAAAAACATTGCCACGTTTAGGCGCGTTTGTCGCTTGAAATGCCTCTAAACACAGCTTTTGAATGCATTTTTTTGGGTTCCAGAAAAAGCCTCTAAACTCGAATGCCTACAAACTAGTGTAAACGACCCTGTATACATGTACTGATAAGATAACAGGAGAGTTCAGGAGCAGTTTAAAAAAAATGCCCAACTGCTCCTAAACGCCCGTTTACCAGCAGCAGTGTACTTGAGACCTAAGGAAGCAGCACTGATCTCCTTATTTTGCTCTATCCTCTTATTAGCATCAACTCATGAACTGATTGGTTCCCTGTGCTTCCCTTCCTCCCCAAATCTGAACTCTACTATACAGAGATTGCAGGAGGCTGAGATAAAATTGTATTCAGGTACTTAACCGGCCATACATCGAAATTTGGCTGGTTCAGCAGGTACCACAGTTTGAAATTTGATCTATATATGGGAAGGGTGGTTATGCAGAAGTTGATTTCCTTCTGTCGGTTTGCTGCTTAATCAGCGCCGCCGGCTATAGCTGACCACACTATACAGTGTATTCTTATGATGGTGATGTCTCCCCCTGCTGTCAGAATACAATAACTCAGCGGGGAGGATTCCCCCACCACCTCGTATGTGTGGGTGGGAAAATCAAGTCGTGTTTTTCGTTCAACCCACTGTTTGAACAAAAAAATTACGACGACTCTTTGGCCAGCCTTGTACTGCTTTCTTTTAAACGATTCAATTAATTTAATGGTGTATTAACAAACACAAAGCTGCATTGATTTGCCCTTTCTATCTTTCTGGAATTCGGCTTTAAAGTATTGCCAACCACAGAAATCAAATTGTCTTAATTAATTTTCCTGCTTTTTGGACTGAGGACAAGAAAGTGAAGACTAGAGGGATTAACCAAAAAGAGGGGAGTGTATTGAGAAATTGGGAGGATAGCCAGGTGTAATAGACAAAGGGGATAGAAAACACAAAGTATTCTGACAAAAAAAAAAAGGAAGCAAAAATAGAGCCGAGAAACGGCATCTTGAAATCCTGGTTCCCAAGCCTTGTAAGAGTTCACTTTTTTTTTTTTTTTTTTATATATATAATCTTTATTTAGAAATACATTTTCATTATATAACAACAAATAGGACAGAAAACATACAATACTGTCCATCCAGGTATTATACAATACAACAGGTCTGATTGGCCGTCCAACAGACAGGAGAAAAGGGACGGAAGCGGCAATAGAGTTCACTTCTTTTAGTGTGAATGATTCCTGGGTGTCAATGGGTAATCTGCCTCTGACCTTTAGTGTGCATGTCTTTCACTTGCAGTCATCTTTTTAACGTTAAGGCTGGGTTCACATCTAAGCCCGAATGCGGCTCGCAGCAGGCCTCCGGTGCGTCCCTGTTCTCGGTTTGAGGGATGAATCGTGTCAAAGTTTTTTGCCTGAACGTGGCCCTGAAACAGCCAAAGAGGCACAGGACCTCTGTGCAATCTTCTCCGCAATCACCCTGGAGATTTGTAAACTGGCTCCATAGAGGGCCAGTCACAATCTTCTGTCATGCGAATTGGATGTGGGGAAAACCCTTGCATCCAATTTGCACTACTGTGAACCCAGCCTCAGTTTAGAAGTGTATTGCCTAAGGCTGGGTCCACACTGGAGAAGGTAGCAGCTCACTCTGGTGCGTCACCATCCACCGTTTCAGGTCCAATTTCAGCCCAAAATTTTGCCGGAATTCAGAACTGAAATGAACCAAAAGACGCACAGGATTCCTGTGCAATTCACATCGGAGCCGCTGCTGAGATGTGTGAACTGGTCGCAATCTCCTGCTATGCAAATTGGATGCATGGGAACCCACATCCAATTTGCAATAGTGTGAACCAGGGCTTGACAAATTTGCTTGGAATGTAGGAGCCAGAAAACGCACCCCATCCCTCCAAGCTCGTGTGCAGAAGCGAACACATACGTGAGTAGCGCCCGCATATGTAAACGGTATTCAAACCACACATGTGAGGTATCGCCGCGATTGGTAGGAGAGCAATAATTCTAGCCCTGGACCTTCTCCTGTAACTTAAAACACGCAACCTGTAGAATTTTTTTTAAACGTCGCCTATGGAGATTTTAATGGGTAAAAGTTTGTCGCCATTCCACGAGCGGACGCAATTTTGAAGCTCGACATGTTGGGGATCAATTTACTCGGCATAACATTATCTTTCACAATATAAAAAAAATTGGGCTAACTTTACTGGTGTCTTACACTTTTTTTTTTTTTTTATAAAAAAAAAAATATTTTTTCCCCAAATAAGTGCGCTTGTAAGACTGCTGTTCAAATACGTTGTGACACAGTATTGCAACGACCGCCATTTTATTCTCTAGGGTGTTAGAATAAAAAATATAATGTTTAGGGGTTCTAATTAGAGGGAAGGAGATGGCAGTGAAACACATTAGAACTGCTGTTTTACTTGTAATGCCAACGGCCACCACAAGATGGCACCAGATCACAGAAGGAAGCTTAGGCCTTCAGAAGGCCGCGGCCTCAATTACCGGCGGGCCCATGGTGGATGAGGCTAACTACCCCAACATATCTTGTAATGAGCAGTGCATGGCTTAACAAGTGCCAGTATTTGAAAACTCAAAGTTGTATTTAAAGAATATGTAAACCTAACATTTCATAATCCTGATATATGCCTGCTGTACCATGTATTTGTACAATAAAGTTTTCTGTTCTTTGTATTGCTTCCTTTGTGTGAATCGCTGGTGTTCCTGCCAGTCCCTCTGCTTTGCTATACAAAACAAATTGACCACGCTAAGCATGAGAGCACAGCATGTTCAGTTTTCTGGCTGTGTTGGGAGCTAAAGTGGTTCTAAAGCCAGATTGTTTCTTCCCTTAATGCATTCCCCTGTATAATAAGAAAGCGAGGGCAGAAGAGGTTCAGAGCTGTGCACGGCTGCACCTCTTTTCGGCACTCTTCCTCTGCACACAAGGAGTTAAGGGTGCGTGAGGGGGGTGGCAAAGCCTCACTTTTTTGTCTATGGCGCATGGCTCCATTCAGACACACACTGTGTGCCCCCAGTGAAAGCGGCTTGCTATGGGGAAAGCCAGAGAAGTGAAGGAGCCAAGATCGCCGACAGGGGGACCTTACAAGAGGTGGTTCAGGGCCCTGACTTTATGACGGAATTGGATTTCAATTTTTTATTAATTTTTTTATATAGATTTTATAGCAGAAGGTAAATTGTTTTCTGTGTGTATAATAAAAAAATCCAGTGGTGATCAAATGCCACCAAAACATGCGCAATGTGCAATCTCCAGTTTAAAATATCACAGTGCCAAATGGCAAAAAATGGCCTGGCCATGAAGGGCGTAAAATCGTCTGGAGCTTAAGTGGTTAATATTAAATTCCTGTGTTTATTTTGTAATTTAATCCCTAAAGTTCATGCTGTAGAAGACTTGTTTAAAAAGCTTTACAACATTTATTTTACATTACCGGGTTGCTTTCACAGAATTGCTGGTAATGTATAGCTGTAATGTTTATAAACAATGGCCAGTCTCTTATTTCAACATGTGGCACTTGGCCAGGATTCAATTGTTGACATGCATGGCAGATCTTCTTCCTTTGTCTTGTTAGGCATTTTCTTTCTTTACTTTTCGCGGCTTATTTTGTTAACACTAGTTGTAAAAGGGGGCGAGGGATCAGTGGCTGAAGTTAGACCTAGCGCTGCCCATTCAATGTTTTGGGGGGGACTATCTCGGTACTGATGAAAATACATAAAACATAATAATATAAAGTTTATTGATGTATAAAAATTTCAAAACAAATAATTGTACAATTCAATGATTGGTCAACGTTGACTAGTTTCGCGGACTTGCCGCTTCGTCAGGACAGCCAATCTATAGAATAATGCAATAAAAACATGTAATAAATACCAGCGATGCAATGTACAAATGGTAAAAAACATTGATAAATGCTCACCGAATGAGTCAATTGATAATATGCGGAACCGGACCGGGAAAAAAAAACTTTTTTTGTTGAACCAGACATGCTTGTTTAATCCAATGTTAAAAATAGATTTTTTGACACCACTGACAGACACAACATAATGAGTTGTATATTAGGTTCTTGCAGCTTTGTTTGTATTGTGTTTTTCTAGGTTGACCACTTCTTGCATACAGTGGGTAAAGAAAATCATCACCCCCCTTTAGACTCCATGCACACTGGACGCCAGTAGCTTTGCAGGGAGCCTTTCAAAAGTTTTTCTAGCAATAGCGTTTATTAGCGATTTTCAGTGTTAGCCTTTTTTTTTTTTCAATGGAGCTTTTTTCTGCATTTTGCTTTTGTTTTTTTGCTGAAAAACTGCACTTTGAACACACTTTTCTTGCGTTCAGAAAAAAGCCCATAATCTCCACTACTCATTAATGCTAAAAAAAGTTCCATGTGTGCATGGACACAGAGGCTAATGGCCCGTACACACGATCCGAATATCGTACGACGGATCGTACGACTTTTTTCGCTTAATAGTCGCAAGTAAAATGAAATAGGTTATTAAAGTCACAAATTCTCGTACGACCGAAAAAAATAATCGGAAGTGATGTCATGTGTTATGTATTTGTATTGTATTGTCAGACGACAACTGTACTGACTAAACGAAAATCGTACGATCTTGCATCGTACGAGGAAAATTTTCGTGCATGTCCGATCGAAAAATATCGGATAAACGGTCGTGATCGGCTCTCGAAAGTAGTGTACACACGATCCGAAAATCGTACGATTTTTCGTCCGATATTCGGATCGTGTGTACGGGCCATTACAGAGTGCAGTTTATGGACTTTTAAAAAAAACCCAATAAACTGCAGTTTATGAGCTTCAGTGTGCATGGAGCCTAAAAATCATATTTTGTTGCTTTGCAGCCTGAAATGAAGACAGTTTTTGTTTTATCCAGCTGAATTTACTAGTGCAACTTCTAACATCCAAGTGAAAGAACACCAAAATGTCAAATCTATAAATCAAAAATGTAATCATGGAGTTGGAAAAAGGATCACTCCCCTTATGTCAGTATTTTGTCAGAGTGCAGCATATTTTCTCAAGAATTTAATGTTTTTTGCCCCATACCTTTTCTCTGCTATTCTTCTAACAAGTTCTCCAGTCCCTGCTGCAGGGAAACTCCCGCCCTGCCCCCCCCCCCTGCCCCCAATAATAGGATGTTACCACCTCCATGCTTTTTATCACCTCTAGCACGCTCTGTGTTCTTTAGGACACAGCTGATCACAGAACAGGGTAAAGAGCCGATCACAGCGGCTTTTTACCACTTGATCAGCTGCATCACAGCTTGATCACAATGTAAACACAAGCCGGTTATCAGCTCTCTTCAGCTCACTGATTATCGGTGCTGCCAATTGGTGCCATCTAATCAGTGCAGCTGCATCAGCGCACACAGTAAAGGATTAAAGTTACCGGTTTGCAAAATTTTAGAACAAGATCTGATTTTTTTTTTTTTTTTTTTTGCAAAATGTTTTTTTGTCTATTTTAGCAAAAAAATAAATTCACATGGGTACAGCGTTGCATGACTGTGCAATTATCATTCAAAGTGTGACAGTGCTGAAAATTGGCCTAGACAGGAAGGGGGTGAAAGTGCCCAGTAGGCAAGTGGTTAATCTTGCTGGCATAGGAATATAGAGGTGATTTGGTGAAACGATTTGAAGTACAAAATAGAAAATATATGTACAATTTAAGCTACTGGTACTTGGTAAGGGTGTTCTGCTCCATCGTGCCTCATTGCACGGCACACTGGGTGTGACCAGCTTTTTCTGCTTTAGTGCACAGACTTGTACAACAAAGAGGTTTCAGATTTACCTGCACACATTAACTTGTATAACTTTGGGTGGTGAAACTTTTTATAAAGTAATTCTGCTTTGCATAGCAACCACACAGGATTCTGCTGTCAATTTTCCATTACATGGTAGAACATAAATCCTTGTTGGTTGCTTTGGGCAACATAGTTAGTTTTTTTTCACAACTAACAATTGCAATTTCAATTCCTTTGTTTACTTCCACTGATATAAAGCTGTCACAAGTGTAAACGTGGCAAAATTTGCCAGATACGTATTTTCGATGAGTTGTTTTTTTTTTTTTCCCCAAGACTACTTGTCTCACCTAAGACCACTTGAGAGTGGCAACATAGTACCGTACATCAGTTGTCACCCTGTAACCAGAAGCTCCAGAACAAGGGCCCCTGTTTCAGGATCACCATGTATTCTGTTAATAAAAGCTTCAGATTTAAATAGCGAATCCTCATTTAAAGTTACGATGTCATGACAAAGTAGATTTGAGATTTTAGTGATTGGGATCAGATGTACTTTAAGGCGAAGGTCCCACTAAAAAAAAATATTAAAAGCTAGCAGCTAAAAATACAGCAGCTGCTGACTTTTAATATATGGACACTTACCTGTCCAGGGTGCCCGCTATGTCCGCAGCCGAAGCCAAGCAGTAGCTTGGCTTCTTGGCTGCTCCCGCCGCTATCTTTGGTGAGGGAATCCGGAAATGAAGCGTTGCGGCTTTACCTCCCGGTTCCCTACTGCACATGCGCGAGTTGCGCATCTTCGCTGGTCCCCGCTGTGTTCTGGGAGCTGTGTCTCCCCCAGGAGACAGCAGGGGTACATAGGCACCGGAAGTGGCGTAGATCACGAGGCACTGTACCTAGACACTCCATGCAAGAGCAGGGACAGCCTTTTATTGCTGCTGGTCAACACTGGGTCCCCAGTCAGCGATTTCCAGGGTACAATGTATGACTATGCTAGCAAGTAGGGTTGCACCGATGTCACTTTTTTAACCACTTGACCACCGCCCCATGTCAAAAAGACGTCCTGTTTTTAAAGTTGAATATCTCGATAACGGCAGCAGCTGCTGCCACAACCGAGATATTCATCTTTTCAGGGGGCGGTGGTGTACACGATAACGGCGGTCTCCGCGGCGGATTCGCCGCGAGATCGTCGTTATCGGTGGCGGGAGAGGGGCCCCCCCCCTCCCGCCGCTCTCCCGCGCCCTCCGCTGCTTACCGGAGCCGTCGGTAGCGGCGGAGGGGATCGGATGTGTCCGGCAGCTGAGCGGGGACGGGACTGAAGGAGAAATCTCCTTCACCCGTCCTCATAGCTCTGCTGGGCGGAAGTGACGTCAAAACGTCAGTCCCGCCCAGCCTCTTAAAGAAACATTTTTTTTTTTGTCATTTGAAAAAATGACTTTTTTTTTTTGCATTTAAGTCTAAATATGAGATCTGAGGTCTTTTTGACCCCAGATCTCATATTTAAGAGGACCTGTCATGCTTTTTTCTATTACAAGGGATGTTTACATTCCTTGTAATAGGAATAAAAGTGATCAATTTTTTTTTTTTTTATTTCAGTGTAAAAAATTATAAAACTAAATAAAACTAAATAAGAAAACAAAATTTTTTTTTTTAAAGCGCCCCATCCCGACGAGCTCGCGCGCAGAAGCAAACGCATACGCGAGTAGCGCCCGCATATGAAAACGGTATTCAAACCACACAAGTGAGGTATCGCCGCGATCGTTGGAGTGAGAGCAATAATTCTAGCCCTAGACCTACTCTGCAACTCAAAAAATGCAACCTGTAGAATTTTTTAAACGTCGCCTATCGAGATTTTTAAGGGTAAAAGTTTGACGCCATGCCACGAGCGGGCGCAATTTTTAAGCGTGACATGTTGGGTATCATTTTACTCGGCGTAACATTATCTTTCACAATATATAAAAAAATTGGGCAAAATGTATTGTTTTATTTTTTAATTCAAAAAAGTGATTTTTATCCAAAAAAAGTGCGCTTGTAAGACCGCTGCGCAAATACGGTGTGACAAAAAGTATTGCAATGACTGCCATTGTATTCCCTAGGATGTCTAAAAAAATATATATAATGTTTGGGGGTTCTGATTAATTTTCTAGCAAAAAAATTGTGATTTTCACATGAAGGAGAGAAGTGCCAGAATAGGCCTGGTGGTCAAGTGGTTAAGACAAGGACCGAAACTTTTTTTTAAATGTCATGTGACAGTGGCACTATAATGCGTCACTGAGGCGTGGACTGTTTTTTTTTTTTTGTTTTCCTGTTTTGTGTGTGTGTGTTTCTCCTCTTTGAGACAGGGAAAGGGACTGAGGACAAAGATTCCTCAGTCCCTATCTCTGCAGCCTCAGCTGCACTGAATATGAATGGAGAGGAGACAGCAGCTCTTCTCCATTCATAAAGTAAGACATCGTACATCTAGTTTACGATGCTCAGTGACAGTTATGAATAGACAGTTGGTGATCAGTGACGCATTCGGAAAAGGAAGGAGCTGGTAAATGACATGTATACTGGCTCCTTCCTCTGCTCTCCATAGTGAAAGATCTGGAGGAGGACCCGGGAAACACATAGGGGGACCGGGGGAGGACACCGGAGAGAGGGAGGGAGGAGCTGGGGGAACAGGAGGAACACAGGGGACAGTCAGGAGTAATCAGTGCGGGTGGCAGGGGAGAAGCGTCTGCCAGCTGCTCTGTTGAAAGGCTGTTTAGGAATATCGGTGCTTGTAACTGCCCCGCAGCCACACTGATCACCTGTGAGGCTGCCCGGCCCCCCTACTACACTGAGGATACCTGACCTGATACAACAGGTATCGGATTAAGCATCGGAACATTTGCATGAGCCAAATAAGAGTCCCCCCCCCCCCCCCAAACTATGAAAAGGCTTCTCTCCCTGAGGGCGATTGCACCTGTACCCAAGGTTAAGTGGTCTTGCAGCTTCAATTCTTACCTATTCATGGTTTCCACACCAGAAAGTATATATGTCTCCAATTCCCAAAAAGTTTGGATGCTGTGAAAAATCCTGAACAGATGCAATCATTTTCAAATCTCATAAACCAAAATTTTATTCACAATAGAAAACACATCACTTTTTTTTTTTTTTAAATTGATAATTTTGGAATTAATGGCAGCTAGGATGGATTTGATTTAAATCAAGTATTTAAATCATGATTTCAATCATTAGTAAAATAGCTTGATTAACTAAACTAGATTTAAATCATAATTTTTAAGGAGCAACTGTCATCTCTGTCCTGCAGTGGCTCCTCTGACTTGCTGTTGACTCACCGACAGTCCTATTCACTTTAATGGGATGGCTGGTAATGCGGCAGTAACACCACAAGGTGAGGGATGAGGCGGCAGCAGGTGAGTGGATGCCCGCTAACAGGCACTGCCACAGTGGATCTGAAATGACAGGTGCTCTTTAAATGTAAGGACTCATTATTGCTGGTATTTAGAATCTTTTTAATATTTGCAAACAAAATGAAGGTTTCCTATTTAGAATACTAAGCTGTCAGGTTAGTAAAATGGTGATATCCGAGCCGATTCAATCATACAGTTTGTAGCGTACATAGATTTGCAAAATAATGGGATAAAGGAATATTCCTGAACTTTGTTTCATCTCATGGTTACTGTGAAAATGTGTGAATGCATCAATGCAGTGCATGTTATCTCAGCTTGCAGAGCGTGGGTTCAATGAATGAGTTTACCAAACCTTTTAATATTGCAGAATATATACAGCCTCATGCTACATAACCAAGCTTAGTTTCATGCTGACTGAACTAAATTATTTTTTGTATCTTAAATAGAAAACTATCTTTAGATAGATTTTTACTCCAAAAGCATTTTTTTACATTTTTTTTTTTTTAATATTAAACACAAATTTTATTTTTACCACTTCCTGCCTGGTCAATAGTATATTGATGTCCGGGAAGTGGTTGTGTTTTTTTTTTTTTTTTTTTTTTTTTTTTTATCATTTGATTTATATCCATCCTGATGGCAGCAACACGTCTCAAAGTTGGAGCAGAGCGACAAAAAGCTGTAAAGAAAAAAGTACTAATGAAGAGCTGGAAGAACACTTTGCATCTAAATTGGGTTAATTGGCAACAGGTCAGTAACATGATTGAGTATAAAAAGAGCATCTTAGAGATTCAGTGTCACAAACGTAAAGACGGGCAGAGGTTCCCAATCTGTTAAAAGTGCTTCTAAAAATTGTCCTGCAATTTCAGAACTATGTTGCAAAGACTTTAAATATATCATCATTACAGTATATATTCACAATTTCTATTGTGAATAAAATATGGGCCTGAGATCTGCAAATCATTGCAGTTTTTTTTTATGTAAATGTTACCCAGTGCCCTAACTTTTTTAAATTGTGGTTGTAAATTTGGTGATTGCTTCATCAGGGAGACTTCTGGCTTCTGTGAATATTTAGGTTGCCTACCTACACACTCCGTTTTTTTTTTGTAGTGGAGGATTTACACTCCAACTTTGGCCTGTTCATGACCCCCAGAGTGTTTACCAAGTTATTGGCTCCTGTTCCGGGCTTGTATGCCCTTTATAGGGTAGCTGGACGACTTGCTTCTCATGGAAGCTGAAGTCCAATGTCCAGCACAAATTCCCGATCCTTCCTGGAAATATGTTTGGGCCATGTTTTGGGAATTTTTCTTGGATAAAATAGCTGTCCAATAGCAAGCCATTGACTGATTTTTAAAGCACCTGTGAAATATAAAGTAAAAGCTGAAGCTTATTCCACAGGCAGGTTGTCACCATCCGGAAAACCACCCTGATCAATGACATGCAGCTGTTGATGAAGCGCACAAAGGCATGTATACAGAAAGTAACTGGAAAGTGTCTGGTCAGGTTCGAAAGGATGAAACAAAGCTGAAAACGGCATGTTCTAAAATAAAACAAAGTTTTAAATGCCATTTGTTAGGGTTTGGATCTCCTTTAAAGGGATCCCGGGACACAGAAGAATTTTTTAAGTCTGTATAAGTAATAAGGTCATTAGGCAGCACTATAAAGGGCGACCGCTTTGGAACTCTTAGGTGGTGGTAACTTGCAGTCATTGACTTGGAACACAAAAGTACAAGAAGATTGTTGACAAATGTGAGTTTTGTTTCGAGAGGCAACAGCTTTTGTTTATTTTTTTATATTTATTTTTTATCTACAGATCACAAGCACAGGATGCCTCATATTCGGAGGCCGTTTCAGCTTTGTGATATTCCCTACTCCCCATGGTGACAACATAAACCAAGTCATGTTTTGACTCCATGAGGATATACTTGAATTATTTCACGTTTTTGCTTCCTGACATTCATTTTTCGTGTTTCCTGCAGTGTTTTTCTTTCCGTCTGAACACTAAACACTTGTTTTTCCCCCCCTTTGTAATATTGTCAATATGTTTAACTGTGTGCATAGTGGTACCTTCCTGCAACTCGCTAAGCAGTTTAAACATTACACCAGTGTTATGATCAGTGTTATCCTCTTGCTCTCCATGCGTTTTAAGATTGACGTCAAGGCTTATGCTGCATGTCATGTTCAATGTTTCTGAAACTGGCTTTGAAAACCAGCTAGGCTCCTGTTTTGGCCAAGTAGGTGTGATTTTTAGGCATCGCGCTTGGGGCAGCCCAATTATCTCAATGGGCTTAAAGCGGAGGTTCACAAAAAAAGCGAACCTCCACTTTTTGGATCCCTCCCCCCCTCCGGCGTCACATTTGGCACCTTTCATGGGGGAGGGGGATGCAGATGCCGGTCTGAGACAGGTATTAGCACCACTCCCAGGTTCTGACTCCCGCGGGCAATCCAGCCTCATCACGTCACCCTCCCTCTCTCTCCTGGAAACACTGTTCCCAGGAGAGAGCGGGGACCAGTGACGGCGCACCGCGATCCTCGCGCATGTGCAGTAGGGAATCGGGCAGCGAAGCCGCAAGGCTTCACTTTCTGATTCCCTCACCGAGGATGTTGGCGGAAGCCGCCGAGGACCGATCGATTGCTCAGCCTCGGCTGCTGACATCGCCGGTGCGCTGGACAGGTAAGTGTCCATTTTTTAAAAGTCAGCAGCTGCAATATTTGTAGCTGCTGGCTTTAAAAAAAATAAAAAAAATCGGCGGAACCTTCGCTTTAAATAAGGTGCCGCAGCACCATTGAGCAATAAGGACAGAGGATATGGAACTGGCAGTGCCAAGCTGCTGCTTAACAATTGCTCTGTCTCCCGTCACCAGCTAGTAAGTGGAGGGGATGTTGCTTGCAGCTCATAGTCTGTTGCTGAGAAACAGGCCAGGGAAGTGAGGGCGATGGTTACTGGGAGAGTGACGGGCAGCATTGGATCAAGTCTCAGTGGAGTTGGCGCCACACTGGATTGAATCCAGAGTAGCTGTTTTCGAAGACCAGTAAAAATAGAATGGGTATTCCTTAGCTGCTAACAAAAATGGATGCTGAACATCCTAGGGCACAGGTGTCAAACACAAGGCCCGTGGGCCGAATCCAGTCCTCCAGGCCATTTCATGTGGCCCTCGCACCTCTCCCGCAGCTGCAGGAGAGCTCCAGCCCTCCTCTGGTCCTACTCCAGACCTTTACTTTTTTTGCTTTCAAGCAATACATCCAGCTTCTTCCCAGCAGCAGCATAAGGAAAGGAGGGTGCACTGTGATGTAAGGGAGAGTGGGGGACTCAACTTCTGATGGTGGGGTGGCTTTTGACTTCTAATGTAAGGGGAGAGGATGCGCTGGACATCTAATCTCACAGATACAACCGGCCCTTTTGAGGGCAATCATAATGCTGATGCGGCCCATGATGAAATTGAGTTCGACACCCCTGTGGCCCTCCAGCGGTTGCGGAACAAAAAGTCCCATGAAGCATTGCAGGCACGAACAGTTAAAAGTATGACTCCAAAAGGCTAATGGGACTTGTAGTTCCCCAACAGCTAGCCGGCCACAAGTTGAGCACCCATGTCCTAGGTTATACATCCTAACAGAAATAAGACTCCTTTTTTTAATATTTTTTTTCACTTTGCTGATTATTGGCTTTGGTTTGATTTTTCATATCTTAAATTTCCCCCTAATGAAGGCGAGGGGTGTAACCAGTTTCATATGTGATTTATGTGTAGAACATAGATGAGATTTCCATATCAAGTTGGCTGTACCTTTTTAATCTATTTTCATGCTGGTTGGTGAAAAATCCAATACTGTGCCACTGGCTTTCTTTTATAGAACTCTATGCTATTTTGTGTTGTTGCTTGGCAACATTATATTGGCATTTAGAAGTATCCAGGGGCAGATGTCAAGGCTCATTCAGTGACGCTCTGTCACTGCTTGCTTTTCACTCAGTTTGTCTGAACTGACACAAAGTAATAGAACTGTGATGTAGCCATTTTTAAATTTAAAGTTCTTTCTGGCATATGCTAGTATTTTAGAGCAGTTTTGTTTGGCTTTTTATTGTAAGCGTGTTTTATGGATTTAAAATGCCTATTCAGAGTTATGAACATTTTGTAGGAATATAAATGATTGCAATGATCTTGGGCAACTCTTCAACTTTGCACCATCCTAAAACATAGGATGAAAAGGCAGTAATGGACAAGCAGGTTAACGGTTAGAATTGGTTAGAAATGTATGTTTGCTTGTTATTTTGATATTTGTTTATCTTGTTCTCTTGGGCCCCTTTCCCACGGCGCGGATCAGTAATGATCCGCCCCGTTAACCTCCGCTTGCTCAGCGGGGATCGCTCCGTTGATCCCCGCTGATCCGGCAGATGACAGGGCGGTCTCCGCACACTGTGCAGGGACCGCCCTGTCTTTTCTCCGCTCTCCCCTATGGGGGGATCGGATGAGCATGGACCGTCTGTAACTCAAGAAGCAGGTCACGTGACAAGGACATATCTAATTCCGCCACACCTAAAGGATATAATAATATAATAGAAGTCTTTGGCAAAGTGCAGCTAACCTGCATGAAAGCCACAGGTGAACTGTGCTGCACTTGTGATGTGGGTAAACAACCATGCATCAGTGTGAAAGCAGCATTGGGCCCCTTTCACACAGTCGGTCTGTCCCAATCAAACCCTCTATTCACCTCTAAGGAGTGGCAGATGTAAATGGACTTGTGTCCGTTTACAAATGCCTACTTCCAATCTGATCCGCTAAAAAAAAAGTGGGCTGCCATCCATCCGCTCCGCTCATTGTGGCCCGCGACCGGTTACCAAGTCACTTTAAAAGTGGCCCTCGCTCTTCAAAAGGTTGGGCATCCCTGGGCTAACGCATTGTGCTTATTGCTTTTTTCTTTCTTTCCTGTTTACCACATGCCCGCCATGGCGTGCTCTGTGATTACTGTGTCCTCCAGACACAGCTGATCAGATTGAGCCAATCACATCAGCTCTTCACTCCATGATAAGCTGTGTCTGATCGCGATGTAAACACACTTGCTGGTTATTGGCATTCCTCTCCTTACACTGTCACATTGTGATGAGAGTCGGTAACCAACTAGTGTGAAAGGGGACGTCTACACTGATAATCGGGGCACTCAACAGTGTTCTGATTATCGGTGCAGCCTCATCAGTGGCCATCGGTGCGGCCTCATTAGTGGAGAAGAAAAATTACTGGTTTTCAAAACTTTATAACCAAAACTAAACTTTTTATTTTATTTTTTGTTTAGCAATAAACCCCAGTAGTGAATAAATACCACCAAAAAGCTTTTTTGTGTGGAAAACGGTGTCATTCAAAGTGCAACAGCACTGAAAGCTGAAAATTTAGCCTGGGCAGGAAGGGGGTGAAAACTCCCAGTAGGCAAGTGGTTAAATAACTCTGAAACCTACAGCTCTATGCTGCTTTATGGAATGGAAATTATGAACCTTCAATTTTCTTTATCCGCTTAAAAAAATGAATGCAGATCAAATCCTTCACATGTGATTTTGCCTGTCCCAGTCTAAAATTAAAAATATAAAGGCAGTAGAAGTGATTTCATAAATCTAGTAATTTTCATTGTTTAAGCGTACATTCCTTCCTATCTGAAGTTAAGCTCATGTACAGCTGCATAAAGCAGCTTGTGTGTGATGGTTACATGAACTCAGTGGAAAATGCCGAGAATTCCTCCAGTGAACGCAGTAATGAAATGTCTGTTGTGGGAATGCACTGGGAGAGAGCGCAGAGTTGTAAGGATGACGTTGGTGCTGGAATCGGTTGTGACAGAGGGGCCACTCTGTCAAGACCTCGGAGTATGAATGGGAAGCAAGATTCAGCTGCTGGCAGGACTTGGCATACGGGCCGTGTGTGTGCGTACACAGCCTCTTGTGCATTCTTTGTCACAGCCATATAAAGGTTCATTCTCAATGCTTGCAAATGAGTCTGAGTGTCTTCTAAAAATGCACTAACTTCCATGGAAACTCAAGGCAGTTACAAAGAAGGGCTAAGGATTAATTAGTCGACAACATCATGGCCTCGTCAGGAGTATTGAAAATATTGCCTTTTACTTAGGAGCGTATATTTTGTGCAAGTTAGGGCACCAAGCCATGCCTAGAAAATTTTCTAGGCATGTGAGCCTGAGATTTGGCAAGCGGTAGCTCATGTCCTTAAATCGGAGATGGGGGTCAAAATACTGCATTTTATAGTTGATGCCCCCTATATTAACGTTGGTAATACTTGGGCAAACACTGGCAAGCAGTGGGAGTCCGTGGCAATAAATGTGGTCAACACACCGGCAATCCCGATAGGTTGCAAACAAATGACAGTGACAGTATGTGAGCTATAAATGGGAAATTGGGAAAATACATGGGCATCAGAGCTGGGTAAGAAATAGGTAATTGTGACAGCGGGTGAGTAACAAACTGGCAATTTTAACAACACAAGCATCAAATGGCTAACTTGTACAGTAAAATATTGTCAGTAATAGCCCAGGCTGCCCTCTTACCACCTCAAGGATTCCAGAAATCTTCTGCCTCTTGCTACATGTGTCCCGAGTGAGGAGCGGCACGAGGAGAACACGGCCAGCTCCTGCCCCAACCCTCTCTACATTGACAGCCTCAATCAGTGTGACTGGAGAAGTGACACTGTCTCACCGCTCCAGGCTGCTGATCAGCCGAAGAAAACTCGCACAGGATCAGATTTTCTCACTGTGATGGAAGAAAACTAACATTGTTTGTCTAATCTGTTGAGAATGCGTGCTACAGAAAGTGACCCAACAGATTCTTCCTTGAACTTCTGATATTTATATGGGTTTCCTGGACAAAGAGTCCTACCCTCGCCAGGACATGTCTGCGGACTTCCACCGAGCACCTGTGGGCAGACCAAGCTGTCAGGATCACGAACGGCTGAATTCGGCCCTCCAGGCCATTTCATGTGGCCCTCGCACCTCTCCTGCAGCTGATTTCTGCTTTCAAGCAATGCATCCAGCTTTTTCCCAGCAGCAGCATACGGAAAAGGGATGCAAGGAAGAGTGGGGGACTCGACTTCTGATGGTGGGGTGGCTCGTTACATCTAATGTAAGGGGAGGGGATGTGCTGGACATCTAATCTTACAAATACAACCATCCCTTTTGAGGGCAATCATAATGCTGATGGGGCCCACTATGAAATTGAGTTTGACACCCCTGCCTTAGGGGCTCACATTTCCCAGCCCACTCAGCTATGACTCTCGCTCCTTTTAGACATCTGGTCATCCCCACATAGTCTACCTTTCCCCACCTGTTTGGGACCGATGATGATGAACAACCACTTCTCCTTTTCTCTCTCTTAGATATGTTACTTGGCCCTGCAAAGTAAGTCTCCATTCATTCTTCTTTGCTTGGACCTAACCAGTGGCCAAAAACCTGACTGAATCTTGACCCAACCATGGTCCCTCTTAGGGGATTAAATATCGCACGTCAACTATACACTTCCAAATGGAAAAGGCCACAAAACTTGCTAGCTTTCCATACCCCAACTTTTATATTTATCTTTTCTAAACTGTTAAAGTGATTGTAAAGCTTAAAGGTTTTTTTTTTTCTTTGCCTTAATGCTTTCTGCTACTATTCTCTTTTTTTTTTTTTTTTGGCTCACTGCCCTAAATACTTGAACCCAATCTCAATCCAGCACTGTGCCAGAGAGCAGCGTTTTTCTGTTGCGGCACATCGTTAATAGGAGGGGCCAGGAGCACTGGTGGGGCATTTGAGAAGGAGGATCAGGGCTGCTTGGTGCAAAACCATTGCAATGCCAAAATACCTGCCTCCACACAGTTACAATGCAGAAAAGGGCATTGTAAGTTGAATACTGGAGACCGAGTTTGCCCTCCTGCTTGACTTTTGGACAAAGCTTATCAGTTTAGGTCTTTGAGTAATGTTAGAATGGAAAAGCTCTTGGCATTTTTAAAACAATCTTTGTATAGGCATATATCTGATCTGGTACAGCAGCCAGAACTTCAAAAAGTCCCATATTTCCTGTTGTCAGACTTGAGGTAATTGGAGTATGTGTTTAAAGAGTTCCTCCATAAATTACTTTTGACAGTTTTCTATCAGATCAACAGTATGTTCTTCCAGGAGATGCAAAGATTTTTTTTTTTTTTTTTTTTTAGAACCAACTGAAGACCGAAAATGTTACTTTTTGGTGCTTTTTAGTTTTTGCATTAACACAATAATTTAGTGTGGTTTGCCTAAACAAAACAAATATGGTTTACCACCCTGTTACACATTTTTCACATTTATTTTTTTGGTTTAATCTACAGGAAACTGTAAAATTTAAATGGGAATTTTAGGTGGTTTTGTTCTAAATGGTACAAAACTGAAATAGGCAAACATGGCTGCTGTTGTTTCTCGTGATAGTAATCCTAGACTACAGTCACACCTCGATCAGTGATATTCTTATATATTGTTTCTGTGCAAAAAGGAAATTGGTGGTTTAGCATTGTGAATGATTGTTTTGAATGTCTGCCAATTTCAGAACCGCTATCCATATGTTATCTAATTGGTTTAAGTTTGGTTTTGAAGAATTTGTGGTTGTGCTGAGGTCGCCCTTTAATTTAAATAATTGAAAGTGAACTAGTGAAAAAACCTAAAGTTGTAACCGCTTTAACAGCGAGCAGACAGGACGAGTATAAAACGTTTTAAATTGCAAGAACGTGTAAAGCTGGTCCTAGATGGATCTAAATCAAGCAGGGAGCGGATGAATTTCAATCTTGTGTATCCATGGCTGCTCGACAGAAGTTGGTCATTAGATTGACTTTTGTCAAACGGCTTGTTTGAGAAAATTTCTCTCAATCGGCCAACTGCAGTCTCTCAACGGTGTATTGCTTGTGTCGATGGAGGAATCCATTTCTGTTCAGCCTGCTGGCTGATGGAAAAACAAAAGTAATCTATAGCCAGTATAAGGTGATTTTAAAGCCTAAGCAGTTTTTACCCGAATGCATTCCTTGCAATAAGGTAAAGGTTTAGGCATCAATATCACCCCCCCCCCCCACTTACCTGTTCTATCATTTGATTCAGCGTTGTGCCCATCTGAAGCTCTTCTCTCCCCTAATTTCCTGTTCTCCCTGGTCGTGTTGAGGCAGTGGGAGCCATTGGCTCCAGCTGCTGTCAATCAAAGCCAGTGACGAGGGAGTGGGGGGTAGAGCAGGGCTACACTGTCTCTTAAGGCTGGGTTCACACTACTACACTACTTTCATCCTACTTTGCTCTGCTACATTGGTCCTACATTTATCCTACATTGGTCCTACATCCATCCTACTTTCATGAACAGGATACTACTTTGGTCCGACTTCAATGATATTCAATGGGCCTGAAGTAGGATCAATGTAGGACCAAAAGTAGTACAGGGAGCATTTTCAAAGTCGGACCGAATTGTGTAGGACACTACAAGACGCTCTCATAGGGAAACATTGAACACAGAGCAAAGTAGGATGAAAGTAGTGTAGTAGTGTGAACCCAGCCTGAGACTCAGAGCATGAGACTCGAAAATGGGCAAGCACAAGTGCCCCCATATCTTTCTATGGGGCATTCACCAAAAAGGAACAGTCGTAAGCGCAGGACCAGAGGTTCGGGGCCGCCTGGTACAATTCCATTCCACAGGGCAGGTAAGTATAAACCTGTTTGTTTAAAAAAAAATATGCGATTAGTCACTTTGAAGCTTTAAGGAGCCTTCCTAAAATGGTGACCATTTCTCATAGGATTACTCTTTGCCCGCATTCCAAAATGTAAAGGCAGTGGTGTGTTATTGTGAATGCAAATTCCAAATTTGAGACAGTATGTCCAGGGAGGGCTCTGGGCTGTGCTGCAGTAATGGATGTTAACGCTCTTAACACCCATTAAATTAACTTATTTTATTTTTTGGTCCCTCGTATTACAGAACTGAAAATGTTTTATCACCACTAAGTTTAGCCCAGTTTCTGTGCTACAAGACAGCACTTCCTTCTTTCTTGTCTAAGCGAGAATTCTGTACGCACCACCACCACCGCCTCCTGGAAGGCAGTTTTACTGGGGGTGCGTTTGTGCCGCGAGATTCTATGCGCTCTGCCTGGTATTCAAGACTCATGGTTTATCTACGCAGAAGTCATATGTTCGTGGAAAGTCCCAGATGTCATGCGTGTGAATCCCCAGCCTGTATGCAGATACGCCGTGGGTCTCTGTCTGATCCCAAAGGGTGAAAATAAATTTAAGAATGTATTAGATTTTTAAAATGTAGGGAGGAAGAGCAGTAGGAGGTTAAGAACACTGGGGTGAAGTTGAAGCCTTTAAAATATTACATTGAGGTATTTCAGACTCCGCCACGCTCTATTGTCTGTTACATACTCCTGTTCATTGTGTGTAGAACACTCCTCCTGACGTTCTACTCCGTTCTTTATGCTGTGCTGTTACATAATACACACTGTGTGCACAATTATTAAACACACAGGTATTTTAGACCAAATCCTCATTTTTATGCATATTGTCCAACTAGAAGCTGTATAAACCTCATTGCTTATTTGATTTAATCATATCGGGTGATTTATTTGTGTAATGAGGGTGTGGCCTAAGGAGATCAACACCATATATCAAGGTGTGTATAATTAGGCGGCTTCTTTTTCATCGGGCAAAATTGTCCAAAAAATATATTTTTTAATTAACTCTGAAAAGTCAAAAATTGTAAAGACTTTCAGAGGAAAGCCGTGCTTTTGAAATTGAAAGCTTTTGGGGCGTGCTCGCATAACCACCAATGTTTTGTTGCAAATAGCCAATAGGGTTGCATGAAACGTCGACTGAACAAGCTCTCCTGCAACTGTTGCAGTTTACAGTGGTGAGACAAACCATTTACCAATAACGACTGGAGTTTTTACAATGATCAACTTTTTTTTTTTTTTAAATGTAAAAACCTGTTGCTGTAATTGCTTGTGTAACTGCGATGTGAGCTGGAATCTGGCTTCAATTTGTTAATGTATCTAAAGCTGGGTACACAAGGGCCAAAAGTCGACCGAAAACGGTCAGTTCTGTGGGAACTGGCCAACTTTCAGCCCATGTGTATATGGCTCCTCATCTGATAGAAGCCAGTCTCATGCTGGAAAACCATCTCCCCGCAATAACACCAATAACATTGGATGTGTTAGTTTGCTGATCTGTAAGTGTGGTGTGTGTGTTGTGTCCCCCCCCCCCCCCATTCAGCTGCTGGGTTGAACAGGAAAAAACAACTTGTGTGTATCCAGCATAGGTCTGCTAGTACTGTTAAACCCCCCCCTCCCCCCCAGATTAACAATGCCGTTGCCCAAAGGTGCTCTTATACAGGAGATGCATTACTGGCCAGATCAACAGGTGAAAGTGTGGGGGGGGGGGGGGGTTACAAAAAAACAAATGTAGCCACCACATCAGATTGGTCAGCTGCAATATTTTTTGGGGTTCAATTAGGGGTGTTACTGATTAAAATTTTCGTGTTCGATTAATCAATTTTTTTTGTTTATCGACTAATTTCGATTAGTTATAACACACATACATTTTTCAGATCACCACCATATATAGTCGACGCTGTAATCTCCTCCACAGGCGCCTCCCCCGCTGTAATCTCCTCCACAGGCGCCTCCCCCGCTGTAATCTCCTCCACAGGCGCCTCCCCTGCTGTAATCTCCTCCACAGGCGCCTCCCCTGCTGTAATCTCCTCCACAGGCGCCTCCCCCGCTGTAATCTCCTCCACAGGCGCCTCCCCCGCTGTAATCGAAGATTAGTGCTTGCTTAGTCTTACCAGAGAAGCTGGCCAAACACAAGCAGTTGAGGCCGGGTGATGACGTCAGTGCGCCGCTCTAGGCTCACCTAGGCTGCCGCAGGGTGGACCAAGATGGCCGCCACTCCTGGAGCTAGGCCGAAGCTGCGGCCTTTCCTATGGCCGAGGCAGCAGCGGAGCTCTGGATCACGTGGTGTGCCGATCCGCATATGGTGACCCGTTCTGATCATTTACGATATGTTGCACCTCTAGTACCGATCAAAAATTTTAAGCGATCAAATAAATTAACGATTAATAGAGGAATTAATCTTTAATTTCCACAGCCCTAAAATCAATGTAATTATTGTTATATAAAGAAGAGTAATTGGTAGAGGGGCCACTTGCAGCCTGAAACATCAGCATGTCTGTCTGTAAAGATTAAAGCTCCCTTGTGTCCTAGATTGATGATTCCTTTTTTTTATTCTAATTCATTTGTTTGGTTCTTTTAGGATTCTGCAGAAGTAAGCCCAGATTAAAAAATAAAAAATGGAAAATACCTTCCACAGAATTCTGATCTGTCTAAGCTTTCATTATCTGCATTTTATTCAAAATCCACTGTTGGCTTCATTGGCTCTATCTAAATGATGGCATGTGTTTTGCCTTTTCTAAATGTTTTTCTTATGGCGTCACTAAGTGGTGCCTCCCGGCTGTGTTGAACAATTGTAGGCCAAGTCTGTTGTGTGTGTTGATGGAAGTGTTGCTTAGCTTCTATGTTTTAATGTTTTGTAACCGGTTCTTAAAGAACTTCACACCCCCATTTTATTTTTCTGAACCCTCTTACATTTTTTGCAGCATTGTTCTCAATTCATATACTCCTTTGCCCAGTGAATCTATCATTGTCCTGTTGCCATGCACTGTTCAGGTGTCTCAGGTCCCACGCTGCCACCTTGATCATCCTCGGTCTTCAGGAGCTGGCTGCCTCTCCCAGGTTCAGGCAGCCAACTCCTGATGATGCGCACAGCTTTGCCAACTTCCCGCTCTGTGTCCCTTCTCCTGAAGCTTCCTGTGATGTCACAGGAATATTCCAGGTGGCTGCCGGAGTAGGGAAACGTCATTCTCACCTAGGCAAGAATGGTGGTTAGGGCAGGCCAGAATGAAAAAAATTCTGCAAATAGATCATCTTTCCCACAGAGAGCAGCAAACCCATTCTGCAACATGATGGCAAGGGGCAGGCTTTTCTACTCGGGCTGTGGCTACGTTTTAAATGAGGCAAACTAAGATATTTGCACATTTTCCTGGGTATGTATTTGGATGATTGAAAGTTCAGTTGGGCTTCAATTAGTTACTACAAATCATATAATGACTTGTCTAATAGGGCTGAAAGTTTATCTTAAAGTATTACTAAACCCAGGACCCTGTATTTACTATATCTGGTCTCCCACAGTACACAGAACATTGAAATGCAATTATTTTAGTAAATATAAACCACTAAATGCCATTTCTCATCAGCATATAGCAATCTTGTGACCTCTATCAGTGTCTGGTTAAAGCTTGTAGAAGGAGTTTTCATTCTCCTGACTGTCCTATGAGGCTGCATGATCCCTGGCTTTGGACAGTGCTGGTTGGCCCTGTGCTGATCACATGCACCTTCCCAAAAATAAAAATAAAAATAAAACTCTCTAGTAATACACATTAAACTGAGCAGGTGCGGACCGCCTCCAAGGGCTCTGTTATATCAGGAGATGGATTGGCGACTGTGGAAGAAGGGGGGGATCAGAGAAGACAGGATTAAACAGCCTTAAACACCACTTAGGTTCCACAGAGTATAACCAGCATGCTTTACTGCATATACAGACTGATTTTTACTGTTGTGCGTTTAGCAACACTTTAAAGGGGTTGTAAAGGTTCGTTTTTATTTTCTAAATAGGTTCCTTTAAGCTAGTGCATTGTTGGTTCACCTTGTCCCTCGATTTTCCTTCTAAATGTTTTTTTTCTGTGTCTGAATTTCTCACTTCCGGTTCCTCCTCAGTAAGCTTGCTCCCATCATCCGAGCCGTTCTGGCTGGGGGTTGGTCAGCGTGCTCGCCCCCTCCCTTGAGACTTTATCCCACAGAATCTCCCCGCAGGGATGTAGTCCCAAGGGAGGGGGTAAGCGTGCTGACTAACCCCCAGCCAGAACTACTCGGATGATGGGGGCAAGCTTACTGAGGAGGAACAGGAAAGAAATTCAGACAAAAAACAAAGAAAAAAAAATGTAGAGGGGGAAATCCAAGGAAAAGGTAATTATACCAACAATGCACTAGCTTAAAGGAACCTATTTATAAAATAAAAAATAAACATTTACAACCCCATTAAAGTATAACTAAAGGCACAACTATAGTGGAGATGTAATCGAGCCCGTCAGTTTTTTTTTGTGTGGTTTGCCCTTGTTAGGGAGATTGACGTTCTCTATATGTTCTGTTTACCATTATGCTTAAAGCATTTGTTAACCCCCAAAAAATAATCCAGATCCTGTTCCCTTAAAGGGGTTTGTAAAGGTACAATTTGTTTTTCCTAAATAACTTCCTTTACCTTAGTGCAGTCCTCCTTCACTTACCTCATCCTTCAATTTTGCTTTTAAATGTCCTTATTTCTTCTGAGAAATCCTCACTTCCTGTTCTTCTGTCTGTAACTCCACACAGTAATGTGAGGCTTTCTCCCTGGTGTGGAGTGTCATGCTCGCCTTCTCCCTTAGACTACAGGAGAGTCAGGATGCTCTCTACGTTGCAGAAAGAGAAAGGAGCTGTGTGTTAGTGGGTATAGGTGAACTGTGTGGTGTGTTTTTTTTCTTGTGTTGAAGCTGTGTAATATGCTCCACATTGTATGTGAGGTACAGTGGGTCTGGGTATGTGCACAGTAGTTGTGGGTGGTCAGTGCACGCTCTAATCCTCCAGCTGCAGAGATTAAACTCTCCTGCCAGCAGTACAGCTGTAATATTCTGATTGCAGAGAGCCAGGCAAGTGTTTGGAAAGGGAGAGAGAGAGCAGTGTGGACATAAACCTAAACAAACCTAATCCATCCCGTCTACTTAGTAAAATGAGATGTGTTTCCAACCGAGAAGATCCTCACTGACTGTATATGTATCTTATAAATCTTAGGTTGTGATTTCTGATACAGAATACGTTTCAGGTAATGGGCACATCTGCTTATCACATTGTAAATGCTGTATCAAAAAAAGTGATGAAATTGGCCATTACTATTTTGTTCAGAATTAAGGTTTGTTTGTACTTTTGCTCTATAGCACAGGTGTCGAACACAAGGCCTGCGGGCCGAATCCAGCCCTGCAGGCCATTTCACGTGGTCCTCGCATCTCTCCTGTAGCTGTAGGAGAGCTCCAGCCCTCCTCTGGTCCTCCTCTAGACCCTTACTTTCTGCATTCAAGCAATGCATCCAGCTTCTTCCCAGCAGCAGCAAAGGAAAGGGGGTGCACTGTGATGTAAGGGTGAGTGGGGGACTCAACTTCTGATGGTGGGGTGGCTCTTGACATCTAATGTAAGGGGGGGGGATGCGCTGGACACCTAATCTTGCAGATACAACCGGCCCTTTTGAGGGAAATCATAATGCTGATGCGACCCACAAGGAAATTGAGTTTGACACCCCTGATCTATAGTAAAAAAATGTACTAAAAGCACGTTATTTGTGATGCAGTATAGCCATCAGTTTTAATCGAGGAGGGTGCCTATAATTTTCCCTCCCCACAAAGATTTTATTAAATGTTATGCATGTTTATAAACAGAATGTATATACAAACGTGCATAGTATAGACCAGGGGTCTCCAAACATTCTAAACAAAGGGCCGGGTTTATTGTCCTTCAGACTCTTGGAGGGCCGGACTTTGGCTAGCGGGAGTAGAAATTTTCCTGGCATCATTGTTGGTAACCATCTGGTATTAGGGGGAGGAATAGTGCCCCATTGCTGGTATCATAGGGAGGAATAGTGCTCTTAGTTGTCAGTGGGAGAAATGGTGCTTCATTATCAGTGTCAGATTAGTGTCTTGTATCAGTGGGAGGGATAGTGCCCCAAGGGCCGGATAAAGGCTAGCAAAGGACCGCAGTTTGGAGACTACTGGTATAGACAACTGCTGGAAAATTATTTACATATTGACATGTGCGGATATAAACAACTATTAGAGGCGGGGCTTCCTTGGAAAGGTCAAAAGAGGAAGTAAACTATACATGGGGAAAAAAATTGTTTCGCTCTTCCCTACAAAGTAAAATCATAATGTGTTTGTATGCGGCTAAACGTGGCATGTAAACACGGCTAAACGGCGTTTTTAGACGCCGGTTTCTAGCTGTCAAGTTAAGTCATTCAGGAGAGGTTGAACAACGTCCTGTGTACATGAAACCTTAAAGGGTCACTAAAGGATTTTTTTTTTTTGTTAGCTAAATAGCTTCCTTTACCTTACTGCAGTCCTGGTTTCATGTCCTCATTGTTCTTTTTTGCTTTGATGTTGCTGTAATTCCTCTGTTCTGGACACTTCCTGGTTGCCTGTTTCCTGATAACCACAGTACTGGGAGATTTCTCTCTGTGGTCACTAATCAAGGAGGTGTGATTACTGTGTGTAAAACGAAACTGGATTGGTGCTGAGGAGTTTTAGACAAAGTATCGCTGCTCTCTATTGGCTTTCTGTACATCAGAGAACCAGGAAACGGCAAAAACTAAACTAAACTGCAGGTACATTATATGATTGATTTTTATCTATTTGTAATAATTTTTAAAAGAAATCAGTTAACCATTATGTCTCTCTACCCTGTAAACAGTCATTTCAGCAAGATTTTTTTTTTCCTTTAGTGACCCTTTAAGCTAATCTGTGTGTGTGTGTTTTCCCCCCAGACCGTGGTTAAGAGACATTCGGGATTTAAAAAACAAACCGGTATACTCGCCTATGTGGATGCAGCATTGATCAATGCTGCATCTGTCCCGCATCGGCTCGGCGGTGAGAACTGCGCTATTAACCCTTTCACGCCGACGGATCGCATATATGCGTCCTCGGCTTTCAGGGGTTATACCGGGATGATGCCTGCAGCCGCAGGCATCATCCCGGTACCGTTGTTTAGAGCGGGCGATCGGCTTTCCAAACATAACAACCGATGCGGCTAAAAGCCGCTCGGTTGTTATGCCGGAGGAGCGGGAGGGGACATCCCCCCCCTCCCGCCGCCTCTCGCCGCTCTGACCGGGCCTCCCGTCCCACCGGGAGACCCGATCCACGATCCGGCGCCTCCAGCGTCTCGGCGAGCTCTGAAACAAAGCCGTAAACAGCTTTGATTCAGTGTCCGCATTGAAACCACGGAAGCGGCGTCATGACGTCATTTCCGGGTTTCTCAGATGCCAATGGCGCCGGATTTAAAAAAGTACACAGTATTCAGAATCGCCGTTTTCGGCGATCTGAATACTTTGAAGTGCAAAGGAGGGCTCGGGGGTCTTTTAGACCCCCGATCCCTCCATAAAGAGTAACTGTCACCACCTATTGCTGTCACAAGGGATGTTTACATTCCTTGTGACAGCAATAAAAGTGATCAAAATGTAAAAAAAAAATAAAAAAAAAATTTAATATTAGAAAAAATAAATAAGAAAACAAAAAAATTTTTTTTTAAAGCGCCCCCCTCCCCGCGAGCTTGCGCAGCAAAGAAAGCGCATACGGAAGTCGCGCCCGCATATGAAAACGGTGTTCAAATAACACATGTGAGGTATCGCCGCGATCGTAAGAGCGAGAGCAATAATTATAGCACTAGGCCTACTCTGTAACTCTAACCTGGTAACCGTAAAAAAAGTTTAAAGCGTCGCCTATGGAGATTTTTAGTTACCGTAGTTTGTCGCCATTCCACGAGTGCGTGCAATTATAAAGCGTGTCATGCTTGGTATCTATTTACTCGGCATAACATCATCTTTCACATTATGCAAAAAAATTGGGCTAATTTTACTTTTTCATTTTTTTAAAATTCATGAAAGTAAATTTTTCCCAAAAAGTTGTGTTTAAAACACCGCCGCACAAATACCGTATGACATAAAATATTGCAACAATCGCCATTTTATTCTCTAGATTCTCTGCTAAAAATATATATATAATGTTTGGGGGTTCTAAGTAATTTTCTAGCCAAAAATATGGATTTTAACTTGTAAACACCAAATGTCATGCATAGGCATGAAAGGGTTAAACATTGCTGATCGCTCATTTCTCCCGCTCTGAGCGGAGAGTTTACTGTCTCTGCTTTCATCTCCAGTGCTCACTGGAGTTTTTCTGTGGAGGGGGTGGGAGGGACTGACTCAACGGATTGCTGAGAGGCTGAGCCAGGTGCTGGTCCAGACATCTGGGTGAATACTGACTATATGGCCAGTATCTTTCCCGAGCCTGGACTGGCTGAGTGACGTCGGCTCACATCAGGCTTTAGTGAACTACCCACACTCATGTGGTCCATAGAAGTATGTCCAAAAAAGCTTTGACCATTCCTCTCCTTTAACTCTTCATAACGATGTATGCAAATATGTGGTCCGACTGAACTGGACTTTTTTCCATGGGGCCGCATATTGGCGTATCTCCCTTTTGTGCTGGGATGATAATCAGATTGGCTATCACGGTTATCAGTCACTGTGAAGCCCGCCCCTGTGTTTTCTGTGTCTGTGAATGGAAGAGAGAGAGATGCATTGTATCACACTCTGTCCATGTACAGATAGAAAAAAAAAACTAGATCCAGGTTTGATCTAGGTCAGTGGTCGGGGTTAGTTTTTGGGTCAAATGTCAGGCTCATTTTTTATTTTTATTTTTTTGTATCAGTGTGTTGTAGGTAGGCTTAAAAAAAAAAAAAAAAAAAGCAAAATGCGCACTATTGATTACTACAACTAATATACACATATGTGGTATCACTGCGATCGTTGGGAGGTTTTGGTAGTAGCAAGAAATGTACAGCTAATTTTACAAAAAATATATAATTACCATTTGCCGCCAAATGAAAGTCCAATTTGTCCTGAAAAATAAAAAAAGGTATAAACCACCTGGATGCAAAAATAGTTATGATGCTATGTATTTAGTAAGGCTTACCTGTAGGTACTGTAAATATCTCTTAAACTTGCGCAGTTTAGGAGATATTTTCATCATTCAAACATAGGACTGCACAGTTCTGATAATGTAAAGCCCAACTCTAACTTTTTATTTTTATGGACTAAGAAAAGGTTTAGAACCTCCAACAGATTTTAAATGCTGGTCTTTAAGATTTCCCCTCACTTATTTTGTCACCTGCGTAAGAAGTAAGAGACAGACGGCAATGAAAATCTAACCGGATCTAGGCCTTTCCCCTCTACGTCAAGAGGGCAAAAATACTAGCCTAACAGTTCACAAACATCTTTATGCATTTTTGAGCATTGTAGTTTGATGCAATTTTGCAGCCTCACATATTTGGCATCTGTTTACTTGACGGAACATAAAAAAAAACATTATGGTGTTTGTACATGGTAAAATAAATTTTAGTGTATTTTTCATTAAAATTTGATGGTGTCAAAAATATCTGGGCTTCTTAACCACTTCCTGACGGCTGTATGACTTTATACGGCCGCAGTGTGGATCTTAATTGCCGGGAGGCCGTCTATATACGGCCTCCAGCCACTGGGGGGTGCGCGAGAGACGGCGACACGCCCGCCACATCACTGAGATGCCTATGCGCGTGCCTGGCAGCCGCGCTGTCCGCCAGGCACCTGCGATCGGCGGTTACAGAGACAAGGATGTGGATCTGTGTGTGTAAACACACAGATCCACGTGTTAGGGAGAGAGGAGACCGATCTGTGTCCCTTGTACATAGGGACACAGATCGGTCACCTCCCCCAGTCAGACCCCTTCCTCACCCCCTAGTGTTAACCCCTTCCTCACCCCCTAGTGTTAACCCCTTCAATGGCAGTCACATTTATACAGTAATCGGTGCATATTTATAGCACTGATCGCAGTATAAATGTGAATGGTGCCAAAAAAGTGTCCGATGTGTCCGCCGTAATGTCGCAGTGCCGATAAAAATCGCAGATCGCCGCCATTACTAGTAAAAAAAAAAAAAAAAAAAAAAATAATTCTGTCCCCTATTTTGTAGGCACTATAACTTTTTTGCGCAAACCATTCGCTTATTGCGATTTTTTTTTTTTTTTAACCAAAAATATGTAGAAGAATACCTATCGGCCTAGACTGAGAAAAAAAACAAGAAACAATTGGGCTATTTATTATAGCAACGAGTAAAAAATATATATTTTTTTTCAAAATGTACGATTTTTACGCAGAGGTGATCAAATACCACCAAAAGAAAGCTCTACTTGTGGGGGAAAAAAGGACGTAAATTTTGTTTGGGAGCCACGTCGCACGACTGCGCAATTGTCAGTTAAATCGACGCAGTGCCGGAAGCTGAAATTTCACATGGGCAGGAGGGGGGTATATGTGGCCAGTAAGCAAGTGGTTAATTAAAAAAAAAATACAAGTCGCATGCTGGAAAGTGTTGCACAGGATTATAGGTGTTGATTTCTACAAACCTGTTTGGGCAAGCAGATTTATACATTTGTTAACTTCTGGTCTCTAATTTTTATATTCCATACAAAACGGGTTTAGATTCCAGAGGTCAGACTCTATATCATCTCTGGTTCTTTGCCTTGTTTTATCTCTTGCACGTGTGTGTTTGGCTTATATATAAGGAAAAACCGTCTGTTACCACCAGGTGGTGCTGCTAGCTTGAAAACTTCCCACCCTCTTTATTCCATCTGCGGGACTATGGTAAAGCTTTCATAACTGTGTGAGACCTTGTGATGGTTATTTACCTATATTATTGTTACTATATTCTTTAAATTGTCAAGCTTATTAAGTTAGATTTTGCATGTAGTTGCGTATGTTCCTGCATTGTTTAAAGGAACACCAAGCATATTTTTATATTTGATAAATAACTTTCTAAAATGGTTTGTATACATTTTTTTTAAAGAGACAGTAAACATATAAGCATGTACATGTTGGACATTTTAAATGGTCTTGTACTTGTAACCACTGCTTTTAGCACCTTTGTCCTGCAAGCTTTTTAAAAGTTTAATGCACTTTTTTTCTGTTATTTAATATTTGTCCCAACTTGCTCTCAGTACATGCGCCCTTGGCTTCCTCACCATGTGATGGGTCACATGACCAGGGAGAGAAAGTAGGAAACTTTACTCCTGCAGTAATAGTTCTACTGCTCTGCTTCAACTGGTAGTTGAGAACCACTGGGTTAGAGAAGCCTGCAGAAAAAATTATGTATATTATGTATAGAGAATTTTGTTTAAAAAAAAAAAAAAAAATAGGGTGGATAGAGGTGTGTGTGTGTGTGTGTGTGTGTGTGTGTGTGTGTGTGTATTGTGTGTGTTTTTTTTTTTTTTTAAACCTAGAGTTGTGTATTACTTCTATATACAATACTGAATTAAAGCAGTTTTTTTTTAACTGTTAAGGAAACTGGGTGGGCTGGAAAAAAAGGGGTTCATTTAGAAGTACATACACTTTAAGAGACAACTTTACCCTTTCAATAAAAAAAAAAATGGTCTTTCTCATTTACCTTTTGGTGCTTTATATACTTAATATACTTGCAAGCCCAGCAAATTCAAAATTTCTCCAACACTGCTTTCCTACACAAAGTCCTATGCCGCTATCTTCCTGAGATTGTGGCTTCTTCCTGGTTCTGGCAGCCCAATACCCCCCAATGGCTCCAGCTACTCTCACTGAGGCCTGTGAGGAAAGGAGAGCAGCGCTGGATTGAGAAAGGACTCAAGTATTTGGGGAGATGAGGGGAGCAATGTAACGAATGGGGCATTTTTCTATTTTAATGCATAGATAATGCTGTCAATCAAATCCTGTGCGGTGGGGGCGTGGCCGAGACACACTGTGTGTCAATAGACACACACAATCTGGCTGTGGAGCGAGCCCGCAGGTGCAACCATAGGAAGCTGCTTCCTATAGTGGTGCACCAAGAAGAGGAGGATCCAAAAGTGTCGAGGTGATTTAGGGCCACTCTGTGCAAAATCATTGCACATAACAGCTGTGTATAACTGCCCCTTTAACATCGCAGCACTCGACCCTCTGCTATCACACAAGATGAATAACATGACAATTCCAGACAAAGGGCGGGACCTTTTGAGGTAAGCGTGTGATTGGTTACTAGGCAGCAGGGCGGTCCCAGCAATCAATCACCTGCTATTCACTTGAAAAGTCCTGCCCTTTGTCCAGGACCTGTCATGCTTTGTATCTTGTGTGATTAAGGTAACATAGGGGAGGGGCGGTGCTGCGATGTTATAGAAGGGGCAATGTAATACCGCTGGAGGGCTCTGTGATGGGGGGAGGGGGTGTGTTATTTGTTGGGGGCTTTGTAAGGGGGGGGGGATTCTGTGATGGAGAGTAGTCTGTGACAGGGGCTCTTTTTGGGGGGGGGGCGCGATTCCGTGAAATACTAGTAGTTTGTTTAAATATTTAGTTTTTTTCCTGTTTTGTAGTGCAAAATTAAAAAAAAAGTCATATGTGTGCATAGGAATTTGTTCATATTTTTTTCATACTATAGTCCGGCCCCCCAACAGTCTGAAGTGAACTGGCACCCTGTTTATAAAGTTTGAAGACCCCTGGCCTACAGGGTTGTTTATGTATTCAGAACACGTGGCACAGGAAATTGAATAAAAGGAGTGTTCTAAACTGCTAGAACTATTGTACTTCATACTGCTTTAGTCTAAAGTGATAAATGAGTGTTAACTGATCTTTTCTTTTTTTTGCAGGATGATAATGATGCTCCTACGTCCGTGGAGATGAGATGATTAACCATCCACGCTCACTTTGAGGAGGGAGCAAGCACTAATGGTGCTGGAAGAATGGACCTAATGAACGGACAGTCGAGCAATGCTGCTCTCACTGCTAATGTTTCCGAGGTAAACGGCATAATTTAATGTCAATGATTTCTAACCACAGTTAAGAAAAAGGTATCCTAATGGATACATTTCTGATCTGAACAGAATGTTGACACTTTAAAAACCCAGTATTAACCACTTAAGACCTGGACCATTATGCAGGTTAAGGACCTTGCCCCTTTTTGCGATTCGGCACTACGTCGCTTTAACTGACAATTGCGCGGTCGTGCGACGTGACTCCCAAACAAAATTTGCGTACTTTTTTTTCCCACAAATAGAGCTTTCTTTTGGTGGTATTTGATCATCTCTGCGGTTTTTATTTTTTGCGCTATAAACAAAAATAGAGCGACAATTTTGAAAAAAAAATCTATTTTTTACTTTTTGCTATAATATAATATTCCCCAAAAATATATAAAAAAACTTTTTTTCCCCTCCGTTTAGGCCGATGTGTATTCTTTTACATATTTTTGGTAAAAATCGCAATAAGCGTTTATCGATTGGTTTGCGCAAAATGTATAGAGTTTACAAAATAGGGGATAGTTTTATGGCATTTTTATTAATTTATTTTTTTTACTACTAATGGCGGTGATCAGCGTTTTTTTTTTTTTCGTGAGTGCGACATTATGGCGGACACATCGGACAATTTTGGCACATTTTTGGGACCATTGTCATTTTCACAGCAACAAGAGCTATAAAAATGCATTGTTTACTGTGAAAATGACAAGTGCAGTTTAGTAGTTGACCACTAGGGGGCACTGTAGGGGTTAAGTGTGACCTCATATGTGTTTCTAACTGTAGGGGGGCGGGGCTGGACGTGTGACGTCATTGATCGTCTTTCCCTATATCGGGGAACAGACGATCAATGACACTGCCACAGTGAAGAACAGGGAAGACAGTGTGTTGATTCCCCGCTGACAGCTGAAAGTAAAAAAAAAAAAAAAAAAAATTCCGACAATTAAAAAATCAGGAAAAAAACGGTGTGTGCCCCCAAATTCTATACCCTTATCTGAGCTTACAGCCTGACTGGTCAGGAAAGGGAGGGGATGATCCAGCATGTTTGTCTGACTTCTTCTGTTTAAACGGTTGACATGCACATGGGCCGAATGTCAGCTGGTTTATATTAAACCGGCTGATTGTCGGCTGCCAATCAGCCTGTACAGGGCTTTAATCAAGAAATCGCCCAAATCGTTACAAACACTGAGCTCCTTTTTATGGCTTAAATCCTATCTTAGCCATTGTTAAGTAAAGAGGCATGGATCCCACTAAGGCACAAAATGGGACACAATGCAGGTTATAAATCAGAACTACTTTGGTATGCTCCACGTATAAGTGAGTGGACACTGGCATAAAAAATACTGGAAGTTCCCCTATAGAACTCATCCTACTGAGGAAGAGCCTCATTCTTTTGCCAGTGTATGAATGTGTTTCGTTACTGTTCAGCTCTCTGCAGGTTATTGCCAGATTCTCAATTCCAGTAGGGGCAAGGAGATTGCAAACCTGATCTTGATCCAGACATCACCAATCTAGGGCTCATGCAGACTGTGTAGCGCTCACCAGCACTCTGGTCAGTGGCGGCTGGTGCTCAAAATTTTTGGGGGGTGGCGCAAACAAATGGGGGGAAAAAAACAAAAAAACATTTGCAGCCACACTGTGCCCATCAAATGCAGCCACACTGTGCCCATCAAATGCAGCCACACTGTGCCCATCAAATGCAGCCACACTGTGCCCATCAAATGCAGCCACACTGTGCCCATCAAATGCAGCCACACTGTGCCCATCAAATGCAGCCACACTGTGCCCATCAAATGCAGCCACACTGTGCCCATCAAATGCAGCCACACTGTGCCCAACAAATGCAGCCACACTGTGCCCTGTAAAATGCTGCCCCCCCCCCCCCACCCGGCACTTGCTTTTCTGGGGTCAGCCATCCTCCTTCCACGGTCCCTCTGTCTTCTCCCGCCCTCGATGACACTTCAGCCAATCAGGTTACCGGTAACTAGAACCGGTGAACCTGATTGGCTGAGACGCCTGTCAGTCTTATCCAAGGAACGCACCCCCTGTGCGTCCCCTGGATAACTATTTGAAAGCCGATTACAGCCTGAGTGCTGTAATCAGAAAGCCTATCAGAGCCGTTGGCTCTGATAGGCACTTCCAAAGCTAAGCGGCTGCCGTTATTCAGATGGCCCGTGCCCACCGGGGGGCTGTCTATCTGAATAGTGGGCGGCAGCAACAATACACAGATTCATGCAATGCATGAATCTGTGTAGTGTATTCAGTGGCGGTGTGGGAGCGAGAGGCTGCGGCGCTCCGGCGCCCTCTATGGACGCACCGCCACTGACTCTGGTAGTTGTACTTGTAGCTCATTCATTCAAAGAACTCTGTGAATGAATAATGTGGCCGTGTGGGCGGAGCCATGTTCCTTTCAAATTGTGACAGTGGGTGCGAGGAGAAGATCCCCGGCCTGCTGTCACAATTAGAAGGGAATTCGGGGAGAAGCTGCAGCAGTGGGAACTGTTATGTTTCACCCTAAAAATGGGTGTAACCTGTTCCCAAAGGTTAACGTATCCTTTAATGTATGAAGTCTGTCCACAGGTTTATTTTAAGGTAAACTGCAATAACTCAACGTGTTCCCCGAAAACACCGTACTTTGCCTTTTTAAATGTACTTTTCTACAATATAGAATAGTTGATGGGGGATGGTGGGATTAGCATAATTTGTTTTGCTGATTCTTTACCATATCGACGATGTTTCTTGTGGATTTCCTATAGGCTTAAGCTCCATCTGTGTTGTCTTATTGAGACTGTGCTGACTAATATGCTTTTTCTTTGACAGAAAAGCAGCAGCTCAGAATCCCTGAGTGATAAAGACTCTGCTGCTCTAAAGAAAAGCTTTGATGCTGTCGTGTTTGACGTCCTCATGGTCACTCCAGAGGAATATGCTGTAAGTGCTGTTTAGTTTGACATTGTTATAACCTGTCTTCCCTCCTGGTAAATGTGATTTATTTAGTATTCTAGAAAATAAATGGACAACACGCCTTCCGTGCTGCAGCTACTGTATTAATCTGAAATCCATTACGCTCCCACCTGCCTGGGAGTAGGTGAAGATTTATGTGCTGCACTTTAAATATGCGAGTTTGTTTGGTAATTGGTTTAGACTGTTTTAGGCTACTTTTGCCTGGGGTCTCTATTTCTTATTGAAACTGATACCATTTTAAAATGAACTAACTGTAACTTGAAATGTTAGCTGGCGCCACGCCACATTCCATGCATCCTATCTTTTTTTTCATGTCACTTTAGAATTTACTTCATAAACATGATCCACTGAATATGCTATTTTGAATACCTTAACTTAAAGTATTCTTACCAAGGACCAATTTCAATGTTCTTTGCTGTAAATTTGAGCATTTTGGGGATTGTACATTTAATTTCTAAGCCAGTTGTTTATGGTTCATTTCTACTAATGTTTATTGTGATGTGTTTAATGCACACTAAATTACACCCTAATGTGTATTGCGTTTTAGACCATTCATTTGGACTTTATTTTAATAGTGGGAAAGTGTCGCAACCTCTTTTGGGTTTGTATAGCTGGCATTGCACCCCTCTGTAACAGGGAATTTGACAGTGACCTGTAGAACAAAACCAAGAAATTCCCAAATGTGATCACTGGGTTTGGGGACAACTGTCCAAGGTGGGATTTTACCTCACTTTGGGGAGATTTAATACAAACCTAACAAAGTTTCCACTAAACCCCAAAAAAGTTTTTTTTTTGCAGCTTACTATTCTCTTGAATTAGTAGTTGCATTAATTTTCCTTTAAGATAAAATTACTGTATAATCAGTACAGAAAATACCTGCTGATCCTGACAAAAAGGTGTGTTTTTATCATTTCCTGTGAGAAACAATCCTACCTTTCCTCTTTAAACTGCTAAAAGCCCTATCCATCATATAAAGGAGATGAACAATTGAAGTCTGTCCATGTTCACAGCCATGGCATATTTAACCACTTAAGCCCCGGACCAATATGCAGCCTAAAGACCCAAGGTGTTTTTACAGTTCGGGACTGCGTCGCTTTAACAGACAATTGCGCGGTCGTGCGACGTGGCTCCCAAACAAAATTGGCGTCCTTTTTTCCCCACAAATAGAGCTTTCTTTTGGTGGTATTTGATCACATCTGCGGTTTTTATTTTTTGCGCTATAAACAAAAATAGAGCGACAATTTTGAAAAAAATGCAATATTTTTTACTTTTTGTTATAATAAATATCCCCCAAAAACATATATAATTTTTTTTTTTCCTCAGTTTAGGCCGATACGTATTCTTCTACCTATTTTTAGTAAAAAAAAATTGCAATAAGCGTTTATCGATTGGTTTGCGCACAATTTATAGCGTTTACAAAATAGGGGATAGTTTTATTGCATTTTTATTTTTTATTTTTTACTACTAATGGCGGCGATCAGCAATTTTTTTCGTGACTGCGGCATTATGGCGGACACTTCGGACAATTTTGACACATTTTTGGGACCATTGTCATTTTCACAGCAAAAAATGCATTTAAATTGCATTCTTTATTGTGAAAATGACAGTTGCAGTTTGGGAGTTAACCACAGGTGGCGCTGTAGGAGTTAGGGTGCACCTAGTGTGTGTTTACAACTGTAGGGGGGTGTGGCTGTAGGTGTGACGTCATCGATTGTCTCCCCTATAAAGGGGATGACACGATCGATGCGCCGCCATAGTGAAGCATGGGGAAGCCGTGTTTACATACGGCTCTCGCCGTTCTTTAGCTCTGGGGAGTGATCGCGACGGAGCGGCTATAAACGAATAGCCGCGCTGTGGTCCCGGATCGCTCCCCGAGCGGACCCGACCTCCGCATGTAGTGGGGGGGGTCCCGATCGGACCCCCCACCCGCTAATAGGCAAGGACGTACAATGACGCCCATGTGCCTGTACGTGCCATATTGTGGACGTACATTTACATGCGGAGGTCGGGAAGTGGTTAAGGATACACACAAACTTCAAAATCAAGCTATAATAAGGCTTACCTATAGGTACTGTAGTGAAAATAGCTCCTAAACCTGTCCGGTTTAGGGGATATTTACATTACCCACGGGTGCTTTTCCTTCCAAGCCCATGCTGTGAATCGCGGCTCCGGCCAATTACAGCGCAGGAGCCCGCGAACCAGGGAGAAACTCCAAGTAAAATGTCAGCCATCTCAGCGGTTTGCGGGGACCGCTGCAACAGCTTCGTTCTAAGGTAAGTATTTCATAATGAGCTTTCTAGTTTTGCATTTTTTTTTTTTTTTTTTCCTGAGGTTTACAACCTCTTTAATCGTTTAATAAAGCGGTTGGTATTCCTCTTTAGTTTGTTATTATAGTTCAGCCTTCCCTAAAGATATTTGTACTTTATTTTTCTAAATATTCTCCTTATGAGAACAGTTATAAATCCCCCCTCCCCAACCCACCTGTTGGTCCTCAAGTTTAAGGCTGATGCCTGTTTGCAGCTGGAGAAGGGCTAACATACCATTTCATATTGCATGTACATTTTATTTTAGTAGTCCTGATGGCACTTTTTTCTATGGATGGTTTAGACATGTTTAAAGGGATGAACATGCATCTCAAAAACCTACAATGGGGTTCTGCAGCTCTCAAACAAATCTAAACTCTATAAACATTATTATATAGTATAGTAGTATAACCGTATTGGCACCACAGAGAGTCTCATGCAGTCTTGAGGTTGCTGCAAAAGAAATCTGTATATTAGACGGCACATACTGAGCCAGTAGTCGTCATTGCCCATTTTTATGTGCAGTCACACGTTGTCAAAAACAAACAGGTGAGTTGGGTTTTTAAATGCTTGAACTGGTCACAGTAAACTTGTATAAGATCTGAGTGTTGACAGACTTATAGTAGGAAACTTCATGATATTGGTGAATTTCTACATTTCATACTGCTCTTTCTTGGAGATTGGCAGACAATAGCATTGTCTTGAATGTTTCAGCACAATACATACATGGATGACATGCGAAGGGTTAAAGATGATCCAAGGCTGCATGCATTTGTATGTATCGCTTTATTAGCCTGGTGTATATTGTACCATAGTATAGGTTATATTTCATAAACATTTTATGATTTTCCACAAACTCAATCTGACCTTGGTCTAAGTGTGTAGAATGAATATTCCCCGCCAGCAGGACCTGCTTAGCTGACTTATACTGTACCCCAGTATAAACATGTCAGTGAGCTCTAGAGGGAAAACAAAGCATCAGAGTGGATCATATGTTCCTAATATGTTTAAACATACATCATCTTCAATTCATTGATTCCCGTTTACCTCATAGATGAGGTTAGTCTTCAGGCTTAATCCTCTGGGCTTTCTCTTGCAGGGTCAGATAACACTAATGGATATGCCGGTTTTTAAAGCCATTCAGCCAGAGGTGAGTAGTTCATGAAATGGTCTCAACATTTTTTTCTTGTAGCTTTTAGCTTTTTGTTACATTTTTGTTTCTCTTCAAACTCCTAAAAATCCAGGTAGAGTGTATGGAGGCTGAGTTCTCCTTGTTTACTTTTAACTGTAGTGCTTCACCTTTAACCTCCCTGGCGGTATGATTATGTCTGGAATTTTGTACCAAAAGCGGTACAATTATTTTGCATGGAAATTTGGCGTTTTACATTGTAGGCCTGCAATTCTTAAGAATAATTTACTTAAATCTGTCCAAACAAGAGTCTAGTAGACATCCCGGGTATGATAAAGTTTGAAACACAATATCATAAATTATAATATAATAAATAATTATAACCAATAATAATGTAATTATTATAAAAAAAGATTCAATAATGTATTTAAATCAAAAACACTGAAATTTGCTCAGTTGCAGAATTGTCGCTGTCATTACTTTTTATTTTTTTTGACGAATTTCCCCACAAATTGCTATCGCTCAATTCTGTAAGTGATTCTAATTTATTATCGCTGTTTTCTAGCTGCTCTAAAATCACTTTTGACATAAAGGGACACTTTTGGTTGCTATGGGAAATCTACAGTTTGCAGGCTGAAAGAACAGTTTTTATTTTATAAAAGTACATGCAGAACACTGGGCAGACAAGGGTGTGTGTATTTTTTACATACAGTACTGTAATCTGTAAGATTACAGTATACTGTATGTAATGTGTTTACTTTTTTGAATTTGGTGCCGTTCTCCGCCCCCGTGTGTCGTAACCTCGCAGGGAACGGAGATCGGCGGCACACAGGCACTGTGTAAATCGAGCGAGGACGCCACTCGCTCACACAGCGGGGAAGGTAAGTAACTTGTGCCTGTGGATGCTTCGAGGCGGCCCCGAGTCTGGCTCGGGGATACCGCTTTTGGTATAAAAAATTCACCCCGAGTCACTCTGGATTACCGCTAAGGAAGTTAAAGGAAACAATATGGTGCTGCTATTGCTGACTTGTTTTTGAAGGCGCCTGCTGCAGTATTGTCATCCTTGTCATAGTGAGCTACTATCCTAGAACCCGTGCTTATCAGTTGTCATGACAACTTCTGGTTCCAGGTGAGAGACTCTGCAAGTTGCTACTTTTCCAATATTATTATTTTTATATTTTTTTTACATTTTGAGCATCATTACAGAACCTACAATGTATCACAATGGTACAGCATACAGTTCCATATATATTTAGACATGGGCACAATTTTTGATTTTTTCAGGTAATAACAAAAACATAAATAAGCTATAGTTATATAATGGATATGGGCTGAAAGTGCACACTCTCGGGTTTAATTTGAGGGTATGTACATCCAAATCGGAGGAAAGCTTTAGGAATTACAGCTCTTAAGAATTGTATTTGGAATCCATTACTGTGAATCTACATCATGCGTTCAAAGGCCATGTAAGTGAAACAGGCCGTAGTAAGGCTTCAAAAACACAACAAATCCATCAGAGAGTTGGCAGAGAGTTGGCAGCAACATTATGAGTAAATCAACAGTTTGGTACATTCTGAGGAAAAAACGCACTGGTGAGCTCAGCAACATAAAGTCTTGGACATGCGTGGAAGACAACAGTGGTGGATGATCGCTGGATCCTCTATGGTAAAGATAATCCCCGTTCACAACATCCAGACAAGTGAAGGGCACTCTCCAGGAGGTGGGTGTAATCATTATCAAAGTCTACAATCAAGAGAAGACTTCACAAGAGCAAATACAGAGGGTTCACCGCAATGTGCAAACCATTTGTTAGCCTTTGCCAAAAAACAGCCAGACCAGTTCTGGAAAAGCATTCTTTGGATGGATGAAACCAAGATTAATCTGTACCAAAATGATTGAAAGAAAACTGTGGAGAAGGCTTGGAACAGCTCATGATCCAAAGCACACAACATCATCTGTAAAGCATGGTGGAGGCAGTGTGATGGCATTGGGCATGCATGGCTTCCAATGGCACTGAGTGATTGGTGAATATTGCTGATGTGACGGAAAACAGAAGCAGCCGGATGGTTTCTGACGTATTTAGAGATATACTAAGAAAGTAATAGAATTCCTGCGAGCCTCAATCAACCCAAAGTCCAATAGATCTCACTAACCAGCTGCAAGCGTTACACGCGTCTCATAAGCTTGTGCAAATAGACAAAAATAGTAAATTATATGCTGCGCTTTGGAATACTGCACAATAAATGCGTGCTGAAGATTAAAACAAACACATGTAGTGTTAATGTGACGTATGTGACAGATGTGATTTGACCAAAATAAAAACAATAAATATGTAAATTTAAAACGTTAATAAAGTGCTCATGTGCATCCAAGTGCTTTGTAACACAGATATAAGTGTCCAGTGGTATATAGGGAATAACACTAGTCCCTCTTTAAATAGCAATTTTATTTTTTTGTTATTTAGAGCGGGACTAGTAGTGTTCCCTATATACCACCGGACACTTATATCTGTGTCACAAAGCACTTGGATGCACATGAGTACTTTATTAATGTTTTCATTGACATATTTATTTTTATTTTGGTTATATATCTTTGTCAATTGCGTCACATTAACACTACATGTGTTTGTTTTCATCTTCGGCACGCATTTATTGTGTAATATTCCAAAGCACAGCGTATAATTTACTATTCTAGAGAGATCCTGCCAGCCACGATTCAGCCAAATGCAGCAATGATTACACAGCGCTTCACAGTACAGATGGATAGTGATCCAAAACACTATGGGTTAGTGTTTGGCTCAAGCCATTTTTATCAATCAACTGTGTTTACTTTTAAAATCCAGACAACAAACTACCCAAATGACCCTGATCAAAAGTTTACATACCCCAGTTCTTAATACTGTGTATTGCCCCCTTTTAACATCAATGGCAGCTTGAAGTCTTTTGTGATATTTGTGGATGAGGCTCTTTATCTTATCAGATGGTAAAGCTAGCCATTCCTCTTGGCAAAAAGCCTCCAGTTCCTGTAAATTCCTGGGCTGTCTTGCATGAACTGCATATTTGAGATCTCCCCAGAGTTGGATCATTGTCGTGTGTGTGTGTGTGTGTGTGTGTGTGTGTGTGTGTGTGTGTGTGTGTGTGTGTGTGTGTGTGTGTGTGTGTGTGTGTGTGTGTGTATGTATGTAATATAAATATATATATATATATGCAAACGGATCACAGATGAGGATGTTTACCTTTTTAATAGCCATTCAAACCCCTTTGTGTCAACTTGTGTGCATGTTATAAGGCCAAAATCACCAGGGTATGTAAACTTTTGATCAGGGTCATTTGGATAGTTTCCACTGTCATTATGATTTTAAAATGAGTAAACACAGTTGATAATGGCTTCAGCTAAACACTAACCATGAGTGAAAGAAAAGTTTTTGTGGTGTTTTCTCTGAAAAATGGCCAAGAAATCATAAATTCGGCCAGGGTGTGTAAACTTCTGAGCACAACTGTAAGTCACAATGATGATCTATGTCTGACTAATAGTGACAGAAAATAACGTAGGCTAAACAGTCTAACTGTAGCCATGTTTGTTTATATTGTTAGACCTTTTCGACAACAAATTTCAGGAAAGATGGAGAGCAAGTATTTTAAATGGTTACATGCATTATTTTTCCTTTTCATATATCTTTATTTTTTCTTTAAATATGTCTTTAAATTTGCTAGAAATTTCCACTGCTCCAAGAGTCCATTTCCTAGCACAGCGCCTTCCGTCCTTTCATATCGTAGCCCTCTGCTCTTCTGGGAGCATTTAAATACTCTGTGCTAGCTCAGCTACTTTACTCCTATTTTTCCCTCCCTATTCAACCTTTTATGTCGATGGTGGGGGGGGGGGGGGGGGGATAGAGAGAAGGGAATTGCTATAAGGTGTCATTTGAGTGACAGCTCTGGTGCAGCTGACATCACATCCAAGATGGTGGAGTCTTGGGGCTATTGGGTTCCTCAGAGACCTTTTACACGAAAATAACGTTCATATGCAAATGCATAAACGCACAAATCTTAGCGGAAGATTATAGCCAAAATTAATGGTTTGACGACATTCTAAGGATCCCGTGTGTAAACTGATGCAGACCTATAGTGAACACAATATACAGAAATGCGGGAAGTGGTAAGGACATAAATACATACCCACACAGGGTATATTTCCAACTATGTAACACATGTGATGTACTGTACATTGCAGTCTCTTTAAGGGCTTTTCTCTCAGCACTTTGGTGAATTTAAGTCTTAAATATGCCAGTGCAATGCATTTTTTCAATATTTACTAAAAAGACAATAGATGGATAGACGGACAGATACAAAGTGCCACACCACAACTGGAACAGATCACTTAGTAGGAATTGCTTTTCAGACCTCCCCTGGCCTAATTAAATTTACTTGTGCTTTTCTGAGAAGCCCACAAGTAATTGCTAAGACATAAATCAGTAAGAGTTACTATTTCTCATGTTAACACCATCACTCTTAAATGACTTGTCTTCATACACTTGCTTTTGTGTGTTGACTGCTGAATTGTACATGCCACTTTCCTAATGATTTTCAAATGCTCAAGGTTAAATTATATTGGTTGTGCCAGTACTAATTAGTACTCTGATAGTAGACTTAATTGCATCTTTCAACTAGTATATCACTTCTGTTAATCTTTTCTCTGAAGGCTTTTAAAATGCAAGTGTGTGGAAGATGTAGCTAATGTCTCAGCCACTGTTACTAAATGACACTGTTCTAGATCCCCCCAAGGTTTTTATTTTAAGTTTTAAAACTGTTTGCATGATCCTCTGCTCTTAATGAAAAATTAATCAATAGAGCAAAATATGTGGAGAAAGCCACAAATCTACAATGTGTCCGACTACACAAACACCCATGAAATAATAAAAAATTATAGGTGTGCTACCCCACTCAATTGCTGATTAGTACATCAAATACATAAAGTGCAAAGTGATAAATTCATAAATACAAAGTGCAAAATGAGATACAGTGCAATATCAAAGTGTATTTGTATGTGATGCACTAATCGGGAATTACGTGAGGTAGCACATCCTATATTAATTTTTGTTCTTTAAGTTGTGTGTAAATGGTCCTTTTACAGATGGAGTTTGAGTTGTCAAAACAGCATTTTTATAGATATCTTCAACTTCGACATGCTTTACAGACTCTGGTATGACAGTCCAGGTTAGAACTCACAGAACATCCCTTAAGTGACATACTCGTGCCACAAAATAAAAGTACATGATTTTGCAGATATACATTACTCTGTCCTCGAGGATACATGATGCAGCTAGACTACAATGTAGACACAGGTGGGAACAAGACTTGGGCGAGATTGGAGGTGAAGACTGGGAAATATGTTTTCAGTCTATGCCGACCATCTCAGTCTCTTCTTCATACAAGCTCTCTCAGCTATTCATCTTGCATAGAACGTACCACACTCTGGTGCTGATTCACAGGTGGGGTAGGAGGGAGTTCCCTTTGTGCCCCAAATGTGAGGGAGCTAATGGAGACACCTCATACATTTGCTGTGGCGTTGCCCAAAACTTTTCAGATGTTGCAAAGATGTGACCAATATAATATATTGTCTTTTTATCAAACCACTGTTCTGTTACACACAGTGACTTGCTTGGCGCAGTTGATGAGGAACTTTTTACCTCTTCAAATGTGGCAGTACTTGGATTACTGTATATTTCTCACAAGCAGTTCGCATCTTTTTTATTTCCGTCACTGCATACTCCAATGACGAAACAGTGGATTAAACAAGTAAATGCCATTCTTATCGAGGAAAAGTTGACGTATCGGCACAGAAACACTGCGTATACATTTTATAAAATATGGCAGCCATGGGTAGACACTCCGGGCTTGGCACCTTCCCAACTAGTCCTATGTCGTCGACTTCTTCTTCAGATATAATTTCTTAGTGTCTCTGAAACTATAGAAATTGACATCACCATAGTACAGGCTTTTGGCTTGACTACGGATTCCAGGCTGGTTTTGGGTCTCTTTTTCACTGGACATAATAGAGATCAACATTGAAGACCCTAGGGTCACTGTTACAGTAGAATCTTGGGTTTGTCTACCTTCCTGTTGGAAGGTAGCTAGTTCACCTACATCACATTTGCTTATTTAACTATGATTGTGTCTGCCACTCAGTTGTCCGCTCAACGTGAGCATATATGGATATGAGATCCAAGCAGGGGTATGTTAAGTGTTCTCTGTTGTGTGTGTGTGTGTGTGTGTGTGTGGAAATTATATAACTTGGCTTTTTGAATCTTGTACCATCCTCTGTATACCATATGTATACTATATTGTTTTTACTGTATATGCTAAGGGGATTTTTTTTGTTCTTGCTGTGCAACTGAGCTTGTGATGCAATAAAAATGCTGATGTAAAAAAAGTGAGGAAGGAGGACGCGTTTGTTTGAAGCATTTTACCTGCGTCTGTTATTTGCAATTGTGACAGTTATATTATCACTGGTGTGGTAGGTGCTTATATAGCACACAAAAGGTAAGATAGATTTAGTTATTTGGAGGGGAAGTTAGAGAATTGGCTGTAAATTGGAAATAAGTATTTTAGCCTTCAGGTTAGAGAGGAACTGATCTTGAGGTTGTGCCCTCAAAACAGGCAAAGGAAAAACGGTTAGTCACTATTTTGTCTGTTTTCCCCCTGAAGTTGCTCCTCTTTCTTTCTTTCTTTCTTTCTTTCTTTCTTTCTTTCTTTCTTTCTTTCTTTCTTTCTTTCTTTCTTTCTTTCTTTCTTTCTTTCTTTCCTTCCTTCTTTCCTTCTTTCCTTCTTTCTTATTTTTTTTGCGATTACTAACTTGTCTTGTATTCTGTGTATGTGTCTGAGTGGAGGCGGACATGTTGGTAGAGCAGGGCTTTACTTTCTCATGTCAAGGCCTTCACCTAGGTGACCTGCACAGTAGTGACATCACCAAATCTCACTCCAGATTCCCTAAGACTGGCAGTCGGGGGCAGTAGTGCCTTAATCTCAACACTGCAGATAGTTTCAAAGTGGTTGTAAAGGCAGATTTTTTTATTTATTTTTTCTTATTGCCTTCTTATGCATTAAGATAAACCACTTGTGTGTAGCAGTACCCCTAATGCTCCATACACACTATCGGATTTTCCGTTGGAAAAACCTTGGATGTTTTTTTCAGACGGAATTCCACTCAAGCTTGGCTTGCATACAAAAGGTCACACAAGTTCTCTGAACTTTCGTCCGTCAAGAACGTGGTGACGTGCAGCACTACGACGAGCCAAGAAAATTAGGTTCAATGCTTCCGAGCATGCATCGGAATTTTGCGCGTCGGAATTGCTACAGACGATCGGATTTTCCCGATGGGTCGGAAAATTTGAGAACCAGCTCTTTATCTTTTGCTGGCAGAAATTCCGACAGCAAAAAAAACAAAACGACTGACTTTAGTGCATTTTTTGTACGCGTTACCCTGCAGTTCCCATTCAGGTCAGTTTAATGGAATGCTTTCAAATTCTGTGTGTGTGTGTGTGTGTGTGTGTATGTATGTATGTATGTATGTGTGTATATATATATATATGTATATATATATATATATGTATGTGTATATATATATATATATATATATATATATATATATATGTATGTATATATATATATATATGTATGTGTATATATATATATATATATATATATATATATATATATATATATATATGTATATATATATATATATATGTATGTGTATATATGTATATATATATATATATATATATATATATATATATATATGTATATATGTGTGTATATATATATATATATATATATATATATATATATATATTATGTGTGTGTGTGTATATATATATATATATATATATATATATATAAATTTATAATATGCAATAGCATGAGAAAACCTTTTATGCCGTGAATATAATCTGTCTTTTACCACTGAGTGCAGCTTTAATTGTCTTGTAAATCGTTATATATTGTAAAAGATAAATTGCTGTCATCCTGTCCAGCCGAGTCTAGTCCATCATCCTGATACATACATCCTGTTCTATCCTCATCTGTCACCATATGCTGCTTTACCATATAAAGTCAGGAGCCTAATGGAAGTTACGTTGAGTATTGCCTGAGGCCGGCGATAATAATTTCCTGTCTAACTGTTGCAATCTAAAAAAAAAAAGTTATAATGTTTATCCAATTGCTCTGTAGTTCATCAGATGATGAAAATGTCAAGCAGCCTACAGCTGAACTCTGGGCAGATTTAAAAATAGTTTAATGCATTTATGTATGCTTTGAGATTCTTTTATTTTTTTAATTTTTTATGATTCTAAGGCCTCATCCACACAGGGCGTACAATACTGCATGGCCTTGCTGGGCTGTGTTTGCCTGCAACAGGGATGCACAGGTGTTCCATTCATTTCTTTTGCAGGCAGTCCCATTGATGTGTATTAAAACACAGTGGCTTCACGGACATAGCTGCTGTGTCCCAATAGGACATCTGTGTGGTGCGGGTCCCTGGATTTGTGTGGTCTGCATCTGAGGACCCCCACTCACATGGGTGTCCTATTGAGACACAGCGGCTGTGTCTCAATATAGATCAATGGGACTGCCTGTGCAGGTGAACATGACCTTGCGTGGGCGTATGGTACGGCACACCCTGTGAGAACGAGGACTAACGCTAGCCCCTAAATCTGTTTTTGTCTTTTGTAATCTCCTAATCAGTTAAAGTGTAAGTTCACCTTTACAGAAAAATCTGTAAGGTGAACTTACGCAGGACCCCCTCCTCACCCCCCCAGTCCAGCTGACTTGGAGCATGGTGATTTCCTGTTCTGAGCCCTGCTATAGCCACTTCACGTGCTCTGGGCTTGGCAATCCCTGTAGCTTTCACTCTTCTTCCCCACTGACAGGTCGGGCTACGCTTATTCTGATTGGTCCGCGCCGACCAATTAGAATGCTCCTAAATGTACCTCCTGACGGAGTATGTTTTGGAGATTAAGCTGCGTAGATTTCCAAGCCCTGGACTTACGACATGGCTATAGCAGGGCTCAGAACGGGAGATGGCCATGGGACTTGAGGGGGAGGGGTTGAGGGGTACTGTGTAAGTTCACCTTTACAGGTTTAACCCTTTTTCTTTCTCGTACATCACGGGACACAGAGCGGCATATTCATTACTATGTGGGTTATATGGAGTACCTTCAGGTGATGGACACTGGCAATCTCAAACAGGAAGTGCCCCTCCCTATATAACCCCCTCCCATAGGAGGAGTACCTCAGTTTTTTCGCCAGTGTCTTAGGTGTTGGTCACGGAATAGCTTGCCTCCATATCCTTAGGATTTTGGCAGGCTAACCGGATCTGTCCAGAGTGCCTCAGTGCCGAAGTGGACAGTACCCGGGCCCCAAAATCCAGGGGGTTTTGCCTATAATGCCCTCTCTGGAGGGCTGGACCCCGGGCCCAGGACTTGGTGCTTTTTTCCAAAGCCAAAAGTATCCTGCTTGCCGGGGTGCTATATAGGTCCAGGACAGCGGTTCCTTCTAGGACCCCAGTGCCTGATGGTCTACTACACTACCCACGGAGATGGGAGAAGATTGGACTGTGTTTGCTTGCAAACGTCCTGCGGCATGGAGCAGGTAAGTGGGGAGCCTGCGGAACTTGGTTCGACAGCGGGCTCCCCAGGGGTGATCAAAAGGGGGGGTAGCCTAAGTATGCTCTGCATAGGCACCTTGGTCACTATGTCTGTGTGTAGACAGGATGATCTGATTCCCCCCCCCCCCATCTCTGGTTCCCCTGTCCAAGTAAGTCTTTGCTGGCCACCTGCTGCCCTGCTGGTCAGATAGGGTCATCTTTGAATCTCTTCTGGGCAAAGAACTGAGCCCTTAAGAGTCTCTGTTAGCTGCCTACCTGTCCGGGGGTTCAAATTTGCCGCCCTGCAGCCGACGGCTCGATCCTCTCTCCCTGCCTCTGTAGCGCCTGGCGCGCGTCTCCATGTGTCTCTCTCCTTCCTGACAGGCGCGCGCGCGTGCGCGGGCACGCCAAAATAGACGGTTTCGCGCCGTTCGGGAGGAGGGGGCGGAGAGAGCGCAGGAAGAGGCGTGCCTTCGCGTCTGTTAAGAACAGACAGGCTGCATTCATGGCTCAGTCTGAGCTGATGCTGGAGGAGAGGGGACGCAGAGCGGCACTCCGGTGACCCCCGGTGGCAGGAAAGGGGTAGTACGTCCTAGGCTTGGCCTATTTTCTTTCTACAGCCAAAAATTCCCCTTTGCAGCAGGTTGGAGGCCGCAAAGGATATCTGGTGGGGCCGTATGTTTTAAAAAAAAAAAAAAAAAAAAGAATATATATATATACATTTTATTTAAAGGAACATAATATCATAGTAAAAAAAAAAAAAAAAAAAAAAAAAAAAGAGAGATTTTTTTTTCCTTTATTTTTTGAATAAACATACTCGGCCTCACCAGGGGTTTTTGGACACTAGTAATCCTGCTGTTCCCTAAACCTCTTAACTATTCCTAGCTGCAAACAGTCAGTTGTTGCATGCAGGGGTACCTCGGTATTGTACTATGGCTCCCAAAGGCTCAGGATCAAAAGGGGCAAAAAATGCCAAAAAACAAAAGGGCTCCCCCTCGGATTCTGAGGACATGAGTCAGGCTATGCCGGTACTCTCCCCACCTAGTAGCCAAGTTGTGGCCGCCTTGGTTGAGCCAATAGGGGGGTCTGGTGCGGCGGCTGGCCCAGATCCACCCAACCCTGTGTTTGTCACAGAGGAAATGCTAGCTGCCTCGTTGGGTGGGCTAGAGGAAAGATTGGCGGCTATGTTCGCTAAGTCTTTACCAGGCAAGAAACGGACTAGATCCCCTTCGCCTAAATTTGTATCCTCAGATGCTGAAATTCTCTCGCCGGAGGAATTAGAGTTTCAGGAGGACCTACTGGACGAGAATCCAGAGGGTTCAGAAATTGAGGAATCTACTGTTGAAGAACCATTCTCAGCCTCCCAAGCGGAGAGTCTGTGGGTCCAGTCTTTGACAGATATGGTTCACTCAGCATTTAAGTTGCCTTTACCGGAGCGCCGGGGGCCGGTAGTTTCCTCTTTGGGCTCCTTAAGGGCGCCTTTGAACAACGCAGTTTTTCCGGTCCATCCTCTTTTGGAGGAATTAATTTTCCAGGATTGGGTACGACCAGACAGAATTTTTCTGCCGCCTAAAAAATTTTCTGTTATCTACCCGTTGGAAGAGAAGTTTGCCAAAAGATGGGCGCTCCCAGCTGTGGATGCTGCCATCTCATGTGTGAATAAATCACTAACTTGCCCGGTAGAAAACATTCAAATGTTTAAGGACCCGGTTGATAAACGTTTGGAGACTCTTTTAAAAGCCTCCTTTGCTACGGCAGGGGCAGTGGTACAGCCAGCAGTTGCTGCTATCGGTATCTGTCAAGCTTTAAAGGACCAGACTAAACAGATGCTTAAGGACATCCCTGCCCAGCAGGCAGAGGAGCTATCTGATATACCCAGAGCTCTATGCTTTGCGGTGGATGCTATAAAGGACTCTATTCAGCAAGCGTCTCGTTTATCACTATTTTTAGTGCATATGAGAAGACTCTTATGGTTAAAAAACTGGGCGGCCGAGCCCCCGTGCAAAAAGCTTCTGGCAGGTTTTCCCTTCCATGGAGGGCGACTCTTCGGAGAAGATCTGGATAAATACATTCAGACTATTTCGAGTGGTAAGAGTACGCTTTTACCAGTCAAAAAGAAGTTTCGGGGGCCTACATGTAAAAGGCAGCTTTCCCCGGCTTCGGGGCCCTCAAATTCCAGGCAGTACCGACGGCCTCCTGTACGATCAAACTTTAACAGCAAATCGCAGGGACAGGCCTCTGGCGGCAAGAAACCTTGGTATCGCAAACCAGCTAAGCCAGCCCCTAAGTCTGCCTTATGAAGAGGCGCCCCCACCCATGAGGGTGGGGGGAAGGCTTCACCTCTTTGCAGAGGTTTGGGAAGCCAATATTCCCGACGAATGGGTCCGGTCTACTGTGGCCGCAGGTTACAGACTAGAGTTTCTAAAAATCCCTCCTCCTCATTACCAGGAGTCAAGAGTACCAGGCGACCCTGTGAAAAAAGCCGCATTGATAGCGGCATTGAATCATCTGCTATGCCAAAAGGTGATAGTAGAAGTACCAGTCCGGGAACAGGGATTGGGGTTCTACTCCAACCTGTTTATCATCCCAAAGCCCAACGGCGATGTCAGGCCAATTTTGGACTTAAAGGGAGTGAATGCGTACCTAAAGGTCCGCTCATTCCGGATGGAAACTATTCGGTCAGCTGTCGCCGTGCTCCAGAAGGACGACTTTATGGCGTCCATAGACATAAAGGATGCTTACCTTCATGTGCCAATTTTTCAGCCACATCAAGTATTTCTACGCTTCTCGGTGGCTCAACGTCATTTCCAATTTATGGCGCTCCCTTTCGGGTTGGCTACGGCCCCCCGGGTATTCACGAAGGTCCTAGCCCCAATCCTAGCCAATCTAAGGACCCAAGGAGTCACGGTCTTGGCTTACCTGGACGACCTCTTGGTTGTAGACCACTCGTCTCCTGGCCTGGAGCGAGCAGTGGCCCTCACAGTTCAGTACCTCGAAAGGTTCGGCTGGGTCCTAAATCGAGACAAGTCAGCATTCCTGCCCACAAGGCAGCTGGAATATCTCGGCATGAGATTGGATACAGAACAACAAAAGGTGTTCCTACCCCTATTAAAGGTCAAGGCCATCAAAGAGCTAATACATATAGTTCTAAGAAAGAAAAGGCCAACTGTTCGCCTATGTATGCGACTACTAGGCAAGATGGTGGCCACATTCGAGGCGGTTCCATACGCTCAGAGCCACACTCGCATCCTGCAGGCAGCCATCCTGTCAGCATGGAGCAAGAGGCCTCAGGCCTTAGAAATTCCTTTGCCACTCTCACCAAGAGTGCGGCAAAGTCTATCTTGGTGGTTAAACCCTCAGAATCTCCTGAAGGGAAAGACTTTCAGTCCTGTGACCTGGAAAATAGTAACCACAGACGCCAGCCTGTTTGGCTGGGGAGCAATGTTGGAGGGTTGCACTCGCCAGGGCACTTGGGCAGCAGCAGAGAAGCAGTTGCCCATCAATATCTTGGAGCTCAGAGCTGCTCGACTAGCCCTCAAGGCTTGGACGTCCAAACTGCAGGGGTTCCCGGTGAGAATACAATCGGACAATGCCACGGCGGTGGCATACATAAATCACCAAGGGGGAACCAAGAGTCAAGCCGCTCAGAGAGAAGTGAGCTTGATTTTCTTGTGGGCAGAAGCCCATGTGCCCTGCATATCGGCTATATTCATTCCCGGAGTGGACAACCTACAGGCGGACTTCTTAAGTCGCCAGACTCTGTTGCCGGGGGAGTGGTCTCTGCATCCACAGGTCTTTCAGACACTCTGCCAGAAATGGGGAGTGCCGGACGTGGATATCATGGCATCGAGACTGAACAAGAAGCTAGACAGGTTCATGTCCCGCACAAGGGATCCCAGGGCCTGCGGAACCGATGCGTTAGTTTGCCCTTGGCATCAGTTCAAACTTCTTTATGCATTTCCCCCGCTCCAGTTACTACCCCGCCTGCTGCGCAGGATCAGGGTGGAGCACATACCAGTCATCCTGGTAGCTCCAGCATGGCCCAGAAGGGCATGGTACTCACTAATCCTAAAGATGGTAGTGGGAGACCCTTGGACTCTTCCTCTACGGCCAGACCTGCTATCGCAAGGTCCGATCCTCCACCCTGCCTTACGGCATCTAAATTTGACGGCCTGGAGGCTGAATCCCTGATTCTCAGGGGTAGAGGTCTGTCTCAGAAAGTAATCTCTACCCTAATCAGAGCCAGGAAACCGGTCTCTAGGGTGATTTATTACAGGGTCTGGAAGGCCTATGTAGGCTGGTGTGAGTCCAAGCGATGGCTTTCTCGCAAGTTTACCATCGATAGAGTATTAAGTTTTCTCCAGCTAGGAGTGGATAAAGGACTGGCATTAAGCACAATCAAAGGACAGATTTCAGCTTTGTCAGTGTGGTTTCAGCGGCCGCTGGCCACCCACTCGCTAGTTAAGACCTTCCTTCAAGGGGTCTTACGTATTAATCCTCCAGTTAAATCCCCGCTTTGTCCGTGGGATTTAAATCTTGTTCTGTCAAGTTTACAGAAACAACCGTTTGAGCCGTTGGCTGAAATTCCTTTGGTTTTACTGACAAGGAAGTTAGTATTTTTGGTCGCCATAGTTTCCGCAAGAAGAGTATCGGAACTGGCGGCCTTATCCTGTAAGGAACCATATCTTATTTTTCATAAGGACAAGGTCGTTCTCCGCCCTCATCCTTCCTTCCTACCAAAGGTTATATCCAGTTTTCATCTAAACCAGGATTTGGTATTACCATCCTTCTTCCCTAAACCTACTTCCAGAAAGGAAGGGTTGCTGCATACCTTGGATATTGTCAGGGCCATGAAGGCCTATCTTAAAGCTACAGAGAAGATCCGGAAAACAGATGTGTTGTTCATTTTACCGGATGGGCCCAAGAAGGGGCAGGCAGCTGCAAGATCCACCATCTCGAGATGGATTAAACAGTTAATAACTCAGGCCTACGGCTTGAAAGGGTTGCCTCCTCCGTTATCATTAAAGGCTCATTCTACTAGAGCCATGGGCGCCTCCTGGGCAGCACACCACCAGATCTCTATGGCTCAAGTTTGCAAGGCGGCAACCTGGTCTTCTGTCCACACGTTTACAAAATTCTACCAGTTGGACGTAAGAAGGAATACTGATACAGCCTTTGGGCAGGCAGTGCTGCAGGCTGCAGTTTGAGACCCTCGGATTCCGGGGGCTCCCTTTTGAGTTAAATTTAAAAATTTATTTTTTCTCAACTAAGTTGGATTTATTATGATTTGAGTATATCTCTAAATTAAATCCTTTTGTCTTGGGAAGATGTTCTCCCTCCCCTCATTGTAAGCATTGCTTTGGGACATCCCACATAGTAATGAATATGCCGCTCTGTGTCCCGTGATGTACGAGAAAGAAAAAGGGATTTTTAATACAGCTTACCTGTAAAATCCTTTTCTTGGAGTACATCACGGGACACAGAGCTCCCACCCCTCTTTTGGGGACCATTTTTGGGAGGCATACTGCTTGCTACAAAACTGAGGTACTCCTCCTATGGGAGGGGGTTATATAGGGAGGGGCACTTCCTGTTTGAGATTGCCAGTGTCCATCACCTGAAGGTACTCCATATAACCCACATAGTAATGAATATGCCGCTCTGTGTCCCGTGATGTACTCCAAGAAAAGGATTTTACAGGTAAGCTGTATTAAAAATCCCTTTTTTTCAGTGTGGCAGGGCACATGCTGAGAGGCCACTTCCATCACACAATGGAGTTTCTATGAAAGGGTGTACTTTGTCAGAAACCATGTTCACAAACCAGCGGTTTTCCAGCAAGACATTGTCCAAAGCATCACACTGCCTCTGCTATCTTGTCTTCTTCCCATAGTGTATTCTGGTGCCATCTCTTCCCCAGGGAAGCGATGCCAATGCACCTGGCCATCCACATTATGTAAAAGAAAACATGATTACTCAAACCAGGACACCTTTCAATGCTCCACGGTCCAGTTCCATTATAGGTAATTTTGCCTGTGGACATGGGTCAGCATGGGTACCCTCACCTGCCCCATACGCAACAAACTGCAATGCACTGTGTGTTCTGACACCCTTCTATTGGAAACCAGCATTAACTTTTTCATCAATTTGAGCTACAGTATCTCTTCTATTGAATCGGACCACATAGGCTAGCTTTTGCTTCCCTTGTGCATCAGTGAGCCTTCACTGCCCATGACCCTGTCTCCAGTTCACCAGCTTTCCTTCCCTTCCTTCCACTTTTGGTAGGTCCTTACTGCCGCAGACCAGTAACATCCTACAAGAGCTGCAGTTTGACTTGCTCTTACACAGTCATTTAGCCATTACAATTTGGCCTATGTCAAAGTCGCTCAAATCCATTTTTTCCTGCTTTTAGCGCATTAGCTTCATGGACAACCTGGTGACTTGCTGCCTAATATATCACACCCACTTTCAGGTGCCATTGTAACAAGATAATCAATCAATGTTATTGATTTTTACCTGTCAGTGGTCATTATTATATGGCTGATTTGGTGTATAAGTATGCATTTTGGCATGTAAGTATGCATGCTGTGCAGCGTTAAGTGCATCAGATGCAGTGCATTAAAATATTCATTGATCATTTCTATCTTTTTAGAAATCCTGATATTTTCAGAGCAAATTTAGACCCCTTTCACACTGGGGCCACCCATGCCTTAGCGGTAAAGCGCTGCTCGTTTTTAGTGGCGCTTTTCGGACAATTTTAACCATCGCTAGCAACCGATGAAGGGGTTAAATACCTGTGTTGTGTCGATTCAATAGCGCTTTTCATTGCAGTGGGCAAGGGTGTTTTGGGAGCTCTGTATACAGCGCTTCCTAACGGCCCCATAGATGCTGCTTGCAGGACTTTTTTTTAACATCCTGCAAGTTCACCGCCATCGTGTGAAAGCTTTCACATTTGGCCAGCATTGGAAGCTGTTTACAGGTGCTATTTCTAGCGCTAAAATGCCTGAAAACAGCCTAAATGTGAAAGGGGTCTTAGTGTGTTCCATAACACGCATGGCAACCTCACTCGTTTGTCTTAATTTCCCATTTCAAGACTTATGGATTTCTTTGCCCTGACTGTTGCTGTGTCAAAATAGTAACAGAGTGCAGCGGTCAGTAGTAAGTAATGCAGGGCAGGGTTAACAACACTGTCGTGTTTGTGTTTTTTTTTTACATGTTCTGTTGGGGCGATTTTTCTGCTGTAACAGGAAGTGAGAGGAAATCCTCTCCAAAAGTGGAAATCCCCTCTTATAATTTGTGGTGACATCAAGTGTCTGTATTGCATGACCAACACTCTTGCTGCTTTGTTCTGGTGACTTTTTTATGATTTTTGTAACAGTGGCCACTAGAATCAAGAGGGGTAAATCTGCTCCATGAGGTAACGGACCGCAATAAAAACCCGTCGGGGTCTAACCTTTGTGTCATATGACACAGCTGAGGGGAGACCTGGGCTGTCTTTTCTTATTCTGCCGTGCCCCGCTACATTAAAGGTCTCTTGTGTAAACTACAGCAAGGGAAAAAGGGGTACATTTGTGCTTTGATACTGACCCCTGAATTCTTCATTACCTATTACTGACCTGGCACTGTTACTACTGAACTCTACGTTACTTAGTGCGGATTTTTGCACCCTTCACTGTGTTACACACTTCTAATCTCTGAACTCACTTCTGACCCCTGCACTTTGCATTACTCCTGACCACTACACCCTGTTAATCCTGACCCCTGCATTGTGTAATGCATACTGTTGACCTCCGTAGCTGCGTTACGTACTACTGAACTCCGTTTATACTGACCCGTGAACACAAAATCATTTTTTTTTTTTTCAAATAAAGTTTTATCCACCTGGTGATCTTTGACTTCTTTTACTTTGATTCCGGCAGATCTCCGCCTCTCCAGGGTTTCCTACCCCCTGCTTTAAACAATGGTAGACTTCTGCATTTTAGAGTATCCAGCTTTGCTTCCATCTAGTCATCGAATGGGTTAAGCAGCATGTTGCGAGTTGGTTACCTTGAGCTATTTACCAGTGTGAAGGATTTGAGCAGCAGAGATATTTATTTTACAAATTTAGTTTGGAAAAAAACATTTGGCTGGCTTGTGCAGCTGAGAATAATTTTTCTCCGCACAGTAATCTATACTTCATTTCCCCCGCCGTTCGTAAATCATCTGTCATCTCCTCTAGATCAGCATTTCCATTCTACCATTGTTCGCAAATAAGTCATTGGCTGCTGTAAAATAAATTTAAAGGGTCAGTTTATTCAAAACTGGTACTTCAGCATTGGGTAGATAACTGGAGAGCTAAACCATCAAAATGTTTTCTTGTGTCTCTGGGGTCTCTGGTGGTGAGATCTCTGTGCTTGTGTTTCCAGGCCTTCCATGGCCATTGCAAACACTGGTGGAGAGATTACATAACCGGTGCCCCGTGGAGATAAATCAATCTAGCAGGTTTCTCGTGCCACTTGAGTCCACCTATAACTATATTTTTTATTGCTAGACTGAAGCTTTGTGTTTAATCTTCTATCTGTTGTTTTTTTTTTTTTTCTCAAATAAGAGGTTTGGAATACTTGTTTGAGATCTGTCTTATTTAGCACTCTTGGCAATAGTCCTTGGACCCTTATACAGCTATTTATATTCCTTGGTGAACCACTGGTGCCCACACTGGAGTGATTTTCAGCCCAGAGAATGAGGTTTGCTCCTTAGAGTGGTAATGAAGTAAACCTTTCCTAAATTGGATCAAAATAAAACCACTTGAAAGCATTTTATTTTTAATTTATTTTTGTTGTTAATAAATTGTTCTTTGGCCATACTGCTTTATTCCAGTTCTCTCTTTGACACCGGGACATAAAGTGTTAGTAAAGAAAAAAAAAATTCTTTTAAAATAACAAACATGTTATTCTTACCTCCCTCCACTATGCAGTTCGTTTTGCACAGGGTGGCCACGATCCACATCTTCTGGGGTCCCTTGGCGGCTGTCTCTGGTCCTCCCCGCAAGTACTGACCACAGTCATGCGAGAGTGCTCGCATAATGGTGAGTAATTGCGGGCGCGCTCCCGTGATACAGCGAGCTCACTGTATCACTCGGCCTCGGCGCGACACGTCACTGGATGTGATGGACTGCAGCGCCAGTCAATGGCTGTGCTGTTCTCAATCAATCTGCTCTAGCCAATCAGCGGCCAGGCTGAGCGGTGAAGAGGATCTCAGGAACGCGCGCCGGTCTTTCGACGGGTCAGGTAAGTAAAACGGGGGACGGGGACGGGGGGGGGGGTTGGTATACACCGAAGTTTTTTAACCTTAATGCATAGATTGCATTAAGGTGAACAAACATTTTTCTTTACAACTTCTTTTAAGCCAGCCATAAATGGTTTGAACCTTGGCCGGTTCATCAGGGATTGGCTGAGATTTGAGGCATCTATGGGCAGGCTGATTGTGACCAAGTTGATCCATCAGTCGACTTTGGTACAAACAGCAGGTCAGATTTTTACAAGCATTTATTGTTGGCAGATATAGCCACTAGCCATAATAACTGTGCTTTCCTGGCAGGGATGGCTCCTCGAGCCCCCATTGGGAGAACACAATGGCTCCATGGGAGGTATTCCACCATCCAACACAGTGGCAAATCCGTGGTTGCAGGAAAGAAAATGCATCATCTTTGGCCTGCCTTATGGGGTCCTCCGTGAGTTTTCACAACAGTTCTCCTACTTTGTACTGCAAATTTATGTGCAGCTGTTCAGAGAACCACACACAGCCAGCGGGAGGAGGACACAAGCACGTTCCTCCTCGGCCATAGTGATGATTGACGTAGCTCTGTGTCCCTCTTGCGATGCCTGTGCTGCTCTCTGAGCTGCTTCACCTAAAGTTGTAGTGCATAGCAGGATTGCGGTGACTGGCATGGGGCTTTATGGGTGAATATTGGTAGACTACTTTTGAGATTTGGTTTTAACATCTGATTGGTGTTCCAAATATTTAGTAGTGTAGTGACTACATCTTCATTTACTCAGTGTCGGGTGTATGGACAATATAAATGACTTGAATCTGTCTGCCTGCTTATATCTGTGACCCACGTAAGGTCTTGATTGCTTGGAGTAAAATCTAAAATATCCACGGAGATCTGTCATTGACAATTTGAGTTTTTTATTTTTTTGGTGGAGTTTAGGAATTATCAAGCTGTGGATGGAACAAAAAGGAAAAATACAGTTCTGCACCAAATGCCGTGGCCTTCACTAGACGATTTAACCAAGTGAGTCTAATTTAAAAAATTGGTTTCTGTTGATGTCATTTATTTGCAGGCTGCTTTAGTTGCTTGTGTGCATACAGCTTTTCTGACTGTACGTAAAAGTGTGTTCCCATAAAAATGATCCTGCCCTTAAAGTGTAAAGGCAACATTCTTTTTTAATATTATTAGTGTGGAAGGTTTGGACCGGACCCTCTTTCAGTTTTTGTGTCTAAGCTGAGAACATTCATCCCTCCTTCCATTGTCACGGAACCCGCAAGTGTAAAATAGAAAATGCTTGCGTTATCGTTCTAGCAAAAAAGGAACATCCCCATATTTTGACACCTGTTCCTAAAACAGCCTATTAAGAGGAGCATTCTATTCCCTTTAGAGAGATTTCCACTAATTTTCTGTTGTGTCTCCAGGACATGAAGTTAATGGAAACATTTGTACAGTGTATGGCCTGCCTTAGGGTTATTGTCCTGCTCCACCACTCAACTTCTAAGCTTAAGCTGGTGGATAGCCACCATGACCTTATCCTTTAAGATATTTTGGTAAACATGGTTATTTTCCCCAATGGCAAGTGGCTCAGGCCCTGAGGAAGTGTAGCAAGCCCTCCACCATACTGCTTGAAATTCTCCACATTTTGTCATATTGCAACCAAAAATGTAAATGTATTTATTTGGGATTTTTTGTAATAGACCAACACAAAGTGGCACAGAATTGTGGACGTAAAAGGAAATTGATGGTTTTCAATTCTTTTTACAAATATCTAAAAAGGTGTAGCATGCATTTTTATTCGGCCTCCCCTCGAATCAAAACCTTGTAGAAAAACCTTTCGTTGCAATTACAGCTGCAAGTCTTTTTGGGATGTCTCTACTAGCTTTGCACATCTGGAGAGTGAAACTTTTGCCCATTATTCTTTGTAAAACGGCTCAAGCTGTCTGACTGGATGGAGAGTGTCTGTGAACAGCATTTTTCAAGTCTTACTACAGTTTCTCAATGGGATTTAGGTCTCGACTTTTACTTGGCCATTCTAACACATGAATATACTTTGATCCAAACCATTCCGTTGTAGCTCTGTATCTTTAGGGTTGTTCTGCTGGAAGGTGAACCTCCTCCCCAGTCTCAAGTCTTTTTTGCAGACTTTTGCAAGATTTTCTTTAAAGATTGCCCTGCATTTGGCTCTATCCATCTTCCTATTAACTATGACTAGCTTCCCTGTCCCTGCTGAAGAAAAGCTTCCCCGAACCTAATGCTGCCACCACCATGTTTCATGGTGGGGATGGTGTGTTCAGGGTGGCATGCAGTTCTAATTTTCCACCACACATAGCGTTTTGCTTTTAGGCCAAAAAGTTAAATTTTGGTCTCATCTGACCACCTTCTTCCACATGTTTGCTGTGTCTCCCACATGGCTTCTCTCAAACTGCAAACGGGACTTCTTATGGCTTTCTTTCAACACTGGCTTTCTTCTTGCCACTTTTCTATAAAGGCCAGATTTGTGGAGTGCATGACTAATAGTTGTCCTTTGGACAGTTTCTCCCACCTGAGCTGTAGATCTCTTCAGCTCCTCCAGAGTTACCATGGGCCCATTCTCTGAATAATGCTGTCCTTGCCCAGCCAGTCGGTTTAGGTGGACAGTCATGTCTTGGTATATTTGCAGTTGTGCCATACTCTTTCCATTTTCGGATGATGGATTGAACAGTGCTCCGTGAGATGTTCAAAGCTCAGGATATTTTTTTTATAACCTAACCCTGCTTTAAACTTCTCCACAACTTTATCCCTGACTTGTGTGATGTGTTTTTTGGCCTTCATGATGCTGTTTGTTCACCAAGGTTCTCTAACAAACCTCTGAGGGCTTCAGAGAACAGCTGTATTTATACAGAGATTGAATTACACACAGGTGGACTCGATTTACTAATCAACTTCTGAAGGCAATTGGTTCCATTAGATTTTAGTTAGGGGTATCGGAGTAAAGGGGGTTGAATACAAATACATGCCACACTTCTCAGAAATGTATTTGTAAACAATTTTGAAAAAAAATATTTATCCTTTTTCCTTCCACTTCACAATTATGTGCCACTTTGTGTTGGTCTATAATGCAAAATCGCACCAATTTACGTTTTTGGTTGTAACATGACAAAATGTTGAACATTTTAAGGGGTATGAATACTGTACATAGTGCCGAGTATTTTTCCTGAACAGTTCAACTGTTTCATCAGTCCACAAAATATTTTACCAGTAGCGTTGCGGTTTGCCAAGGTGTTCTTTGGCAAACTTCGGGTTCGCAACAATTTTTTTTTTTTTTTTTTTTTTTTTTTTTTGGAGGGCATCGGCTTCCTCTTTGGTGTTTTGCCATTAACAAAGCAACCCCAAATCATAACATTTCCACCACCATGCTTCAGTTGGTGTGAGATTCTTCTCCTGAAATGCTGTTCTCTTTGGTGTGCATCCAACATGTCAGTTTATATGGCCAAACAACTCTTATCTTTGATTCATCGGTCCACAGCACATTATTCTGGAAGGCTTGGTCTTTATATATTCACTGGCAAACTGTAGTCTTGCTCTAACTTCCTTTTAAAGAAGACCTGTTCCTGAAGTGTAAGTTCTAATCATTGGTACCTAATTTGGAACTTCTAGTTCTACTTTAATGGATTTGAGATAGTGGTAAATGTAGAAGGGTGTGTTCTTCTTTTTTATTTTTTTATTTTTTTTTCACACATTGCAAATCTACCATTTTTACTTATTTTAGTTAAATTATGAGTGATTATAGCGTGTCAATTTTATGTGTAATTTGTTCAGATATATCCACTTTATTTGTAGGCATTGTGTGAATGAAGATCTTATATTTGGCTGTTTATATAATGAAGAAAGTCAACTATTTCCATGAGTTGTACGTATTTTTTGCACATGAATGTATAGCGCTCAATCTTTCATCACATATGCTCAGGCACTTAGTGCAGGTGTCAAGTTCTGACGAGGTACAAGTTTACATTTGTAATTGTCAGATGAGAGAGGGCTCCATACCATAACTTCATCAGTCATTGGGGGCCTTGAGCTGGGCTCCCTCACAAAGTAACGTTTTTTTTTATTTTTTTGCTGCACACAGATGAGGCGAGTCGGGAGGCTTCTGCAGCGGCCAGATTTTTTATTTTTTTTTCTCTCAGGAAATTACCGTTCCTGTTTGAAGGTTTTGCTTCCAAAAACAACACCAGTTATTTAACTTAAACTTTCCTTATGTTTGTTGGGTAAGAGGGAGATCGGAATATCCACTCCTATATAGAAGCTGATGAAAAGAGGTGATTGGAAATTTTTGGCTGAAAGATTCCAGATCGTTTCCGTAACCAGCCATGACGTACAAAGCACAGGAATAGTTTTATGGTAAAGCTGTATAAATGCTCCTTCATAAAGTAAAGGCATCTGCGTCAGAGTTGGGAATAATGTAATTATCCCTCTGGGGAGAGTGTCACATTCTTCTGAGTCCGTTATGAGTTACCTTGATAATGGTGCTAATCATTAAAACATAAAAGTGGTATTTTTAGCTGAACAACTTCACATTTGTGTGAATAAAATTGTAATGTAAAAGTTTGAGGCTGGGTTGACACCGCAGCACGCTACGGTGTGTCTCCATTCAGTTTCGATTTCAGCCCAAATTTATTGCTCAATTCGGACCTGAAACTGACTAAAAGGCACAGCGCTCTTGTGCAATTCCCCCCGGAGCCACTGCGCAGATGTGTGACCTGGCTCCATAAAGAGCTGGTCACAATCTCCTGCTATGCAAATTGGATGCAGGAAAATCCACATCCTATTTGCATAGGTGTGAACCCAGCTTAAGGCTTTAAAATGGTATCTCAAATTTGCCATAGTGCATAGCTTCACAATGCGTGGCTGCTGCAGCAAGATGTGGACATTGATCGTTGCAGGGAGAGCAGACACGATGGACAATTTATTAAACTGATGCAGGTGGAGAGACAGGTTTGTACATCCTGGCAGTGTCTAAGGCAATACTGTATATTTCCCTCTCCTTTCCACTGGTTACTGCTTGTTACAAATTCCCTTTTGAATAAAATAATACGAAGTGTATAAAGGGATGACAAAAGGATCTGGGTTGATATTAATATTAGGCAGTAATTTACTTAAGCTGGCCAAAGGTGGATTGACATTCGGCTGGTTCAGCAGGTTGCAGCCGCTGATCATTGTGTTCTCACAGCGGACAGTCCCATTGTCAGAATACAGTATCGCAGTGGGGAGGTCTCCTCTATCCACCTCGCTTGTATGGAGAAAGAATCCTTGTTTTTGTTTTTTTTTTCATTTAGCTCTCTGGCTGAATGTAAAAAAAAATGGTCAGCTTAATGCTACCCAGGATACTTATGCCAATGTCACAAAGTCACTTAGGCAAAGCTGAAGTGGGCTATAACAGACACTTGAACCTATAAAGTAAGTGGACTTGCTTTAATGGATAAGTACGCCTTTGGGAACATGGGATTCTGCTGCCTCTGTGTGACAACAGTATAGGGAGAAGTTTCCCTTACCAGCTATCCCTTTTTAAAAAGAGCTGGGCTACGCCCACATGGCTGTGTCATTCATTCAGAGTTCTGTGAATAAACTTAAAATACCGACATCATTTTGCAGTGCTGTTTAGCATTGTGGTAGTTTGATTCTTCCTGTCCATGTGAACCTGCCTGCCTGTACATCGTGCGGCATACACGGACAGTCTGCTGGAGTCATGCAGCGTGTCCTGTAGGTTTAATTTTCAGCCTAGCAGAAATTTTCTGTAGCTGTTGCACCAATCGTGTTGCACCACTAAGCTGGTCATGAGTGGTGCAACAGCTACAGAAGATTTCTGCTGGGCTGAAAGTTAAATCTACCTAAAACAAAGATGTCGGTCTTGGATAAGCGTTTTCAAACCCTTGACAGACACATTTTTAATCGTGAGTCCTAATTTTCTGTAAAATGATTACAAGACTCCTGGAAATAAGTGTTACTAATGGTTTTACTGCTGGTACCTGTTCTTTTGATTTTTCTGTCCCTGAAAGAACTTGGTTTAAATGAGTTATGCTGAAAATGAATTCATAGTGGTTATATGTACTCTCTTCAGGTTGTTAAAATGGTAGAAAACCCAAAAGCTAACATTTTATTATATTGCAGCTTAGCAATTCTTGGCAGTGATGGCTGCATTAATTTTCTTAGGTGTTTGTTCTTCTATTCTCACCTGGTGATTCTGAACGCAAGTCTGTTTTTCAACAGACCAAGCTGTCTTCCAGATGTATCAGTTTACAGGGATGAGACAAACCATTTACCACTGTAGGGTGCTTAAAATGATCAGCTTTCATTTATGTTAAACCTTTATTCCCCCCCCCCCCCCCCCAGAATCTGACCTCCGTTTGTTAATGAATCTAAATCTGCTAGTACATTAACACTCCCCTCCCCCAAACTAGTATGCTGCTGTTTGCTGTGCTCCTTCCAGAGTGGGCCACTTTAATACAGGAGGTATGTTACTGGTCAGATCACCAGGTGGAAACAGGGGGGGCCTAAAAAAAAGGAAAACTAAAGCAGTGGCCACATCTGTTTGGTAAGCTGCAATATATTACATTTTGGGGTTATTACCGCTTTAGCAATAAAAATGTGAAACAAATGTGTTTTTTGGTTCAGGAAAATTTTCTGAAATGTGAAAGCTTTTCACATTGTGAATGTATGCAAAGGCACTGAAAACTTTTTCTGGTTTATGTGACACTCTTTAGTATAGCTTTCATACAAAAACAAGAAATATAGATTATGCAAAAAAGGTGGCAATCTAAGCAAGTCTCCATTGACAGCTGAAGTTGGAGAGACCACAATACCATAAAGCAGGGGTCTCAAATCTTTCTAAAGGAAGGGCCAGTCTACTGTCCTTCAGACTTTATGGGTGCTGGACTGTAGGCATTGATAATAGACTTTGCCTCAGGCTTGGTGGTCAGTGGGAGTAAAGAAAATACATAGCACCCCTGTGGTCAGTTGGAGAAAATGGTGCCCCATCACTGTTATTGGCAGGAGGAATAGTGTCCCATTGTAGGTGCCAGTGGGTAAAATGGTGCTTCATGGTTGGTGTCAGAGGGAGAAATAGTTCCTCAATCACTGGGGTCAGTGGGAGGAATAGTGCCCCATCATTGGTGTCAGAAGGAGGAATTATGACCCACTATTGGTGTCAGTGTTGGGGGGGGGGGGGGGCGTTTTTGAGTGCCTCATGTCAGTGGGCGGAATAGTGCCATGGGGGCCAGATAAAGGCAGGTGAAGGGCTGCAGTTTGAAGATCACTGCCCTAAAAGAAAATACTCCCCCCTCATCTACATCTGTACACAATGGTTTAAACATCTTGAAGCCTAAGCTAAGATTTTTTTTTTTTAATTCTTTTGGAACGCGGTGTGGGGGAAGGGTCAATTTTTTTTTAGGTTTCGGTTTGTCTGTGACCCCATTGAGAAATTTTCCTTGCTTCCTGAGTTTGTGATGCCTGCACAAGAAAAAAAACATGGACAATAATGAAAACCATATCGGATTTGTTTTAACCCACTTCTGCTCTGCTAAAAATTATTTCAACTGACGGGAAAGATGGATACATCTCCCCAAAGGGACACTGAAGCCTGATAAGGACTTTACAACTTCTCCCCTCTAGCTAAAAAAAAAAAAAGTGGAGTTGGCCTTTATTTGTTGTCTTTTAACAATGTACGAGATGTAGAAATCTATTCCTGCAATGAAAACCTAAAACAAAGCCGCCGGTAGAATAGTGTTCCTAAAGTATGAAAATAAATTTGTTCTTATTTGTGTATAATTTGAAAAATAAAATTTAATTGTCTTTATTTTATTCCTGGCCTAATACATAATAAATATTATTATTTTGCAAAGTGTTCTTGATGGCTATTTGGCTGCTGAAGACCAAACTGTACATGTAGATTTTGTATAGTTCCATCACGGCTTTCATTGGCGGTAACAAGGAAGACAAAATAAACTATCCAGCCACTGCCGTGAGACCAAAAAGACCTCCGTTAAGTGCACTTTAGCCACTTGTTTAAGCCAGCATGAATAAACCTAATTTTATGTATTTATAGAGAGAAACCAACCATTTCAACAAATGTTAATTGTTAACTTCAAACCAAGACAGGAAATAGCCATTTAATTGAAGCACAGTCAGTTCATTCGCCATTTACCTCCTTGGTTTCCTGCCTACCCCCAGTTCCTGGACATTGTACATATGTGAAGACGGTGGAGGGGGTCATGCTACCGTGGAGGTGTAACGTACTGTGAAAGGGATTTTCAGCTGCTAGTCTGACCTGCCGCCATCTGCTTCCCTGCTAGACCAAAGTGAATCTAAAGCAAAGCCTTCCTGTCAAAGGGTTTATTGAACGCCAGCTTATGCCTGTAACAGCTCCCTACAGTTGTTCTGCCCACTTTGATTTGTATTTTCTTTATTTTTTCACAGGTGAGTTTTTGGGTAGTGAGAGAGATCCTTCATGCGCAAACACTAAAGATTCGTGCTGAAGTCTTGAGCCATTACATTAAAACTGCCAAGGTGAGACTTGTCAACGGTGCTTTCTACCACAATGTTTAATGTAACGTACAGGCAGCACATACCTCAGTACAGAAGGATCACACCTACAGATAAATATTTATTCCCCACACTTCATTTGGCAGCTCTGTGGAGCTCCATTAAATACTTCCAGGCACACTGTGAGTCCAGGAACTCTGGGGCACTGTAAAACAGGAGGCATTTTGTGAAATGGCTTTGCAATGTGTATCCACAACAGAATGCAAATCCAAAAGTTGGAGATGAGCCTATTTAAAAAGAGCCTTCTGACTCCGTTTAAAGGATAAGCGCATTTTAAACTGAAAAATCGAAATCCCCTTTTACCTTCCACCTCTGGAGCAAAAGAAGTTTCACCCAGCATCTGTGATCAGGAGAATTGATGATCACTGCCTCGCTCGCCTCGGGCTGGCCTTGTGTTTATCAGCTCTGGTGTTCCATTGCTTATGCAGTGCAGTAAGGACACGTCTTGCCAATTTCAATCAGTTCCTTTCTTCAGTTGTGCTCATGTGCTAGTCTGATAGCCTCATTCTCTGTGGCAGGACCTGTCTCACCACTCAATTTTAGGGTTTAAAAACTGATGCTAAATGCTAGTGCTGACAGTCTCTGCTCCAGCTTAAAGTGGTTGCAGACTCTTGCATTAACCCAGTGAAGTGACTGGGCTCATGTTGGAGGGGAAGAGGACTAGATATAGAAGTTTAATTTCTTAGTTGCTGGCACTGGGTAAAATTTAGGGCCTATGATGACAGGTTTTGGCTTGTCAATGGCATCCTGATGCTTCTAAGCTCACTCAAAGGCTTGCAGTTGACCTACTTCTGGTCTGTATTTGATCTTTAAGCTGGTTTTGCATTATTATTATTGACTTTTATGGGAATGCAAAATCCCATAGACACAAACCCTTACTCTGATTTCTGCAGAAGCTCTGAGATGGGGATACAAATATCCTTCAAAACCGTTAGTGTTCCTTCACTTTTCCCCACAAAACCCTCTATGCATTCCAGGATTCCCAGCATATGAGCCCTCTGTTCATCCTTTAAAAATGATGTTCCTAAATAAAAAACAATTGTAAATCGAAAAATGATTTTCCTTTCCCTCAATATGAGTGGGCTGAGCCCAGCCTGTCTGCAAAACTCCTTAGTGCTTGGACAGAATGATGGAAGTGCCGCCATTCTGTCTCATTCAGACTGTATGCATGAGCAGTGCACGCTTGCCTCTCGAGGAGCAGCGGCTGAACAGTGCATTTAGATTTTTCTGGTATACATATGCACTTGTGGGGGGTGGACAAAATCGCTGGACATGCATGTGCCTGTGTTTTTTTTTGTTTTGTATGCAATACTTATGAACTTTTCACTTTCAAATTTGTTTTAATAGGATGCAAACCCCTTTTTTATTTATATAAAGAAATTTGCTAGTCTCTAACAGACTGACATCAGTAACGAGCTAAGTTTTTTTGATATTAAAGGGGTTGTAAAGAAAAAAAATGTTTTCCCTAAATAGCTTCCTTTACCTCAGTGCAGTCCTCCTTCACTTACCTCATCCTTCGATTTTGCTTTTAAATGTCCTTATTTCTTCTGAGAAATCCTCACTTCCTGTTCTTCTGTCTGTAACTCCACACAGTAATGCAAGGCTTTCTCCCTGGTGTGGAGAAAGCCTCTTAAGGGGAGTGTGCAGGAGTGTCAGGATGCCCACTATCACACAGCTTCTTTCTATATCTGCAAAGTAGAGTGTCCTGACACTCCTGCTCACCCTCTCCCCCTCAAGAGGCTTTCTCCACGCCAGGGGGAAAGCCTTGCATTACTGTGTGTAGTTACAGACAGAAGAACAGGAAGTGAGGAATTCTCAGAAGAAATAAGGACATTTAAAAGCAAAATCGAAGGATGAGCTAAGTGACGGAGGACTGCACTAAGGTGAAAGAAGCTATTTAGGGATTTTATTTACCTTTTACAACCCCTTTAAGTCTTTCAAACCAGCTTTGATTGTTAAATAGATTCATTACAGGTTCTACGGTGCTCCAAATAGTCAATATTTTCCAGTTTAATCTCAAGTGGTCATAGTGATCTCACAGTTTGGCCCAATTGTTTTGTAATCTGACAGATTTGCTTTTTTTCATCTTGTGTTACATAATTTTTGTTCATATGAGTAATACCAAAGTGCAAAATTACATGGTCTATGGTATGTACTTGTTCAACCGACTACTCCGCACAGAGCTACCTTGTTATTATTCTCAGGCATATTCTCTGTATTTGTATCGAAACTTCAATAAAACGTTTTGAACAAGAAAAAATAAGGGAAAAAAGTTTTTATAGTAAACCAATGGAGCTACAAATGATGGCTGCCCCAGCTGACTTGTTTCCTTAAAGGTTCGAGGACTGTCATCTTCTCCCTGACATAACTACCTGCTTAGTCACAGACCAGGAGCAAGTATGCTGTCAGTAACGTATGAAAAATCGGAAATCCTGTCAAGTTCCTAAACACTAATGGATGCTAGCTGATTAAATCATCCAACAGCTTCTTGTATTTCTGAGCTCAACCATTAGAAGGTATAATAAGCAACCTTCCTAAATTTTGCAGCTATTGATGTGGAACTCCATCTGCTGCAGCAGCAATAAAACGTCCAAGCTGCAGCAGATCTGAGAATATAGTAACATCTGCCTTTTTTAGTTCCCCCTGAGAGAAGGGAAGCCACGTTGTGTTAAAGCTCCCTCCTTCTATAAATGATCATTAAGTGCCTTTGCCCTTTAAAATATGAGTAATTCCTTGAAGGTTTGTTTTTATTTAGGCAAGCATGTTTAAGATTGTCAGTGAAGGTGAAAATAGAAAACCAAAAATGAATACGATGTATAACATTTTTGATAATTTGTAAATCTTGGCAATTTATATGTTTTTTTTAAACTAATCTGCAGAAACTCTACGAGCTGAACAACCTTCATGCATTAATGGCCGTGGTATCTGGGTTACAGAGTGCTCCCATCTTCCGACTAACGAAGACGTGGGCAGTAAGTAGTAGTTTTCTTCTCAGGTGTGCTCTGTACTGTCTAGATCAGTGGTTCTCAACTCCTGTCCTCAGGACCCACTAACAGGCCATGTTGGCAATATAATTGAAATACATCCCAGGTAAAATAATTTGCTGCTCAGTGATTGCAGTATTTTAGTCTGCATCTCCCCAAGGTAATACTTAAAATCTGGCCTGTTAGTGGGTCCTGAGGACAGGCGTTGAGAACCACTGGTCTAGCTGGTGTTTTGTATTTACCCTATGATATGCTGCATTTATTCCTCCTTGGCATTTTTATGATATGCTGCATTTATTCCTCCTTGGCATTTTTATGATATGCTGCATTTATTCCTCCTTGGCATTTTTATGATATGCTGCATTTATTCCTCCTTGGAATTTGTATGATATGCTGCATTTATTCCTCCTTGGCATTTGTATGATATGCTGCATTTATTCCTCCTTGGCATTTATGCAAATTATGTTAGCCACACATTTAGAAAAACAAAGTTTTTGATTTATATCTGTATTACCTTGTATTAAATCGTAACACCACCGCTGTTGCGCGTTTTAGGTCTCTCTGCTTATTTACACCAATATGCAAAAGATAAAGGCAAGCATTCCACCAAATCTGAATAAATACCTGCATTAGATATGTCGACCAGTTTTTATTGAACAGGCTCATGTCTCCTTACAATCGAGCTGTGTGTACTAAGCTTTATATGTGAATCGGATCACATTTTATGGCAAATTACTGCAGAAAACCAGTTAATTACAATTTGGTTTACATCCTTTTTTTTTTTTTTTTTTTTTTCCCCACTATTTCTTCCTGTGTTCAGTCTTTTAATATGCTTTATAAAGTATAGACTTTTTGTTTATTTTGATACGATGGTTACATTGCAGTGACTTGTCTTTGGTATACATAAGTGGCAGAAAAAAACAGTAATTATTATAAATATATATATTATAAAATGTGATCTGGTCCTAATCTTAAACCGGCCGTAGACAGTTTGAAACTTGGCCGGTTCAGCAGGGACCGGGAGAGATTTAAACCATGTATGGGCAGGCTGATTGTACCAAAGTTGATTGATCAGCTTGAATACAACCAACCTGTTGTCTTTTTCATGCGGTTTTCTGTCGGCTAGAACAGCTTTGACAACCCGTGGTTGAAGGAAAGATAATCTTTCCATTTATGGCCAGCTAAAGTCACAACAATAGACAAACACAATGTTCTTAAGCTGATGACATGCAAGCAATTCTGATTTCTCGTGTTTTTCTTGAACACACCCATTAAACATTTGCAGTGCAGGAGGAAAAAGTAGGTGAACCCCACAACTAATTCCTTTAGAAAATCCAATTGTAGTGTTAAAAGACACTCAAACATTTTAAGATTGCTGTTCATGTGAAGCTGATGTCAACCATGCCTCACATTAAAGGGGTGGTTCCCCCTAAAACACATTTCTAACAATAGATTCGTAAGACCCGTTACACTGCGGGTAGGCTGGCTTTTTTTTTTTTTTTTTTTTTTTAAGTACATACCTCGATCTCTGCGTTTCGTCCCTTGTCAGTGGGCGTTCCTAGTTGATTGACGTTCCTCGGACGGGCACATACATGACGTCACGACTTTCCGAAAGAAGCCAAACGTCGCTGCGCAGGCGCCGTATAGAGCCGACTCTATACGGCGCCTGCGCAATGACTGTGGCTACTCTTCCTAGAAATGGGCACCCAGCCAAAATGACTCAGAAGGCACAATGCAGAATCCTCAATAAGGTAAAGAAGAACCCATGATTAAGGATTGAAGATATTGCTGTATTTTCAAGTCTTTGAACAGGGTGTCCATTTGTAGAATATCTTTGAGGAAGCTACTCTCCAAAAAAAAAAGAGCACCTTGGCAAACCGCAACACTACTAGGAAAAGTTGAATTGTTCGGAAAGAATACTCTGCACTATGGTGCAAAAAGAGCACAGATTACCAACATCAAAACTTCATCCCATTGGACTGATTGGCATCATGGGGGGGGAGAGAGATTTCCCACATGTACCAAAATATCCTAAAGGATATGCCTGTCCGACAGAAGTCAGCCTAACGGCCAGGTTCTGACAGACTGGCTGCCATACACATGGGCCGAATGTCGACCAGTTTTTATTGAACTGGCTGATATCTCCTTACATTCGAGCTGTGTGTACTAAGCTTTAGATGTGAATCGGATCACATTTTATGGCAAATTACTGCAGCAAACCAGTTAATTACAATTGGTTTACATCCCTTTTTTTTTTTTTTTTTTTTTTTTTTTTTTTTTACGGACCTAGCTTCATCTTGGTAGCAAAAACAAGATTTCACTGTTGTAATGTAAATATTTTCATAAATGTATCTTTTTATTTATTTTTTTTTTTTTTTGCAGTATAATTAGTTGCCCCCATATATCCACACAGGCAGTTCTTTAACCACTTAAGTCCCAGACCATTATGCAGGTATAGGACCTGGCCCCTTTTTGCGATTCGGCACTGCGTCGCTTTAACTGACAATTGCGCGGTCGTGCGACGTGGCTCCCAAACAAAATTGGTGTCCTTTTTTTCCCCGCAAATAAAGCTTTATTTTGGTGGTATTTGATCACCTCTGCGTTTTTTTTATTTTTTGTGCTATAAACACAAATAAAGTGACCATTTTAAAAAAAATATTCACTATTTTTTACTTTTTGCTATAATAAATATCCCCCAAAAATATATAAAAACAATTTTTTCCTCAGTTTAGGCTGATACGTATTCTTCTCAATTTTGGTAAAAAAAATCCCAAAACGGGTTCATTGATTGGTTTGGGCAAAATTTATAGCGTTTACAAAATAGGGGATAGTTTTATGGCATTTTTATAAAAAATTACTGCGACATTATGATGGACACATCAGACACTTGACACTTTTTTTTGGGACCATTGTCATTTTCACAGCGAAAAGTGCTATAAAAATGCACTGATACTGTGAAAATGACAATGGCAGTGAAGGAGTTAACCACTAGGGGGCGCTAAGGGGTTAAGTGTGCCCTAAAGGAGTGATTCTTACTGTAGGGGGCGGGGCTGGACGCGTGACATCACTGATCGGCGTTCCCTTTAACAGGCAACAGACCATCAGTGACACTACCCCAGAGAAGAACGGGGAAGGTGTGTTTACACTCGCCTCTCCCCGTTCTTCAGCTCCTGTGACCAATCGCGGGACACCAGCGGCGATCGGGTCCCGCGGGCGCGATCACGGAGCTTCGGACCGGGTCGCGAGCACGCTACCCATGGCTGGACACTTAAAGGGCAACGTGCCTGTGCCCAGCCGTGCCATTCTGCCGACGTATATTGGCGTTCCTTAAGTGGTTAATATGATGATCTTTGTCAAATTGTGAGTATCCAGCTGTCAAAATAGAAGAATATGGCAGTATTCATCAACAGATTTGCGTCCAATGGTGCATTTAAATGAGAATGGAATTTTTCAGTAACAGAATCTTCTCTTCAGTTGTGCCGTGAGCTACAACAGAGCGAGAGGCAAGATCCAATTCAGTCAGACTTGACGCTTATTAGAATTGCCAATGGCAATGGTGTTTTGTGGCTGAAATGTAACATTTCTGCTCTAGCCATGAAATCCCCTCCAGGAATGGTAGACATGGGTTCTGCTTTAGCAAACCATGACAGATATGTACATGGTGTCTGCGGTGTAAGTTGGGCTTCTATCACTCCTGGTAGGTTGGAAGACATAAGGGATTGGAAATAACATGTTATAAGCTTGTGCGTTCCACAAAGTATGTGAAGTATGATAGTTAATATTTGCAGTGGGCTGTGAGTGGTGACAGCTTGGTTTGGCTGAGAACAGGGTAAATGGATACATCTCTAATGATAACTACCAAAAATATAGCAAAAGATGTCATAGTATCTGATAAAATGTCTTCTGGCAGTAGGTGTCATGTGAGAAGACAAAGTAAATTGCCGAGAAATGAGAAGTGACCATGGGACGGAATTGCAGGGATATGGTCAGAAAGGTGATGGAGGCTCATATAAATAGTTGACTAAAACGAGTAACAGCTGTGTTGGAGGTGACGTCACAAGTTTTGCAGTCTTTTCAGGTGTGAAGAAATGCTTTCTCTATAGCCAGAGATGATTTCTGGATGGATATCTGATTAACTGCATAAATGTGTCCAGAAAGCAATAATGTGCAGCTGTGTGAGTATCGCTGTACACACAAGCTTCAAACGCTTGTCAAGAGGGACTCTGATGTCCATTTACTTTCTAACTGTAGCTTACATAGACTTCCCATTGAGTTTTGATGCTTGAATATATTCAGCTCTTTAGTTGGGTCCTTTGGAGGTTGCTAGAGTAACATTCCATTTCTTTTGTATGACCTAATTTGTATAATTTCGAAAATGGAACAAAGCCGTTTTTAATATGGAAGTCTGTTGTACTAACTTATTCAATGTCCAAAACAAAACAGAAATAGTTCTGGGTCTGTTTATATGCAATGTCTTTATGATTACATGATTTTAAAATGACATTCTATAATATCTATAAAAACAGGACTCATCTGGGACAAAGGATTACCTGAGCACTAATAGCTGTGGATGAAAAATGGGAAAAGAAACCCCTTTCACCAGCTGAGATATATATATATATATATATATATATATATATATATATATATATATATATATATATATATATATATATATATATATATATATATATATATATATATATATATATATATATATATATATATATATATATATATATATATATATTGTGTAGAGCGAGCGAATCTATAACAAAGTGTGGACCTATCCTACAAAAGCCGCCTATGTAATGGTAAAATAATTAAGGCCTCATGTACATTGCTGCTGGTAAACGGACATTTAGGAGCATTTGGGCATTTTTTTTCAACTGCTCCTGAACTCTTATCTTATCAGTACATGTACAGAGGCTTTTTTTACACACAGAGCTCCATGTCACTGCCGATCGCGGTTACCTGGTTTACATCGTGGCCACCAGAGGACCCAATGCCTCCTCCTGGCATTGTAGAGCCACCTTGTGGCCGTCTTTTTACAATCCCCCGGGTCTGAAGTAGTTAAAGCAATTTCATGCGCTAAACGCGGTAACTCGCTTTTGGTCGCATTTAGTTTACAGCTGTTTTTAGTTTTTGCATTTTTAAAAATGCCGCTAAACGTGGCAAAACAGATGTTTAAGAAAACATATGTTACTATCTGTCAAGTTAAATCATTCAAGAGAGGTTGTAAAAACGTGTACATGAAGTCTATGGCTACAGCTGCTACCGTATAGCTTATAGCCTGCCAAATGGCAGGTAACGTGTAAAACAAAAATAGATAAAAGGCAGCGCTATACACCCACTTCCTATAGTATTCAGTGTGCAAACATGGTGCATACATAAAAAAACGGTTTGTTTAGTGCTAGTTCACACCAGACGCAGTTCCGTTCAGTTTCGTGTGCATTTTTTCTGCACTAAAAATGCATGCACAGTGTTTTCCATGTATTCCAATGGCAGAAACTGACCGGAAACTGACTGCATGGTGTGAACTAGAGCCATTGGAATACATGGAAAACGCTGTGCATGTATTTTGTGCAAAAAAAAAAAAAGCACACGGAACTGAACGGAACTGCGTCTGGTGTGAACTGGCCCTTAGTCCATAATATATTGCAGACAGATGGTGTGTTAATGGCACTCAAAATGGTCAGAAAGTCCAATGATATTCCAAATTCGTTAAGAAAAAAGTTGCTGTCACCAACTCAAAAACTCTGGGTCAGACTTTGTAAAAAATTCTATAGGTTGCATCTTTTGAGTTACAGAGGAGGTCTGAGACTAGAATTATTGCTCTCGCTCTAACGATTGCGGTGATAATTCACTTGTGCGGTTTGAACACCATTTTCATATGTGGGCGCTACTCACTTATGCGTTTGCTTCTGCGCGCAAGCTCGACGGGTCGCTTTAAAAAAAAAAATTACTTGATTTTTATTTTTTTTTTACACTGTTTAAAAAAAATGGGTCACTTTTATTCCTATTACAAAGAATGTAAACATCCCTTGTAATAAAAAAAAAGCATGACTGGTTCTCTTAAATAGGAGATATGGGGTCAAAAAGACCTCAGATCTCCTATTTGGACTAAAATGCAATAAAAAACATAAAATGTGCTTTTAAGACGAATGGGTGGAAGTGGCGTTTTGACGTTGCTTCCACCCTGCTATGCTATTGAGACCGGTGGGGGCCATCTGGCCCTCACTCGTATCCATGACACAGAGGGAGAAGGACCCGATCGCTTCCGACGGCTCCGGTAAGCGGCGGAGGGAGGGGGGCCCTCTCTACCGCCGCCGATAACCGTGATCTCACAGCGAATCCGCTGCGGAGATCACCATTATCATTTACAGGACTGGCCAATGAAAAGATGGATATCTCGGTTGTGGCAGCAGTTGCTGCCGTTACCGAGATATCCATCTTTTTAAAGTGCCGATCGTATATGTACGCGAGCAGATCCTTAAGTGGTTAAATTCTTATTAATTAATTGTTGGCCATTATTGGCATCTTTTTTAGTGCAAGAAAGGTCATGAAAAATGCAGTCCTCAATCTCTACTCATCTCTTGTATCTGTCTTGATCACTTGGTGCCCCTGTTCCTCATTCCAGCACTCGGGTGTTGGCTGTTGCTTTTCCTCCCTGCCTGTGTTCACCTGTTGACTGATTGTTCTGGTCAGTCACCTGATATAAGCAAACTGAACACTCAATCCCTCACTTGTGATAGACTTGCGTGCATTGTTCTAGATCTGCCTTGCTTGCTGTTGGATCCCCTGTGTATGACCCAGATTGGAGTGGATTATCTCCTGAACTCAGCCTGCCTTTACCTGAATGGTCTTTGAACCACTCCATCTGTTAAACTGCAAGTACCTGTTTTGCTTTGCTCAGTTCGCATCTGCCTTGGCCTGGTAGCCAGACTCTATAGCATTGTGTATAAAGTCCTGGGGGCAATCAAGTACTGGTAGGCCTGCTTGCCTTAAGGGAAAAGGGGCTGCTATAGGTGAAGCGCACAGTAGCCAGCTATAGTGTCTGACCACCTACCTTGGGCTAGACGTGACATTCGTGACAGTATCATGTCCTTAGTCTCTACCCAGCTCTTGTATCATGTCTGCAGTCTCCTACCTAAACTTAAACGCACTGTTAAAAGTATTGGCAATATTTCCATTCGGTGCACCTCTAGCATGATACTGGAGATGGTCAGTGACTACAAACATGATACAAGGGATCAATGCATCTTCGCCAGTGCCTGTCAGATGCAGCCCGCTTCAGAGCAGCGATCTCCTGCTGTGTCACGGAGCTGGATTTAAATTTCCCGGCCGCAGTAACAATGTCCCGTCTCCTGTGATCACGTCACACTGATTCATTGTCCCGCTATTGGATTAGTGTGCTGTCTACCACAGGAGGCGGGACATTGTTACTGCGGCCGCCCAGACAATTCAGCTCTGTGACACATGGAGATCGTGGTTCAGAGAGGAGGAGGAGGAGGAGGAGGAGGAGGGAGGTGGGTGACTGGGGCATGCCAGGATGACCCCCCTGCAATGGGTTGCAGACTATCAGACCCTACCCCCTTTTTGGCTCCATTGTTTGCATTTCTTCTTCCGGGCCCGCTTGCCAAAAAAAAACTTTTAGGCCGATCAAATTTCAGTGCAGCACAAAAAAATTATCCTTTTGCTATTGGCCTCTTTTGATTCATTTAATTACATTACATAGCAGAAAATATCACATAATGGCTTATAAACAACGCTGAAGGATTTATAGCAATCCCTTTCCCTAAATGAGATTCCATTCGAGTCCCTGCCACGATCGTGTAGCGTTTGACACTGCAGAGGAGAAGCTCAATAACTTGCTGTGTTGGTTTCCCCCTTATTGATGGAAAAAAATAAAGAACTTTAATATAGATACTGTATCTAGCTGCACAGTTTCTTACATTGCTGTAATATAAAGAACGCCTTACTCATTATAAATGCGTGCTTATGGTCATTTTCAGCCTAGGAAGTGTGTGTTTTAACATGCTCAGTATGACGTTATGTGTACTTGTATATTGGATGTAAAACATAAGGCTCAATTGCACCCATTAATCCATTAAACACCAGAGCCCGAAGCACAAGGATCTGGTGTACAATCCTGAGAAATTGTAATTGCTACTGGCTATATATATATATATATATAATCTCGTAATTGTTGTCCTGCGTGGGAACATATGTAATCCTATTCAGTTTTTCCATTTGGCTCGAAACACCTAGCCATCTATTTTTTACACAAGGCCTAAGGAGATTTGCACACTTGTTCATTGACGAGCGCTACACAAGAATAACGTGACGGAGCCTCAGAACTGCTGTCTCTGCAGAGAGATTTGCTTCCATAGTATGTGCTTTCAACACATGAGAAAATAGTTAATATTTTGAAGATCCCCTTCAGCATTGTTAAACTCTGCATATGCAATAGGTCTGTTTTCATTAAATCATATTTGGGGTAATTTGTTTTTCCAGTATTTACCATTTGTTTCTCATCCATCAGCTGTGTCCTGAAGTGCACAAGGTGAGACAGTAGCCAAGTCTGTCTATGGAAAAGCCTTTAATTGGGTGTTTTCAATGATCCTTTGACCAGCTGTTGCAATATGTATAGCTTCTTTTTAGGCCTGCTATGATTGGCGTGCACTGGAAGAGAACAGGACGTGACCAAGAACAGCAGACTTATTTTAGTTAGCCTGTAATGTCAAGATTCAACTCGTAATATTAGCATAACTCTGGAAGCCTTTGTACGGCACACAGAGGTACATTGTGACTGTGCGTTGGTTCGCTATAGTATAATTTTTTTTTTTCAAATGTGTGTGTAAAAAGTTGCACAGGCTGTGTTAGGGGTCCTTCAATCATTATGTATACCTATTCCCTACAGCAAATCTTGGCAGCTTCCTGTCTGCAGTGGTTGTGGTGCCATAAGTCTTGGCTAACAGTCCATGTTGTAATTTTTTTGCCCTGCTGGGTAGCCTCTCTAGTTGCTTACAAAATCTTTCACGGGAAATGATTGTTCAAAGCAACAAAGAAAAGGTAGGTGCAAAATGTGATGCAGCTGTGTATTGTAGCCAATCCGCTTCTAACTTCAGCTTGTAAAATTAAGCTTTGCCCAAGAAGAAGGCTGGGTTCACACTACTACACTACTTTCACCCTACTTTGCTCTGCTACATTGGTCCTACATTTATCCTACATTGGTCCTACATCCATCCTACTTTCATGAACAGGATACTACTTTGGTCCGACTTCAATGATATTCAATGGGCCTGAAGTAGGATCAATGTAGGACCAAAAGTAGTACAGGGAGCATTTTCAAAGTCGGACCGACTTGTGTAGGACGCTACAAGACGCTCTCATAGGGAAACATTGAACACAGAGCAAAGTAGGATGAAAGTAGTGTAGTAGTGTGAACCCAGCCGAAAACTGGAAGCTGTTTGGCTTCTATGCACAGCTGCACTAGATTTTGCACTCTTCAGTATTGTTAAATCAACTACAATGTTTAGGTCTAGGTTCACATCTGTTTGTGCTTGATACATTTTTCAGGCACATTTTGCTGGTCAATGACTGGGCCACTTTTTGCGATTCGGCACTGCGTCGCTTTAACTGACAATTGCGCGATCGTGCGACATGGCTCCCAAACAAAATTGGCATCCTTTTTCTCCCACAAATTGAGCTTTCTTTTGGTGGTATTTGATCTCCTCTGCGGTTTTTATATTTAGCGATATAAACAAAAATAGAGCGACAATTTAGAAAAAAAATGATATTTTTTACTTTTTGCTCTAATAAATATCCCCCAAAAATATATATAAAACATTTTTTCTCAGTTTAGGCCGATACGTATTCTTCTACATATTTTTCGTAAAAAAATCGCAATAAGCATTTATTGATTGGTTTGTGCAAAAGTTAGTGTCTACAAAACAGGGGATAGTTTCATGGCATTTTTATTTTAATTTTTTACTAGTAATGGCGGTGATCAGCGATTTTTACCGGTACTGCGACCTTTTGGCGGACACTTGACACATTTTTGGGACCATTGGCATTTTCATAGCGATCAGTGCTATAAAAATGCATTGATTACTGTAAAAATGCCACTGGCAGGCAAGGGGTTAACACTAGGGGTGGCGAGGAAGGGGTTAATTATGTTCCCTAGGTGTGTTCTAACTGAAGGGGGGGTGGGACTGACTAGGGGAAATTACAATTGCTGTTCATACATTGTATGAACAGACGAACAGTCATTTCTCCCCCTGACAAGACCGGGAGCTGTGTGTTTACACACACAGCTCCCAGTTCTCGCTCTGTAACGATCGATCACGGGTGCCCTGCGGTGATCGCGCCCCCTAATGGCTGAAATGCGAGATAAATATTATGTTGTGTCGTGCAGCCGAGCCGACCTGCCGCTGTAAAACTGCAGCAGCTGGTTGGCTAGTGGTTAAATGCAGTTTTCTTGCATTATGAAAAATTTTTTTCCTCTTTAAATAAAAAGTTCACCACGTCCTTAACCGATGAGCCATCAGCTGTAAGCAGGATTCCCCGCTGACAGCTGAATGTAGAAAAAAAATTGTCGGCAAAACAAAATTATGAAAATGTCATGGGTTCCCCCCCAAAATCTGTACCAGTCCCTTATCCAAACATGCTGGCAGGTCAGGAAAGGGAGGGGACAAGCAAGCACCCTCCCCTCCTGAACTATAGCAGGCTTCATGCCCTTAACATATGGGATGAGAGCTCTGTCCCCCCCACAGCCGTTAATGTCTAAACCTCTGGCAACAAAAGTGAGTACACCCCTAAGTGAAAATGTCCTAATTGGGCTCAATTAGCTGTTTTCCCTTCCTGGTGTCATGTGACTAGTTAGTGTTACAAGATCTTAGGTGTGAATGGGGAGCAGTTGTGTTAAATTTGGTGTGCTCGCTCTTACTGGTCACTGGAAGTTCAACATGGTACCTCATGGCCAAGAACTGAGGATCTGAAAAAAACAATTGGTCTACATAAAGATGGTCTAGGCTATAGGAAGATTGCCAAGACCTTGAAACTGAGATGCAGCACGATGGCCAAGACCATACAGCGATTTAACAGGACAGGTTCCACTTGGAACAGGTCTTGTCATGGTCAACCAAAGAAGTTGGGTGCACGTGCTCAGCGTCATATCCAGAGTTTGTCTCTGGGAAATAAATGTGTGAGTGCTGCCAGCATTGCTACAGAAACTTAAGGGGTGGGGGGTCAGCCTGTCAATGCCCAGACCATATGCCGCACACTGTATCAGTTTGGTCTTGCATGGCTGTCGTCCCAGAAGAAATCCTCTTCTAAAGATGATGCACAAGAAAGCCCGTAAACAGTTTGCTGAAGACAAGCAGACTAAGAAAGGATTACTGGAACCATGTCCTGTTGTCTGATGAAACCAAGATAAACATATTTGGTTCAGATGGTGTCAAGCTTGTGTGGCGGCAACCAGGTGAGGAGTACAAAGACAAGCGTCTCTTGCCTACAGTCAAGCATGGTGATAGGAGTGTCATAGTCTGGGACTGCATGAGTGCTGCCGTCACTGGGGAGCTACTGTACCGTTCATTGAGGGAACCATGAATGCCAACATGTACTGTGTCATACTGAAACAGAACATGATCCCCCCTTCATTCAAAGATTGGGCCGCAGGGCAGTATTTCAACATAATGACCCCAAACACACCTCAAAGCTGACCACTGTCTTGCTAAAGAAGCTGAGGGTAAAGGTGATGGACTGGCCAAGCATGTCTCCAGAAATAAACCCTATTGGGCATTTTGGGCATCTGTGGGACATCCTCAAACGGAAGGTGGAGGAGCGCAAGGTCTCTAACATCCAGCAACACTGTGATGGAGTAGAAGAGGACTCCAGTGGCAACCTGTTAAGCTCCGGTGAACTCCATGCCCAAGAGGGCTAAGGCAATGCTGAAATAGAACGGTGGCCATACAAAATATTGCCATTTTGGGCAAAATGTTTACATTTTCACTTAGGGTGTACTCACTTTTGTTGCCAGCGCTTTAGACATTAATGGGTGTGTGTGTTGAGTTATTTTGAGGGGACAGCAAATTGACACCATTATACACGCTTTACACTCACGACTTTGTAGCAAAGTGTCAATTCTTCAGTGTTGTCACATGAAAAGATATAATAAATGATTTACCAAAATTTGAGGGGTGTACTCACTTTTGCGAGATACTGTACATGTAAAGTGTCATAGCTGTTGTATCCAGCATGGGGCATTGTAGCTTTTTGGTTATGTACAGTAGTTTAATTTGCATTTTAATCCTTAAGACTTTTGGTGGTGTTTTTTTTTTTTTAGACTTTCATTTCATTATGGCATTAATTAGTCCTTGTAGACGGATTATGCTGTCATATTTAGGACGGTCTTCCAGTCCTCTAATATGGTCCAGAATCTAAATAACTTGTGTGATTCAGTCAATGGCAGCATTGTTTGTTTGGCTAATTACAAAGCACTGCATGCATTTTTCTTCCCTTATAATCAATTGTTTTAATTCTTCTATGGATTGTGGAAAGCCTGAGTTCATTAACACAGGCCATTGTGGGAAAATGCCATTTCAGCATTTTTGTTTTCTGAGACTTTGCCAAATGATGGAGCTGCTTAATGGTGTTACAGAATTGCAGCTATCCCCAGACTATCCAGCATTTGAGGGGCTTATGGGTACAATCTTTGTAAAGATCTTTGCATAAAGAAGTCGGTCACCCAAAGGCTGCATGTCTCCAACTATGGAGAGGAAGTACTTTGCGACCTCCAGTAACGACTTGTCTTGCGGACCGAAGCAAGCCAATCTGTCTTTTATTAGAACGCTGACAGCCAAGGTGTGCCATTGTTGGTTTGAAGTGCCCCCCCTATCGAATAGTGCCCGGGTAGAACTGCGAATGCACTGCATGAAGCTACAGCTGAATTTACTATCGGCTGTTGTCTCGCGTGGCCGAGGCACGTTCATGTAGGTGAGGGGCGGATAATAAAGGTCGATTTTTCAATGATGGGCAGTGCTGGGGGTGGAATTTTTATTGATAGCCAAAGAAATCTTCAAAATCTATCTGCTATTCATTTTGAACGCTTAAGGGGCGGCTTTTTCTATATTGGCTAAAGATTTCTTTAGTAGATTTGTTTGGCCATCGATAAAAATTCTGCTCCCAGCACTGGCCATCATGTAAATATCTGCCCTCTTCATGTAAATATCCGCTCCTTTCCTACATGAACGTAAACTCTGCTGTTCTGAGGGTCTGTTCTGCGCATGCACAGTTCCGGCCGGGCGTTTTTCGTAAGGGGGCATTTCTCGACAGGACACCAACTCCCAGAATTGTGCAAGCTGTGTTTAGTAGCTGAATGTGACCTTGTAGTATTTTGTAAAGCAGAGCTGGAATGTGAGAGGAAGATGCTGAAGAGCATGTTAGGAATAGAAAGCAGTGTGACTGAGATGAGGTCATTGCTGTTCTGCTTCGCCTTTCACTGTTCAGTCACAGGCTGGGACAAGGATGACCTGGGATTAGAGGAAGTGTGGTCAATGATGCTGGCCATCATACTGAGGACATCTAATGGGAGAAAAAAAATACTGCATGTGAAATCATTGGGTTTAAGGCAGTGGTTCTCAACCTGGGGGTCGAATGATGATTTGCCAGGGGTCACCAAATCCTGGCCTGTTTCTGAAGCCCACACCGCTTTCCCAGCCTTTTCTCAGCCGCCCAGCTGGGCTGTTCCTAAAGCCAGCGGCCGCCCACTTAGCCTCTTTGCAGCCACCCATTTAGTTCAAGGGATGGCTGGGGGGCAGAGACTAGAAGTCAGCTGACTGGTGAGAAAAGTGAAGTGGGAGGGGCTGAAGGAGACCCTATCTCCTGATTTCAGCGTAGGTGTCACTGCTGCGAGACACCACTGTAGTACGGGTTCCACGCTACGAAAATAATTTTACTGTTAGGGATCCCCACAATTTGTGAAATGTTATCAAGGGGTCACGACACTAGAAAGGTTGAGAACCACTGGTTTAAGGTGAACAAGCTTAAACCTGTTCTGCTTTTAATGTTTTTCATTTATATACTTAACTTTATGGATTATCTTTATACTACTGTATTTACACGTGTGTTTTTTTTTTTTACTAAACTCAAAGTAAGCAATGTAGCACAATGACAGATATTCCTAAATATGCTTGCGAGTCTATTTGTTTTCTGAGTTACATGGCCCATATGCCTAATAAAATTATATTTATATTTCAGCTTTTGAGTCGGAAAGACAAGACAACTTTTGAGAAACTGGAGTATGTAGTTAGCAAGGAAGATAATTACAAACGCTTAAGAGACTATATTAATAGCTTGAAGATGACTCCTTGTATTCCTTATTTGGGTAAGATTTTGTTTTTATTTTTTGTTTTTATGTGCTATTTTATGTTAAACACAGGAAAGTAACATGGTTCTCTGCTTAGCTGAAGATGTATCTTGGTGATCACTGCTATGGCACTGCTGACAGTTTTTTTTTTTATGGTCCATATATATCATAATGGTTTTGAAGTCAGTGTGAGTAAACACATTGTCAAGTGATTTTTTGTGGCGACAGTTTAACCACTTGACGGGTTTTACCCACTTCATGACCAGACCATTTTTTTTTATTCAGCTTTGTGCTAGTTTTAACTGGTAATTGCGCGGTCATGCAGCACTGTACGAAAAATGAAATTTATTATTTTCTTTTGGTGGTATTTGATTACCACTGGGGTTTTCTTTTTTTTATTATATAAACGAAAATTTATGAAATACCCAAAGTTTTCTAATTTTGTTACAATTTTTTTTTTTATTGGATATATTTTATATTTCTTCATAAATCTCAAATATGTATCCCTATATTTTGTGTTTTCGTGATATAAAATTCAGTGTGTGACACTGCATACCTTCCTACACTTCTTTTTTTGACAGTAGAGGTTGTTTACACTGCTTGAGCTGACCATACATGCATCGAAACTTGGTTGGTTTAAATTGCGTCCAAACATTAGGACTTCCTCAGGAAGTGACCGAGGAAGTCCAGAGGTTTGGGGAGGTATATACGTATAGGTCGAGGTTTTCATGTATATGGCATCATCCCATGATCATCCCATGATCATCCCATGATCATCTAAGGATCCTGTGATTGTATATGACACACGATTCATGCATAGCACTGCCTATAGTGCCATTTTGGTAAGTGCAATACTATACCTTTTTCTAAATGTGAAGTTTTAAACAGAGCACTAGATCTGTGTGCAGCTTCTTCCTGCATGTACGCTGTAGCGATTGGAAATCTAATCCATCCATCCCTCTGAGTAAGAGGCATTTGAAGCAGCAGCAGTTTGTCTTCATCCCCAGAGAGGGAAAAAAATGCAGTGAGACCTACCGGTAATGCAGCGGTCACGACTGAGAGGTGAGAGGCTAATCTACAAGGGTGGGGAATTCACACTTTGCAATACATGTCACATTGGTGATTGGATTCAATTTGGATACAGTTTTCCTTTCCTTTGATATTTTTGTCTAAATTGCGCTACATCATTTTGTTGTATATATTCCCATAGTTTGTCTGCAATGAAGATATAGAAATTTTAACCCAAAGTTTTACATTCGCCTACAATTATTACAGGTGTACATAAAGGGTGGGCCTACAGTGTCTAACGGTGGCAAGCAAAGAACTACTCTGAGCTTAGTTTGGTCCTAATCATTGGATGGCCTTTGGGGTCTTGTTGACTTCATATGTGGGGAAAAATAACCATCTTGTTCACCAATTGAAACATGTTTGAAAATATTTGTGCAAGTTGGTACCAATCGTTCCCTATCCGGTGAAAAAAGGGAATAAAGTCCCAACTTAAGTTACGGTTATATCTACCTGTTTTGTCTGTAGGTGAGAGGTTGGGAAGATGTTGGTTCACTTTTTGCTCTGAGAGGCTGCCACATCTTTGTGGCCAGCCTAACTATCTGGAGTTTTCTCTGAAAATACTACTGTATACACACATGCTGGCTGCCAGGAAGAGAATGTTGGATTATCATCCACATTGCGGTTAGAGCTGTTCCTTAGCGGCTTTTTTTTTTTCTTTCTTTCTTTGACTGTAATATAACCAGTCATCGTGTATACATTTCTCCTAGCAGGAATCCCCAGCAATACTCTGGGCTCCTCTTAAGAGTTCTTGGCAACCACACGCAAGATTAATTTCTTCTCTCAGGACTCTCCTGGCTCTAGCATAACGTATCGGTTTTCTTGGAAAGGGAGGTCAAGACTTCTTCCTTGTGATTTACTCTGCAGAACTACTTTTCTTGCAGACACTTGCAGTGTTATTACTGTGAGTGCTATTACTTTACCTTTGTCACTTAATTTAGCCCCTTGTACACCATAAATAAAATAAATAAACCTCTATTGGCACATTGCACATGTGTATGTAGGGGTGTGTGTGTGTGTATATATTGTCAAAGTATTGGGACGCCTGCCTTTGAATTAATATGAACTTTAATGGCATCCCAGTCTTAGTCCATAGGGTTCAATATTGGATTGGCACACACTTTGCAGCTATAACAGCATTAACTCTTCTGGGAAGGCTGTCCACAAGGTTTACGAGTGTGTCTATGGGAGTGTTTTGACCATCTTCCAAAAGCATATTTGTGAGGTCAGGCACTGATGTTGGATGAGAAGACCTGGCTCCAAGTCTCTACTCGAATTCCTTCCTAAGGTGTTGAGGTCAGGAGACTGTTGCGGCCAGTTAAGTTCCTCCACCCATACTCGCTCATCTATGTCTTTCTGGACTTTGCGTTGTGCACTAGTACGCAGTCATGATGGAACAAGGGGCCATCCCCAAACTGTTCCACAAAGTGGGGAGCATGATATTGTCTAAAAGGTCTTGGTATGCTGACGCCTTAAGAGTTCCCCTCACTGGAGCTAAGGGACCAAGTCCAACCCCTGAAAAACAACCCCACACCTTAATCCCCCTCCATCAAATGATTTTGACCAGTGCACAAAGCAAGGTCCATAAAGACATGAATGAGCGATTTTGGGGTGGAGGAAATGTACTGGCCTGCACAAAGTTCTGACCTCAACCTGATAGAACACCTTTGGGATGAATTGGCATGGCGACTGAGCCAGGCCGCCTTCTCTTCCAACATCAGGGCCGGACCTCACCAATGAGCTTCTGGAAGAATGGTCATACATCCCCACAAACACAAACCTAAACCTTGTGGACAGCCTTCCCAGAAGAGTTGAAGCTGTTATAGCTGCGAAGGTTGGGCTAAATCAATATTGAACACTACAAACTAAAACTGTAGTGCCATTAACGTTCATGTGCGTATTAAGGCAGGTGTCCCAATACTTTTGACAATATAGTGTCAGTGGTCTCCATCAGCAGGGTAATGTGCCCTTGCCTCACTGCAAAAATAGTTCAACATTTTTTTGATGGACACAACCATGAGTGTTGACTTGGCCTCCAAATTCTTCAGGTCTCAATCCAATCGAGCATCTGTGGGATGTTCTGGAAAACCAGGTTTTATCCATGGAGACCTTACAACTTTAAGAAGTTAAAGGTCTACTAGTGACGGCGTGCTGCCAGATACACTAGCATACCTTCGGAGATCTATGGGAGTCCGTGTTTAAAAAAAATGAAAGGAACACTTTGAAAACATATCAGATCTCAACGGGCAAAAATCTCATGCTGGATATCTATACTAATATGGACTGGGTAATGTGGTAGGAATGAAAGGATGGCACATCATTTGATGGAAATGAAAATTATCCACCTACAGAGGGCTGAATTCAAAGACACCCCAAAAATCAAAGTGAAAAAATTATGCAGCAAGCTAGTCCATTTTGCTGAAATTTCATTGCAACAACTCAAAATGGTCCTCAGTAGTTTGTATGTCCCCCAAGTACCTCTATGCATGCCTGACAACATCAGGGCATGCTCCTAATGAGACGGATGGTGTCCTGGGGTATTTCCTCCCAGATCTGGACCAGAGCATCACTGAGCTCCTGAACAGACTGAGGTGCAACCTGGCGGCACTGGATGGACCGAAACATAATGTCCCAGAGGTGTTCTTTTGGATTTAGGTCAAGTGAGCATGGGGGCCATTCAATTGTATCAATTTCTTCATCCTCCAGGAACTGGCTGCATGCTCTCGCCACATGAGGGCCGGGCTTTGTGGTGCACCAGGAGGAACCCAGGACCCACTGCACCAGTGTAGGGTCTGACAATGGGTCCAATTATTTCATCCCGATGCCTAATGGCAGTCAGGGTGCAATTGTGTAGCCTGTAGAGGTCTGTGTCCCTCCATGGATATGCCTCCCCAGACCATCACTGACCCACCACCAAAACTGGTCATGCTGAATGATGTCAAAGTTTGATTCATCTGACCACAGAACAGATTTCCACTTTGCAACAGACCATTTTAATTGAGAATTGGGCCCAGAGAAGATGCCGTTTCTTGATCATGTTCAGATCTGTTTTTTTTCTTGGCATAATAGAGCTTTAACTTACATTTTTGGATGGCACAGTGAACTGTATCCATGGGCAGTGATTTTTGGAAGTTATCCTGAGCCCATGTGGTGATGTCCATCGCAGAATCATACCGTTTTTTAATGCAGTGCTGTCTGAGGGCACGAAGATCACAGGCATCCAATACTGCATTTTAGCTTTGTCCTTTGTGCACAGAGATTTCTCCACATTCTCTGAATCTTTGGTGATGGTATGGACTGTAGAGGATGATATATTTAAAGTCTTTCCTATTTCATGTTGAACATTATTCTGAAATTGTTACAATTTTTGGACGACGCTATTCTCAGATTGATGACCCTCCTGCTTATCTTTGCTTCGGAGACACTGTCTCTCTGGGATTTACTTTTTTTTTTTTTTATACCCAGTCATGTTACTGACCTGTTGCCAATTAACCTAATTGGTTGCAAAATGGTCTCCCAACACTTCCTTGTTAATACTGCTTATTTTGCCAGCTTTTTTTTGCCCTGTCCCAACATTTTTTGAGACGTGTTGCTGCCATCAATCTTAAAATGATCTCAATTTTTCTTAAAATTGTACATTTTCTCTGTTTTAACATTTTTGATATGTTTTTTTATTATGAAAAAAAAAATGTGTTTTTATGATTAGCAAATGATTGCACTCTGTTTTTTGTCGTGTTTTTTTTTTTTTTTTTTTTTTATAGAGCGTCCCAAATTTTTTGGAATTGGGTTGTATAAAAATTTGTAGACTTGGAACACATTTCTTTAATTGGACAACAAGAGTGCCTCTAATAAACCTTAGTAACTTGTTTAATTTATGTGGAGGTCTTAAGTTATGCAGTGGTTAGGTAGGCAAACAATCCAATGCTAAATTAAATCCCTCTGTTGAAGTCGGAAGTGACGAAACGCGTCAGGGCGTGGCTACAACGGTGCCACAAGGAAGTAAGGAGACTGCGCTCCACTGCTGACCAATCAAACCGCATCTGTATTAATGGCTGGTCAGCACACGTGCGGCCCCTTGACGTGGAGGACGGCGGTGATACTGGTGATACCTTTCCTTACTCTGCTCATTTACAAGTGATTTTCCTGTACGGGCATTATCAGATGGGATGTTTAACTGTTTGGGGGGCGCATTTGTAAACAGAATTATACTATTGTAGTGCTGTTTTTGTTTCCCTTTATGTGCCTTCACTGAGTTTTAATCCCATGACCTGTTTGAAAGAGAATATTCTGTCATATGAGAAGCTATTTAAAGCTGTGGTTACCTCATTTGTGGTAAGTTATAATCACAGTGGGAAAGCGGGATCCACTTATTGGTGAATTCTTTGGATTGGTGTAAGGTGCTCTAAACATCTTTGATCACCTGTCACAATATTTATCTTTTCTGGCTTTTAGGTCTATCTTTGGAACTGGACCAAATCCAGCCTTATAGCGCTATTTTATCATTTGAACACCAGTTCTGTGATTTTGATACATTGTTTTAAATCTGCTTTGAATGGTTCTGTTTCGTTTCCATTTAAATTTTAAATTGCTGCTGTCGGGTTAAATACCAACTACAACCTGTAGGTATTTCCCTTGTTACTCTTTCTCTTTTTCTAGAGATCTATATCTGACATTTTCATCTCAGAAATAGTTGATACATTGTTCCTGGCGCCGAGAAGTGCATTGCAGGCATTTTATTGTGCACCTTTTTTCTATACTAAATTAAAACTGTTGGGAAAAAAAAGATGTATATGATGCACTTTGTCATTAGTTTTTCCACAGCGTTTTTTTAATTTCCCTTTTTGTATTTTATTTTTATTATCGCCTGTTGTTCCTCCCGGAAGATCAATTGTTCACTTCCAGTGACAGGCCTTCAAGCTGTCCAGTTACAGAAAGTTCCAGTCTTGGCTGCCAAATGGTCTGAATAGTTTTCAATCAACCATTAACTGTAGCGGATTGGAAGGCTAGCTGCCTGTAGTTCAGAGGAGAGAAACCATCTTCCTACAGCATTGGGAGCTAGTGGTAATCTAAATAAAGACAGTCTAAGAGCAGAACCTTGCAAGATCAACTGGTATTTGCACAGCTACACTTGCCAGGCAAAAAGGAGCTAGTAAAATATACTTGGAGATTTTAGCTTGGGTTGTTAGAAGTGGACATTTGAGAAAAAAAGCTTACACAGGAGTTACTTAAGCTTTCCCTTGGCAACACTTTCTGTCCCTTCCTTCTCCTTCCTATTACTTCTACCTACAATAAGCTGGCTGTAAACCCTTTTTTTTAAAACAAATTTATCCCACTGAACCGATTCCACCATCAAAACAAACAAGATAGATGGAGGAATCCCCACATAAACCCCCTTTTCCCAAGACATTATATTATGACAGCTACGCCCACTGCGGTAAGAATATACTAATAAAAAAACGTTTCCCCAACCTGTCCTTTCAACAGAAGTTGACTTCTGTCATGCAGGGGGCAGACAAACGCTGATTGAAATCGGTCCGGTCCCTACTGAATTGGCAAAATTCTGATCAGTGTATGGCCAGATTTATTATCCTGACTGATTTACTAGTGTTTAAACAGTTGGAGTGCTGGACTATATTTTATTGCTGGGAGCCAGCAGAATTCTGGCTACTTGTTTAGTTTTCCTACTTTATATCCCACTGACCAGTCTCTGACTTCTCATCTTACATAAAGCATTTAAGCACATGGGATCATTGTACATGATTTTGGGGCTTGCCCAGAAGTTGTGTAAGGAATGAATTAATTGCTCTGTAATCGTACAGGGCCAGTGATTTATAGGATATCTCTCCGGCAGGGATGCTGTCTCTCACTGGAGTAAGTTGGATAGGAGTCATGCCTGTCTGCAATATAAATAATAGAAATCCGGTGTTCATTAAACTTTCAACCTTTATTCCAGACTCTTCAGCCTGCACCGTGCCAGTTGCAATCAGTGTCTTGTACTCTTGCCATCACATTGTTTAGTGGCTTGTTCCGTAAAAAAGGACCTTGTGATTGGTTTATAAATGACAATAAACTTGCCACTTTTGGCTAAACACTACATAGTATTTTTTGTTGATCAGTAGGGTAGGTATGCTTGGTTAAAAGGTCTTATTACTGTTTCTCGTACATCTGTTCATTTACTGGCAAGCCGATATTGCAGTGGATCTGAAAATAATTAAGGTTATAAAAAATAGGAACAGATTTTGCAATGAATGACATGGAGGCCCTAAGCTTTCCTATAACAAAGAAGGAAAGTTTAAACAATGGGCAAGTTGACGATATTGTGTTTTCAATAACACTTGTCCATCTCAGAGGTGGCGCTATTAAGGTAGATTCCGCCTGCTATTTTCTTTGACATATCATTACAGCACACGTTTGTCCTTGAAGCTGTAGGTCTTTCACTGAGCATGCTTGCTCATACTATATATTATATTAACGTTAAAAACCCAGCCATCAGATCATTCTTTTCAACACCGATCTTCCTATAAGATTTGTGCCATTAACTTATTTTATGCATGTTATTTTTTGGGGGTACTTGTAGCACCGCCAGCAATTTATACGTGTGTGTGTGTGTGTGTGTGTGTGTATGTATGTATATGTGTGTAGATAGAGAGATATCTCTCTCTCTCTATTAGCCCCTGCCCTCGAGCTTACAATCTAAGGTCCCCAGCTCACATTCTTGCATACGCATACTTGGGCCAATATAGACAGGAGCCAATTAACCTTCCAGCGTGTCTTTGGAGCGTGGCAAAAAAACAAAGCACCCAGAGGAAACCTTTGCAAGCACAGGGAGGGCATGCAGACTCCAAGGAGATAGTGTTGTGCTTGAGATTTGAACTGACAACTCTAGTGCTGTCAGGCGCAGGTCTATGTAAATATCTAAACGCCTTGTTGTTGGCCACTGCCCCAGAAGACTCGGAGCTTCCACTCAAGCGTCACCTTATAGTACTCCTCTTTGCTCTAGCCGCAGCAACTACATTAAAGGTCCGCACACACAGTAATTAGTCCAAGGAAGAAAAGAGGACTTGTGACATGGAGGGAGGGGGCTGTGTTAGGAAATTGACTGTTTTTGAAGAAGCCAAATTTGCTAGAAAGTTCCAGTTGCAGGTGAAAAAAAAATGGAAAATGCTGCAAGTATACGTTCAAAATATTAGATTTGTGCTTTTTGTCTATTTTTTTTTGGTGGCCTGATTGAAGTTATTTTTACTCCCATTGACTTATTTCCCCAGTCACCAGCTGGATTCAAACTTTCAAGGCTGGTTGGAATTGGAGTCATCAGAACTCCTATTGAAATATATGCTAATTCCCTGGCTGTTATACTGATCCACTGGATTTCCCTCTTTACAGGTTTGCTTTAAACTTATACTAGGTTATTTTTGTAAACTAGCTTATACAATATCTGAAAAGTAGCGAATGAGAATGGCGATTGGATTGACAAGTATTTAAATGTTGGATTGGTGAGCATTTTCTAGCACATCTAACTTGGAGAACTGTAGATCCATAAAGAACAGTGGGCCATCAGTAATTTTGTTACCTCCTTTACAAGAAGACTAGACACATCCCAGGACCCAATGTAAATGTTAAACTAAATATTTCAGTGACATTGATGCGTATTTTTATTTTTTTTGCCAATTACAAAAAAAAAAAAAAAATCCTTGGTTTTTCCTATGATGTTTGGCTCCCAATTTTGTATATGAGCTCACCTATTTTAACAGATATTGGGGACAATGGGGTATAATTATTATTTAACTCAACTGGTCTATTGGCCCATTGCAACTGATCAGCTTCTGTGTTTCACTTTATTTTTTGCACAGTTTAAAAATTATTTTAACGTTGCGCTCCAGTTGAGACCGTTTGTCTCAGACAAATTTTATTCTGTACAACAGACCTTTTCCCACCATTATGATTTTTGTATTGAAATACATGCATGTTTCCATGAGACTATGTTGCTAATGACCCATGTTATATCTCAATTGATGGAAAAAACAGACGTGTATATGCGCTTTGTTGCGGCAATGGTATAATGTCAAATTGTGTTCTGGGGATTGCCAGCTGTCCAGAGCCTGCACCATTCCATGGTAGATGTGTCATACCTGTCTAGATTGCAGCTGTGTTGTTGGAGAAACCGTACATCTTCCTAGTTGAAGATGATTTGTGACATCCAATTCCCCTCTCCCCACCTTCTCAGTACAAGAATTTTACATGTCTCCATAGATGCGAAAGATAACAGACGAAGAACGAGACCTTATGTCTTTGGCACCCCATGCATACCTTTTAAGTTTTTAATATTTTGGTTGCTGCTGCTGCTGCTGTACTACTTGCTAATGCAAACTGATACAGAGGCTCATAATTTCTTACTTGGTTTTGGGCCAGGACCTTGTTTTTGCAGAATCTCATAGAAACCAACCAGGTAATAATTCCTTCTCCACACTCACATTCTGAAACTTACATAGGCTACACAAGCCATTTAATGCGCAATGCCAGGATTCTGCTTAACTTGCACTTTAGATGCTCTATTGAAACCCCTGACTCTTTGTACAAATTAGCTTTTCTTGATTTTTCCCACAAACTACATCATGCCCATCTGAACAATGTATTTGGAGAAGGTGTGTGTGTGTGTGTGTTTCTTTCACCCATATCTCATCCTTTCAATTAAATAGCACTACATTTCCCATGAGGTGATAGGCCTAGGAGCATGTTGGGGCTGAGATGATGGCAGGCTAATCTGCAATTAGAGCTGGGAACAGAGCTGTGGCCGATGCTAGTGGAATTGGGTGATCCGGCTCCCAGCTCCGCCCACTACAGTGGGTGGTGATATAATTGCGTCACTGCCAGGACGATTGCCAGGAGTATAGAGGGCACAGCGGCCACTGGTCATCTAACAAAATGGTTGTGCAGGTGACTCTGGCCTGTTACTGTGTCGAGGCAGTCCTTCTGATTACAGCACATTGAAACCTGTTTGTTGCTGATGAGAAAACATTTGAAGAGTATCTATGTCCAAAATGCTAAATCATATATTCATTTCCACACTGTATTTAAATCCTTTCTAGCAAGCATCTATTAATCTGAATGATCTTTGTGGAGATCCGCAAAATTTACATTCTTAAATTTTGTGACATATATTCACTATGCCCCGTGATCCTGCCTTCTGAACTACAGAGGTGCTGAGAGGAGGAGTTTCAGGAGAGCAGACTCGGTGCAAGAATCCTTACTTGCAAACAGCAATGTACCATGGGATCTGTAGTCCATAGAAATTAAGAGTAAACAGCAGGGGAGAAGCTGCAAAGCATTCAGAGTCCAGGAAGTTGTGGAAAGAGATGGCAAGCAGACGGGCAGCACTCAATTTGAAAGGAGATTTTTTTAAGTTATGTTATATTGGATTGTCAAAAATTGTTGGGATTTCTATTTCGATGCTGATGATCTAAAATTAAAGTGTATGCTTTGACCAAAGAACTCTCTTAAGCGTCTCAGAACAGAAAGATGAAATTGCCCATCAAGTCATGATTGGCCATTTTTAACTTCTGTAGATTTGTTGATCCTTTTTGTACTGTGCTATTAAACATGAATTGTAAATCGCAAACTATACATTGCTATCAAAGCTTGATATTTGGGAAACTGTGCCCAAATTATGGACAGTAAGTTTTTACATATTCTTAAATGGTACAACTACTAAAACAAGAAAAAACACATCTCTAGCTTCATGTACTGCTAAGTAATTTCATCAAAGACCATAACAGAGCCTCTAAAGTCTATTAGAGTTCATATCTAACAGGTTGCAAATACCTGCTGTTTACATTGTAGGTGCCTCCTGCCATAGAAAATTAAGTGAAAGCTGCTGTGCCTGTTACGAACTTTAAAGATTAATTTATCTGCAATGCTAAAGGGGTGTCTGGTTGTTTTTAAAGTGCTTTTTACTGCTTGTTCAGAAAATGATAAAAAAAAAAAACATCCAGCTCTCCTGATCTTATGTCTCTTTAAAAATCTTCAAGCATTGGCCGGTACTTGTTGATACTTCTAGAAATGTACTCGGTTGCCACCATCTTGTAGAGGGCTGATAACATGTTGCACTAAAGTCCCAAGCTTCGCTGTCTGCTCTATTTGAGTTCCTTAAGAGGTGGTCAACAATGGCATACAAAATATTTCTTAATACCGTTTGTCCAACACTTAGGCTAGTTTCACACATATATGGTTGGTGCATGCTGTGTGGTAACAAAGTTATTAATGTGGAACATATGTTTCTTGCTAAAAAACATAATTTTTTTTTTTAACAAGTTATAATGGGTAAAGTTTAGTTTTAAATATTAAAAGGGCAGTTTCAAGCAATACATGGTCATTTAACCACTTAAGACCTGGACCATTATGCAGGTTAAGGATCTTGCCCCTTTTTGTGATTTGGCACTGCGTCGCTTTAACTGGCTCCCAAACAAAATTGGTGTCCTTTTTTTCCCACAAATAGAGCTTTCTTTTGGTGGCATTTGATAACCTCCTGCGTTTTTTTTTTCCGCTATAAACAAAAATGCATTATTTTTTACTTTTTGCTATAATAAAATATCCCTCAAAAAGATCTAAAAAAAATTTTTTCCCTCTGTTTAGGCCAATAGGTATTCTTCTACCTATTTTTGGTAAACAAAAATCGCAATAAGTGTTTATGGATTGGTTTGCGCAAAATATATAGCTTTTACAAAATAGGGGATAGTTTTATGGCATTTTTATTATTTTTTTTTTTTTTTTAATACTAATGGCAGCGATCATGTTTTTTTTTTTTCGTGACTGCAACATTATGGCGGACACATCGGACAATTTGGGGACATTGTCATTTTCACGGCAAAAAGTGCTATAAAAATGCACGGATTACTGTGAAAATGACAATTGCAGTTTAGGAGTTAACCACTAGGGGGCGCTGAAGGTGTTGATTGTGACCTTATATGTGTTTCTAACTGTAGGGGGGCAGGGCTGGACATGTGACGTCAGTGATTGTCTTTCCCTATATCAGGGAACAGACAATCACTGACATTGCCACAATGAACAACGGGGAAGGTGTGTTTACACTCACCTCTCCCCGTTCTTCAGCTCCTGTGACCGATTGCGGGACACTGGTGGCGATCGGGTCACGGAGCTTTGGACCGGGTCTCTTAAAGAAGACGTACAGGTACGTGCTTGTGCCCAGCCGTGCCATTCTGCCGACGTATATCGGCGTGAAGGGGTCCTTAAGTGGTTATTTATACCATCTAGGAAACTTTGCCATGTGTTGGACAGTTTGGCATATTTCTTGGTTTTCGTTGTGTAAATCACTGTAGCTAGTTTAATCGGGCCTCCCACAAGGCTTTTTAAAGTAAATTCTGTACTTTTACTTAGATGAGCATTGGTGGCTTCCTTTGTTGGGCCTAGGGGTTTGCGTTTCCATTAGCTGTTTAAAAATTTGCACACCATTATCCATCTGATTAATGCTTAAGTCAAGGGCACGGAGTGAAGTTGTATCTTTGTAATTATATACTTAAATCTGCATCATGATTCACAGGCATAGATGACTTTGCCAAGTAAGTTCTGGAATATGCTCAATATATTAGCCACTTTGGCTGCATAGTTAGGTTTTTAGGAAATTTTGTAATTTTACAACTTCTCCACTTCAGAGATTTGTCAGACCTCTTGGACGTGAATTTTTCCACTACTTCTACCTTCTTGTTAAATGCCTGCTAAATGTATTTACAAAGTCTTTTACAAGCAGGCACAAAAAAAGTGGCTACTTACATAATGTTACAGAGGCTTATTTAACCACTTGAAGACCAGGCCTTTTTTCGTCACTCCTCTCATACATGTAAAAATCAATTAAAAAGCAAAAAGAAAATTACTTAAAGTTAAATGTTCCCAACAGGTACACGGGCAACAGCAAAAACTTGACATAGTTTGTAACCTTTCCTCAGTGTGTATTCAATTTAAGACCCACTAGTAGTAGTCACATTCAGCTGGACTTGTTCTGAAATGTTGATGACAGAACTGATAAAGCTGCTTGAATAAGCAGAAAAACTTCTTTACCCTGAACAAGTCCAGCTGAATGTGACTTAAAGGGATTGTAAAGGCAGAATGTTTTTTTATCTTAATGCATTTTATGTATTAAGATAAAAAGCCTTCTGTGTGCAGCTGCCCCCTTCAGGCCCCTTAACACTTACCTGCGCCCAATCACTATCCAACGATGTCCACGAAATGCCTCGGACATCCAAAACAGACAAAGCTGCACTCCATAAAAAGTTGCAGCATGAAGTTTAATCGGTGTAGTTGGCTTCTAGCACAGTCCCCTCCCTAAGCCATGTGCCTGCTGACGGGATTCACCCAGATTGGGCCTATTCGTAGAGGGATCTATGGGAGGTTCTGAGGAGCATACCTGGAAATTGGATTGGTTTGGCCCTTTTCATATTCTTTCTCTTGTTTGAGACTGAAAAGGTTGCAGACACGCACACTGCAGAAGTATATAGAATGCCTTTATCGAGCGTCTAAAGCAGGGGGAGGGGGTCTGTAAACGTTTCAGTATGAAGGCCGCATAGTATACTTTCTACAGATATTCGTTGGCTAAAAAAGAAAAACAATTTACATCCAAAAGTGCCCATAAGAGTCCTCGCTTGCGTTGATACTTGCCCAGCAGACCCCCCGACTTTGATGCACAGCTAACAGTCTCCCCTTAATTAGTGCATACCCATCAGAGTCCCCCCATACATCAGTGACTGCCCCGCTTACATCAACAATACATAGCCAACTGCGTTCCCCTTCACCTTTCAGGCACTGAGGCCGAAGCCAGGAGGTGGAGCAAATCTGGAAGTCCAGTCATCCTACAAATGTTGGCAGTCCTAGCAACCAATCATGGGGAGAGTGGGATTTGCGCTGGGGACTGTGGGAAGGTTACGTCTGTCTGGCAGTGAATGCGCCAGTCTCCATGTGTTTTTTATTTTTTTTCTTTGACAGTACATAGACTGGCGCCTCCACTGCCAGCCAGCTGCCGTATCTTTATGGACAGTTGTTGCAGGCTTGATAATTTGTAGTGGGTTAGATGTGGGCCGTAGTTTGGAGACCCCTGGCTAAACGAATAGTGCATTTTACCTAACGCCAAATTACATTAACGGTCTTTATTTTTAAAGTGCAGTTTTAAAAATCAGGCTAGTTGACAATGGTTGTTTGCAAAATGTAAATTCAGGAACAAAATCCTACTTTAAATTGTAGTCCAACTTCTAAGTAAAGGAACCAAAGATTTAAAATCGTAGTTGGCCAATACTGCAGAATGCATACTTTGATTTTCCAGCTGCATTTGCACATCCCTACCTGTTTTTACATCACTACATCATTGCCCCTCCTAAGAGTGTCCAAAACTGTCACATCTCCTTTGCCACCCCCCTCATCTCATCAACGTAATATTCTATGTAACTGCTAGGGGCGGAGCGAAGGAAAATCTTAAAACGGGTCTTTTCTGCATCTGAGCACCAAAAACCGAAAACGCTATTTAGTTTCTAATCAAGGCAAATTTCCCCCATCCATCCATCCATCCATCCATGGCTCCATGCTTTTTTTTTTATCACGTTGAAAAACGCCTTCCAAGCGTTTCTGGTTAAGAGTAAGGGCGAATGATGTAGCATTTACTTCCTGGTGTCCATCTGCTTTTAGCTCAGGCATGCATGCAGGAGAGTGTGCTTGGCTGGGACAACCTCTTCTCACCTTCTGAAGACTCCTGGGATGTATATTTGCCCAGGCAGGAAACTAAGAAGTACAGTAACTAAAGAAAGGTTAAAAAAAAATTAAAACAAATGAATGATATACTTTCCAATCTGTTTACTAATGCTAGAAACATGAAGATAAAAATAACCAGTGTTGATTGGGAGAGTGAAGTTCCGCTTTAAGTGTCAGCTCTGGGCCTGCTGACATCACAACCAAGATTCCCAGTAGCAGAATTGTGCTTTGTGGATGATTGCACAAGAGCCTGCAAGGCTAAGTTTACACTTGCAAAAAATTCTGACACCAATGTGAACCAATGCCCCTGTAGTGTTAATGTATGTTTTTCTTGCATTAACCCCCTTCAAGTAATTTTTTGTATTCGATTACGTTTTTTTTTTTTTCCGCCTTACTGATATTTGATAAACTCTTGCCCAACGTGCCCTGTACACACTACAGGTGCATTTTACAGAGCGTTTTGGTCTTTAATTAGAATTTTGTGTTTTCGTATGGAGGGTTCTCTCACCTAGCTGGCATTTAGGAGACTGGTCTTATCTGCAGCCTTATATGTGGATGATATCTGAATGAATGACTTGTATAGCGCAACTCATGCGAACTGAATCGCCTCTGGGCGCTTTTTCCAGCCAGAGTCTGCTTGGCTGGTGCGGTCATTTTACCCCGTAGGATCGTGACACGCTTGGGACACACACATATACACACATACACACATATACTGGGCCAATTTGGACAAGATCCAATTTACCTACCAGCATGTCTTTGGAGTGTGGGAGGAAACCGGAGTACCCGGAGGAAACCCACGCAGGCACAGGGAGAACATGCAAACTCCAGGCAGATGGTGTCGTGGTCGGGATGCGAACCAGTGACCCTTTTGCTGCTAGGTCAAAGTGCTACTCACTGCACCACTGTGCTACCCCATATCTGTTATGGTAATAAAACCATACAGCCTACAATAGTTTGTTATGGAAACCTTTTTATATGAGTAGATGGAGAGACTCAACATGCTGTGACCTGCGGGACACACACCTAGTTTACATGGAGCTGTACAAACACCTCTTTGTATTACATGGGGTGGTCCTAAGCACCAATCAAATGAAAGAGGTTGTAAACTCTGACCAGAAGAAACAAAACAAAAAAAAATCTGTAAGGCAAAGGCATAATGAGCTAGTATGTATCGCATACTAGCTCCTCATAAAAATACCTTGGAACAAAGCTGTTCACAGTGCACCCACACCGCTGAGACTACTGACATTTCCCCCAGAGTTTCTTCTGGGTTTGTGGGCTCCGATTGGCCGGATGATGTCACTTCTGCACATGCATGCGGGAGCCGCCGTTCACGGCACGGGGCGACGAAGGACCAGCGGCCGTTCGTTCAGAACGCATGTGGCAGTGATGTCACTGGCTGCATGTAATGTAAATGTCTCCTAAACATTTATTATAGGCTTACCTATAGGTAAATGTCAGCAGAGGAAGTTCACTTCCTTTTTAACAAGTATTGGTATACAGACGTGACTGCACATCTTTTTCCTTATTGTATCGCTTTCAGAATAGATTTTTCTCACAAATTATTGCTGTTGGCAAATGAAAAGCCATGTCATTTGTTATTTCTTACAGAAGTTCCATAAAATATTTAGCAAAAATACATACATTTTATCTCATAGTAACCTTTTACATGGAGGGATGCCCAGCGTTCCTCTTAGTTCTTTTTCTTAATGACGATATCCCAAGTGAAGCCATGTACAACTTCATAAAAATACAATAAGTCTTCAAATAAAGAATATATAAAATGATTTTTTTTTTTGTTCACTGTCCAAGATTGTCCCTCTTTGTGTTTCAGTCAATTGGTCTTATCATCATCTGGACCTTTTTAAGTGAATAGGAACCTCCCCGATATTCTGCCCAATAGATGCCATCTTGATGCTTGCTACGGTATACTCCTCCTCTGTACCAAACGCCATTTAGATTGGCATGTGCACAAGCGTTATACCACCATCCACCTTTATGGAAATGAGCGCAGTTTCCTGGGAATAGAGGATAAATTACATATAATATACTTATGTATACTAAATCATCAATAAATCTAAAGGTCAAGTTACATTATATAATACCAGAAGATTGTGTAATCCCTGCCTGACCAATCTTGGGAGTAGGAGCGGGGATTATCTAGCTAAGCAAAGCTGCAGTAAGTCAACTACACTGCATCTGATCACCACAAACCTAAAACGCTATTTAATTCCTTTTTAATATCCAATGCAAACTCATCCATCCATGTCTCCATGCTTTATTTTGCAGAGGAATCAATTTGAGAAACCACAACCGCAAATGATTCATGTAGCATTTACTTCCTGGGATCCATCTGCCCTTAACTTGGGCATGCAGGCAGGAGAAGTGTGCTTAGCTGAGAACACCCCTCCTAAAGACTTCTGGGATGTATGAAATTTGCCTAGGCATAGAAACCAGGAAGTAAATTAAGTAAAAAAAAAAAAAAAAACTTAAAGTAGAAGTCCACCCTAGCACTAAAATCCCTGCATTTACAGGCATCCACAATCTAACACTAACCTATCTAGCCCTGTAAAGAAGAATTCCGTATACATACCCTTTTGAAGCTGAACTGACCCGATCCCATGCTGAGCTGTCAGCCGTGGCTTTGCTGTATAAGCGGGTGCAGGGGACACAGCCGACAACAGTGGCCTGATGGTAACTCTGTGGATGACGTCACTCCCCATTCATTGCACAGCCATTGTCGGCTGTGTCCTCCTGCAGAGCTTCCACCGCTAAAGACCAATTCGGATCGGCTTCAAAAAAGGTATATATAGTGATTTCTTCATTATAGGGCTAGATAGGTTGGTGTTAGATAGTCTTTAGATGCAGGAATTTTAGTGTTGGGCTGGACTTGCACTTTAAAACAAATTAAATATAATATACCTGCCTATCTATTTACGAATAGCAGCGCAAGGATTAAAAGTAGCCAATGTTGCTTGAGCGTTTGAAGTTCCACTGCGGGTGTTCATTTACAAGTAATCCACTCTTGGATCACTTTTCAGAGGTGTTTGACAAGTGGTCAGGGTAAGGGGTTGATATGTCACCACCTCACTGCCTGATTTAACACTATAATTTTCAGACTACCACATTGCATTGCTCGCGGTTGCAGTGCAGTTCCTATGCCGCCCAATAGTACTGCATTAGTCCTATTTGCCGTTGGCACCACCCGGTGAAAACATGGCATTTAAGTTTAGCTGCGGCATGTATACCTCTGAGCGGCTCTCTATAGTATTCAGGTGGGAGAGGATGGCAGTAAAACGCCTGTTCAACCGGCTGGTTGTACCATCGAAACCCCCCCAACCTTGTGTGAACATGCAGAGACACTGGCTAGAGGCTCTGTAGTGATTCAACTGCCATTTTTTAAGGTAAAGCTGAAATATTTTGCTACTACAGCATAGGTTTTTGCCGTGCATATTGCTTTAAATGCCCCGAATGTAAAATGTGACCTGCGAGCTGTGTTGATTACATTAACCGAATAAAATAATGGAGAAAGCAAAAGCTAACGTTTGAAAGCAAAGCCATTTTAAAAAAATGTGTGGACTTTTCATTATAATTCACATTGAAATATATCCTTCAGGATGAGAATAGTTTTGAGTCATTATTTGGATTTTTGGATACAGCAGCCTTTAAGAAAAGGCAGTTCTCAGCTTGCTCTCTCAACTGATGAAAGATTTGTAGATGTATGGCCAGCACATTCGTGACCAGAGTTTTTAGAAGCTTGGATGCCTAGAGCAAGTTTAGCAGTATCTGTATGCAACATGACATTAACGGACTCGCTTTTCAGCTTGACAGATCTAGAAACACAGTTGTGAATCCCTGGTTATCTGCTGCAACATTAACTTATTCATGTTTACTTAAAGCCCAACTCCAGAAAAAAAATTATCCCTTGCAGCAGGGCTGTTCCTGCACAATGTATTTTATTTACTCTTAGGTTTATATATGTGGTTCTCACCTGTATACATGTCCCGGTCTCTGTCCAGTGTTGTAAACTGCTTGCCATTGTGCCAAACCATGGAGTCTCCAGCATTGCCCTGATATGTCCCCAGTCGAAGCCTGTAGAAGTCGGTCTCTGGCTCTAGACGGAAGCTGCTATATTCAGCATAGACCTTCTTATTGTTCCAGTCTTCCAGTTCAATCAGCAGTTTATAGTTATCCTGGTTTGACAGCTGATAGATGTTCTCTAATCCCAGCCAATACTCCGAATCAATGTTTCCAAAGCCTTTCTATAAAGGAAAAATTGTACAGTGATTGTGTTGAACTGCTTAATCTCTATTGTTTAATACTAAAGTGTGTAGTAGTGACGTATTTGTTCAGATTGTGTTCTAAATCATGTAAAGATGTTAAACCACAAAGTCTAACAAAATACTTTATATATTGCTTTTTGTACACAGTAGTACTATGTACGTACTCTCTGGTGTACCCAACAAATATAAAAACATATGTTCTCTAGTTTGTACTCTACTTTTATCCTGAGCCATTGAATTGGCAGGCCACATGACTTTTAATTGCTGTGATGTTGCGTATTCCAAAAGCTCTCCAGGTGCTGGTTTGTCTGAACACATGTCAGTCATCGGAACAACCAAAATTTGCTTATTTATATAATTGGTGTGATTTATGTTTTATATGAATGAGAGCGAGCATCTAAAGGGGAGCGATGGTGGAAATTGGGCTGTGCACACCGTAGCATTGGGTTTAGGTGTATTCAAATATTGCATGTTGCATTTTAGATGTGCAGCCACCAAGTTCCCTGTAAGGTAATTGAATCCATTCTGAGGTTATGCTTTTCACTTTGCTGACCGTGCTAAAAAACTATTTGTTACTAAAATTTATGAGCCACTCCAGTTTGTAAAATATTTTGAATCTTCCAATTATTCTTTCTGATTTAACTATGGCAAAACTAGGTAATGGATGAATTTTGTAACTTCTTAGAATAGATGTTTTTGCTCACCTTGTACGTCTCCCAGTTCCTGAAAAAGTTAGCAGATCCATCAATTCTTCTCTGTATCACCGCCCAGCCTCCAGGGTCCAGATTGTTCTCACACCATAGCTGCATGGGACTATTGGCATTGGTGGGCTTTATCAAGTAAATACCACTGCTGGTAAATCCCGATTCTCTGGCATGTTTACAGTCTTTGAATGGGCCTGTTGAAAGTTATAGGTACAGTTTTATTAGAACCTGTAATAAAAACCCCTTGCGTAACATTGTCTATGGTTTAAATACTTTGATTACTCCAGACTCACTGCAGCACACTATTGAGAAGAATGGCCAGCATAGAGATACGTGACCTTCACTCAGTCCATCTCCATATGTGGCATTTAAAAAAAGTTTGTCAAAAACCGCTTCCAAAAAAAAAATTGTAATCAAAAGAACGAACATTTGAATGTAAAATCAATACTCTATATTCAGTAGCTTTACGTCTAATGAAAATGCAGTGTCTTCATGTATAATCGAAGATTGCATGATAAATATTAGCGTTCTTTCAGTGCATGACCAAAATGGTAAAGTAAAAACTGAACTTGGAACTTGAGTCTTCATGTAGAATTCAGTATTTTTAAACTGTTGCTTGTATTTCTTGCCTCTGACTCTGTATGTACATATTGTTTTTATTTTTATACCAGGAAGCATCCGTTTGTGTAGGTTCTGGTTATACATGGTAGCACGCTTACAAAATGACAGTTTGTAAGTATTCTGTAAACAGGTTTATGGTATTTATGGAATGGAGAAGTTGGTCAAAGATTTGGTATTTCGTCGGCAATGTTGTGGACTGAATATTGAAGTTTAGTTGTCTGGTAAAATAGAGGCTACAATCAAGATGGCGCCAAGGTCCAGTAGTAATGAGTATGCTAGTCTTTGTTTTTGGTTGTAAAGCCTTTAAATAAAATCATATCGTACAATCTACTACAATTTGGACGGTATCTGTTGCCCTAGTCTTTTGGGTGATTCCGTGTTGAAAAAGGAATGACGAGACCGTTAAAGTGATTGTAAAGGCAAAAGTTTTTTTTTAATCTTAATGTATTCTTTGCATTAAAATAAGCCATGCTTGGCTACCCTAACACTTGCATGAGGTCCCTCTCTGTCCAGCGATGTCCACGTGTCCCTTGGCCATCCTAGATTCTCCTTCCTGAGCACCATTGGCTCCCACTGCTGTCAAAGTCAGCTAGCCAATTAGGGGGGAGAGGGGGCGGGGCCGGGGTGGGACACCATGTCCGAATGGACACAGGGAGCTGTGACTCAGCTCGGGTGTCCCCATAGCAAGCTGTTTGCTATAGAGCCCCTAAACAGGAGGGAGGAGCCAGAAAAACAGAAGCGGGACCCGAGAAGAGGAGGATCCGGGCTGCTCTGTGCAAACCCACTGCAACAGAGCGTGTAAGTATAACATGTTTGTTTTTATAGGGAAAAAAATTTGACTTTACAACAGGGCTCAAGTCCTGCGGGAACGCGTGGGAACGGAGTCCCTGCACTTTTTTCACAGCAGGAACACGGTTCCCTTTGCAAGACTAGAGCAGCCGAGCCGCCGGAGCCAATCCTTCACTAAACGGCGATGCCCAGCTTGAATCCCTGTCAGGGGCAGGCAAACCTTAGTAATCCCTTTGTTACTGGCCGCTTCCTGTATATGAATTAATCGGGTAGTGTGCGGGTATTCCGTCACTTCCTCGATGTTGCAATGTCTCCTGGGAGCTTTTATCCTTGTTCCTAGGAGACATTACGGAGGTCTGCCACGAGTTATCGCGGGATTTAGAACTTGCGTAAAAAAAAAAAAAGGTTTAGTAATTATGCATATGAGCGTATCATCTTTTTTTTTTTTGGTGGGGGACTGGACCTTGGGTTGGAGTTCCCACACTTTTTTTTTTCCCCCAGGACTTGACCCCTGCTTTACAATCTCTTTAACTGCCTGGACTGCAGAAAGTCCATAAAGGTGTACAGGCCATCAGTTACTATACAACTGCAGGCCACGCTAATATTTGAGAGCGATTTGTGTAAGTTGTGTTTTTTTTTTGTTTTGTTTTGTTTTTTATTATTGAAGCATTTTAACCGTTTTATCTTAAAAAGACAGCCCATGTTTGAAAGTGTTGATGAAAGTTGTACTACACAGATCTGTTACAGCAGAATGAGTTATGTATAGTGTCAGTTTATGTGTACAGCAGTGTACAAGCCAAGAGTATTGTACAGTTTGCATGGTGGGTGAGAAGAGAAGGATGGGAATGGCTAGGAAGATGGGGACGGGCAAAAGATCAGGGGATCTGTAACTCTGGGATCATAGTTTCCAGAACCACATGGTAGTTTAGTTGATCGAGTTTGAAGGTTTGGTAGACAGCTGGAGGTAGGTAGTGGTTTTTCCACAAGGACTACACTTAAAGGAGGCCATTCTGTCGTCATTTTGTCATTGACCGTCTTGATTTGACCTATAGGGTGTTTAACGTAGGTTTCCATGCTTTTGCTATGGTCTGGTTGTTGTGAGAATAGCTATTTGGGGTTCTTGTATCGTGCTGTAAAAAATACACATTTTCTATGTCCTCCTGCATCTACCAGTATGGAGTTGCACTGTGGGGATATTCAGAATATTTATATTGTATGTAAGGTGCAATGCTGGAGATCTGTGCTGTAGTTTTCCTGCTAGAAAAAGCAAACTGTATCTGGAGTCTCTGAGCTGTGACGGTTTGTGGGATACAGGCGGTCCCCGGGTTACAAACATCCGACTTGCGACTCATGCTTACAGAGGGAGACAACAGGAAGTGAGAGGAAATCTACCCCAAGGAAGGGAAATTCACTCCTGTAAGAGATCATGGGGGGGGGGGGGGGGGAGGTGTTTTTAAAATCTAATTGTCACATTTGTAGCAATTGGACAGAAAGTGAGTTGAAATTTTCTGAACAGGAACATAGGTAGCAGAACAAATGTTAGAGGGTTGTTGACCCTTCCCTCTGCTATTCAAAAACCTTTAATTTTTTTATTTTTTTTGGCTGGAGCTACACTTAAAGGGGTTGTAAAGGTTCATGTTTTTTCACCTTAATGCATCCTATGCATTAAGGTGAAAAAACATCTGATGATTGCCACCCCTCCGTTTTACTTACCTGAGCCCTGGAAAGTCCTGCATCGCGAACGCACTCTTCCTTTGCTCGGTCTTCTCGGCTCTTCATTGGAGAGATTGCTAGCAGTGCAGCTATTGGCTCGTGCTGCTGTCAATCAACTCCAATGACGCAGGGGGCGGAGCCGAGTCCTGTAGTCTGCGGCTATGGACGCAGAATACAGGACTTGGGAGCGTGTCCGCAAGGTAACCCCCTTGGAAGAGTGCTTTTCAGAGGGAGTTTTCAGAAGCGAGACAGCCGCCAAGGGACTCCAGAAGATGAGGATCAGGGCCACTCTGTGCAAAACGAGCTGCACAGTAGAGGCAAGTATGACATGTTTGTTTATTAAAAAAAAAAAAAATAATAATATTCAAAGCTTTAGTATTTAAAACAAAAATTACCTGTTCCAACTTGCATACAAATTCCAATTGAGAACAAACCTACAAGACCCCATCTTGTTTGTAACCTGGGGTAGAGTGGCCTAGATAGGTTGGAGTTGAGGCGGAAGATGAATCGTTTAATATGTTTAGTCTTTGTCTTATTTCTCCCAGCATGACGTTATGTACCACCAGAATGAAAACAGAGACTTTTGTTTGTTTGGTAGAAATTGTGAATATTTTTCCTAACCTGCTTTCTGCAAGGCCCCTCAGGATCCCCGGGATGTTCTTTTCAATATTGACGTGGCATTCTTCATTCCTCTGAATAAAGCTTATATTTCTTTTTCTATTTTTTCTATGTCTTTTCTAAGAGTGGAAATATAACTTTTGTTTTTAAATGACCCTAGTACTTTTTCTATTTTTTATTTTTCTTTTTTTTTTTCAGTTCAAATTTCCTTTCTCTTGGTCAGTCAAGCTAACTGTTTACTTTCTGGTGAAGATCCCTTTAATTTGTGATTGATGGGAAAGTAGTGTGTGTATGAAAACTACTCGGACAACACGCAGTTGATGTCACAAGGATATAATTAATATTTTATGTTTAAATTTGTAATGCAATCTGAACAGCAGCATCTGTTAATAATTAGTTTTAGCTATTGTGAAAGACTTGACAGTTCAATCTGAGATGTGGATGTCTCTTCAAGGGACTGATGAAAGAGGTAGGCAAATGTTACAGAAAGACAAATATTCAATTATAGCCGAGGAAATTCTCTCCACTGCACATAGATTGCAGCTCATTTTTTGAAATTTGAAGGAAGACTTTTTATAAAATTTTATTTAATATGCAGGTGAACTGTAACTATGAACTTTTTATTTTTTTTTGCTCCCTTTTGGAACACAATCAAAGGCATTTTTTATCAGTTAATGTTACTTTTTTTCTTTTAAACACAACCTCCTTGATCCTACCAGAATTCCTCTGTGTTCATGGCTTCCTGCTTCTAACCCCTTATGCTGCGCCCTTTATCGTTTCTATATGAATGAATGAATGAATGAAAAACTTATATAGCGCGGCACATGCGAACTGAATCGCCTCTGAATCGCCTATATGTTGTAGCAATGGGAAAGTCACGGGCGTGTGAAGAAGGAAAATGTTCTGTAGTCCTTACATTCTCGTGTCCTGCGGTGACAGCACTTCTCAACAAAGGAATAAGTGTTTATTGGTAAAATATAAAAAAAAGATTCAACAAAAGCCACTTTGTCAAAGACTATTAGCTGCAATATATTGATTTTTTTGGGTTCTGGTGTAAGATAAAGTTTATTATATATTACAATCTATGATTTTTGCATAGTTTAATCCTGTTTGATTACTAATCATGTACGAATGTTCACTTTATGAATTGTTTGTGCTTCTAAAAGTCACATTTCCTGCCAACTGCATAGTTGCTTAAAAGGAAAGGCATAGTGTATACCCATTTTAACTAATTATTGCACTACTTAATTTAAAGCAATACAATTTAAAGTGTGAGTTCACCTTTACAGAAAACCTTTAAGGTAAATTTATACTGGCCAGGGGGATTTCATATTTCCAGACTGGTAAATTGACGTCCTGGTGCCTGTCAGCGGGAGATCATAGGGCCTTTGGGACAGCAGGATGGGGAGGGGGTCCAGTGTATATTGACCTTACAGATTTTCTGAAAATGTGAACTTACCCTTTAATTTAAATGTCATAAAATATAGAAATAAGATTAAGCACCAGTATGGAGCTGTTTATTGCCCACTGTTAATTCATTGTTTTTATTGAATTTGCTGACTCAGACTTTGGGAATGAGCAGTAAAGCACAACTATCGTATAGCACTGCTAGCCTGGAAGCGAAGGCTGTGTGTATGTTATATAGCTGTCCAATGTGCATATAAATTTAAAGTCTATCTATATAGTTACATTTTAAAGGCCAAATCCAAGAGCAGCAGCTAACAGCAGTGCGGGTCTCCAGTTGCACCACTCACAAAAAGCCTTGTGTTTTTTCTTTTTACATGATACAAAACATTCTGTGATTGGAAAATGAGAAATCATGTGCGTCCCTCCCCCTTCACCCTCTTTTTTCCAATCACAGAAGATCTTGTATTATGTGAAATATCACAAAGCTGTTGGCTTTTGCGCATGCCCGCAGCACCCAGAAATCTAGTGGAGCCAGTTTGTAATGAGGTATGATTTAACTACTAAACGGCAGCACCGCACACACAGCATACCTATTACCCCTTTCCTATGTAGCTGGTGCAGGATATAATGGAGTGCTGATAGGAGGGGTTTCTGGAGGTGACGTCGGTACAGAAATCAGGCTTTGCAGGCTGCAAGGTACCATGGGATATATAGTCCTTAGAAATCAAAAGTAAATGGCAAAGGAAAATCTGCAAAATTGGACTTGTAGAAAGAGATGGCCAGCAGACAGGCACCCCTGACAACATGAGAAGAGTTATTTTCAAATAAGGTTCTGTTGCATAATGCATTGTCAAAATAATTAGCATTAAAATAGCAGTACAAATTATGTTGGTAAATCGAAGTGTATGCTGTGACCATAGAACTCCTTTTAATTGCTGTACTTGGAGCATGTTTTTTATGTATAAACACATAGATAACATTAACGCGATCCCTTTTTACATCTACTCTACAAATCATAGAATATACATTCCTGTGTTTTCCTGTTAAGGAATTTTCTGCTAACAAATCGCCCATGAATTTCCACTGACCTGTGATAGGCAAGTGAGTAAGCTTTGAGAAAAGCAGAAAAATGTTAAACTGATAGTCGAACATTTTTATATTTTCGTTTAATGGATGTAAAGTGTGTTTTTTATATGTGAACAATGGTGTTTTGTTAGAAGTTACTGCTAGGAACAAAATCATTTTGGTTCTACTTTTTCAACTGTTTTGAAATCGAAGTTGTCAAGGATGAACTTGTTATGGAGACAGGATGAATTGCTCCACAATTCCTAGTGTTAGAGGGACAGTCATTTGTTTTCTTTTTAAAGCTGAAGTTTACATCATTTACCTATAACAAATGTATGTCCTATGATGTGCAGGCTGCTCTGGATTCTACTGAAATCTTCACTGCAGGGCTGCCCTGTCCTCTTCCTGCTGCTGAACTTTTGATTCTCCTGGGGATTATTAGATTCGGATCTCTGGATTCAGCTGCACCAAAGATAAACCAATGTGGACATGCCTCCTGCCGCCTTCTCCATTTACATTCTTTCACTTATTACAGTGAATGGGGGAGAGAATCCTGTTGCTGAGCAGAATCTCCCCCAATCACACATGTAAGAATAGAAGGGGCCGAATATATATATATATATATATATATATATATATATATATATATATATATATATATATATATATATATATATATATATATATATATATATATATATATATATATATATATATATATATATATATATATATATATATATAATTTTATAGCTTAGCTTCAAGGTATTTGGAACAATTTGGGGTTCTAATTTTATGGGAGGGTACTACAAATTTGTGCATAGAAAAACTTTTAAGCTGTAATTAACCTCCCCTTTTCCTCCTAAGCTGTCCTAAAAGGTAAATGTTTAGTTACATGGACAGTTGGGGCTACAGACATAAAATATATACGGCGTGATAGGAGCACACATTGTAGCAAGAAAATTACGTTTTTGAATCTTGTTGGATAGCAAGCAAGAACATATTTGTAAATATTTATAAACTGATCTTGGGTACATTGCTAAAGGCAATATGACATCATATTTAATGTGAACAAGTGTGTGTGTGTGTGTGTGTGTGTGTGTGTGTGTGTGTGTGTGTGTGTGTATATAGAGTCATTATGTATAAATTATGTGCTTGTAGTGTTTGCATTACAGGAAGAGTTGTAAACCATTTCTTGATGAAGGGGTCTCTGATCTTTTTTGTTTTCCTATATAGTTAATGATATAGCAATTTTGGTTTATTTTATTTTCATTAGCTAGCATGTTTACCCTACACGTTGACAGGTGATGTTTGCAGAGAGAACATGAAATAACTTATAGCAGCCAATCAAAAAGAGCCCAGTGCAGTTGGGCCGCATATTTGCGTAAAGGGGTTAATGGATAATAGACAATTTTATATATTTTTTTATAAAGCGGAAGCCACGTTGAATAAAATGTTGGCAGTGTCAATTTTGTTATGTTGCATATTTGCACCGCTTTTTAGCAAATGCATATTTTCAGTAAAAAGTACACTAAAATTAGTTTTGGTGCAAATACACTATACACTTTTTTTTGTGAAAAATAAGATGGGGTAAATAAATACCAAAAGTTTCAAACCTCAAAATTGCACACGCCCGTGAAATGACAAAATACTATAATACCCAAAATTGCCTATAGGATGACATGTTAAATGCCTTTACAGGTTGTCAATTTAGAGTTAACTGTGAATTATGGCCATAGAGCCTAGAGGGACCAACACTTCTCACAAATGTAAAAAGCACATATTTTACTTTTTTTTTTTTTTGCCCTGTCTGGAGCTCCTCATTAAGAGCCTTCCTTGCATAGAGTAATGTATTTAGTAAGTTATAAAGTTTGCATAGAGGATCTGAATTTCCTCCACTAATGTCTTGTTTTCCTGGTGTCTGGCGTATAGCAAAAGAATCCAGTCCTACCCAAGGTCACTCTATATTAGGATGCAGGGAAATACTTTTTTAAATGCAATAAATCTCGGTCCTTTCCATATTCAGAACATACTTTCCCAATCCGCTTTCCTGCTACTTGGCTTGTAAATAGCAAGTTTAAAATAAACCATTTCAATCGGGAAACTTCACCTCTTGCACCCTGTGGCTGCACTAGTGCAATATTTTTGGGGTATTTTAGTTTGTGCTCAGAACATGTAAGAATTAACCTGGAGTCACGATTTATCCCTTACCTAACCTCTATCCCTGATGGTTAACCTAACCCTGTCACTTTGGCAACATTCACATCTGTGTTTTGGCCTCACAGTTTGTAATTGTAAGAACCCCAGTGGGGGGTACCTGCAATTGGCTGCAGGAGGCAGCCCCCTTGTAAGCAGTGGGAGACTGACTGCTCCCTGCAGCCATTTGTAGCTGCTCGCATGCAATTGCTATGCGGTGATCACTTGCATCAGGGATAGATGTTGGGTAAGTGATGAATCATGACTGCTGGTTCTTGCAGGTACATGCCATTGGGCCAAAGTGCAGGTGTGAAAGTAGCCTTAACCTACCCCTACATTTAGCTCAACAATGTTGTTGTTTTTTTTCTAATAGTGTGGATGAGGAGTTGGCGCCTGTTACGTATGTTTTTGTGGTCTGTACCCCCACTAGGGTGATTCACTTTTTTTTATTCCTTCTGGTTCCAACTATCACTAGGACTAAAATTGAAAGAGAACCCCAAATGTTTTAATTGTCACCAGGACAGGGACAGAGGGAAAATCTTTTATAGGGGACACCTGTTTTGGTGATGGCTGTATACAAAATTGGGGGTTCAGCTCACTTTTTGATGTCCCTTATTTTCTGTCGTTTCTGCAAGACAAAGTGAAAGGAAATGTCTTGAATGGATCACAGATGGCAAGAAAAAAACTGGCAGGGGTTTTAACAATTTCCTGTTCTATTCAAAATGGTAAAAATAGGATTTAAGTTAAAAAGCCAAAAAACTAAGACTTGCTTAATTCTCACTTACTCGAAAATACTCCTTAACCCCAACCCAGGTTCCCAATCACCCATGGCCAATTTATACTATGTGTCGTGTTATGAGTTATGATGCACTGGGGATTATTTACGAAAGGCAAATCCACTTTGCACTACAAGTGCAAACTGCACTTGAAATTGCACTAAAAGTGCACTTCGAAGTGCAGTCGCTGTAAATCTGAGGGGTAGATCTGAAATGGGAGGGGAAAGGAAGCTCTGCTGATTTTATTTACCAATCATGTGCAAGCTAAAATGCTGTTTTTTTACTTTCCTTGCATGTCCCCCTCGGATCTACAGAGACTACATATCCAAGTGCACTTGTAGTGAAAAGTGGAGTTGCCTTTTGTAAATAACCCCCATTGTGTTAAGAGAAACCATTAGTTTAGAAGAAGCCCAGAATGTAGATTAGTTTAAGTATTTACTTTGGGCCAGTAAAAAAGATAATCTCCAGATGTCACCTTTTGTGTGGCCAATGAATACAAGGCTTTCTCTGATTTCTCGAAGTGAAGTGATTGACATCACAATCTGTCTTGGCCAATCAGAGAAAACCATGTATTCGTTGAAAAAAATACAAGTCTTTTTTATTTATTTCTTTATAAGTGGCGGATGTGTGGGAGCAAGCAACCTGTTCTGTATTTAAGATTCGTTGACCGGAGTATATGTACATTGGGGTGCCATTGCAAATGAATGGCAGTGCACATAGTATTGTTACATTTTGCTTAGTGTAAACAATGCATGGGTGAGAGAGTTCTGAACTCAACCGAATAGACTTAAACTATGCTTCTGAGCTAAAATGTCACGGGAAGGGGAATTGTTTTTCCTGATATGTATTAAACCATGTTGTTGGTTATTTTAAAGTATTACAGTTTAGGTATAAATTATTGATTGTAATTATAAAAAAGGGTAAAGCCTTAATTACTCTTGTAAAACGGGGAAGAGTCGGGACCTATGACAGGCATTCGTTGGTCTCTGCTCACAATAATGCCCTGGGTGTCACTGGGATAGGACTGGGGCAAAACTTTTATAATTTGACAAAGTTATATACAGCACCAGCTAGTGGATAAGTTGAGAATTCCATCTGCAGGAAAGTAGAAAGTTTAATGTTTCATTTTTTGTTTTTTGGGGGGGTGGTTATGATTCCTGAGCTGTCTATCCATTTCCCTGTATCAATTGGTGGAGGATAGGTCAACCTGACAGACATTTTAGCATCTGAGTGACTGTTGGAGCCATGTGGTCTCCAAAAGCAGAATGCTGTTTTACTCGTAAATGGGTATTGTAAAAATCCATATTCATACATATTACTCCTTTAACTAAGCACATAAAATTAGCCATCAACATAACCTATTCCACTTTTCTGGACCCTTACCCTGATCTTGATCCTCCTCTTTAATACCACTAACACTAAAGTAACCCCTGAAGACCGTTGCCTTGTCCAGGTAATGGAATTATCAGCACCAATATTCCTATACTGAGAAACTGATTGCAGTAGGTGGTTTGATCCAAGTGCGTAATAATTGTTAATCCACTTTTTATGCTCCTCAAAGCTGATCAAAAATACAAAAAAACATGAGAGCTTTTTGATCACTGGAGGGAAGAACATAAAACAAAAGTCAAACAGTGAGTGTGTAATAATACAGATGTTTTACACTTGCATAGATCTTTGTGAATTCTTGATAATAAATATATTTTATATATTTATTTTCCTTGATATTGCTCCTAGTATATTTCCCAAATGCTCCAAAATAGGGAGGAAAAAAATTAAGTATAATGAAAAAAACATATCAAACAAATGTTAGATATCTCTTCCCCCTCCTTTCTGTCTCTCGTCTTTAGCTGTTCTCTGTACTCATAGATGCTGTTGCTGTCATTTCCCATGTTTGATCAAGAGGCTGCACTGCACATCTGTGTGTGATCTTTGTGACATTGTTAAACTTCTGCAACTGAAACTGCATCCTTCATACTAGATTATGAGTTCCTGTTGGAAAGCTTCCGTGTCCAATTCCCTGGTAACAAAGCTCAGGCATGCTTCTCGCAAGCAGGCTGCTAAATCCCTGTGAACGTGATTGAGCTAGGAAGGAGCTGGCATGAAACATTGTTTTAGACACACAATATTCTTCCTTACTAGGACATGCAGATTAGAAAGAATGTGACTTTAAATTACGAAGTTGCATTCATCTAAACTTTCTGAAATGGGAACGATGGAGATGCAAAATTAACACAGAATTCACTCCCAATCACACAAAGCAAGAACTCTAAAAAATTGGCGGGTCAGCTCACTAGTGTTTATTTATTTTTTCCAAAGTTAGTTTCTCTTTAGTAACCTTTGCAATTTATCAATGCAATAAATTTAAATTTGGCAAGTTTAGTAAACGTCTGAAAGTTGAAAAACAATTTCTTATTCAGCGCTAGGTGCATGCAACCCAATTAAGGGACCACTAAGAATTAAAGAACTTAGAGATTTATTTCCAAAACATGGACAATTGGGAGCTGTGTAGTTGTATGTGAAATAATGTCTTGGGGGGGGGGGGGGGGGGAACAATGGGTGTAATTTAATAAAGACTTTGCAACGCAGCTCTGGCATTATGGCTGTATGACTCTTGTGCCAAATAAAAGAAAGGTATGACAGCTCCAACACATTCATAATGTTTGTTTATATATATATATATATATATATATATATATATATATATATATATATATATATATATATTATTAAAATATATATATATTATTAAAATATATATATATATATATATATATAATATTAAAATATATATATATATATAATATTAAAATATATATATATATATATAATATTAAAATATATATATATATATATAATATTAAAATATATATATATATATATAATATTAAAATATATATATATATATATATAATATTAAAATATATATATATATATATAATATTAAAATATATATATATAATATTAAAATATATATATAATATTAAAATATATATATATATAATATTAAAATATATATATAATTGTATACAAATTTATTTTGCTATGGTCGTGACAAATTCATTAGGGCATATATATATATTTAAGTAAACTAGGCTGTGAACAAGCCCAGTGTGTGGCATGTGGATAGTGCTGACTCTATACATCAATCTATCCTATGCACTAACTTGTGTTGTAATATAGGCAAGACACACTTCTAATGAGTGTCTGCACCACCTTTTCATGATTTGAGGGAGGGACATTTTTTCCATAGATTATAAAGTACCTTGAATACACGTGGGTTGAATGATGACTTGTTTAGAAGTAGTTGTTGGATTCACCCAGTGTTTTTCAGGTTGCATAAAAACAATTAAAATCTTGTGTGACAATGCAAAGGTGCTCATTTTTGTGTAACACGACCCTGTGTTTTTTCCTGCAAATGTAGTTGCCACAATGGTCTTTAAGTAAATCTGTCCCAAGAGAGCAGGAATAAACTACACTTGATTTGCATAGAACTTCGCTTTATCTATCGTTTGGTTTCCTAATTTGTTTGGAGATGTGGCTTTCACTGAAGGTAGCCTCTGCATATAATTTTTTTGCTATAGGCCCAGTATAATTTCCCTAGAATTTTTACAGGTTTACTTTAAAGCTTTAAAGAAGTTCAGCTACTTTGTAATAAATAAATGCAGTAAAGTCCAGCAGGGTGCATGTCACCTCCTGGACTTATTTCATTCCTTTACATCTGACAAGTTTATGGAGCTTCCAGAAGACAGTTTTGTATTGCATACATTTTTCACAAAATAAAAAAGGCTTTTGTGAATGGGCAGCAGACCAGAGGGGTGGCAAGAACTGCTGTGCTCCTCTCCTCGCGTAGCCCCCCCCCCCCCTAGTGTAAGTGGGCATAAGTCCAAGAGGTGGCATACACCTCGCTGGACATTAAGTATAACTACAGGCAATGAGAGAGAGAGAGATTCCAAAATGGCAGAGTTGTGTAAGCTCTCACTAGCAGAACCCTCCTGTCTTTGAACTGTATTATAACTGTACCGTATGTCCTTTATTTTGTAAAGTGCTGCACAAACCGTTGGTGCTATACATCCTGTATAGTAAATGCCATTGAAATACCAATCCTTTGGTAAATTTAAAGGGTGAACTTTAAGCAGCATGTTTGATGGGGTACCAGGAATGTGTAACTTCTGCACAGAACTGGGGTCAGCTAGCCAACCTTTCCTTACAGGTGTTGGCACATGGATTACTTTTAAAAAGTAATATTCTAGAAAGATGAATCGTGCTTTAGAAAATATCATTGTAAATATTTTCTTAAAAATACTTTCCACAGTAGGGAAACAATAAAGAAACAATTTCCTGTTTTACTTGGATTTATCTTTCTCGGTGTGTTTACTTTGGACTGAATTCAGCCTGAAATGTGACCCAGTAAACTCGCTCCCACATCTATGCCTGTCGGTTTTGCACATTGCTCACATGTTTATGTGGCGGTAGGGTAAAATGTAAATCGGATATTATGGTTATGTTGTGTCACAGCAGTTGGTCCGCTCTTTACTACAAGTATACTGGGTGCATTAGTGGGGGAAAGGTCTCCTTTTACATTACATTTTTTTTTCCCCCTCTCAATGGACACGACACACAATTTAAAACTTGGCTTACTCAACAGATTTTTAAAGCTGGACTCCAAGATTCTGGCCATTTTGGATACCTAAATCCCTCTATTCTTGCTCAATAATTCTGTACAGTTTAGTTGCTGCATTTAAAAAAAAAACTCCAGCCCATTTAAAATAGTAACCGCGACCCGGTCCGACTCTCCGGGACCCGCGGACCTGATAGACGCTGGAGTCCCGCAATCGGTCCCCGGAGCTGAAGAACAAGGAGAGCTGTGTGTAAACACGGCTTCCCCATTCTACACTGTGGCGCCGTCATTGATCGTGTGTTCCCTTTTATAGGGAAACACAATCAATGACGTCACACCTACAGCCACACACCCCTACAGTTAGAAACACAAATGAGGTCACACTTAACCCCTTCAGAGCCCCCTTGTGGTTAACTCCCAAACTGCAATTGTCGTTTTCACAGTAAACAATGTATTTTTAATGCATTTTTTTCTGTGAAAATGACAATGGTCCCAAAAATGTGTCAAAATTGTCCGAAGTGTCCGCCATAATGTCGCAGTCACGAAAAAAATCGCTGATCGCCGCCATTAGTAGTAAAAAAAAAAAGTAAAAAAAAAATAATAAAAATGCAATAAAACTATCCCCTATTTTGTAAGCGCTATAAATTTTGCGCAAACCAATCGATGAACGCTTATTGCGATTTTTGTTTTTTACCAAAAATAGGTAGATGACGTATCGGCCTAAACTGAGGAAGAAAATGTTTTTTTTTATATATATATTTTTGGGGGATATTTATTATAGCAAAAAGTAAAAAATATTGCATTTTTTTCAAAACTGTCGCTCTGTTTTTGTTTATAGCGCAAAAAATAAAAACCGCAGAGGTGATCAAATACCACCAAAAGAAAGCTCTATTTGTGGGAAAAAAAGGACGCCAATTTTGTTTGGGAGCCAGGTCACACGACCGCGCAATTGTCAGTTAAAGCGACGCAGTGGCGAATCGCAAAAACTGGCCAGGTCCTTTAGCTGCCTAAAGGTCCGGGTCTTAAGTGGTTAACAAATATTGCTTTTCTTGGGTCCTCTTATAAAAGTTGTTTAAAAATCCTTCCATTCCTTCCAGTCTGCTGATCTGAATCCCTGTTCCAATATAAAATACCTTGGCTATGTAGCCTAGTACATGAGTGAGCATACTTGGGAATGATGAGAAAATGAGTCTTGTTTGATCTGATTGAGCATTCAGAGATTTGCTTATGTAACCATGATTGTGGATACATTTGAGTCATATGTTTGGCCTTTGAAATGGACCCATGCTCCAGATCCTTTACAGCATTGTGTCATTTGCAGGTCTCTGACATTTTTGGTGTATTAATAAAACACCTGTTTTTCTATAGTATGTCTTGTCTGACACCATATTGTTTTCTTCAATCATTGTATTCAGCCAATCAACGCTGTATGCATTCATATATACAGCAACTGGAGTGCCAGAGGCTCCCAATCCTGCACACAAGTTAACAGAGATCAAGCTATTACTTTCTAAGGGAAGATGTTTTGTGCTTTTATTAAAACAATTGAACACCATTTAAATAGAGTAGTTTGTGAACATGTCATATTATGTGGGAGATGTCATGGTGTGCTATATTTACTTCACTGGGTAATTTTAGATTCTCTGAAGTCTTGAAGACGTTCTGCCATCTGCAGATTACACCATGCTGATCCTCTCAGAGATTTGCTTCAGTTATATCCATGCTTTGGTTTCACCAGGACCTGCATCACACAAGCTGCTTGACTTTTTCTGACCTTCCATAAGAAGGCAAGTTAACACATTGAGTGCCATTAAGAGCATATTTTAGTATTCCTTCTATGTCCATGCACACTGATTCTCACTTCGCTAATGCATTCCTAAAACATGCAACCCCCTCAGGGATACCTTTTCCTAAAGACTACAACCTTTTTAACTTCCCTTCACGTTTGTTCAAGTGTGTGCACGTAAATGCACTAAAACACATGTACGTGCACTACTGCACATTTACTTGCACACATAGAAAGGCTTACACCAGCCTAAATGCACATCAAGTGCAATTGAAACCTTTGACGATGACTTTCATTTTTTAAAAGTGACCTTGATTTAAAATGTGATAATACAATAGGGCAGCAACTTAAAGGGGAGTTCCACCCTAAAATGGGATTTCGGCTTTAAGGGAAGGTGACCCACTGACATGCCACATTTGGCATGTCATTTTTTTAAGAGGGTTTCAGCTCCCACTTCCTCCTTGGGTGCCTGAAGGAAGGTCACTTCTTCCCCCTCCAACCCTCCCTCTCGACAATCCTCTGGGACACGTCAGAGGTCCCAGATGATTGCTCGGCCAATCACTGTGCGCGGCATGCACAGTGTGTGCCCAGCTGTGAAGCCACAGCCGGGTGCCCACAGTAGTGATGCCGGCACTGCAAATAGGAGGGGGAGACGAGCGGGGCTTCGTTCCTCTTCATCGCTGGACCCTGGGACAGGTGAGTGTCCGATTTATTAAAAGTCAGCAGCTGCAGTATTTGTAGCTGCTGACTTTTAATATTTTTATTTTAGTAGGAAGTCTGCTTTAACATCTAATCAATAATATTCGAGGTGCACAAAATTGAATTTTTGGTGTGGAAACCAAAAATTCAGGATGATCTTGGCCGAAACCTAATGACCGTTTAAAATATATATAGAGATAGAGAGATATATATTTTGTATTATATTTAACTTTTTAATTTTCATATGAATTCACATGAATATGAACCTATTGTCTGCCATTATTCACTCAAGAAAGATGCATCCCTTTAAATTCTATGTATGTGTTCACACTGGTCACTTGCGCTTCCGTTTGTAGCGTTAAAGCTTGCTTCATTATCAGTGAATTAAAAAATGCACATCCCGATTGAAATGAAATGAAAATGCATCAATAACACATCGTTAAGTTTTTGATGCGTTTGAGTCATGTGACCTGTAAAAAAACGCACCATAGGCACAGTAAAATCTCATCAAAATCACATTTGTTTTCGCCGCCATTATCGCCACTATTTTCCTTTTTGGCAAAAGGCCCAAAAACATAATTTTCATCCGATATGTTTTGGCTGTCAAAATTTCAGTGCATCCCTAAAATATATTTAAAACCACTCTTTGAACGCCTGTATCAAGCAAATGTGGAGCAGTCTATAATACCCTGCAAAAAACATCTTTATTTAGACATTTGCATTGGAAAATGGCATTTGAGATGAGTTTAGTTGCCATGCACATGAAGTTACTTTGATTTCTGTGAACCCGTGACCAGTTTTCTTTAAACACCTTTATGAAAATAGGAAGAAAGCTCTGTTTTACGATGTAAAAAAAAATCCAAGTCGCCTTTAGATTGCTAAAGGCTGACCCCCATTGCAAAAGGTAATGAACACAAGGGATTATCCAAATGGAAAAATAGAAACAAATATTTATTTTTAAAAAAAAACTCTAATCTGCCTTACAGTATCCGATTCATCTGAAAAGTAAAATTAGTACATTATGGTTTTACATTCTGTATCTTTTTTGTAAATAGCCAAATGTGTGGTTAAAATGAAGGCAAGGCAGGTAGATTAGGCACAAATCCTCCCTAGCATGCACTCTTATTCCTTTTTGATGTACTATTGAATCAGTAAGTGTTAATGCCTTCTGACCATATATGCATTTATATCCTATTGAGCAGCTCTTGTGGTTGCGAGTATTATGTTGAGCTGGCACATATTAAAAACCACCAGAATGTTTCCGACACCACAAGGCTAAATTGGAATTCTGTGTGCATATGTAGGTTACTGGCAAAAGTTTTTACAGATTAGCGTCAGTAAATCAACAAAGTGTTCTGTATATGACCATAAACATTACCTTCATTGATCACGGTCACTGGAGGCACACGAAATGGACTGACTGTTGGCACTGGAGCTTGCGGTGGCTGCCGGCTGTCCCTGGCCCTTGGGTATCCCGTGTCCCTCTGAATCTCATTACCACCTGCTAGTCCAGGTGTGTACGGTTTACTGTTTGGGATGTGTTGTGGCACCACCTGTACCAGAGGTGGTGACCCCTGGCTATCCCTTCTGGAAAAGACACTCATGCACTGTTCTTCCAAAAGTGTTATTATGGCTGACTGGTTGTTGACCAAATCGACGAGGGAGGCATATTTTACTTCCAGTTCTTTGTATCGCGTGGCTGCTCGAAGCATCTCAGCTGTTACATTAAGGATCCTGTTTTCTAGCTGAGCAATTTCTAGAGAATTATCTCTTTTACGTATAATCTCATGTAAGAGCTGCATATAAAGCTGTGTCACGCGCGAGTTCATGTTACGGCTCTCTTTTCTCAGTAACTTCACCTCACTAACAATATTCCCATCAACATCCACTAGAACTTGTAGCATCTCCATCTCTCGCCTCTGCTTAGTTAGCGAGTCTTTAACGTTTTCCAAGTCCATTCTTGTCACCTGGTCTTTATTTGCCCCAGGTCCTTTGGTGCTGACACATATTGGCCCAGTGATTTTCTGTTGGGGTACCAAGAATGTATAGCCACACTTTTTTCCATCATTATTTTCCGCATAGTCTGTAGACCGAGCAAGTCTTATTGAAGTTCCACTTTGACTCCCTAACTTGCTTTTTGCACAATGTCCTGCAGTAAACAGAGATAGCAGTAACACCTTTAATGTCCACAAGGTGGTGTCCATCTCAATCCGGTCGAGACTGCTGTCCAGACAACTAAAACAGAGAAGGTAGAGTTAGTTATTTTGGCAGCTGTAATGCATTTGTTATTTTGGAGAGTTTTCAGCAGAATTATTATAGCCTTAAAGTGGAACTACTGCCCCATACCAGGTTGTCTGGGCTCTGTATTTCTAAGTACTCCCAGGAATAGTTTGTAAATACCTTTTGATCCTGACACTAGAATTACTGGATGTATACTTTGATGGGGTGACGAGGCTTTTTCTCCTGCTTAAATGCTGGCACACTTGATACTCCTATCGGCCAATAACTATTTCTCTGCACATAGCCCTTTAAATGGTGTAAAAACTCCAGCATTGCCTTGCATTGTCTTGAGTATTAACAGAAGTTATGGAATAAAAAACACACCTACTCACCTACTTATATGCAGCGTCCATCTGATGCTGCATCTGGTTCCAGCCGCCTCTAAGTGAGCAGAGAGCTAGTAACTGTCAGTCAGCAACTCTCAGCTCTGCACCTCCAGCACTCTTGGAGCACTGGTTTGTACAGGGGGCGGGAGCAGCTGGCTAAGGCTCTCAGTGGTGTGCTGAGAGGCTGAGCCAACTGCTGGCCAAGCATCTGGGTGGATCCCGAAATTAATGTTGATCTCTCTAGAGCCTGGAATGGCTACTGTCGCGTCAGCTGACTTAAAGTGGAGGTTCCATCAAAAAAAAGTTTGCTTTAAACTGTAGCTTACGACGAGTAAAAAATTTTTATTTTTATTTTTTATCTGGAAATGCCTGTTGCTATGCGGTCCCACGAAATCTGCCTTTGAAACCACCTAGGAATCTGACATCTCCCTCTAATGCTCCTGGAAAATGTGTGTCGTCATTTCCCAGGATGCAGTGCGCTGTCCAATTATCACTCCCCATCCAAGACTTCCAGGAAGTAAGTGCCTGTAGGCTTCACAATGCCCACAAGCAAAATGACAACGGTGTAGACATAGTTTTATAAACTATCTTTTTTGAATAACTATGCGGATCGGCGGCGGATTGTAAAATAGTAAGTGACCAGATTTATATTATAAAAACGCAGGATGAAAGGACATACATTTAAAAAATGCTAATTGTGGTTGGAACTCCGCTTTAAGCACACTGCCAGCTGAAAAGTTGTCACAGAAGTGCAGAACTAGGTGCACTCCTGTGACTCACAGGAGAAATGGGGCCAAAAGAGCTTTGTTTTTGTGTATTTGTATGGTGCTTTTACTAAGGGATGTGATGGATTTTCTTTCCCTGCTGCGCAGAGAAAATCCATCACATCCCTGCTTCAGGGCGGAGCTCTGCATGGTTTACAAAGCTCCGTCCAGCCTCTTTTTGAGACAGTGAGTGCTGGTGGACAACCATTGGCTGGCACCTGCTGATTGGCGTGTATGCGTGCCCCCTACCCAGAAGTGTGTATGTGATTTTATATATTTTAGATAGATATATATATATATAATTATAAAATTTAATATGGGATTTGTACTGTGCCGAATACGCTCCCTTAGAACTACCAATAATATATATGTGTGTGTGTGTGTGTGTGTGTGTGTGTGTGTGTGTGTGTGTGTGTGTGTGTGTGTGTGTGAGAGAGAGAAATTTTTTTTTTTTTTTTTATGATGCAATTCTGCACAGAATGGCTGGCCGCCTTGTAGCAGTAAATCTGCTAAAGGGCAGTCATTGCGTAAGATTCCCCAAAAAAGTAGTTGGCTTCCTCATTTTCTATATAAGCATGTATACCCTTTTTTGTCCTCCCCTCTTTTTTTTTTGTAGCTGTGTAATTTTAAATATACAACACCTTTCTCTCTCTTCCCCTAAAATGCAAAAGGTTTGGCCAGTTTAATGTTCTCCACACTATATAGAGAACCTAAAATGATTGGTTACACAGGGAATCACAAGTGCAGTGATGCAGATGTATGGCCCATCACACTAACATTCCCTCTACATCCTTGAAAATAATCTCATACTTGGACTTATGGACTGAAAAGTTTTCAGGTTGTCAGTCAGCCAGAATAGATGAAAATATGCTTCAGAGAGATTTGGATCCTCATCCAAAAAACTATTTTGGATAAACTCTTGGCAGTAGACAAGGGGTTGCAAATTTTATAGCTGTAAACATCTGCTAGACGCAGACCAGTACTGCTTCTTGATTGCTCCTGAATTCTGCAGCACACGTTGCTTATATTGTTTGGCTGGAGCTCTGACTCGAGACATGGAAGCGCGGCCTGCTTCTCTGTGTGCCAACATGTTTCCCCTGAAGAAATTCTCCAGAGTATTAAGTCATCAATTCCAAGTTTATATTATTATATAAACAAGAATGTGCTATGCAGGTACAACATACATGGAATAGAGGTCTGTTTCTGATACATTTTAGGTTTTATTTTGCTTTGTGTGTGTTGGGTACCATTTTTGTTTGTCTTATTAAAGCCAAGTTATACTAGGGGTTCTTGAATTATGCCAGAGTAATTCAAATTGAATTTTAACAATATATTTGTATTGCTTATAATAGTAAATGCTTTAGCTGCATTCCAACATAGCCAATTATAACTCTAACTCTATCCTAGAGATGTGAATTATGGTACCTGTCATGTAACCGATACCTTCAAGACCTCATCATATAACCAAATAGGTGTTGTGATACCAATACATGGCCAATGCCTGTCAGCATGAGAAAGTGCAGGTGTACAGCAGCACATCAGGTATGTGCCGTGCCATTAGGAATGATGCAGTCGTGAACAAATTCACAAAAGCTTTGACAGACCGCATACATTTTAAGTCTAACGGTACAATCTATGTGCAATCGCCTACTAGATTTTCCGAAAACTATGCAATAAAATAGCCTAACTAAACTCTCCACTAATTTTATCTTCAGTTAGGTAGGCCCTTACACCAAATTTTTATTGGTAAACCTAAAGGATATTGTACAGTAAGATTGCAGTGTATGCAACCAGCAGTAGAATAATTGTGCCACTAACAGATTGAAGCCACCAGCTGCTCTACTGCAGATCACACGCCAGCCACATGTTGCTGTGTTTACAGCCAGACTGGATGCATCAACAGACCCGTGTCATGCACATCACATACCACCACCATCTAGTTCCTACTGTTGCCAGTTTAGTTGATGTCATTTTAAACAGGCAGTGAATTTTTTTTTCAACTCTGATTTTATCAAAAATCTAATTTACATGACACAAACATTATCCACATCCTATAGGTAATGATAAAGAACATACCACCTTACTATAATATATAAAACATAAGACCTATTACATATAAAAATATACCAACACACTGCAGGAGTCATTCCAAAAAGGGGGAGGGGGGAAACGGGCAGTGTATTTTTTAGATAACTGTGGGGATTGGGCTAGCAAGACTGATTTTAGAATTGCAGAAAACAAATTCTGTGCAAAATAAGAACCTACTGTAGTTTTTTTCCCTGAGAGATTTGTTACCCCAGTAAAACAAGACCTGTAGTCCCTAGTAAGTGCAGACTTTATTCACGCAGAAAGCCGGTAAGAGCAGACTTTATTTACGCAGAAGGCCAGTAAGGGCAGACTTTATTCACGCAGAAAGCCGGTTAGAGCAGACTTTATTCACGCATAAGGCCAGTAAAAAAACAGTTGCTTTTATGCCACTTTATTTACAACTGAGGGATAAGAGCATTGAGAAGCCCCCCAGTGCCCAGCCACTTACACCTTCTATCCTAGCCTTTCTTGCTTGGGCCCATTAAGGTCCCTTAAGGATGTGGGGACAAGTGACTGTTGCGCAAGGTTTGTCTCATGACTCCCTCAAAAGGATACTACCATGGACAGAGATCACTATGCCTAATGGTAGGAACTGCCATGACCTTGAGGTAAGATATATTGGCCCAATAGGGCTCTTGTCCTGGGCATCATCATCTTTGTATGTTGGTAAATCCAACAGAACTGAAGAAACAACTAGTTGGTCGATACAGTTACATTATATGAAGCTCAGTTAATAGACAGCCCACTGAGTAGGCTGTTGACTGGTGGAGTGAGCCATGTTGTCAATTGCATGTAATAAACACCCGCCTGCAGTAAAACACTCAAGCACATAACGTGGCTCTTTCAGTTAGGAGGTGAGCATGAAAGGGGTTTCATGAACTACATGTGCCCACCACAGCAGCACAATCCCTATATGCAGTCCTAAGGGCTTGCTTCATATATTTTTATAAAATATAATATAAAAAATGTGTGTGTATGTATGTGTGGATGTATTTTTTATATTCCATGTTCTTAATATAAACTCTGGGGTTTCTACCCTTATTATTGACCTTTTCTTTTTATAGAGCCTAAAAGAACATCAGTTTCAGGGAATTTTACAAGCTACAAAAGCTTTTAGTCACAGCTGAATAACCATCCATGGAACACGAGATTCAGACTTTCTATATACAATCTTTTTTTTTTTTTTTTTTAGCACCAAGAAAAGCCTTTCTCGTATGAAGGATTTTAGAACTTTTGATAATTGTGATCTTATACTTCAGAATTTTCCCTTTTTTTTCCAGTTTTTCTCTACATTTTCCTCTTACAAGATGTGAAAATGTAGGATATGCATTTTTCAACATTTACGTAATTTCCTCCCTCTCTTTGCATCACAAGCACATACTAAAACTGATTTATATTCATCTCTGTTAGGTGACCATTATTGCAGAGGTGGATTATGGTTTTTTTTCTTTGATGTGCACCCAGCTCTGCATCTGTTTCTATTGTAGTCTCTCTTGGCTATCCTGTTGTAATGCTCAGTGTCTCCTCCCCTCTGTTATAGTAACTTAACCTGGATTCATTCTCACAGATACAGAAATTGCTGTATATGCACAAAATAAGAGAACACCCCCTTGTTTCATGTATTCAGCGCTGCAATTGCTTCCATATGCCATAAATAGGTCACTTTTTATTGGGTTACAGTTTGATGGTGTAGCGGCATACTGGATATTTGATAGACCTAAAGATCTTAAAGTTCAGGCACTGAAATGTTGTTTTTTCTTGCTTAATGTTGCAGGTATGTGGTTTTGTCTGTGCCGGTATTCCTGAAGTGCGAGTGTGTAATTCTAAAATGTATTTTGATCATCTTTGATACTTGGCTCATTGTGCCAGTATTCGGTATAACAAGGAAGATTGAGAATTGAGCTTAGAACTGCATATAGGGAGCACATTCTGCCTGTTGTAGTTCTACACATGTGGCCCTTGTACCCGTAACAGTACTTTAGTAGGTACAAGGGGTAGCCCTGCTTGGCAAATTAAAATCAACATATTTCCTAAAGTTTTAGGAAATAATCTTATAACTAATTTGTATTCATTATTGTTAGCTCTTTTAGCCCATAAGTAATTATTTAGAAAGCTTTCTAAAGCCTGCTGTACACTAAAAATAATTCCTGTTAACTCCGGTCTAAGCTGATGTACTAACGATCTGATGTTAGTACAATGATCTTCCCCCGCTGACCTGTACAGACTAGTCAGCACTCTCCGCCATTGGGATACAATGAAAGACCAAGGTTGAGTAGTTTTGCTTTACCACCAAAAGACCTTTTTTTTAAAGTAGGGATTGTTATATTTTCTTAACCAACTTCACTTCCCTGCGTTAGAAAATTATACCTACTAAAGCATATCTAAAAACTAAAGCAAACTGCAGCTTAATAATCCATAGATATGGTGGCTGCAGTAGTTTCTTTTTTATAGTTTTTTTTTTTCCCACCCATTTTATTTTTACCTGTTGATCCAGCCAATAACAAACTTCCAGTCTAATAGTTCACACCATTGCAGTTGTGGGAATGTGTAAATCACATGTAAATCACATGCATATCCACACCTGCAGCCAAAGCACAATGCAATTAATTCTCAATGGCACCCCACACTTAAGAAAACATGGCACATTTTCAGTCACAGAAATGCATGGTGTTTTGGCACCATGTGGTTTCCATGCAGTTTCAGGGGGCCGTTTCCTGCAGGAAATGGGCTGCTGTATCCGTGCAAATGTCCGGAGCAGCAAACGCACAGTTGGAACCTAGACTTTTTGGTGGGTAGTGGCTGGCAAAAGCTCTGAGGTCATCAGGTGCCAGTCTGAGCTCCTGGGTGGATCCCGACCATGTGGTCGGGTCGCAATCTTTACCCTGCCTGGACCGTCTCTGTGACGTCAACCGACAGCGGGCTTCAGTGTGCTGTTGGCTGAAAACGGGTCACAGGATTTCAGAACAAATTAGCTTTGGCTGTACATCACCTTTTAAAAGAAGTTCAATAACCGACTTAATGGCTGGATCAACAAGTTATAGAACAGTTACAGGAGGGACTCAGAAAACCATAGACTGCTGTGTTAATGCTGTTGGAGGACTGCATCATATGCCAGTTTTGATTTTGCCCATCATTCCACTTTAGGTTACATTTTTTTTCCAGCAGTGCTTTTCTAGCCATTTGCTACAGCCATAGTTGACTTTAAGGCTTCCTGACCTGTTGTAAATTCAATATTTTTTTAAAACTTTGCTACATATTTTGTTTGATCTGTAAAATAAACCAATGTGGGTTTCTGTCGGTGATGACAGCTCCACTTTTAAATGTTATGTTTAGGTAGATTATGAAAAGTGTCACTTGGACGTGAAAAGTATAAAGAGAGCATGTAGTCCAAGGATTGATTGACAGGTGGCACAGCAGAGGTGGCTCTTTGTGACCACCATAGCAGTAACAGAAGCTCTCTGTGCATATCTACAGGGAATCGATTCAGTTCTAATACACATGCCAGAGAATTCCTAAATAAACAGATCTCACTATAGTATTTTTGTACTCCAGATTGTGACATATGAATATAATTTGCCAGCTAGCAAGCATATTTTATCATTGTAATTCTGTAACACTTGGCAACCAATCAAATATCACTTTTACCTTGTCGAAGGTCCAGAACTGTTGGCAGAGTGCACCTCACCCTTGTCCTTTGCAGCACATTATGGAATGAAACCGTAAATGTTTCTTCAATAATTGCCTTCTGACTGTACCTACTTAACTAGTTATGAATCACATTATAAGTTGTTAAGTCTTGATCTAACCTCATCCTTTTATTTTAATACCCTTTCTTTTATATTTCATACTTGATTTCATTATTGTAATATTTATCTGTAGTTTATCATGTTTTTCGATCCGGTGTCTTGATTCATAAAATTACGTTTATTAATTGCAACCTCTAAAGTCTATGCAGTAGTATATAGGTTACCTTTATTGCTGGTAACTGTGTAAGCCAAGAGGAGTTCAGGAAGATACTTAGGTTTATGAATAGTGCTGGATTGTAACTTGTAGAGCCCAATAAACTGGTGGTGCAGAAGGGGAACATTGTAGTTCTATAACGGCTTGATATTCAACAGCTACCTACTTCTAATCTATACCACGTCCCAGTATTCAATCAGCACTTCCAGCTACCTAGCTCTTCTATTTCTGCAACAGAAAAACTGCAATCCTTTGCCATATCTTAGCCCTCAGCAAACACACGTAATATATTACAATAAACTTTAGCCATACAAAAAATAAGAGCAAGGCCCTTGAAGTAGCTCAGTTTATGCAGGCTGTCATGATCTATACTGCTTTTACCGAGTTTTTCCAGCGTAAAAAAAAACAAAAGCTCAAAAATGCTTCCCTATTAAAATGTTCACACTGGGGTTCACTTGCAGTGAAGAAAATCCTGCTTGCAGCATTTTTGGCGAGTTAAAAAACAAAAAATAACTCACCTTTTCATTGAAAGCAATGTGCCTTTTTGCAGTGGATCAGTGTGAAAGCAGCATTATTTCTAAATATAAGAGAAATATGGACCATAGTAGATTTATGAAATAAAAAATAAAATAAAGTCTTACTCATCAGGCAGATTTTAATGGCTAATACTAGATATCCATAAAGGCTCATTAAGCATATACCCACCCCTAAATGCTAATAACCTTACTTCTATTTGGTAGTATCCAGGTTCACATGATTTTTGTACAGCTTACTGTGTGATGTTTCCTATTTTATTCTCCTTCCCAGTTCTTCTATTACTAAGCTGTGCTCTGGCAGACCCAGGTTCTTGCTGTCAGAGAAGGGTTAACAGCTTCCAGATGTGCTTGTGCGCTAAATATCCAAGGCTTTTTTCAACTGAGTTTCTTCTCTTTTTCTAAACATTTAGTGTTAGAAAGACATAGAACGATTGCATGCAACAAACCTTTTTCAAGACAGCCTAGGTCTGTTTTGCCTCCGTGTTCTGTAAAAATGAGGTGAAAGATTTGAGCCAGGTTTAGATCAGAATTCTTCAGCTCTCGGCTGCATCTTGCTTCCTCTGTAAGCACGAGATTGAGTTTGAATGCAGAGTATTCCGATGACTCCCCTGCAGAGTCCTGGGAGAAAATGCAAAGCAGTTCATTGCAGCTGGAGTGCTGGTGCTGGAAGAGAAGGGAATGCCTTTGCTGTCATAGGCTCTGGTAACTCAGCCAGCTGGCATTCTTCAAGTCCAGTGCACATGCAAACAAGTAAAAACTAATTTAATTTCACTCTACTAAGCCTTTTTTGTTCATCACTGGATTGTGAACTTAGATCTCCAGGTTGCCTGGAGTATTGAGAACCATGGGACCTTCGAGCTCCTCCATGGTAGGGAGGTTTGGTTCCTTGGAAGAGTGCCTGGGATGTTGAGTTGCCACTCATCAGAATTTTAAGCGGGCTTATCTTTTGTTAACTAATTATACCCCACAGACAAAAATCCTTTCTTATAAGCACCAGACTTTCATCCTTATTTACAGTGTTTTCAATTCCAGTATTTGAGAGAGATACAATATATTGGCTCTAATTTGCCTTTATGGACACTTTTTGCTAGACTTTTGGGGCCACTTAGAAGGCATTAGTACAAATATAAGGCTTCATTCCTGAGCACAAATCCATGGATCTTGGATGATATTGTTCATCTGGCAAATCTCCCAAATAAAAGTCTTTTGTGTGTGTGTAGTCTTGCTGCTGGCATTTTTTGGCGCTTTCATTTGACTGAGTGATGCGTAATCCTTTTCCTGAAAGCTTTCACGGTGTCGCATGGTCCTGCTGGCTCTCGGTACCAGGAGTGCTTCTCAGCACATGTGGCTGTAGTTATGTCCATGGTGTCTGAACCTAAACCTACCAGTGTTTGTTTATTAAGCTCTTTCATGTATACCCGCAGATTTCCTGTGGGCGAGATAAAATGTGCCCATTTAATAAGGAACAATTGACTTACCTCAGTGCCGCTTTCTCTTTTTTCCCGGGACTGTGTGTTGAGCCCAGTATGCTCTGTGTTATATCCTTGTTTAGATAGGGAGGGATACAAGTCTTATGTAATGTGCCTCCTCATTGAAGTCTATGTAATCTGAGATTCCGACCATGCTGGGATCTCTCTGGTCTTTTTTTATTACACTTCTTTATGGAGGTGGAAAGAATAGGTTAACAAATGCATAAACCCTTTATTTAAATTGCTTTAAAGTGGATGTAAAACCCACTCTCATCCTTTCTAAACTACTGCCATAGTGCTGATCTATAAGGATATAGATGCCTCCTGCATGTATCCTTACCTGTCAAATGTCTCCCCTCTGTCTGTTATAAGAACTGAAAAACTGCAGATTCTGTGGGTGGATCTGTTGTCTGGAGCTCGGTGGGTGGAGTTGTGATGTCAGTAGACTCCCCGCCCACCTCTACACTCCCCTTGTCAACATGCATTTGTCCTGTGTATTACTTACACTGAATTCTGCTATCATCAGTAACATCCAGTCAAAATCCAGAAAAGTAACCACATGACTTCAGAAAAGGAGTGGGGTTGGAATTAAAAAATGCCGGTCTCCAGGCTAGTGCATGAGATATGTAAATAACCTGTCACTCACAGCAAGGGGGCGGAACGGACCAAGTTTTTTTTTCTCTGTTAGTCCGTTTTTAGCTCATTAAACAATAAAAGGATTGCTCAGAGCTGGATTAACTGTGTGGCAGAACTGGGCACAGATGATAGGAAATCTTTTACTCTACATTGTGACAGAAAAAAAAATCGGGTTTACATCCTCTTTAATTGTATTTATATACTGTATATATTACATTTTAGTTGGGTGTTAAATTTTAGGTATAGATCAGGAAAAGTCGGGAGTACTTGCTCAAACCATCCGTCAACTTCTTGCTTTAATTTGTTAGCCCATTCTAATGAAAAAATATCTAATCTACCGTATTTATCTTTGTATAGCACGCCCCGGCGTATAGCGTGCACCCCCAACCTGGAAGAGAAATTTCCTGAAAAAATAAAATACTTAGTTTGAATGCCCCTCGACGGTGTCTTGCCTGGCGTCCATCGGGGGCCTTGTCCGGTCCGGCGTCCATCTGCGGCCTCGTGGTGTCCTCCCCGCTTCTACCAAGCTGTTTTTGAGCCGATCCCCGCTTCCCGCGCCGTGTTTGAACGCCGCCGCCGACATACCGAGCGCAGTACACTCGGGCACACTCGGCTCCTCTCGCATAAAGGCTAGGAGGCGGCACAGGGCGTGACCGCGAGGGGAGCCGAGCCTGGTCGAGTTTACTGCGCTCGGTATATGGCGGCGGCGTTCAAAAACAGCACGGGGATCGGCATTTATCGCACACCCACGATTTTCCCCTTATTTTAAGGGGGAAAAAATGCGCGTATACGCCGATAAATACGGTATTTGCTATGGGCTGTACCTGCTTCTTTATTGTCAACGACTGTTTGCTGTTTGTGTGCGGCCCTAATTATAACGGTAGTTGATGCTATAGTATGTTGGCTGTAAAAGTATCCAGCAGAGCTATTTGTGAGTTGTCTTCTATTCTTGGTATTCATGGAGCTAATTTTGCCATTTGTATTTCTATTATGAATGACAGGTTTGTCAGATGACTATTAAGCACTGTCTATTGCTGTGTAATCACGTGCACTGAAGAACATCAATAGACTAGCAAAATAACCATTTTAAAGGGTTAGTAAAGGTCATTTTTCCCCCCCCTTTAAAACAACAAACATGTTATACTTGCCTCCACTGTGCAGTTCGTTTTGCACAGAGTGGCCCCGATCCACGTCTTCTGAGGTTCCTCGGCGGCTGTCTCTGGTCCTCACCGAGAGAGCTCGCAAGGTCGTGAGTAATTGCGGGCGCGCTCCCCTGATACAGCGAGCGGCCATATCACTCGGCCCTGCCCCTCGGTGCGCCGCGTAACTGGCTGCGCTGCTCTCAATCAACCCGCTCTAGCCAATCAGCGGCCAGGCTGAGCGGCAAAGAGGATTTTGGGACCGAGCGTGGGACTTTCGAGGGGTCATGTAAGTATAACAGGGGCTCGGGGGGGGGGGGGGGGGGCGCGGCAGCATCAGATGTTTTTTCACCCTAATGCATAGATTGCATTAAGGTGAAAAAAGGATTTTTGTACTCACCGTAAAATCCATTTCTCTGAGTTCATAGACGGACACAGCCTTCATTGACCTTAGGGTTATGCTTCTTCCTACCAGGAGATTTAGGCAGAATTCTACAGCACTTAAGGTGTTAAAAACTTTCCTTCATGCCGCTCCTCCCAGGGGGCGTGGCTCCCCCAGGCATAACCCCCACTCTGCTCTAGCAGCTTCAGTTTGTTTCTGCCTAACCGACAGGAGAGTCAGGCTCTCTCTGGAGTCCTGGACTCTGGAGTTTTTCTTGCAATTTTCTTGCATTTTTTCTTTACGATTTTTCTCGCTTTTTATTATTTTGTTCCTGCATTTTTGAATCCTGTGATTCTTCTATCAACAGCCGACTGGGTGACAGGCTGGGTCCTCGACCCTTGTAGTCCCCCCAGGTTCGGCCTTCGAGCGTGTGCTGGCCCTCAGCTCGGCTTTGGGACGTCCACGACAGGCCCCATTGCTCCAGGGGCGGCCGGGGAACTTCGGTTCTAGGGCACACAAATGACCGGTCTTTATGGCCTTGTCACAGTGTGTCTGGCCGACAGCCATGCCGTTTAGCGGACGTTGGTTCTGTCTGGGATACCTCCAGCCGGTAGTCGCAGGACAGGTAAGTAGTGACCCTTGCTCAGGTAAGTGGTCTGGCTGGAATTTTCCCTGGGAGGTCGACTGAGGGTTCGCCCTGCTTTCCTCTCTCCCTTATTCCTCTCCTTCCTTCCCTTTTGGGTAGCGGCTGTGAGGGTTTTTTTTTCTGGGGTCTCTTTATTATCACCGGGGCCTGTGTGTTAGCTGGGGCTGTGTGTGTTCACTGCAGGGGGCTGTAGTGTTCTCTGCGGGACTTGTGTGCTTTTTACTATGCTGCTGTGGCTGCTGGCTGTCCTTTTCAAAAAAAAATGTTTTTATTTATTTTTTTAAAGTGCGCCACGACCGCCATTTTGCCGTAGTCGCGCCTTGTGTATTTTGGCGGCCATTTTCTTGTGGTCCTTGGCGGTTTTTTGCAATTACGGCGGCCATCTTTCATTTTCGTTTTGCCTCGTGTGGCCGTTTTAGCGCTCGGAGAGACCGCGAATCTCTCCGTGGGGACTGTCAGCAGCGCAGCCGGCTTCTCAGCACATCATCAGGCTCCTCTCAGCGCGATGCACCAGGCGGGGTGGTGAGTTCCCTGGGGGCCCTCATGCTCAGAATAGAGCTGGAACAGCCGGGAGGTGACCGTGGGTGGTTCTCTGCTTAGCAGTTTGGGTAACTCGGTGGTGGGATGCCCTGGAGCCTGTACTAGGTACTATCCTCCCCACTAAGGCCTGAGTTAACCCTTGATGCCCCTCCCCCTGCCACTTCTGTTGAGGGAGTGTTATTTCTGAAGCAGCTAGTGCCTGGTTGGGGGGTAAAAAAGCGCCCCCTCCCTGAGCCTGCTTCGGGGGATGCCGCTGACATTAGATCATGCCCGGCTATTGCGTCTGGTTCTGTGGTGTCAGTGGATGCAGGCTATAAAAACCCACGCGACCAAGGAATTTGTTGGAGCTCTTATTTTCTGCAGTTAGAGCTTGTAGCTCAGTAACTAGACGGTTTGTGGTTTTGGCGGAGGTACCAGATGTACCGGTCCCTTTTGGGTTCCGCAAAAACGCAGCGCACTGCAACTGTGTTCCTTATTTGGACTTTTTATGTTACACTGCAGTGTGTGTGTGTGTATATATATATATATATATATATATATATATATATATATATATATATATATATATATATATATATATATATAATATTGCAGTCCCTGAATGCTTTGCGACCCCTTTGTAAGTAGGTGGGTCTCTCCTCCTGTGGACCCTCCGGTGTCCGGATGGAGCAAAGCCGCCACGTTGCCCGTGGAAGGGGCTCCTGCCTGTGGGTACCCCGCTGAGACTGGTCTTGACTCGGTCTCTGGTGTCACAGACTCTGACTAGAGGGCTGTAGCTCCTGCTGCAGGAGCTGGGGGCACAAGATGCTGCTGAGCCCTGTAAGGACCTAGCTGAACGTTTGGTTCGGGGTCTGTAGTTCGTCTGTGAGTCGGTCCTGGATGCGCTTTCCTTGCTTTCCAGGGCCTCCGCCTGTGTGGGGGTGTTTGCGCCGCCTCGTGTGGCTTACATGCTGGTCTTCGGACCGATCCTCAAAGGGTCCTTGGTGGACTCACCCCTTTAAGAATCACAGGATTCAAAAATGCAGGAACAAAATAATAAAAAGCGAGAAAAATCGCAAGAAAAAATGCAAGAAAATTGCAAGAAAAACTCCAGAGAGAGCCTGACTCTCCTGTCGGTTAGGCAGAAACAAACTGAAGCTGCTAGAGCAGAGTGGGGGTTATGCCTGGGGGAGCCACGCCCCCTGGGAGGAGCGGCATGAAGGAAAGTTTTTAACACCTTAAGTGCTGTAGAATTCTGCCTAAATCTCCTGGTAGGAAGAAGCATAACCCTAAGGTCAATGAAGGCTGTGTCCGTCTATGAACGAAAGAGAAAAAATGTTTTACTTTGACACCCCTGCTTCAGATTTAAAGGAGTTGTAAACTCAATTTCATTGTGTCCCTGAAAGAGCTGGTTGTATCTGGGGTGCTCTACGTTAAGGAGTGCGCCGGGTGCAGAATTTGGGAGTGCGCTGCCTACAGAGTGCAGGGTCTCTGCACCCACCACTTTGAACCCATCCCCCCACCTTTGCATCTGCACAGACAGCCCTCAACAACCTCCCCCAAAGTAAACCTCACATCTGTACTCTCTCCTTCCTGGCCAAGCTCTAGTGCCTCCTGGTATAGGTGGCTCCCTCCCTGTGCAGGTGGATCACCTCCAGAATCTGTGAATTTAGTTCTGCCCTAGTGTAATATGTTTTATTTCACCATAAAAGCAATTGCACTCACATGTAAGATGTATGCTGTAAGATGCCTTTTGAAATGCTGCCTCTCTTCATGGTCACTATTGGTTTCATCAAGCTCTCAGAAGCCCGCCCTCAGTCAGAATACAGCCCGCTGGGTGGAGAACACAGCTGCCAGAGCCGACAGGCTATGCTGAACTGACCGCGCATGTACATAGCCGGCGCTGCTGGGGAGACTAAGGAGAGAGCGGGAAGTGTTTACACCTGCTGTCCTGGAGACTGACGGCATAAAGCGGATGATATGAACAGGAGGCGACGGCAACTGAACATGACAAGCCCTGGTGGGCTGGATTCAGCCTGCAAGCCTTGTATTTACCACCTGTGATTTAGTATCAGATATATATTATCTTCAATTTATCATCCATGTATATGTAGCCCTGTAGCATACTTTATATTGCATAACACTTTATAGAATACAGTGAACCCCCTGCATCATAATCTGCTGCTAAAGGAGCTTGGTTTAATACATCTACTACAACAGGCATGTCCAAAGTCCGGCCCGCGGCCCATGCTCTGGTTTCGGACGGCCCGTCTGGTCATTTTGACATGTATGTCTTTTGTCGCCCCCAACGGATCTCTGAGCGCCGGGGGCCACAAAAGAAATGCATGCTGGCTGCCTTGGAGGAGGTGGGATGAGCGCCGTGCATACAGGAGTATTTCCTGTTTACACTGCAACAGGAAGTCCCATCTCCTGTGCTGCCATTGGATGACTTTTGTGTCCATCACAGGAGGCGGGACTTTCGATTAAAGAGGCAGACGATAAAACAGGAAATTCTGGCGTGGGGGGGGTTTAACGGTAAGGGTGGGGGGATTTATTCATGGCAGGGGGGGTGATGTATTCATGGCAAAGGGGGGGGGGTGATGTATTCAGGGCAATGGGGGTGCTGCATTTATGGCACTTGTGAGGCTGTATTGATGGGCAGTGACCCTTATTTTGATTCAGTTACTTTATTTAAAATGTAAGATTTTTTTTAAAGTGAAGGTGCGTGTTATACACCGATAAATACGGTATATCCAAATAACACGCCTGAGCTCATCTCTTCACCAAACACAGCCACAAAGGCAAGACAATTCTTGTTGGGCAGTATATTTGCCTGGATGAACACACTTAGACCGAATTTTAATGGTTCACAGAATTTCGGGCAAAATGGTCGACCCTTACGCATGTTTACTTCATCAATTCTGGCCCTCTTTGAAAAAAGTTTGGAAACCCCTGTACTACAGTCATGCACATGCTATGGCCATATTAGTCGTAAAAAGTAATTGACCTACCGGTAAGTTTTGGATTGTGGGAGAAAACGGCACACTCAGTTGGAAGTAATGAACTTCATACAGATGGGTTCCCTAATGAGAAAAGGAAAAGCCAAGCTGCTGTCTTTCGATTGTATACTGTGCTACAGGGTGAGATGTTGGTTCCCAGAGAATCAAAGGTGAACTCTAATCACAAAAGACATCTCATTAATGCCGCTCTGCAATCATTGGTACATCATTAAAAGTGAAGTCCACCCATCTACCATGTTACACCACAGCACCCTACTCCCAAATCACCCCCCACCTTACTGAATAATGGGGTTCTTTGCAGGCTTCTGTCATTTTCTGGATTTGGCTCTGCTTATTCAGCTGCATCATCCATGTACAGTGATCTTGTAAAGTCGCTGCACTTATAGTCCATTGATACTGCCTCATTACTGAAGCTTGAGTGTGATTTCAATGCCTTGCAGGCTCCATTGCAAACACCAATGCTTTTTTTTTTTTTATCCTGAGTGCAGAAGTTAAAAGTATGTCTGTCTGTCTTTTTAAATTTCCTTTTTTTGTATTATAATTACCTACAAGCAGGGTAAGTGCAGTCCCATTACAGCATGGCTGGTGTGTAAGAGGAGGAAGCAGTAAAGCTAGTCAGTTTATGTGCAACAAGAAGTATGCTGAAAGGAAGAGAAGCAGAGTAGCAGAAAGCTGAGCTGTGCTCATTCGTTTGTCCAATCAGACTGGGACAGGTCCAGGTGGAACTGGGTTCATATGAAGTGCGTTGAATAATGTTGGCCTTCAGACATTTAGCAAAACACAAAAATACTGTAGGGGAAGTCTCTGGAGGAACGCTGAATATTACAGCAAAAGCTTTTTGTTTTTTGTTTTTGTTTTTTTACCATTTTGATGAACAATTGTGTATGTTTACTTGGCATGCTCTGAAACATTTTAGCATGCAGCTCATTGTTATGATATATTAGCCACTTCCCGCCCACAATCTGTAGCTTAATGTTCACCTGCATGATTATCTGTGCAAAGAGAATGGTAAAGTGGAACTTCAGTCCCTGCATATTTTCATCCCTTACCACCATCCTTGAATATACCATGTGGGCAAAAATGTTCTGAAGGTCTCTGCCAGGTCCTTGATACGTGTGTGTGTGTGTGTGTGTGTGTGTGTGTGTGTATTTGCGTACATACATTCAGTTCTTGAATTTTTTTCAATATCGATGCTTACTAGCGAGGTTATACCTCCTTTCATGCCAGCACTGCGTCCTGCCGACCGCTGACATCTATGGCTGGTCTGCTCCCAGGTACTGATATTTGGCTGTTTTAATTGGCTGGGCCAAGATGATATGACTCCCATGCATGCGCTGGAGGTATTTTATCTTGGCTTTGTTGGACATGCATCGAATGTCTCTTCTGCATTAAAATGAGTGCTTGCTTGCCTTTCCCCCCACTAAAATTTCAGTTTTAAATGTACTCGTGTTTAAATCAGGGTGCCTTTTGTAAGTCAGTAGTCAGTCCTGGCCCACAGATATAGAAAGTGATCAGGTGAGAGAAGCTTGTCAGATTACTGTTATTAACCCAGCAAAGAACAGGTGATTGGTTGTCTGCCGTTTTGTAAGTCGCACCTTCCTCTGGATAGTAAAAACTGGAATGCTTGTGTTCCTATTTATGCCCGAAGCTGGGATAGGATATGAATGGATTGTACTGTAAACTGCTTTTAAACCTATGAATCATAGCTTTCTACTGTGATGGGGTTTTACATTTTATACTTTAATGCTATACATTTACGTGTTAAGATTATTATGACAACAGGTGCATTTTGCAGGGCATCATTCTTTAGTATTCTTTGTTGGTTTGAAGTGCTTGGAATGGCAGAATGCTCGATTATCGAAATTCTTGCTCACTACCAACCAAATGTTGCTCTGAACTCTAACCTCTTCCTGTCTTTATGCACTCACTCCAGTGGAAGGTGAAAATGTCTTATCTCAGGATGGGTTTCCTGATTGTGACTGAAACATGTCTGTGCATTGAACACCTACATGCCCGCTCATTGTCTCCATCGTAATCGCATGTGACAAGGTGTAAACCCAAGATAGCCGTTGGAAGACGGGGATCTTCTTGCAGGATCAGCAGGTCTTATTTTAAAGAAAGCTGTAGATTTAAAGAATAATATTTCCTTTTGAAAATTGCATTAACATGTTGAGAAACTGATATTTTTTTGTTGTAATTGGTGCTTCATCTACATAAATAATACAATGTGCTATTCAAGTTCCAGGAATGTTTTTTAATCCAAGGCTTATGTTGCATATCAGTGCCACTATTGTAATGGTTTGCTGGAAAGGGGCGCACGATAACTTTCCCACAATTTATTATGAAGCTGATTATTTTTGAGTGATTTTCAGTAAAATGTGAGGTCACTGCCAGATTCGTCTCTGATTTGGTAAAGACAGGCTAGGCTGTCCATAACTTGTCTGTCAAGGGTATAAACACAACTATGTTTGTGGGTCTGATGACATTCCTTGGGTTAGGAACAATAGGGTAGTGGCTAAATATATTTTCATAAGTGTAATTTTACATGATGCATGATAGAGCTGCCAAAAAACACATCAAGCCTTGTATCAACCCACTGTGACCATAATGCCATACACATTTGTCCCACAAAGCATTGCAGTAATTCAATCATTTTAATGGACAGAGTGACTTGTGGTCAGCTTTTGCTGGGCCCCTGCCATGTAAGCATGACACCTTGTGGCTCCTGAGTTTACTGTGAAAATTGTGGCTCCTGAGTTTACTGTGAAAATATAGAGCTGAGGCCACATATCTTTGTTGACATTGGGCTGGTTTGAGGACCATCTTTTGCCATATAGACTGCAGCTAAACTGTTGCTAGACACGGTACCTAAGGGTTCTGTCTGGTAATGGTAACCCCCTCCCCCCCCCCCACTCCTATCCAATACGTGTTTGCTCCCAACACTGCAATACTATGACATTTTTTGAATGTTGGGATTTGGTATGTGTTGATAGGTACAGTATAAGAATTTTCAAGATCAGGCAATGGTAATACTTTGAAAATGTTTTTTTAATCCTTGCATATACCCAGTGAAGTGACTAGCCTCAGGTGAGACAGATTAAACAAATTTGCTTCTCTGCAGACATTCAAAGTTCCCGAATTTATACAGCTTGTCTGAGCTGTCAGGAAAAAAAGGGTCTGGAGAGCTGAAATTGCACACTACATAGCTCATTAAGAGCTCTAACAGCTGATTGGAGGGAAGGGACATCCCCTCCCCCCACCACCTCCGCAAAGGAACAAAAAAGAGACTGCCAATCAGCTGGAGGTTCCTTTCCTGTCACCTTTTAGCTCTTGATGTCAAGAAAACCCGTCAAAAGTAATTCATACGGATAGCAGAGCAATGAAGCTGTAGATGGAAATTGAGACAAATACACACTATAAAAGGAAATACTTTGTTCATATTTCATATCTGGAGTTTACAACCACTTTAACGTGGAAGCACAATTAAATTTATTTGTAATATTCAAAGCAAACTCCCCCATTCATCCATTCATGTCCATGTTTTTTTTGTTTTTTTTTTTGCTGAGATCACTTTGAAAAGCACCCCTAGCATTTCAGGCCATGGCCATATTGAGGGCAGATGGTTCATGTAGTATTTTACTTCCTGGAATCCATCTTCCCTTAGCTCAGGCATACATGCAAGAGGATTTACTTAGCTGAGAAAGCCCCCCTTACCTCCTGAAGACTCCTGGGATGTATGACATTAGAAAGAAGATATTTAAAAAGTTTAAAACAAGTAAATACAATAGACTTTCCTATCTATTTTCTAATGCTGGCAGGATTCAAAATAGTCAATCAATGTTGATAGAGTGAAGTTCAGCTTTAAATTAGCTGCTGACAATGTGTTCAAGGCTCAGCGATTGGACAGGTTAGAAATCCTTTTCCCCTTAGGTAAGTGGGCACTGGAGGTGTCTACACAACACCTCTTCCGCTACCTGCCCCTTAGGTTAAACATTACCAGTTGTAAGATGGGGTTAATTCACAGATTCAGGAGGACATATACAACCTTCCCAAATATCGGATTGCCCCCAAGTGTCTATCACCAGCTTTATACGCTTTATACGCTTTTATACGCTGGCTGTCATTACAACATGGTGACGTTGCATTTGGATTGGTGTTAGAGTAGTTATAGCTACTTGTTCTCCAACCAGCTGCTTGTAAATGTCGTTGCTGCCATCAATAGAACATGTACCTCAGTTGAGAAGTTTTTGTAAATGACCAGACGTGTACTAGCTACAGTATAGTTTTGACAACTACCCGCAGAGTAAATACTGTTTTACCTTTTTTATAGTTACTGTAGCTCTTTTATACGTTTTCTTTATATTAAAGTCTTTACCAAAATGTTTATGCAGCTGAATACTACAAGCAGAGAGCCTGTTTCAAAAGAAACCGCAAGCATGTGTAGCAGTTTTACCAAGACCATTAAATATAAGCCATACAATACTGGTATTTGCCATAACTGTAAGCTATAACATGTGGATTGTAGTGTGGTACCTCCTAAAATCACATTTTTAGTAACTGGTTAGAAATGCATATTAAAAATGTGTTTATTTTAATCTGTTGGCTCCCACGTCGCTGGCTACTTATCCTTTTATTAATCGGAACAGTTTTACCTTTCTATTAGTTTATGGACAAAGGTTCGTATACACAACCATCAGACTTCACTGCAAAGCTGTTTACTTCAGGTGCTTGTTGGTGAGATGGCTAAATGGAGAAAAGGAATTTAAATATGAAAGGGATCTGTCATATTCCATTTAGGCAGATCAATATTGGAGGGTAGTCAGGTGTAAACAGAGTCCGTATACTCCTGGCCAGCTCATAGAGCAGAGTGGGCTCTGTCCATGTCTGCTCTGCAGAAACCGAGTGGACACGGATGTGTCATCCTTCCGCTCTTTTCTGATCAGCAGGGCGTCTTAGAGCTGATCGGAATCTGCCCATTTAAAAGGGGCAGTAAAAAAAAACATTGACTAATGTCAGCAGGGTCCCCAAGGGCAACATAAGCGCTACAGCTCTGCAAGTGGACTCGCGGCTTCATTTTGGGCACCAGGTCCTTGGGTACTTGGTAACTGTAGTTAACTGTTCTTTAAAGAAACGATTTCCCCATAATAAAATGTCTGAATCAATTATTTTCCTTGTTGCCCATGGCAGCCAGTGCTGCCTGTCTTCCGATCTACATAGACGTCTTCATGCCATAGAAAACAAAGTTTTGTGCAGGCACCTTCTTGAGTTTTCTTCTATTGCAGTTAGTACTGGTTGGTAGTAAAACTGGATAAAACTATATGCCATTTTTTTGACTGCTATGGAAATCAAGTCTCATCTTTTATAAATGAGTCGCTCTTGTTTGGAGAATCTTAATTTGCAAGATAATGAGACATCCCCCAGTATCATACTAAGAATTGGTCCAGGAAAAATTAATGCATGAATGAAGACTTGTGTTCCTATCTCAGGTTACCCCTCTGAGCATATTCTGTCTCCCTTCAGCTTGTGCGGTGTGCATCGCAGTCACAATTCTGTTTTCATTATCTGAATGACGTTTTTGTATAAACTTATCCGCATGTGTGAAAGTCTTTCCACGCCAGTGCAGAGTACAGTTACGCACATCAAATGGCTCAAATGAATCCCCATAGGATGGGGATTATACTGTGTTGCAATAACAATGTATGACTTGCATATGTTGCAAAGAGAGACTGTCTTTTTAATGTTTTTTTTTTTCTTTATATCTTGTGTTTCCTTTTAGGTATTTACCTCTCTGACCTCACTTATATAGATTCTGCATACCCATCAACTGGCAGCATTCTGGAAAATGAGCAGAGATCTAATCTAATGAACAATATCCTGAGGATAATCTCTGACCTGCAGCAGTCCTGTGAATGTGGTGAGTATTTTCCTAGGAAAGGATTCTTTTGGTAGATTTGTATAAAGATTGGTAGTCCTAGACAAACATAATCATTAAACAACCATTTACCTGTCCTCATTACAGTCTCTGGCAATAATGGGGAGCATTGGATTAGCAGCTCCAGGGTTGATTTGATCCTGAACCCCTATTCACATAGTAGCCTCATTTGATGTATATTCTGTTTGACATGTTTTATTGTCTCTCAATTTTGAAGACTGGCCACATTATTAGTCAAAAGGAGATGTAGTTACCTTTACAGGCGGTCCCCTAGTTACAAACATCCGACTTACAAATGGAGAGAGGCAACAGGAAGTGAGAGGAAATCTGCATCTAGGAAGGGAAATTCTCATCTGTAAGAGTTATTATGGGAAAAAAATACATCCACTGATGCTTTATCACCAAGGCTTGTTTCCACATCAACCCAAGATTTTCCAAATCAAATTGTCTTTGGGACAAAGTGAGCTAAAATCTTCTAAACAGGGGCACACAGTAAAACAAATGTTACAGGGGTGTTAACCCTTCCCTATGTTATCCAAAAAGCTTAAAAATCGTTTTTTAGGCTGGAGCTAAACTTACAACATTTTTTTTTCCTGTTCTGACTTACGACTGAACAGATTCAACTGAAGAACAAACCTACAGACCCCATCTTATTTGTGACTCGGGGGGGACTGACTGTAGTTGGATATCAGCTGTCAATGACATGAGTCTGATGTTCAGTATGTGATATACATATAAGATGCACGATTCTATGATGCGTGTAGATCATGTCATTTTCTTGTGTTTTTGTCTTCATATCATATCTTATACTTTTTAAATATTTATGCAATATATCTGTTTTCCTAGCTGAGGTATATACTGGTTGTTTTTTAATCAGCAGCAGGATTATCCCTGACATCTTGGAATTAAGTAATGTAGCACAAGTGGTAGCAAAAAGTACCCTTTTCTGGGGAAGGACCAGTTAAACCTACTAAACACATATTGAATGTTTCAGAAAGAACCAGACAACTTTTTGTATGTGTATTGCTGTCTGTTCAGACACACAAGCATCATTAGACCGACTTCTGTTGAATAGACTGTGGTAACCATGTACCGAAATTTGTTTCAGTACCTGTATACTGAGCTTTAGCATATTTAAAAAAAAAAAGGGCTGTATCTGAGTGCATGAGATTGTAGCCTTGAGGACTATGCCACCACTATTCAGAAGGTCTAAACAATGATTTTGTGTATTTACCCCATACATAATACAGATGTCAAATTTAATTTTAAATGAGGAATTGAAAAAAGTTGCATTTTGACCACCTTATACAAAAAATCCTTGTCTGACTGTCCCTGGCTCCAGTTTACTGCATCACTGATCCAGAGTAAATATACAGAAAGTGAAGTTAGTGTGGACTCTGCACACCTGATCTGCATACTTGTTTTGGGTTAGTGGTTCAGAAAGTTGTCAAGCCACAAGATCCGCATTATGGGTAGGAGGCACCTTAAAAGGAAATGTAAGCAGTGCCAACTTTCATACTACTTCCAGCACCGGTTTATTTTGGTAGACCTCTTCAAACATTGCAGTTGTTTGTTAGTTTTTTTTTTTTTTCTTTGTTTTGCAGATATTCCCATATTGCCTCATGTACAGAAATACCTGAACTCAGTGCGATATATTGAGGAGCTTCAAAAGTTTGTGGAGGATGACAATTATAAGTAAGTGTGCAGTTTCAGCTTTTTTAAAATAGCTACAAGAAACCTCATGTCCATTTATTTTCTGAATTGCTGATTTTCTATCATGTTTCTCTCCTAGTACTGGTTTGCTAGTGTAACGCATTTGTAAATGTAACCCACTATATAGGAAGTAAAAACGGTGGCCCCGTAATTGCTGGTCCCCACCATTGGTGGAAGGAGGTTACCTTTTGCTTTTATTGCAAAGGCTGCAATCTGCTGTGGTTTGACTTTTAGCCTTGTGCACACTGAAAAGTTTTACAGCTGCTCCTTGGGGAAGGGGGGTCTGGCATTTTTTCCTGTGTCTCTTAAAGCAGAGTTCCACCGTGTTGTACATTTATTAGAAGTCGGCAGCTACAAAAAGTGCAGCTGCTGACTTTTAATAAACATTCTCCTGTCCCGCGGTCCAGCGATGTGGCTGCCCGAAGCCTCGCTTCTCTTTCCCTCCTCTCCGCTGCGCAATCATTGTTACTGCGCATGCGCGAGTCACTCTGCGCTCTCCTAGTAGCCAGGAAATCTTCTGAGATGTGTGACACGAGATTGCAGAGAGGGAGGGGCCGCCCCCCCAAAAAAAATGACATACCAAATGTCTCATTTAAGGGGGCGAGGAGTGCTTAAAGCGGAAGTTCCACCTTTGGGTGGAACCTTGCTTTAACTCCCCTGCATGTTAGCCTATGTGTCCGTGCACATATAGTAGAGCTGCACATTTAATTGTTAAAAGATCGTAATCTCGATTCAACCCCCCCACACAATCTAAAAAAAAAAGCAGCCGACAGAGTTTATCTACAATATTGCTCAGTGCTGAAAGATAAAAAAAACATATTTTTCTGTTGATTTACAGATCAAAGGGATGAACTTCGGTCTGTAAATGAAGTCTGTTTAAAGCAGTGTTTCTCAATTCCAGTCCTCAGGCCCCCCCAACAGGTCAGGTTTTCAGGATTTCCCTCAGATGAAAAGGCTGTGGTGATTACTAATGCAGTGAAACTGATCAAATCACCTGTGCAAAATAATGGAAATCCTGAAAACCTGACCTGTTGGGGGGGCCTGAGGACTGGAATTGAGAAACACTGGTTTAAAGCAACCTTGTCGTTTTTTTGTTTTTTTTTTAAATATAAACTATTAATTAAAACTTTTTTTTGTTTGCTTGTGTTCGTCAATATTTTTACACCTTTAATATATATTTACATGGCTCACACAAAAAAGCACAGAATTAAAAAAAAAAAATGTATTTGTAAAATAACTTTTTAATGCTTTGTGTACCATTGCTAAAAGCTGAAGTGTAAACAAAATATTTGCGGTAGGTATTGGTAATTGGTATCGATGAGTACTAAAAAAAGACCCCAATAACTTGGTGGTGGTTTTTATTTCTTTACACATTACACTATTTTTCATTACATTTCTTTAAATTTGATTGGAGGAAAGCGTATTGTGTCTTATTTTATTGCCACCTTGTTTGATAATCTATTGTTAATGGGGTTGGAAATCACTAAAATGAAAAAGTTCTTCAGAATCGTGATCTTTATTCTAAGCGAAAAAATCATGATTCTCATTTCATCCAAAATCGTGCAGCTCTAACACATAGGCTTTTAATCTTGGTGGCTTTTAAAGGAGTTTAGAGGCAGGGGAAAAGCCACTGCCAAAGCATGCAGGAGCAGCAGAGTTTGGGCAGAAAAAACGCTTGACGTGTGTAAACACGTTTTAATGCTAGGCACGTTTAGTGCTTGAGCGTTCAAATTACCATTCAAACACCTGAGGCAGTTAAATGTGACTAAACGCATTACACACTTTTACAAACATAAGGCATTTTTTTAGCCAAAACACTGCTGTTCGGAGGAAGACCTCTAGGAGTGTTTATAAAATGTCTAGTATGCATGAGGCCTTCATCAGGTACAATGTTTCCTGAATAGCATTAGAAGTTCAGTTGGTTTTTCTGGTAGCTCACTTAACCAATGCAGTAAAGGCACGTTGCATTTTTGCTTTTTGGGGCTAAAGCTTCCTGCTTAAAGCGGTAGTTCACCCTCACTTACATCATTTTTCCATCGAGACAGGCATTGTAGCGCGAGCTACAGTATGCCTGTCCCGATTTTTTTACCCCCGTACTCACTGTGTACTTGTACATTAAAGATTTCGGCTCCCGCGGGGAATGGGCGTGCCTATGGAGAGGGAGGATGATTGACGGCCGGCCCTGGCACGTCACTCACCCCGAAGACAGCTGGAGTAGGTCTCGGCTCTTCACGGCGCCTGCGCACAGGCTATGCGCAGGCGCCGTGAAGAGCCAAGCCTATTTCGGCTATTTCCGGAGAAGCGTGACGCGCCAGAGCCGGCCGTCAATCATCCTCCATCTCCATAGGCACGCTAATTCCCCGAGGGGAGTCGGTATCTTCGATGTACGAGTACAAGGTGAGTACGGGGGTAAAAAAATCGGGACAGGCATACTGTAGCTCGCGCTACAATGCCTGATTTTATGGTAGAGGAAATTTTTTTTATTTTTTTTTCGTTTATAGGGTGAACCCCCGCTTTAAACAGAATTAATTAATCTTGTCCACTGTTTGGAGTAGATGTGGCTCTCGTACAATTTTTTTTCTATCAGTTTGATATCCAAGAAGTCTAGGCACTAGAATCAAATGAAAAACAGCCTAACCTGACTGGTAATGGCCCATGGATGTAACTTTTTTTTTGGGCAATTCTCTTTTTTGTTAAAGTGGAGTACCACCCATAAATATAACATTACATCAGTAGTTTTAAAAAAATGTCATTAGTCCTTTAAGAATTTTTTTTTTTTTTTTTTTTTAAGATGCCTTCAAAGTGTTGTTGCTAGGCAGAATAGTCTCCCTAGTCTCGAAGAATCATGTGACTTGGACAGTACAGGTGCTGAAACCTGATCTGAAACCTATTACACTGCTTGTGCAGCACTGACCATGTGCGAGATCTGCAAGGCTGAAATCCAGGAAGTCATACAGTCTGGCTTCATGATGCCCACACTTAAGATGGCCCCAGTCAATTTCTATTTTATAAAGTGTCTAAATGCTGTAACAACCTAACAAAACAGACCTTAGTTTACAGACTAACTTTACTAGAATACATTAAGCTTGTGAATTACAGGGGTATTTATATTTAAAAAGTGAAATTGTGGCCGGAACTCCGCTTTAACAAAGGTTTTCCCTTCGCAGACTTTTAGTAGTTTTTATGTCTGTTCTTTGGACTTCATGTTCAGTCATTAATAATGATTAATTTGAGCAGACTGAAGAATGTTGTCATGATGTATGAATTCACTCAATATCTGCTTTGGTTTCTTGGCAGTCTTACATTGCAGTCAAAATGATGTCACTTTCAGGCTTTGTTTCAATAATGACCATTTTTCCTGCAGTTAAATACAGATGTTCTGTCTGCCTCAAGACAGGCTGATATACATCATTGTGTTCACTCTGTTTTAATGTATATTATAGTATATTATAGCTAACTTTTGTGTTATGCTAATTAGACATGGAGGTAAAATACGCAGACTTGGAATCCCTGTGGAATTGATTGATCAAAGTCAGAATTGGGTTTAATTAATGAATGGCATACTTTAGTTTGCACGCATCATGTTTGATCTGATTTTTATAGACCTACTTGAACAGACACAAGTAATTATAATTGTTGAACCTTCTTCACACAAGCCACAATTCAACGTTTGAAATCTCCTGGAGACTTGCAACATGGATGACAGAGGTCCACGTGGGCCAGTAGACATTTTGTAGTAGTTTGTGAATCTGTACATAATAGAACTCCAGGCACCACTGAAAATGTGGTGCTTTTTCATTTTGGTTCTTTTCATTGCTCACTCTCACAAATATTTCACTCTATTCATTCCAGATTTATTTAAACTAGGGCAACAGAAGTGGAAGAATTGTAATATGAACAGTACACCTCTCTAAAGGAAATGGCTCTAAAAGATTAAAAATCCAACTTTTTTTTTTTCCCCATAATCCACCCACCTACGCCTTTACTGTAAGATTCTGGTCATTTGCCATTTTCATTATGTTTAGGTAAACTTGTAAAAGGTATCAGTACTTTAAAAAATATATATATAATGAATTACCGTATTTATCTTCATATAACGCGCCCTGGCATATAGCGCGCACCCCCAACCTAGAAGGAAAATTCCTGGGGAAAAAAAATACTTTGGTTGCCCCTCGTCGGTGTCTTGCCCGGCGTCCATCGGTGGCCTTGTCCGGTCTGGCGTCCTTCTGCGGCCATCGTGGTGTCCTCCCCGCTGTGTTTTTCAACCGATCCCCGCTTCCCGCGCTGTTTGAACCACCCTGCCAACATATACCGAGCGCAGTATACTCGGGCAGGCTCAGCTCCTCTCGCGTAAAGGCCGTACAGGACGTCACCGCGAGCGGAGCCTGCCAGAGTATACCCGAGTGTACTGCGCTCGGTATATGTCGGAGGAGTGGTTCAAACAGCGCGGGAAGCCGGTATCGGCGTATATCGCGCACCCACGATTTTGCCCTGATTTTAAAAAGTAAAATCGCAAAAAAGTGCGCGGTATACGCCGATAAATACGGTATGTATTCTTTTCGACAGTTTAACTTTAAACAGTAAACCTATGTGCGTTTTAACTATTTTGCATGAAGTTTTGCTTTAATTTGTAGGCTATCAAATGTATGCCCATTCCAAAACGGACAAGGTTTGGGGATACTACAAACAATGCTTTGTTGAAGTGTTTTATACACAGGAGTTTCGACAAGTAGAAACAAAGTGGACAGAGTTGTACTGAAGAAAAAAATGAAAGCAGAACTTTACCCATAACTTGATAAAAAATTGTGTTTTTTAGTAAGGAACAATACCGTGCATCCAGAAAGTATTAACATCGCTTCACCTTTTCCACATTTTATGTTAGTCTTATTCCAAAATTGATTGAATTCATTATTTCCCTAAAAATTCTACAAATAGCCCATAATGACAATGTGAAAGTTTGTTTTGAAATCTTTGCAAATTTCATAAAAAAATATGTAAAAACCGCATGTACATAAGTATTCACAGCCTTTGCTCAATACTTTGTTGAAGCACCATTGGCACCAATTACAGCCTCAAGTCTTTTTTGCGTATGATACTACAAGCTTGGCACACCTATTTTTGGGTAGTTTCTCCCATTCTTCTTTGCAGGACTTCTCAAGCTCAATCAGGTTGGATGGGGAGTGTCATGCTCAGCCATTTTCAAATCTCTCCAGATGGAAGATAAACCTTTGCCCCAGTCTGAGGTCCAGAGCGCTCTGGAGCAGGTTTTTATTAAGTTTGTTTCTGTACATTGGTGCATTCATCTTTCCCTCGATCCTGACTAGTCTTCCAGTTCTAGTCAGGATCGAGGTAAAGACTAGTCGTCCATTTCCTGCAAAAACATCTCCACAGCATGATGCAGCCACCACCATGCTTCACTATTAGGATGGTATTGGCCAGGTGATGAGCGGTGCCTCGTTTCCTCGAGACACAACGCTTGCCATTCAGGCCAAAGAATTTAATCTTTGCTTCATCAGACCTGAGAATTTTGTTTCTCATGGTCTGAGTGTCCTTCAGGTGCCTTTTTTGGAAAACTTCAGGCTGGCTGTTATGTGCCTGTGTGATGTGAGTGCTGCAGAGATAGTTGTTCTTCTGGAAGGTTCTCCTCTCTACAGAGAAACTCTGTAGTTTTGTCAGATTTTCAATCGGGTTCTTGGTCATCTCCCCGACTAAGGCCCTTCTCCCCAGATCATTCAGTTTGGCCTGGCGGCCCGCTCTAGGATGAGTCCTGGTGGTTCCAAACTTCTTTGGGAAAACTGGGGAACTTTGAGTCTAGAGTTGTCGAACATCTTTTCAGTAGAGGCATGCTTCTCCTTAAAGCAGGAACTTGTAGAAGTTTCTGATAATGTAAAAGATCTTGATGCTATAACCCTCTTTATTTGACATAGTGATTATTATGATGCCCAACAGTGGGAGTTGGGAAAAGACAATAGTGGGTATTGTAGATAATGCATTAAACCTAACTGTCCTCATTCGAGGGGACTGTCCCTCTTTTGAGACCAAATCCCTCTGTCCCTTGTGCTGCCTCAGTTGTCCCTCTTTTTGTTCTGATGTGTACATCTCTATACAAAATGAACAATTTTGCTACCAAAAGTGTTATGCGGTACTAAAAATTTTATCTATTCTACAGTGCCTTGCAAAAGTATTCACCCCCTTGGTGTTTTTGACTATTTTTGTAACATTACAGCCTTTAGTTCAATGTTTTTTTAATCTGAATTATATGTGATGGATCAGAACACAATAGTCTAAGTTGGTGAAGTAAAATTAGAAAAATATATACATAAAACCATTTTTCAGAAATAAAAAAAATTGGCATGTGCATATGTATTTACCCCCTTTATTATGAAGCCCATAAAAAGCTCTGGTGCAACCAATTACCTTCAGAAGTCACATAATTGGTGAAATGATGTCCACCTGTGTGCAATCTAAGCGTCACATGATCTGTCATTGCATATACACACCTTTTTGAAAGGCCCCAGAGGCTGCAACACCTAAGCAAGAGGCACCACTAACCAAACACTGCCATGAAGACCAAGGAACTCTCCAAACAAGTAAGGGACAATGTTGTTGAGAAGTTCAAGTCAGGATTGGGTTATAAAAAAAAATCAAAATCTTTGATCCCTAGGAGCACCATCAAATCTATCATAACCAAGCGGAAAGAACATGGCACAACAGCAAAAGTGGCAAGAGACTGCCACACACCAAAACTCAGACCAGGCAAGGAGGGCATTTAATCAGAGCGGCAGCACAGAGACCTAAGGTAACCCTGGAGGAGCTACAGCGTTCCACAGCAGAGACCGGAGTATCTGTACATAGGACGACAATAAGCCGTACGCTCCATAGAGTTGGGCTTTATGGCAGAGTGGCCAGAAGAAAGCAATTTCAGCAACAAAAAAAATGACACATTTTGAGTTTGCGAAAAGGCATGTGGGAGACTCCCAAAATGTATGGAGGAAGGTGCCCTGGTCTGATGAGACTAAAATTGAACTTTTTGGCCATCAAAGAAAACACTGTCTGGCACAAACCCAACCCAACACATCACATCACCCACAGTGAAACATGATCGTGGCAGCATCATGCTGTGGGGATTTTTTTCAGCAGTCGGGACTATGAAACTGGTCAGAGTTGAGGGAAAGATGGATGGTGCTAAACAGGGATATTCTTGAGCAAAACCTGCACTACTCTGTGTGTGATTTGAGGTTAGGACGGAGGTTCACATTCCAGCAGAGGACAATTACCCCAAACACACTGCTAAAACACTTGAGGGGTTGAGGGGAAACATGTAAATGTGTTGGAATGGCCTAGTCAAAGCCCGGACCTCAATCCAATAGAAAATCTGTGGTCAGACTTACCGTATTTATTCGAGTATAACGCTCAAAATTTTATACCAAAAAAATAAATCAAAGTTTGGGTGCGCGTTATAAACGAGGACTGGGGTGGGGTGGCAGTGGCGGGACCGATACCGAGTATTAGTAATACAGCCGATACTAGAATAGAATACTTTCTCCCCCCCCCAGCCGCTGCTACCGCCGCCAACGCCGCTACAACGTTAATCAGCGCGGCGCGGGGAACATTACAGACAGCTTTCGTTTGAATTGCTGTTTTCCCCACCGCGCATAGACACTCCCCCTTGGACGGATCTGTCCAATCGCGAGCAAGGGGGAGTGTCTATGCGCGGCAGGGAAAACAGCTGTTCAACAGCGGAAAACCTTTTAAGCACAAAGTATGTGGGCAAATACCCTGCAACAGCACGTTGCAGGGTATTTGCCCACATACTTTGTGCTTAAAAGGTTTTCCTCTCTATCTTTTTAAAAAGATGGGAAGTGTGGATAATGCACGTGTTGTAGTTTAGGAAGTTAAGTTGCACACTGATGCGGCGCAGTACACTGCATGTAATTTGCACAGGAATTGCAGCACATTCCTGTGCCCATTACATGCAGTGTCTCGGGGGGCGATTTTGAGCCATGGATTTGTATGGCTCAAATCGCAATGGAATTCTTACCAAACCTCTGCAGGGCCCTTTTTTGTGAGCACCAGAATCTGACACATCCATACGATCTGATTCTGCAAATCGCACTGCAAACCAATTTCAGGGTGTCAACCCACACTTCGCAATCGGTTTGCATGAATGGGTTGTGCTTTTGATGCAGTGTGGAATTTGCAGTGAGTTGGCACTACATCTAGTGTAAACCAAGGCCTAATGTGCTTTTCCACAGTAATTCAGACTTTCATATATTTGCTTAAGGCCTCACGCACACAGAGCATTTGTTCTCCTAGACGCCTTTCCTCTTGGCAGAAGCGTTTTTGGCTGAAGAAACACCCGACACTTGCAAAATGTGTATAAACGCATTTAGGCATGTCAAGCATATGGGCATTCATTTAGTTGGTTAGAATAATAATTTATTCTGGCCATTGAAATGAATTAACGCTCAAGCGCTTTACTTGCCTAACATTAATGCGCATTTAGATGCATTTACACTCGTCAAACGTTTTTTCTGCCAAACGCTGCTGCTGGTGTGTTAGCATTGGGTTTTTCTCTGCCATTAAATGCCTGTGTGTAGAACACACAGGCCAATATCAGAAGCGTTTAGAGGCAGGGAAAACAAAAAATGCCATACTCTCTTAATAGCGTTAAAATGTCCAATGTGCATGAGGCCCTTAATGTTTTTTTCTGTAAGTGTATGTCAAGCAAAATATATTTTTTTACTTTTTGTTAGGGTGAGAGAGAATTGGTATCCTGCCAAGAATGTTTTCCGCTATATTAACTTTCAGTCCTGCTGACAGCCGATTCAACTGGAAGTGAGGGGAAATCTGCAGCGGGGATACAGAAAAAAGTTCCTTCTCGCTTCCTGTCGGCAGGAAAAATAAGAAATGGTATATCAGTCTAATGGGGCCCCTGATAGCAGTAAAAAGCTAGCAGGGGTTTTGGCTTTACGTACGTGTTAATTTTTCATAAACTAATGTATTTCTTGGTGCCTGCTCATGGCATCATTCCACTTCTAGTTGGCCTTTCTTGAGAAAAATGCCATACAGAAAGTGTCTGACTTCTGTTCCTGTTGTGTGTCAGCAATCAATTGTGTATATGCATTGCAAAATGTCTAATTTGCATGACAGAAAACAGGAGAGATTCGTCATTCTTGTACAATTGTAAACACGTGCCTGGAAATGAAAAAATGCAAACAGGCTCTATGAAACTTAAATGGGATGAAAGTAATGGACATAGATGGTACAGTGGGGTTCAGGTAGGGGGGAAGCTTCCTATTGAGGCACGCATCTGACTAAAACAATTACACTTCCATATGGTGAACAGACTAAACTGATCAGACTAGCAAGATAGGTGGTTCTCACTATTTGTAAAAAAAACAAAAAAAACATAATGGGAAATGCCATTTGCATTTGTGGTGGTGTCCTTGCCCTTAACTATAAATGATTCTATAAAGCTGCTATTAAAATTAACATTTTAAAGGTTGGAGATCGTACTGGACTGACTCACTCAGTTGATGGTCTGTAAGTGGGTGATGGTGGGGGGGCGGCTTGGGAGAGTTCGCTCCCAATGATTCCTGCCCAACTTAACAGAAGGATGGTGGCCACTTTTAAGTTGCTTGGGCTGCTGTCTCTGAGTACGTCCTCAAGGCCATTCCCACATATACTTATAGGGTTAGGTTAAACTGAGCTCCCAATTAGAAGCAAAATGGAGGTGAATATATAATATATATATATATATATATATACACAGTCCTTTTATTGAAAGTAGCAAAAAATAATCAAGCCTTGATCATTTTTGTTGCTATTTTCAATAAAACGATTACATATTCACCTCCGTTTTGCTTCTAATTGGATATCGGGCGCTCCGTTTACCTACTCATACAATTAAAATGAACCTGTCTGGCATGGACATTTCAAAATGAATATGTACAAATGTCACCAGTATGTGGACAAATGTACACTACCACTGCAGATCTTTTTCTGATGCTAGATACTTGGGTGTCTGTCTTAAATACTTTGAGTCTCTGAACCACGCAGTAGGTTACGTCGGAGCTCACAGTCTAAATGTTTTGTGTTTTTTTGGGGGGGGTAGATTTTGGATTAGTAAAAAATCAAGACAATTGGCACTTTTTAGGAGTGGTCAGCAATGGCTGATTTTCCTATATCGGTGTGGATTGCCCAGGTTTGTGAAAGGTTTACTTTGAGGACCTGGCCTGTTCATACTGGGTTGCATTACGATGTAGCACACAAGGCAATGCATTTCATTTCAGATAGGCCACAATATTCCTCTCCTACATTTGTTCACCTCAGCAAAGATTTTTGTTTTTTTGTAGTTACTTGGTGGGGCCATACAAAAAAATGAGTGCTTGCACTATGCTCGATTCCTCAGCTTGCATCGCTGCACATAACTGCAACATAATGATGTAAGCGGGCCCTCAGGCTTTAACAATACTTTACAGTATATGTGATTCAATGACCACTTAGTCCAGAAAATTTGTTTTATACATATGTATAGACTTTCTGTAAAAGCTGCTGCAGTCGAAGTTACATAATGACCAGCATGGCTAATTGCCCAGTACTGAAGTGTACTAAGCCAATTTTTTCAAGTTGCAGTTTTTCTAATTATCACATTGGCCATGTGCTACATGTAATCATGTAATTTATCATTTTAATTGGAATCTACATGTTCAAGCTTCATACAGTAACAGTAGTGTACCGTATTTTCCGGCGTATAAGACGACCCGGCGTATAAGACGACCCCCTAATTTTCCAGGAAAAATTTTGGTTTTGGGATATACTCACTGTATAAGACTACCCCCTTCTTACTGTCTTTCTGGAAGCTGAGGGGGAGCCAGAACCGCTGACAGAAACAGTCTTTTTCAAATCTCACTGTGCCATTACATTCCTCACTGTGCCATTACATTACATTACATGCCCAGACTGTGCCATTACATGCCCCCACATTGCCATTGTGCCATTACATGCCCCCACATTGCCACTGTGCAATTACATGCCCCCCACATTGCCATCACTTGCCCCCACTGTGCCTGTACTTGTTGCCCCCAGTGCAATAACACTCACTTTTTTCCCCAGCGCTGACAGACCCCCATGCTGCGATCGCGAGCGTGTATTGATTTCAAAGCCGCGCCTTCACTGCAGAGTGTTCTGTGATAGGAGGAACAAAAATCTTCCCAGCAGCGCCTCTGTTATGTTTTCCGCCTATCACGGACGTCTTCTCATCTCGTCCGAGGATGAGAAGGCATCTGTGATAGGAGGAACAAAGAACAGAGGCGCTGCTGGGAAGATTTTTGTTCCTCCTATCACAGAACACTCTGCAGTGAAGGCGCGGCTTTGAAATCAATACACGCTCGCGATCGCAGCATGGGGGTCTGTCAGCGCTGGGGGAAAAAAGTGAGTACTTAGCGTATACCCGGCGTATAAGACGACCCCCGACTTTGGATGCATTTTTTTGCATCCAGAAAGTCGTCTTATACGCCGGAAAATACGGTATGTTGCTGTTTTTTCTGTTAGTGCTGTAACCCTCTGTGCAGCTTCATTCTTCCATAGTTGCTGATGTAAATACCATGCCATGCGCACATGCATTTAATCCACACAACACTCTCTCAAGCTGGCATCTGCAGCCCAGAATATGGGAAATTAAATACAGCATCTCACAAAAGTTAGTACATCCTCACATTTTTGTAAATATTTTAGTATATCTTTAGTATATCAAAAGTGAGTACACCCTTAAGTGATGTCCAAATTGGACCCAAAGTGTCAATATTTTGTGTGGCCACCATTATTTTCCAGCACTGCCTTAACCCTCTTAAGCATGGAGTTCACCAGAGCTTCACAGGTTGCCACTGGAGTCCTCGTCTCCATGATGACATCACAGAGCTGATGGATGTTGGAGACCTTGCACTTTTCTACCTTCCATTTCAGGATGTCCCACAGATGCTCAATAGGGTTTAGGTCTGGAGACATGCTTGGCTAGTTCATCACCTTTACCCTCAGCTTCTTTAGCAAGGCAGTGGTCATCTTGGAGTTGTATTTGGGGTTGTTATGTTGGAATACTGCCCTGTGGCTCAATCTCCGAAGGGAGGGGATCATCCTCTGCTTCAGTATGTCATAGTACATGTTTGCATTCATGGTTCCCTTCAATGAACTGTAGCTCCCCACTGTCGGCAGCACTCATGCAGCCCCAGACCATGACACACCCACCATCTTGCTTGACCGTAGGCAAGACACACTTGTACTCCTCACCTGCTTGCTGTGACACACGCTTGACACAGTCTGAACCAAATACGGTTATCTTGGTTTCATCAGACCACAGGACATGGTTCCATTAATCCTTGTCCTTAGTCTGCTTGTCTTCAGCAAACTGTTTTCGGGCTTTCTTGTACATATTTAGAAGAGGCTTCCTTCTGGGACGACAGCCATGCAGACCAATTTGATGCAGTGTGTGGCGTATGGTCTGAGCACTGACAGGCTGACCCCCCCCCCCACCCCTTCATCCTCTGCAGCAATGCTGGAAGCACTCGTATATCTATTTCCCAAAGACAGCCTCCGGATATGACGCTGAGCACGGGCACTCAACTTCTTTGGTCGACCATGGTGAGGCCTGTTTTGAAGTGCAACCTGTCCTGTTAAACCACTGCATGGTCTTGGCCACGTGCTGAAGCTCAGTTTCAGGGTCTTGGCAATCATCTTATAGCCCAAGTCATTTTTATGTAGAGCAATAATTCACTTTTTCAGATCCTCATGCTATGATGTGCCACTTTGAACCTCCAGTATGAGCGAGGGAGACCAATGACGTCAAATTTAACACACCTGCTCCTCATTCACACCCCAGACCTTGTAACACTGAGTCACATGACACCGGGAGAATGGCTAATTGGGCCCAATTTGGACATTTTCACTTAGGGGTGTACTCACTTTTGTTGCCAGCGGTTTAGACATTAATGGCTGTGTTTTGAGTTATTTTGAGGGGACAGCATATTTACACTGTTATATAATCTGTGCACTCACTACTTTACATTGTAACAAAGTGTCAGTTCTTCAGTGTTGTCACATGAAAAGATATAATAAAATATTTACAAAAATGTGAGGGGTGTACTCACTTTTGTGAGATACTGTGTGTGTGTGTGTGTGTATATATATATATATATATATATATATATAGTTTTAAAGCTTAGCAGTCTTTTGAGGTTTTGATGGCTGCATTCGTTAAAAAAAAAAAAAAAATCTTGATTGTACATTACAGGAATCAGGCTTCCATTAGTCAAGACCATGATTTATATGCTGCCACCTTTAGGGGAGGACACTGGCAAACAATGTTATGACATTCCACATAACCCCTTCTGTTCCCAGTAGTCCTTAGTTTTTTGCTAGTGTTTTTACGTGATGGATGACCTCTCTAATGAGAGCAGGTTTCTGCCTTCCAATTTCTACCTGGAATATTGAGAAGACTACACAAGGTTCTTCGCATGGAGAAGTCCCTTCTCCACCATACTGCATCTACAGTCACCGCTAATTCTTGCAACTTCCAGATCAGTCAGCCCTCGGCAATGCCTCAAGGATCTGTACCTACACTCCGCCCAATGGAAGATGCAAGGCTGGACTGTGACCTTTGCTTCTGGAACAGGACTTTGCATTTCATCCCTAGCCCTGGTACAGCAAGGTGCATGTAGCCATAGGGTGCTCTACAGATCTAGCGCTGTGGCAGTTTGAAACATTGACTTTAAAACCTTGAAGACCCCCCCCCCTCCCTTATGGAGAAGATAGTATGCCCACCAAAAGTGGATGAAGCAGAGAGTCCCCTTCCTCTGTGGGGTTCTCCCACCAAACCATACCTCCAGGAGGGTAGGCAGTCACCCTCATCAATATTTTCCAATCAAGAATAAACCATGATGTTCTGGACTGTCCATAACCCCCCTTAAACCCTCTTCTGGTTTTTCAAGCCCAGCCATGCAACCAACAGTGATTTCAATGGCCATTTACCACACCCTAGCAGCCTGGACTAAACGTATGCCACACAACTCTTGATCAATCCTGATGGATCCCTCAATACTGCAAAGATTGTAGCTCCTTTTAGTAGCCTTCCATCACAGGACTCCCTACACCAAAATTCTTGCCAGACTCGTGTCTTTTCAGATGCACAGCCAATGCACAGCAATTGCATTGGCTGCAAATCTGGACTGCAGAAATGTGTGGAAAGGATTCTGTTTGGAGAATGAATCTTTGGGGATTCATTTGACCTCTTTGCTAAGGAAGTCACGAGAACTCTCTAATTAGAAGACTCGGTTATTATTGTCCCTTTCAGATCATTTCTAAAGCCAGGTCCTCCACTCTGTTTCATCACAAATCCTGGAATCTATTGGCATCCCACTTCAACAAGATCAATGTTTTATTTAATTTTTTATTCTTTTGTCTAGGATCAGGGATCCAAGGGCGCATTTTACCCTGTGTGATCAGTTGCAGCTTATATATGCCTTCCTCTGCTACAAATGCTTCCTTGACTGCTGCTTTACAGGCTCAAGATGGGCATCCTGGTGATCTTGGTGGCACCAAACTGACCCAAATCACTGGTAATTCGACATTCTCTGGCTCCTGGGAAAAACTGTAGGCATTTCCTACCTGACCTGCTGTGCCAAGTGCCAGTCTGTCGTCATGTTTATGGTTGCTGGCTTTGATGGCTTTGCTCTTGAAGCCCAAGTCTTGAGAGTTCAGGGTCGGTTTAACTAGGAAATTAAGAACCTGGAAGATCTATCATTATACTTGGAAGGCTTGCTTTGCATTGTACCGGACACAGAAGTTTCACCCTAGATGATGCTTTGTTAGATGTGTCCTTTTCTTAAGTCTTGAAGCATCAACACTTACCGATCAGATTACTGTAGAACAGCCAGGGCGAGCAGGAGGGGAACACTGTGCAGAAGAGGACAAGATCACAATGGAGCTACTCTAGCTGCTGTCAGTGAAACTGGACCTGCATTAATGAAGGAAATCTGGTGACGTCGCCGTTACTCCCTCATGCACCCGACAGGTACTGTTAACATCAAATGGGAGTTGCGGACTCCTATGCATTCCAGGGTCTCCGTCTCCTTTTGTAAAGCTATTTTCAGGGTGAGACTCATAGCCACCCTGTTTATTCATGAGTCTTACCATGGGAATATTTATCTGGTCCTGTCTGCTCTCCAGAAGCATCACTAATGAGGTGGTTTTCCCCTCCCGTCTTTCAGGACAGCCCACAATTGAGAGATACTCCTCCTCTTCCTCTAGGAAACACTGCGCCAGCCCATAAATTTCTCACTCCCCCTGCCAGACCTCAGTATTAGTGTTTCCTCCGGTGGGGAGACACTGTGCATGGGAACCTAGGCCAATTCAGGCAGAGGACTGAGGCCATCTATTTTACCTTAAGGAAGCAGAGGCTTCCAGGTGAATCCTGGTGCGGTGCAGGCCCACCATTAGCCACCCCTTCCACGCCGAGCGCGGCTCCTGGTTGCGGGGGACCCCTATCTCGTCCAGCGGGGCGCAGCGGGGGGGACATCCAGGCTCGCCCTGTACTACAGGCCGCAAAGAATTTTTTTGAACCGAGCGGGCTGGACGGCGGGTGACGTCATTTCCGGCGTAGAGCGGATGTCTCCCCTTTGAACCGCGACTTCCGGTTCCGGGTCGCGGTGCTGATAGGAGGTCCGGGCGGACGCTGGAGGGAGTCGGATCTCGCACAGGCGAGGAGAAAGCTCTCAGCAAGCAGCCACCTGCAGTCATGTCGGCAGCATCTCCAGAGCCAGCCCTGACAACTGACGCTACCTCCAGCGAGCCTAAGGTAAGAGTACCCTGGGGAGGGGCGCTCTCTAGCTTAGGTTTGCCTCTCCATGTAGGGTTCAATGCATGGGGAGGCAAGCCCCCTGGGTGGCCAGGGGAGGGGGAGTCCTTAGTCCCAGGGTTTATAGGGGGCTAGGTGCACTCCCAGGGTTGTAACTAAAAAAAATTTAAATTTTTTAATATTTATTTTTTTTTTTTTTTTTTTTTTTTTTATAACTGTTGTTTTCTGCCCTTTCTGTGTTTCAGAAAGCCATTGAAAAAACGGGTAGTGGAAGGCATAGCTCAAAGAGGAAGTGTGCCTCCTGTAGGGATGTCCTTCCAGAAACATGGACTAAGGTCCTATGTAGGGATTGCATTCAATCCCTGGTCAGGGAAAATGAATTAGAACAGGAGTCAGGACTTGCAGCCTCTGTTAAAGAACTGTCATCCACGTTCTCCTCATTCAAATCTCTGTTTGAGAGGTTACAGCCTTTGGCTGTCCCTACCCAGGTTACAACCCAGCCACAGGCTCAGGGTCCTGCTCCTGTCATACCCATTGCAGCAGCTATGGCAGATGTTTCCGCAGGCCCTTCCCAAGAGGAACAGGTTCCTCCAGATAGTGCCACCTCTGATTCTCAAGAGGGGTCAGAGGGAGAGGACCAGGACGGGGAGTCCAGGAAGCCCTCTAGGTACAAATTGTCACTGGATGAGGTAGAGGACCTCTTAGGGGCAGTTTACACAACCCTTGGTATCCAAACCGACAAGAAACCTCTTACCCTCCATGATCGAATGTACAGGGGTCTGGAGGAGCAAGAGAGAAAGGTCTTCCCAGTACATGATATACTGGTTGAGACCATTAAGAAGGAGTGGCAGGATCCTGAAAGGAAACCCTTTTTTTCCAGATCCCTAAAGAGGAGATTCCCTTTCTCAGAGGATCCTTTATCTGTTTGGAACAAAAGCCCCAAATTAGACGCCGCCTTCTCCCAAGTGTCCAGGAACACGGATTTAGCGTTCGAGGACATGGGGGTTTTGTCCGATGCTATGGACAAAAGAATGGATTCCCTATTAAAGAAATGTTGGGATTCTACTATGGGGAATCTTAAACCAGAACTTGCCGTCACAGTAATGGCTCGCAATCTGGAGCATTGGCTCTCTAAAATTCAGGAGCACATTGAAGCTGGTACGGATAAGGAAACTATTTTAGCCTCCTTCCCTACTATCCTGCAAGGAGTCGCTTATATAGCGGATGCCTCAGCGGAGTCAGTCCGCATGTCGGCCAGATCGGCGGTTCTGGCTAACTCAGCCAGAAGGGCCCTCTGGCTCAAGACTTGGACTGGCGACAGCGCCTCTAAATCCAAGTTATGTGGTATTCCCTTCACAGGGGACCTGCTTTTTGGCCCAGGCCTTGAAGCAGTACTAGACCGCACGGCGGACAAAAAGAAAGCCTTTCCTCCTAAAAAGAGAGTCACAGTACAGGCAGGAAGGGGGTTTCGTCCGCACAAGCAAAAAGGGGCCAAACCAGCAGGCCAAAAGAGGGTTTGGACCCCCAGGGGCAGAGGCAGAGGTGGAGCGATTTTTCACCCTCCTGTCCAGCCCCCTAAAAAACCCATGACTTGTTAGTCAGGGTGGGAGGAAGACTGGGGACCTTTCTCCCACAATGGGAATCAATCTCCCCAAACCAGTTTGTCCTGGCGGTCATAAGAGGGGGATACCGACTGGAATTTTCATCACCTCCCCCCCAGAGATACCTAGTCACCCATCTACCCAGGGACAAGGAGAAATCCGAAGCCTTGTTGGGAGCTCTAAGGGAACTAGAGGATCAGAGTGTCATCCTCAGAGTTCCAAGGGCAGAGGAAGGAAGGGGATTTTATTCACACATCTTTGTGGTAAAGAAGCCCTCGGGAAAATACAGGTTAATCCTAAACCTAAAACCTCTGAACAGATCCATTTCATACAGGAAATTCCGTATGGAATCAATTTATACAGTCAGAGCCCTCCTTCCCCTCAATTGTTTCATGGTATCTCTGGACCTCAGAGACGCATACCTACACGTCCCGATCGCGGAGAATTCTCAGAGTTATCTGCGATTGGCCGTGGACCTAGAGGGAACGATTGTACACCTCCAGTTCCAGGCTCTGCCATTCGGGCTATCCTCCTCGCCCCGGATTTTTACCAAAATCCTGGCAGAACCCTTAGCGTTTCTGCGACTTCAGGGAATATCCATCATAGCCTATCTGGACGACCTGCTACTTTTCGCAGCCTCGCCAGAACAGCTATCCAGGGATCTGGAAGTGACCAAGAAGGTTTTAACAGACCTAGGGTGGTTACTGAACCTAGACAAGTCCAGTTTAATTCCATCCCAACAGATCACTTACCTAGGGTACCTGCTGGATTCTACTCTCTCAAGAGTGTTCCTCCCGGTAGAGAAAGTCAAGAAATTGGACAGAGCAGTAGCTTCCCTCCAAAACAATCAACAGGTGTCACTAAGGTCCCTGATGTCAACGCTAGGTCTGCTGACATCTGCCCTCCCAGCCGTACAGTGGGCAGGGATTCACTTTCGCCCACTACAGGCCTTCCTACTAAGGGTCTGGGATCACAGCCTAGAAGCCCTAGACTCCTTGATTCTAGTACCCCTTCAGGTAAAAAGATCCCTCTGGTGGTGGAGAAAGGCCACCAACATAACCCAAGGACGTCTGTGGATTATCCCGGTGTCTCGGGTGGTAACCACAGACGCAAGCGGCAAGGGCTGGGGAGCGCACCTGGGATCCCTTCCAGCGCAGGGTACCTGGGGTCTCCAAGATCTAAAAAGATCTTCCAATTGGAAGGAGCTGAGGGCAGTGGGCCTAGCCCTCAGGTTCTTTCAGGAGGAACTCCAGGGGCACCACATTCAGGTGAGATCGGACAATTCATCGGCCGTAGCCTATTTAAACAAGCAGGGCGGCACGAGAAGCGAAAGTTTGTCGGTCCTGACAGCAGAGATTCTGGGCTGGGCCGAGATCCACACCCTCTCCCTTTCGGCGGTCTTTCTGAGGGGAGAAAGAAACGTAACAGCAGACTTCCTCAGTCGGAGGCAGCTGAGGGAGGGCGAGTGGACCCTCAACCAGGAGGTCTTTCATCTCCTGAACAAGAGATGGGGAACTCTGGAGGTGGACCTCTTCGCCTCAAGAGAAAATGCGAAGATCCCCTGTTTCTTCTCCCTGAACAAAGGAGAAGGAGCAAGGGGAGTGGATGCCCTGTCCCAAAGCTGGAAGTTCGGAAGATGCTATGCATTCCCACCTCCGGTACTTCTTCCAGCAGTACTGAGAAAATTCCAATCAGAGCACACCTCTCTAGTCCTGGTAGCTCCTTACTGGCCCAAGAGGGCATGGTTCTCAGTCCTCAAACAGCAGCAGAACCACCCCTATTTCTACCTCAGCGGGAGGATCTTCTATCACAGGGCCCAGTCCTATGTCCACAAGTCCACAGGTGGAGACTAGCAGCGTGGCTACTGAGGAAGCCATACTAAGATCCAAGGGATTTTCCGAAGGTTTAATTGCCACCCTCCTTAATAGTAGAAAAAAGGAGACCCGCAAAATTTACAAGAAGGTTTGGCTTCGTTTCAACGAATGGTGTGTAAATTGCCCCTGTTCTGTACAAAGCCCCACGGCTGTCTTAGAATTTCTTCAGTGTGGGGCAGATAAGGGTCTTTCGGTTAGCACCCTTAAAGGGCAGGTTTCGGCACTTACGGTGTATTTAGAAAAACCTCTGGCCACCAGTCCCTGGATAGTCAGGTTCTTTAAAGCACTATCCAGACAGAGACCAGCTCGAGGGCCACCCTTCCCCAGTTGGGACCTGTCTCTGGTATTGCGTACCCTAACGGGTACTCCCTTTGAGCCCTTAGATAATTGTTCTCTAAGGGATTTAACCTTTAAAACAGCTTTTTTGGTTGCAGTGACCACTGCTAGGAGGGTCAGCGAGCTAGAAGCTCTATCGATCAGACCCCCTTTTTGTGTTATTTTCCCGGATCGGGTCGTTTTCAAGACCGATCCAGCCTTTCTTCCTAAAGTGACTTCAAAGTTTCACAGGAGTCAAGATATAGTTTTACCCTCTTTTTGTTCCAACCCTTCGGGGGAAAGGGAACGACGTTTCAGTACGTTGGATGTTAGGAGAAGTATCCTACATTATTTAGAGGTGACTAAACCGTTTAGACGGTCAGACTCACTATTTGTTTTATTTTCTGGAACCAGGAAGGGATGCAAAGCATCCAGGCGCACTATTGCCAGGTGGCTAAGACTAAGCATTGAGCAAGCATACACTTTGGCTGGTAGGGATATCCCTACAGGAATTAAAGCACACTCCACTCGAGCGCTGGCAACCTCTCAAGCAGAAAGAGCGGGAGCAACGCCGGAACAGATTTGCAAAGCAGCAACATGGTCCAGCTACACCACCTTCGTTAAACACTACAGGGTGGACCTGGTTTCGGCAGGTGAGCAAGCCTTTGGACGAAAGGTTTTGCAAGCCATAGTCCCACCCTAGTTGGTAAGTTCTCGGTTATCCTCTCAATTGTGGGCTGTCCTGAAAGACGGGAGGGGAAAAATAGAGTTACGTACCGGTAACGTCTTTTCCAGTAGTCTTTCAGGACAGCCCTGGGTACCCACCCGAATAGAGGAAGTCTGATTTCAAGACCAGGACATGATGTTGATATGTAATTGGATGTTATTAACATGTTCTTGTGTCTCCCCAGCTGACCGGAGGTGCTCGTATAAATACTGAGGTCTGGCAGGGGGAGTGAGAAATTTATGGGCTGGCGCAGTGTTTCCTAGAGGAAGAGGAGGAGTATCTCTCAATTGTGGGCTGTCCTGAAAGACTACTGGAAAAGACGTTACCGGTACGTAACTCTATTTTTTCCTCCTAGAATTGGTGGTGGTATCTTGTAAGGGACTTTTTGTCATCCTTCATAGGGCAAGTTGCTTTTGAAGTCTCAGGCCTCCTTTTCCCCCCCAAGTTGTTTTTTTCCCTACCACTTTAATTAGGACGTTGTCCTGCTCCAAAGCATCCCAAAGAGTCCTCTACACTGTTTAGATATATGTGCAGTGTGCGTTTACCTCTCGGCCACTGCTTCTATACAAAACTTGTTAACATTATGTCCGATTCCAGCATTACTTAAAGTGCACCTGTGCCCAGACTACGGACATTAAAGTAGGCTCGTATACCAATAAGTTATTTTCCCACAAAGTGCATTATCCAATAAAGTGCAAATTGCAAACTCAAAATCAAAGTGCAGAGTAATGAATATGTACTTAATTCCAAACACGTTTAATACAAATTCAAGCAAAATAGGTCTCTCATAAAGTGCATATCTATGATCTTTTTTTTACTTCCACATTTTACCTTTCTTAACATACTTCACTCCTCTCCCTTATGGGGATACTCTTACCAAACAATGTCAACTCCTTAATCGTAACTCTAATTATAACTCCTTAATATAAGCAGATTTATTCTTGCATGAAGTTTATTTGTAAACCAGAGAGCTTTGTCCTCCACAATCTCCTTGAAACATCAACCATTCCAGTGATGCAAGTGCATAAAGTTTAAGCAACACAAAAGGAAAACCATCATAACGCTAAACTGTATTCAATTTAAAATATATGCACATCAGATTAACCATTTAACCCCCGGACCCTATTTCTGCTCAGACCAGAGCACTTTTTGTGATTCGGCACTGCGTCGCTTTAACTGACAATTGCGCGGTCGTGCGACGTGGCTCCCAAACTAAATTGGCGTCCTTTTTTCCCCACAAATGGCTTTCTTTTGGTGGTATTTGATCACCTCTGCGTTTTTTAGTTTTTGCGCTCTAAACAAAAATAGAGCGACAATTTTGAAAAAAAAAAAATATTTTTTACTTTTTGCTATAATAAATATCCCCCAAAAATATCGAAAAAAAAAAAAAAATTCCCTCAGTTTAGGCCGATACGTATTCTTCATATTTTTTATTAAAAAATCGCAATAAGCGTTTGGTTATAGCGCTTACAAAATAGGGGGTATTTTTATGGCATTTTTCTCTTTTTTTTTTTTTTTTTTTTATGGCTGACACTTTTGACACATTTTTGTGACCATTTTTGCATTTTTATAGAGATCAGTGCTATAAAAATGCATTGGATTACTATAAAAATGCCACTGGCAGTGAAGGGGTTAACACTAGGGGGCGGGGAAGGGGTTAAGTATGTTCCCTGGGTGTGTTCTAACTGTAGGGGGGGGTGGCTTCACTAGGGGAAATCACTGATCTTCTGTCCATACATTGTATGAACAGAGGATCAGCATTTCCCCCCCTGACAGGACCGGGAGCTGTGTGTTTACACACACAGCTCCCGGTCCCCGCTCTGTAACGAGCGATCGCGTGTGCCCGGCGGCGATCGCGCCTACCGAGCACGGGAGTCAGGGGCGAGCCTGCGCGAGAGCCGACGTTATACTACGGGCTCTCGAGCAGGGGAGCCGACTTGCCGCCGTAAAACGACGACGGTGGGCGGTCGGCAAGCAGTTAAAAACTATTTTTCAGCAAGTGTTTTCCCAGCACCCCTTCGTGTGAAAATACGTAATTTTACTGTGATCTCAATCGACATTTCTTCATACACTGACATTTTCAAGAGTGATCTTGAAAACATCAGTCACTTTGCACTTTATTGAATAATATGCACTTTATTTGTGAAGAAATTACTTTTTTTAAATGTTTATTTAATTATGTATTGAATTCATACATGCATCTTCTTTGGCGGTGATGAAATGGGGGTGATTATATGATTGTATTTTATGTATAATTATAATATAGATGTTTAATTTGACGGACAGCTAGCGTTGTATACTGAATACTTGACTTTTTACTGCTTGTTAAAATATATGCAAATAGTCTTTATTGTGGGCAAAGGTGCACCTTAATAAAAACGCACAAGATTTAGTGCAATTTTAGATTTAGCTTGTTTGAAAATCTGTGTGTGGGAATGTAATCACTCAACCAAGTATCTCCATGACCTGGTGTTCCAGCAAGACATCTTTCTGTTTGTGGTCCGAATAACATCATTTCCAGTCATTGAGTTAATTTCCTTTAAAACAAATAGTACTGAAATATGTTCATTAGATTGTATACATAAGGAACTGCTGCTTAAAAGGCCATTCATAACAATACTTAATAGTGTTATATTAGTACCAGATGATAGTGACGCTCTTTCCTATCTCCGTTTGTTAGCCTTATTTACTCCCAGTTTTTATAATTATTAAAACCATGAATTAGCTGATGTGGGACGAGTCTGCAAATTATATTTGGAAAATGTAACTGGAAGCCAGTTTACTATGGTGTAATGCCTGGCCTCAATGCTGCAGGGATAGGCTGTGCCTTGTCACGGCACACATTTCTAGATGAAGATTTTAGTTGCACACCTATTGCAGCTGGAAACCTCCCATGTAGTCTGCACTTTTTTTTCTTTATATACAGCAAAGTAATTATACCTCATTAAACTGGTGTTCCAGTTGTCAGTTTTTTTTAGCTTAAAATGTTTTTTTCTTTACCTATTGGTTTGTAGGGCTGATTTATGCCAAGTTGCTTCCTCCAATGGATATTCTACTTTACAACTAGTTTTTGCCGGCTTCTTTCTAACGCCATTTTGTGTCTCCTAGATTAACTTGGAGCATGTCTAAAGATGTTCTAATCAAATGTAAAAATTTTGCTCCAAAACTCCCTCAGCGGACACATCGGAACTGTTTGAATTTTTCAAAATGTTATCAGTAAAGTCTGCACTTGGCTTTCCACCTTCATAAAGTAGGCCTTCCTCGATATTAAAAAATAAAGGCGTCTTTTAAATGGCAACTAAACACCTTTTTAGTGTTAAATGCAGGCTTTTATTGTGACTAATACCTTTTGTGATTTTAAAGGGTTTTTCGAGGCAGAGATTACCGGTATCTCTCCCTTCACTCTTGAATCTCCCGCGTCTGTGCCCTCAGCGCTATGCTCTGAACTTTTATTTTTTATTTTATTTTTGTCCCTGAAATCTCCTGATCCTGCAGTTTGCATATGAGGTTTCCCTGGAATATAATGGTTACGTAGCATTCCCAGGGGTCAGCTGTGAGGCCTAAAGAGAACAGAGTGCAATAAAATAGTGAATAACTGAATTTTTTACTAAAAAGATAACTTGCAGGTTGTTTGGAAGAAGCATAAACTGGTGTATGCCTCATGTATTACTATTGGGGGGGTGGGGGTCTGTTTTTAGTGAAGATGAACACTGAAATATTCTTTAGTTATTCCCCCTTCCCCACTGAATCCTATTCTGAATAAATACAAAGTCCTTGCATGTAAACCTCAACAGGTTTGCATATACTCAGGTTCCAGTTCCAGCACAGAGCCATTGCTGGGGGCGGTAGATATGTGCAGGCAAAAACTGATTGGCTGCTCAGGTAAAGGAAGTTAATTGGTGCCCGCACTGCAGCTTGTTCTCAGAGAATCATGTAATGCGAGACAGCAGTCCCGGTCAAAACCTTTGTGAAAGATTTTGCTTATCTGTCTGCAATTAATTGCATAAAACCTACAGTAATTGTAAAATTGGCTTCATTAGACTATTTTGCACAAATCGTGCCTTGCTGTGTAAATGACCTGTTGTACTTATTAGGCCTCATTTACACTACTGGTTGGGGGGGTACAACTACGCTGTTGAACCACGGTTTTATCTTGCCCCCCCAACTGTTCCTCCTTTAACTGCAAAAGGCAGCAGAAGGGTGTGTACTTATGCTGCAACCATGATGCTTTGTATCACGGTGAGGCAAAATGTATCCACGCATATCACCTTCCGAACACAACCCAATTAACTGGTTGCAACATGCTAGTGCAAGGTTTAGAGGTAAAGCCTTCACGCCACCTTTCAGATGCTCTGTAAAAAGCAATCTGATTGCAGATCGCTCTTCAGAAAGCAACTCCAGTGTAAACTATCCCTATAGCTGCCATGTACCATGACCATTTACTGAGATATGATGCAATGCCGTTCTAGTCTTTGGAAATAAAGAATTGAAAAATAAAATTGGCTTCATTATTGATTGGTTTTACTTGAAACCAGTATAGTTGCTTTGTAAATTAAAACCTGATACAAGGAGCAGACAGTATTCTTGTACCTTAGGTGGCACATTTGTGTATGTGTACATGAATGTACAGCAAGTATCTTTACATAAAGCATAATGTGTTACATGTGTTCCAATCATTTTCAGATTTGCTCCTGCACTAGAAATTGTTTTCCACAAATTGTCTGTTTTCTCTCAACACAGAACAAAAGCTGTAGTTTTGTCCTTTATAAACCGCTCTGCAGCCGGGTTTTTGGAAATATTATGTTTAATAGAATCCAGACTGTTTCTTCCCTTTTCTGTGATTCCTTAACTGCCTCAGCCATTTAGCGTGTTGATAAATGTGATTTGGTCACATTGACTCACTTACAGTTTACATTTCTAGGGTGGGAACAAGTCATTTTCTGAAGCGCTCGGTTACTATATGTTCTGATGAATGTGATCATTCTTTCAAGACAGTATGTGTTATGTTCTTGCTTCTATAGATTATCCTTGAAAATTGAGCCTGGGAGCAGCACTCCACGCACTACAGCGTCTCGTGAGGATCTAGTTGGTAATACAAGATATTCCTAGTTAATATAAGTATATATTGCCATCATGTTGCCATAATTCTTTGTGTTTTAAGGCTCAGTTCCCAGTCCTGCGATTTTATGATTTGACTTGAGACCCAAAGTCATAGGACATCTCTGAGAGACGTTCCAATTGACACTACTGAAGTCGCTGTGACTTCAGAATGAGTTCCTGCACTACTTTGATCCAACTTTGACACTGCTTCAATGCCAGAGAGTGTAAAATGCTGATCAAAGTCACCTCCAAGTCATATCAAAGTTGGACTGAAAATCCAACTTTGGAGACAGCTAGTGTGAACTGAGCCTAATACCCATTTGAAATTGTGGTTTCTGATAACTGAAATGTTTTTTTGTGGCACAGGCCAATGTGTAATGCAACCAGACATCAATGTGGCATGAGACACACAGGATTATATTTTATAATTGTATAGTAAATTTGGCATTGAATATTATAGTCCCCTTTTTAGTGTCCTATAATAATCCAGTTTGTCTCTCATCCTCATCAACAAACCTTGGACTCCACAAAATGCTCCTCCTTGGATAATCGCACCATAGTACAATAGCCACCCATTTATTGCTGGCTTTGTAAAATGCTCCTATTCATAGGCTTTGTAAGTGACTGTACTCAGCCCAATTCTAGTAAATATTTTCCTGGTATTTACAAATTCATTTGTATGGAAAAAGAAATGTCTATCCTAAATGGAGAAAAATTAAGCAGGTACAGCTCATTGGATTGCACCACACAGAAATGCATGAATTATGAGCTAATCTGGGGTCCCGAATTAAATTCTCGATAAGTAAACTATCTGCAAATAGTGATTGATACACTGGCAGGTAAACTGGCTTCTATGTGTCTCTATATGGCTGTTGTGTTAGGGTATTAGGCTAGCTATATACCTGCATTCACTGTAGAAAAGTGACTGCATCTGGAAGGATGCAGTCTCTATTCAGCTGATCATTTTCCACCCAGCTAAGCTATTTTTTATTTACTAGCCTTTGTTGGGCTGCGTTATACTTGCAGGGACTCCTATTTCTCAAATTTTGCCATATACAGCTGGAATTTGACAAAGTTTGAACAGTCTTTGACCAGTCTTAGATTCAAGGCTACTTGAGAGGGGGTAAGGGGGCAGGGACTGATGTGATTGGTTAATTATCTGCAAACTTATGTAGCAATATGTTGTAGCTGTATAGCTGAGTAGAATAAATATATTGCTTAGGCTTGTGTTTTTCATACAAAATGGTATCTTATGTGTTTAAATTAGTTTTATTAAAAATGTTTTTTTAAAAAAAGTTGTACTACTTTCATACTAAATGTTACTTTATGACTTGCAGTTTCGGAAACAGGAGCGTCACCTCAAAGTTCTCGAAAAAGTATTGCAGTGGAAGGTGTGTTGTTACCACCAACGCCGCCATCTCCTCGTAATCTTATCCCCCATGGGCACCGCAAATGCCACAGTTTGGGATACAAGTAAGGTTTTTTTTTCTTCTAGGAGTTTAGTTCATGGACATAATAGTATCTATACCTTCATACTTCCTCATCACTTATTGGTTACATTGAATATAATATTTGACATTTGCCTTGTACTACGGTGTTTCCCTGAAAATAAGCCCTACTCCGAATATAAAACATAGCGTCATTATCGGAGAGGGCTGCAATATAAGCCCTACCCCAAAAATAAGCCCTAGTAAAGTTTATGAAAAAAACTAATCCATTTTGTAAAATGATTATACTGGTATAAGGTGCAGTGTCTGCCCCTTTATAACTGTATAAAAAAAAATGCCATATTTACACCTGCCGCTGACCTGCAGCAGGTCGTCTTCTCTCCTCCCGGCTGACGTCTGTGGCCCCTCCCTCTTTTGTGCACGAAGCGGGCTGATGGCAGCGGCGATCTCGGCTCTTCCCTCTTCTCCTCCCGGCTGATGTCTGCGGCCCCTCCCTCTACAGTGCTTGCAGTGGGCTAACATCAACAGGGATCCCCGAGCGGAGAAGAAGAGCAGATTACGTGAGCGTCCAGAGGAGCTCTAAAAAAAGAGTATTCTCCATAAAACGGACACATTGCACCTTATACCAGTATAATCTTTCTATAAACCGGATTACATAATTTTATAAGGATTTTAACCAAGATTTTTTATTTTGTTTGTAAATTGTGTCAAAGTACTGACTCCTGACCTGACTGGGGGAGAGAAAACGGGACACAGAAACTTTAAAATACATTTATTTTATTGTTTTAGTCCACAATTTTTAGAACATACAGTAGAGAGGGGTAAATGAAATGGAACAAGCACTGTGTTGTCTATCATGCTTTAACGACTTTAGCCCTGGAAGGTTTTACCCACTTCCTGACCAGGCCTGATACCGCACTGTCTCTTTAACTCCTTTTTTTCTTTTCCACAAATAGAGCTTTCTTTTTAAATTACCTTATTTTTTGCGCTATAAACAAGACTGACGATTTTGGGAAAAAAAGGCCTTTTTGGTAGCGGGACTGGAACAGTGTGGCGGACAAATCTGACCCTAAGTGACACTTTTTTGGGGGACCATTGACACCAATACAGTGATCAGTGCTAAAAAAATTGCACTGATCAATGTATAAATGACACTGGCAGGGAAGGGGTGAACACCAGGGGTGATTAAGGGTTAAATGTGTTCCCTGGGAGGTGCTTTATAACCGGGGGGAGATTAGATTCACTGGAGGAAAAGAGATGGTGATTCAGCTTAGCTGAAACGCAATCTCTCTTTATCTTACTGAATGGTCTAAAAATGGTGTGCAGAGTTACGGTAAGCTCAGTTAAAAGGTGGACGAGGGAAATGCTAAGAAGCGCAAGTGTGGATCAGGTCACCAGCCATTATTGAACTGGAAGACATCTGTGAATGGATTGCTGACAATAAAGCAAAGGCTTTGGTTGTGAGCAGGGCTGATATTCAAGCATTTTCCCTTGCAATGGCACCACAGTTTGAAATATCCCCAGAAGAATTCAAAGCATCACACCACTGGCTGGATGGCTTCCTTTAGCGAAATGAAAGGTCTAAGAAGATCGACAACACTGTTCAAGCTGCAAGATACTGAAGTTGTTAAACGTGCACTTGCATTTAAGTTCTTTGTTGATGGCATCGACTTTTCTAAATACCAACTCTCCAACATGATTGCTATGGATGAAACGGCAGTGTTTATGGTCCCATGCTCTCAAACAACAATTGATCCGAGGGCAGCCTCATCAATCTGTTTTCTCCACTGGTTATGAAAGTGCACGTGTTACCTGTATTTTGGCAATTCATCTGGATGGAAAGAAAGCCACATCTCTAATCATTGCAAAGGGCAAGAAAGATAACATTGAATGCGTTTTGGGCATTTATGTTCTTGAAACCAAAAAAGCCTGGTGCACACAATTTAATGCTGCCACTTGTTTTTGAGAGGTGGCCAAAGAGGTCTGCTAGTCTGGGATTCAGACAGCACACACCGCGCAAAAGACATTAAGAACCTTCTTGCAGAGAGAAGAATGGCTCAAGTAATGATTCCTGCAGGAATGACTGCTTATCTCTATATTATTGATATTGCAATAAACAAGCCATTCAAGGACCATTTGGGCTCGCCAAATTCAATGAATACACTGAAAATTGGCCACAGAGAAATCAGCGTGGAAACTTTGTGAAGCCTAGCCTGCAAGAGGTCATGACATGGGTGAAATATTAATGGGATAAAAACACTGACAACTGTGTTGCTTAAGCACTACAAGCAGGCTACATGGACAAGTACTACTTGTTTGAGAGCTTTCTTGCTGTGCATCAGAGATTAGGCCCAATGGTTCAAAAGGCAGTGGAGATGCAAGAAATGCAGGCCAGAATTCAGGGTTTGGAGAGTTACAATGATGTTCCAGAAGATGACATCACTGTATTTGAATAAATGTAGATTATTGTACATACCATAAATAAGACATCCCCCTGAAAATAAGCCCTAGTGTGTGTTTTGTAGCCAAATTTAATATAAGACCGGTCTTATTTTTGGAGAAACATGGTAATGCCAAAATGATGGGCACTGTCTGTTTTCCTGTAGGAAGTGTAGACAACATGAATGTGGCAAGAGCAACATCTATATCATGACTTTTTTTTTTCTTCTCCCTTCCAGCTTCATCCATAAAATGAACACAGCAGAGTTTAAAAGTGCAACATTTCCAAACGCAGGACCACGGCACTTATTAGATGACAGTGTAATGGAGCCCCATACACCTTCCCGAGGGCAGGCAGAAAGCTCTACTCTTTCTAGTGGCATATCCATAGGTAAGACTGGAACTCTGCTATTGACTGGTCATCCTGACATGATCGCAATCTCTCTATTCGGCTGCACTCTTCATATGAATGCATGTGTTAGTTTCAACAGCTGCACAAACAAGAATCCCTGCTCCTAATATGACATGCTAATGGGGGTGCAGGTGTACTGCTGATTTATATATATATATATATATATATATATATATATATATATATATATATATATATATATATATATATATATATATATAATGTGTGTGTGTGTTTGTATGTTTTTAAATATAGACACGTTTTTGAGTTTCTAAAATGTTTGTAGAAAACCTGTGTGCTCTTGGAAGCTTGTCACCCCACCACCTTAAAAGTAAAATTTCCCACAGACAGATAAATAGATGCAATTGTGAAGTTGTGAAATTATAAAGTAAATTGTCATGAGCAGTCAAGTCTTACTGCTGTTGCATTGGTTGTGAATTGTACTACTTGCCATGAAGCTTTTTGAATGTCAATTATGATGAATGGAAAGAGGAGTGGGCATTCAGAAGACAATACAATGCCTTTGGGCAGACTCCAGAATGCTTCCCTTACTAGAAGCTGCAGCTCAAGGCAAGTTTGTTCTATTAAATGGGTACTCTTACTGACAGGTGTGGACTCATGTTATTACTAACAGCAAGTCTAGAAGGCGTGATGGTCTCAACAGACCTGGAACTCTGCATGGATGGTCACTCCGGGCGGTGGTGGCTGTATCAATTTAATCGAACCAATACCTCCAAAGAAGGAACCAAGCGGGTGCGGCTTATCAATGCAGGTCTGATGGCGAGCCTTAATGGGCAAGCAGAACATACATGGACATGGAAATAAAAGTGCTCCAGATGGTGCAAATCAAACTAAACCTTGGAAGGTTTTATTTGAAGTAAAAATGTACATAAAATCACGTGAATAAAGATAAAAAGCAGTATGGGGTGCAAAAATAGCAGTACCCCACGCGTTTCGGCTTACAAGCCATCAACAGGGGCATATCATCTGACTTTTAAATGAAACATGAACTCTGGCCACCCCCCTGGTGGGAGGGGACAGGAAATGACAATGTAGAAAACAGGAAGTAATGGCATATCAACCCATAACATGTTGAGACCATCACGCCTTCTAGACTTGTTATTAGTAATAACATGTGAGTCCACACCTGTCGGTAAGAGTACCCATTTCATTTACCTTGATGCTTTGGATAATTACTTCAGACAGCCATCTACCATATGAGAAAATATCCACCCATTACTCATTTGTTTGAACTGTAAATGTACCCACTTGCTGGAGTGATCCATTAACCCCTTTGGAGAATCACCATTTGGACTTTATTCATTCACTATTGGTCACGTTCACTTTACATTGACCATTATTCATTAGCGCTGCACTTTTTGTTTCACGATTGCTTTGTACTTTGTTCGTGTGCTAGCTGCGCTCTCCTATTGATTTCATTGTATTTGGTTTAGCACAGTTTTTTCCCCCCTTTTTTCAAGTTTGTTCTATTGGCACCTATTCACAGTGACTATTAACAAAGATTCTGTCTTTCTGCTTATTGTATTTGGGTCATCGATAACCATTATTACCAAACCAAATGGTCCCATAGCAGACATGTAAACATTGCTCTGGTCCATGGGTGGGCTGCAGGTAGAAGTGGTTAAACATTTGTTACTGGATGTATATATTGAGGGATAAAGTCAATCCAATACTGGTTATCGTACACATTTTGTCCTTATTTCACCATGGCATTGATGAGTGATATGTTTCTCTGTTTATGCTCTGCACATGTTTATAACCTCTCAAGCGAGTAATAAATTGTTGCATCCTTAAGATGTCTGTAATTATTCCTTAGATGCCAGAAATAATGGCTGACATGTGTTTTATAGAAAATCACAGTGTTCTACCTCAGTCTGAGTTCCGTACTGCAGCATTAAGCTTCATGCACACTGGGGCTTTTATAAAGCTTTTCTCCCAACCACTTCAAATACACACCTAACCCACGTTTTTGCAAACTTGTTTAGACACATTCATTCACCAGAATATAATTTTTTTCTTCTGGCAATTGAAATAAATGCTCAAGCTGTAAATGTGTCTAGGGATTAGATGTGTTTATGCGCGTCAGGTTTTTTAATGCTCAAAAGCTCTTCTGACTGCAATATTGGATTCAAACTCCCCCCGTCTTTAAACTCCTGTAAACGCCTATAGTGTGCATGGACACATAGGCAAACATGGAGGCGCGTTTAGAGGCAGAGAGTGCCTCTAGCAGCATTTTTGAGCTCAGATGTGCATGAGGCCTTACAGTGTAGCATTTAAAGTGTTACTAAACCCACAAAGTAAAACCAGTCTGTATATGCAGTATTGCATGCTTGTTATACTCACTGTGGAACCTAAGGGGTTAATCCTCTTCATTGTGTAAAAAGGCTGTTTGATCCTGTCTTCTCTGATCTTCACCTTCCATTTTGTCTTCAACTCCTCTCTGAATATTATAAATGGGAAGGAGTCAGGCTGCACATGCTCCTTTTGGTGTGTGATGCTAGTTTTTTTTTTTGGGGGGGGGGGGGGGGAGTGCATGTGATCAGCACAGGGCCAATCCGTAAGTCCAGACAGAGGGTCAGGGGTCTTGAAGTTTTATAGCACAGTCTGAACAGAATGAAAACTCCACCTACTAGCTGCCATCTAGATGAAGGAAGGCCCATATACGTCATGTATCTGGATTTTGCAAAGGCATTTGATACAGTTCCCCACAAAAGTTTACTATATAAGCGAAGGTATGTCGGCATGGACCAAAGAGTGAGGATTGAAAACTGGCTACAAGGTCGAGTATGGAGGGTGGTGATAAATGGGGAGTACTCGGAATGGTCCAATGTGGAAAGGGGGGTCCCTCAGGGTTCTGTCCTGGGACCAATCCTATTAAATTTTTTCATAAATGTCCTGGAGGATGGGATAAACCGCTCAATCTAAGTATTTTTGGACGATACCAAGCTAAGCAGGGCAATAGCTTCTCCACAGGATGTGGTAACCTTGCAAGAAGATCTGAACAAATTATTGGGGTGGGCAAACTACATGGCAAATGAGGTTGAATGTGGGAAAATGTAAAATAAAGCATTTAGGTGGCAAAAACATGAATACAATTTACTCACTAGGGCATGGGTCTTCAAACTACAGCCCTCCAGTTGTTCATCATGCCTAGTCATGTCTGTTAATGTCAGTGTGTTAGAATGCCTCATGGGATGTTTAGTTCTACAACAGCTGGAGGGCCGTAGTTTGAGGATCCCTGCACTAGGGGGAGATCCTCTGGGTGAATCTAGTATGGAAATGGACCTGGGGGTCCTAGTAGATGACAGGCTCAGCAACGGCAAGCAATGCCAAGCCGCTGCAGGTAAAGGCAATAGAATATTGGCATGCATTCAAAAGGAATTAACTCCAGAGATAAAAACGATAATTTTCCCACTGTACTAGACTCTGGTGCGGCCACACATGAAGTATGCCTTCCAGTTCTGGGCGCCAGTCCTCAGGAAGGATGTGCTGGAAATGGAGAGAGTACAAAGAAGGGCAACAAAGATAATAAAGGTGAAAAAGTGTGTTACCAGCGCAAAAAAAAAAAAAAACAATCAAATTGTATAAATTTCAGTTTGCTGCAATCGGAAAAAACATGCCATCCTGAAGTAGAATGCAAAGTAATAGGTTGAAATAGGGATTACGCAATCCGTATTTCAACCTAAAGCTAATAAAGGGTCTGGGGGATATTGGTTATGAGAAAAGACTGCGAGCACTGAACTTATTCTCTCTGGAGAAGAGGGGATATGATTTCATTGTACAAATACCATACTGGTGACCCCACAATAGGGATAAAACTTTTCCGCAAAAGGGCATTTAAAGAGACTCGCAGCCAATCACCGAAATTAGAGAAAAGGCGATTTAACCAGAAGCAATGTACATGGTTCTTTAAGGTAACAACGTGGAATTCTTTTCCACAATCTGTGGTTTCAGCAGGGAGCATGGATCATTTAAAAAAAAATGATGGGCACCTGAACAATCACAACATACAGGGATATACAATGTAATGTTGACATAAAAGCGCACATGGATCGACTTGTCTTTTTTTCAACCTCACCACTATAACTATATAATACAAGGAATATATCGGGGATTTCTTTTTCGCCCAATTTGCTTTCTGGAGTTTCATGGGATGAGGGGGGGGTGGATAAGCAGGTCTTTGCTAATTTCATGAAGAGGGCTACCTTTTTCCAGCAATTAGTGATCTATTTCTTGAGTGATTAAATCACTTCTGTCCATTTCAATATAGTAATTGCCATTTATGACTACTAGCATTGAAAACATTCAGCCAACCTTGTATATGGAACAGATGATATCTTTGTTTTCCATTTTGGTCTACAGATACAGTGCAGACACAAACGGGCTTAATTGTAAATAAGTTCTCCCTACCACTATTTCTTGGTAAACAGATGTATCAGCGTGAAGTAGCAGATGTTTTTCATGTAAAAATTTAAAGGCTGTTTCACAGTGCCTGGGTGACCCTATTCCCCAATTTCAACAATATTGTACAATATAGAAGTTGTCAGCATTAAACCCAAAAATATAATATATTGCAGGTTACCAATCATTAGATGTGGTGGCTGCTCTAGTTTTCTCTTTTTTAGTCCCCCCCCCCCTGTTTTCACCTGGTGATCTGACTAGTAACGCACCACCTGTAATTGAGTGCCACCACCTTTGGACAACCGCATTGTTAGTCTGGGGGGAGGGAAGTGTTAGATGGACTAGCAGATTTGGATACACTAACAAATTGAAGCCAAACTCCAGCTAATACTTTATAAGCAGTTACAGCAACAGCTTTTTTTTATTTTATTTTTTATTTATTTTTTAAGCACCCCTGTCGGTGCTAAATGGCTTGTCTCATCCCTGCCACTGCTACATCTGCAAACAAGCTTGTTTTTTTTGTTTTTTTATACAGACTTACTGGCTGGATCACTATAGTACAGTGACGTGCACATTTTTGGCACTGATCCCCGAAAAAATGTGTGTCTGACTGTCCGCCGCATATCGCAGTCCCGCACTGCTCACCGCCATTACTAGTAAAAAATAAAACATAAATAAAAACACCTCAGTTTGTAGGCGCTATAACTTTTGCTCAAACCAATCAATATACGCTTATTGGGATTTTCTTTACCAAAAATATGTAGCAGAATACATGTTCTAAATTTATGAAGAAATGTGTTTTTTCTTAATGGGTTTTAAAGCAGAAAGTAAAAAATATTGGCCCGGATTCACAAAGCACTTGCGCCGACGTATCTCCAGATACGCCGCGTAAGTCCAAATACGCGCCGTCGTATCTGTGCGCCGGACCCACATACTAAGATACGCCTAAAAACAGGCTTCATCCCACCGACGTAACTTGCCTACGCCGGCGTAGAGTGGGTGCATATTTACGCTGGACGCATGTGGCGCTCCCATTGATTTTCTATTCAAATATGCAAATGAGGGAGATATGGCGATTTACGAACGTACGTGCGCCCGACGCAAGTGCGCGGAAGTTATACGTACGTCGTAAAGTTATGCCCCATAGGGCTGCACCAGGGAACACAAGCTGGCGTAGTTTACGTTGGACGTGAATATGACGAGGCGTAGGTTGCGTTCACGCCATAGGCAGTGATCCGACGTATCTTAGGGAGTAGTTCCGACGTGATTCTGAGCATGCGCACTGGGATGTGTCCACGGGACGGTGCATGCGCCGTTCGTTATACGTATCTGTCTGGCGCTCGGCCCATCATTTGCATGGGGTCACGCCTCATTTGCATGGCTCATGCCCACTTCCACTTACGCCTAGGAAACCCAGCGCAGTTTTGGTAGCAAGTCCTTTGTGAATTCCATACTTGCCTCTCTGCGCTGCGTCGGCGTAGCGTATATTATTTGCGCTACGGCGGCGTAATTTGCGCCCGCTCTGTGAATCCGGGCCATTGTTTTTTTTTTTTTTTTCTTTTTAAATGGTCTGCTTTTTTTTATAGTGTAAAAAAAATAAGAACCGCAGAGGTGATCAAATACCACCAAAAAGCTCTATTAATAATTTTTATTTGGGTACAGCGTTGCATGACTGCACATTTTCCAGTTAAAGTAAAGCAGTGCCGTATTGCAAAAAATGCCCTGTTCATGAGGGGGGGGCGGCAGACAGGGCAGGGGAGGTAAATCGTTAGGATGCCAATTTGTTAAATGAAGAGAGCTACATTGGTTCAATCAAATTTTATTCAGTTTTCCTGTAATGCCTTTGGAATGTTCTTGAAAAGTAGGACACACATTTACATAATTGACATTACTTTTCAATCTCTTCCAGTCTTTGATTTTGTTTTCATTCTTTTTTTTTTTTTGTCACTGGCTCACATTCCTTTTTGTTTGCTCCCTCTCTTTATTTTTATGTGCAGGGAGCAGTGATGGCTCTGAGCTCAGTGAAGACATGTCGTGGCCAGCATTTGAAAGGTAAGCACAAGTATACTGCTCTTTTACCTCCTTGAGAAAGCTAGAATGGGGGACTTTTATATTTGTAAAGGCTACTGCCCCGTGCCGCTTTACCGTTTACAGCATTTCTTTGCTTCCAGCTTCCGTTGTGATGTCGGATATTAAATGTTAGTTTCCGATCTGGGTTATAGTTCTGTGGACTGTTCTAGTGGCACTGTGACATTTGTGCCTTTACACTTCGGCCTATTGAGGCTGATTAGCAGCAAAATACCTCTATGCATAGCAGAGCAAATCGGGTGACTACATCACATACTACAAAGAGCCTCTGATACAGCCCACAACGCTAGACTGCATCTTCTAAAATGGGAAGCAGGACAGTGTGACCTGATATGAGATGACAATTTTATGATACTTAAACAGGAGCCATAAGCAACTCGACAGTGACTGCTAAGTGGTTATTAAGTGACAATGTTCTGTTAGATATTCCTTTTCATATTCAGTAGGTCCAAGTGGAACATAATATGCGTACATAGTACTATATGTTAGCATTGCTATATAATACCTAATTATGTAATTACATTTAACAGTACAACTCCTAAAGGACACAGTGGGGAATCAAAAAATAGAAACCACCAAGTCAAATGATAAAAACATTTGCAAGTAATATGGTTAGATATTTGCTGTTTCGAGGAAAGAGCCAGGCAGCAGCAGTCTTTAACTGTTCTGACACAACAGTTTTGGTTTTGGGGTAAATGCATACAGGAGCGGCATGACTAAAGCTGGCCATAGATGGTTCAGTAGGACCCCCCTGAGTTTTGATCCACTTTTCACTAATGGGATTGTTGTAAAAGTTTTATTTTAGCATTGCAGCCAAGTACCTGCAGATCAGTGTGTTTGGACAGCAGAATAGTCACTGCTGTCAGAATACATAGTGTAACAGGGAGAATGCTTCTAATCTTTCCTAGAGATGGGCTCGAGGACATTCAAAATGCCCGATCCCGCCAGGAAGCTGACGCAGGACGCTAATCACAGGCAGTGAGACATTTCCCGATGTCTCGCTGCCTGTGATTTAGCCGTGTGCAATGTCCGCTTCCTGGCGGGATCGGGCATGTGGGAATTGAAACATGCACGAGCCCATCTCTATTCTCTCCAAATGTGTGGATTGGGGAATCTGTTTTTTTGTTTTTTGATCAGCCATCTGATCAACCAATAAAAATTCAATCTATTGCCGGCATTACTCTTGCTGTGGTCAATACACAGTCCTTGTACAGAGGCCCTTCAGCTATTATAAGAAATGTGTGTACAACAAGTCTCTACACAGTATTTACAAAACTTTTTTAACAAACTTTCAAGCAACTTTTATGAAACACATAAAGAAGTACCATCACAACCAAGAATTCATTGCTGAACCGGACAGGGGGTAAAGTGCATGTAACACTTGTTCATGTTCTGATCCATGGCCACATTATGCTGGCTGTCATTTTCTCCTAGCTTAAAACCCAATTTATGGGTGTTTCTAGGAGGAAGTTACAGAATGGCATTACCAATGCCCCCTCTCCTCCCCTCTTTTCTTTTTAGTGTACTAGCTGTAAGGGAGCGTGTAACAGAAGGGAGTGCTTATGACATTGAGTGCAAAAGATATTTGTGAATAGCTTATGCTTTCAGCTAATTCACCCCCTTTTAATTTACGGTCTCTTACCATATACCAAGTCTGTCCATCTGTGTCAAGTAAATAGATCTACAAATATATCAGGCCACACTGTTGAAATGGCAACAAACTATGATACTTAAAATTGTACTTGGAGGATGAGAGCTCATGAAATTAGGGGTAAAATAATTGTAAACTATCCCCTTGTAAAAACCCTTTACAACCACTTTGTTACAGGTAAGCCTATATTAAGGCTTACCTCTAGCTACCCAGGATATCTCCTAAACCTGCAAGGCTCTGGAGATATCGCCTGTCCCCTGCACGTGCCAATGTCATCAGCACACGCGCACTGGGGCAAACTGAAGCAATGGCACCTATGTGCCGTTGCTTCAGTCCGTGTGCTGTTACCGGAGGCGCATGTGCGTGAGTGACGTCATCACGCCTCCGGTCAATTACTGTGCCAAAGCCGCGGTACCTGAAAGTAACCCCCGGGAAAGATGCTGTCGCAGGAGGGGGGGGCTAAGACTGATGCAGGGCTTCGATCTAAGGTAATTAATTCATAATGAGCTATGCCCACTAGTTCATTATGCCGTTTGTCTTGCAGGTATATACAGCACATATATATATAGCTTACAACCACTTTAAATGTTTACATTTTTTACAAGTCCCTCATTGTGAAGGTGACAGGTCCTTTTTATGGATACCTCCATGTTCTGTCATCTCTGCTGCCTGTAGAAGTGATCAAGCACAGGGCATGGTGATGAAATCCCGGGTAGAAATTTAGAAAGGAAAACTTACAGCTGCAATAAACCGTGAGATTTGTGTTCACGTTTTTTGGCAGCCGAAGGGTTGAAGGTGGTAAAAAATGTTGGCACTAAAGTGTGTTTTAAAATGTCAAGAAAACAACTTTAAGCTTATTTGAAAGCTTTCCAAATCCTTTGTAAAAAGATGTTGTACACACTGCTCTTATTACACAGGCTGAAGTCCATGTGGACAAGGCCTTGTACAGTTTAATGTCATTAAGTTTAGCTTCCATATGCCTATTACCAATTGACTGAAGATGCATATCCTGTGGCTAAAGGCCATACTTCCCATATACAAAATTACATAGTGCTGGTTGCTTTCTTGTTCCTAAGTATTACTTACTGTAATCACATTCTTCGAGAACAGAAGAGTTAGCCAAATAAGGGCATTCATACTGAAAACAGGTCCATTTCTGTTCTAGCCCCAGAAGGATGTCTTGTTTTTCAATATCCATAGGCCCTAATAAAGCTTAGTTTTAGGTTTATTTTAATATGAGTCAAATAAAGTACCAAACAGTTGTCTTGAGAACCCAAAAAGTCCTTTTATATTTTTTTATTAAAAACAGGAAAGCAAGAGCAGCCATCGTGGTTTTTAGGGGCTTGAAAACTTCCCCCTTCATCAGGGCTTGACATTATTTGCAACAAGAATAATGAATTGTCTACTCTCAAGACAAATGTTTGGTGCTTGAATTGGTTCACTTATATGTAGATTTCTGAATTTACGTCCTGCTTTGTCGAAAGCTGCAAATCTCATGCTATCAGGTATAACTATTATTCCTTTTGATGAGTTATACAGCCCCTTTGTTCTGTGGAACACTGCCAAGTAAATTGTCTAAACTGTCCAGCCCACTTTTAATACAAGAGACCTGTTCGGTTACACTACTCTCCCTGGCAAGTCCCACCAGCAGGTGAGTGTTGTCAAATGCAACCACATGTATGATCCATTAGATCAGTGCAGGGCTGGACTGGGACAAAAATTTGGCCCTGGACTTCATCCAGACTGGCAAACTTTGATAGGTCTCTCCTATGGCGGCCGGACAACTCCCGCCCCAGCCACCCAAGCCCCCTCTCCCCCTTCACTAGCCATTCTACTTTATTAGAGTAAAACGGCTGGTACTGGTACTCTTATAGGCAGTACCAGTGGGGAAGCTAGACATTATTTCACCCGGGCAAAGAATCAGTTTGGCCCCCCCCCCCCCCCATGGGACAATATTAGGTAGAAATGAGAAACTCCCAGGCCATAGCTGTTGAGTCAGCTGTCTGTCCCCTCCCCCGTGCTCCTTCTGGTCCCCCCCATGCTCCTCTGTCATCCCCCCTGCTCCTCTGGTCCTCCCCCTGCTTCTCTGTTCCCCCCCCCCCCCAGGTGAGCACTGCAGGGAGGGAGAGGAGGTGAGCGCTGCAGGGAGGGAGAGACAGAGGAGCAGAGGGGGGTGGCGGCCCCGCTGTCACTGAAGCCGGCCCACTAAGGCATCGGCCCACCGGGAAACTCCCTGTAGTCCCAATGGCCAGTCCATCCCTGGATCAGTGGTTCTCAACTCCTGTCCTTAGGACCCGCTAACAGGCCAGAATTGCAAGATAACTGAAATACATCACAGGTGAAATCATTTGCTCCTCAGTGATTATAGTATTCTAGTCTGCATCTCCCCAATTTAATACTTAAAATCTGGCCTTTTAGTGCTTCCTGAGGACAGAAGTCGAGAACCACTGCATTAGATGCTTAGAGGTAACGTACCGGTCTCTTCCTATCATGGATACTTTCAGAAAATAGGATTGTCGCTTCTTGTGGCCATGAAAAGTGCAGCAACATAGAGGCTGTGTTATCTAAGCACTGTGGAAGGTGGAGTGAATACATTCTTTGTGTCTGTCGCACAGGAAATTCCAGCCATACATTTCTGTAAAACAAATAAAAGACAAGGAAATCAGTGTGTTTCAGACATGACAATATGTAAAGGAAGAACTGTTCTGGTTTATAGCAACAAATTCCTTTTTTTATTCTCTTGACCAGTTTAGTTAATTATACAAAAGTTAGCAGTCCTACTCACCTTTGCAGATTGTCATCTCTGCTTCATAGAGAGGGACAGAACAGCTTTAATAGACTGCATCAGATTACTTCTAGTATCCATGGAGTATAATCTGCCTTTTCTGTATATCCTGTTGTGGTATCAATTTGTAAGTAACACTGCCAATCTGTAATGGACTCCAACAGGAACAGATTGTACCATTCTCTGGGGCCGGTGACACGAGGGTCATGGAATGGCTACCGGGGCCCATTGAAGGCCAGCAGGTATTATGGCAGCACAATGGTGATGGGGTTGTGGCACAGGTTGAATTATTTTATTCTCTCTTGGTTGCTGGGCACTCTTCTTCTGCTTTTGGGGATTATTTGTTTTGGTGTGTGCTGAGTCTCTCAGATTTCCAACTCTTTAAATCTTTTGTTGATAAGCTTTTATACATTTTTTTTTGTTGCTCAATTCTATAATTGCATTTTATGTTTTGCACAGCAAATGATCAGCAGTCAATTATTGCATTAAAAAATTTTTTAGTGCATGGCATAACCTTATTTTCACATCCTAAATTATTTGTGAAAAGGGTATTTTTTAATTTAATTACATCATTACATTTAATTACAGTTGAACTAATTTCTGGGGTCTGGAGACATACAGATCTGACAAGGCTAGCCTAAAATGCCTTGGTAAAAAAATAAATCATGTGTCATTACCTTAAAGGATTTCTGTTGGCTACAAAGATTTCCCTATTCCTCCTAAGCTGTATGCTGAGACCTTAGAAATGGTCAGACTTGTAAATCAGAGCATTATTTGCTTTTATTGTGTTTTTTTTTTTGGCTAACCTTAAAAATATCTGTGCATTGGTAGAGAACTATTATAAAATCGCTGCATGTTGTGTTCATACATACATATCTGGTCCAATGCGGTCCATTAACACACATTTCTTATGTTAGCGCTGAAAAGGTTGCTAATGTGCCACATTGGTTCTACAATTGGACTTGCACCACTTTTTCCACAGTGCATCTCTAATACAATCATTGTTTTTCACATAAACATTTAAACTAGTTGGCATAACAGAAGCAGCCTACCATATGAGGCACTGCCAATTAAAACTTCATTTGACAATCAAAATCTCTCAGCAGGGATCAGTCACTGCTGATGCTTCATTCATTTTTTACTATTGCGCTTTGAGAACAACAGGCTTTGAAATCAAAGAAGCAAACTGAGAAGGCACTGAGCTAAAAAGTGAAGATAAAGTTCCATCTCTGATCAAGAAAAGAGTGCAAAATATCCATTTGTGTTAAAAGGAGAAAAAAATGGGCATCGCAGTTTGTTGTGTATGGGGCTGCAAAGCTGCAGACTAGTCAAGGTGACTATGCTGACGTGTCCACAGCCAAGTGCCTACAATGGGCATGTGAGCATCAGAACATGACCACAGACCAATTTCCTTTAAAATCATGTGCATGGCTGAGTGCGTGTGTTTTGCTTACCTGGGGAAGAAATGGCACCAGAATGCAGTATGGGAAGAAGGTAAGTTGGTAAGGGCAATGTTATGCTTTGGCGATGTTCTGCTGGAAAGCATCGATGTGCCATTCATGTGGATGTTACTTTACACATACCACCTACATAAACATTGTAGGTGGCCAGGTAAGCCCCTTCATGGAAATGGTATTCTCTGATGGCAGTGGCCTTTTTTAGCAGGCTATTGCACCCTGCCACACTGCAGAAATGGTTCAAGAATTGGTTTTAGGAACAGTTTTATGTGTTGTCTTGGCATTCAAGCATCTGTGGGATGTACTGTAAAAACAAGAAACCAGGCTGATTTATGGAGGCCCTATCTCACAACTTAAAGGGGTTGTAAAAATAAAAAAAATTCCCTTAAATAGCTTCCTTTACCTTCGTGCAGTCCTCCTTCACTTACCTCATCCTTCGATTTTGCTTTTAAATGTCTTTATTTCTTCTGAGAAATCCTCACTTCCTGTTCTTCCGTCTAACTCCACACAGTAATGCAAGGCTTTCTCCCTGGTGTGGAGTGTCATGCTCGCCCCCTCCCTTGAGGGGGGAGGGGGCAGTCAGGACACCCACTAACACACAGCTCCTTTCTCTATCTGCAATGTAGATAGCGTCCTGCTCGCCCCCTCCCCCCTCAAGGGAGGGGGTGAGCACGACACTCCACACCAGGGAGAAAGCCTCGCATTACTGTGTGGAGTTAGACAGAAGAACAGGAAGTGAGGATTTCTCAGAAGAAATAAGGATATTTAAAAGCAAAATCGAAGGATAAGGTAAGTGAAGGAGGACTGTACTAAGGTAAAGGAAGCTATTTAGGGATATTTTTTTTTTTTTTACCTTTACAACCCCTTTAAGGGTCTGCCACTGAGACTTGGTGCCAGATACCAACGCGTACCTTCAGAGGTCTAGTGACACCCATGTCTCGACAGGTAGGGGCATTTTTGGCGACAGAAGGGGTCCCCTACTATTAGGTGCGTGGTCAAACTTATGACTAAAAAAAAATCAGACCTAGAAACCGCTTTTGATTTTTTTTTTCACCTTTAATGTGACCTATATGTGCAATTCAATTAACCACTTTAACTCCGGAAGGTATACCTCCCTTCATGACCAGGCAATTTTTTTGTGATACGGCACAGTGTTGCTTTAACTGACAATTGCGTGGTCGTGCTATGCTGTACCCAAATAAAATAAAAAATCCCCTACCCCACAAATGGAGCTCTGCGGTTTTTATTTTTTGCGCTAGAAACAGACTGACCTTTTTGAAAAAAATAACTATTTCTTGCTTTCTGCTATAAAACACTAATAACAAGAAATGTAAAAAAGCTAAATTCTTAATCAATTTAAGCCAATATGTATTTTGCTACCGATTTTTGGTAAAAAATCCCAATAAGCCTATATTGATTAGTTTGCGCAAAAGTTAGTGTCTACAAACTATGGGATAGATTTATGGAATTTTTTTTTTTTTACTAGTAATAGCGGCAATCAGCGATTGATAGCGGTCCACTTTTTGGGGCCCAGTGACACCAATACAGTGATCAGTGCTAAAAAAAAAATCCACTGTCACTGTACTAATGACACTGGGAGGGGGTTAACATCGGGGGCAATGAAAGGGTTAAATGTGTTCCCTGGGAATATGTCCTAGCTATGTGGGGGTGCTTTAACTGTGGAAAGGCAGAGATCCATGTTTCTTGGCAGAAACACAAGATCACTGCCTTTTTCATGTCACAGAACGGCGATCTACCTGTGTCATAAACGATCGCCCGCTGATTGGCTCCTGCTGTGTGCAATCACAGCGGAATCGGGTCTCTGGCGGCATGAGTGCGCACTGCAGACCCGGAAGCATGAAATGACGCACAGGTGAAATTGCGCTGACCTTGACCCTGGTTCACATTGATGCTACTTTGAAATCGCTACTTGATAGAAATCTGTGTGGCTTCATACACAGATGTCTATTGAAGTTGCACCTGAAATCGGCAAAAGTAGTGCAGGAACTACTTTTGCAAATCGGTGCGGCACCGCAAAATCGGTGTCGCACCGACTGGAACAGTGCCATTACCGCCAATAGGCTGTGACTTGTCATGTGATTTGATCTTTCAAATCGCATGACAAATCGCTCCAATGTGAACTTAAACACGCTCATGCGCATTCAACACAGAGCTCTGTACACAGGGAACGATCTGTCAGTTTCTCATGCCTGCAAAGCAGGGATGAGAGAGACAGAGATCTTTAGTAAAAAGCATCACAAATTACACATAGGCACACTTTTAACCCCTTGATAGCTCTAGATATTAACCCCTTTCCACTCGGTGTCAGTGTAATACAGTGTATAGTATCACTGTATTAATGTCACTGGTGATGTCAGTGGCAGTTGGTTCCCCCCAGCGCCAGTTTCAAATTGGCCACTGCACAATCACAGTCCCATTAGATGTCGCTCATCGCCATTAGTAGTATGGAAGAAAAAATCCAGTAAATATACCATAGTTTGTAGGCGCTATAACTTTCACGCAAACCAATCGATATACACTTATTGGTATGTTCTTTTACCAAAGACATAAAGCAGAATACATTTTGGCCAAAATGTATAAAGAAATTAGATTAAAAAAAAAGTATTGGATATGTTTCATGGCAGAACAAATATTATTATTTTTTTCCCCTAAATTTTTGGTATTCTTTTCATTTATATCGCCAAAAAAAAACCCAGTGGTGATCAAATACCACCAAAAGAAAGCTCTATTTGTGTAAAAAAGTTGAAGTAGCGCAATGTCGTATAGCAAAAAATGACTTGGTCATGAAGGGGGGTAAAATCTTCTGAAGTTGAAGTGTTTTTTTTTTAATCAGTAAACAATTTCAGTTTGTGTTTTTTAAAATTTTCATTGGATTGTACAAATTACAAAATCGGGAGACATTTGTCGGTTCAAAAAAAAACAAAAAAACACCTGCGTAAGACAGAAGCCGGATGTGCATGCTGGAAAGCCAGCAACCGACTGACTCCCAATCAGCGATTTCAGCCAATGGCAGAGAGCACTGATCGGTATGTTCTGGTGTGGGGGCCGTCCCCTTGTCAGAACACGATAGGTCAGGAGGGGAGATCGCTGTACTAACTTTGCATGGTTCGTATAGCGGCTCCGGAGCTGACAGTTTTTTTTTTTTCGTTCAGCCCGTTCCATTTTATGTAAAAAAAAAAAAAAGAAAGTGTAATAGTGTGTACCGGGCTTAAAGGTGAAAAAGATTCTGTGGCAAGTTATCTTAGTCTGTTTTTTTACATTTCAAAAGCCTGGCATTTTTACAAGGATGTGTATACTTTCTATATATATTTATATTTAAAAGTTTTCTTTTTTTTTTTTTGTCTTGACCATTCTACATATTTTTAACGATCAATATACATTGCCGTTTTAAAGTAAGCCTCCTTGATTACCACAGGAATGGTTTGAATTGACAATTAAAGCAGCAGAAAATGTAACCTGCCCTGCAATTAATTGCACAACATTTACTAAGCACACCCTGACACACATTTACATCTTTTGAATACCAGGAGTTTTTTTTTTTTTCTACACACAATAAGCTTTAGCCATTTCCTAGCGTTACAGCTATATTTTTTTAAAAGCGTTGATTTTACAAATAGTGAGAAGGTCACAAAGTATCCCTCGTCCAGTCTTCTGTCATCATTTTCAGAGTTTTTCTTAATCAGTTCCATACATTGCATTCATAAAGCCGTTAGACATATGTGGACTGACACACGTTTTGTATTGTTAATACAGAACGCTTTGACGCCTTTTGCCTTTCACATTATTAATGGTGTCTGACATAAAAGCTACTGCTCACACCATACTTTTGAAAGGAGGATTATTATTGCATGTGTCTAATCGCTGAATAACTGTAGGGGGTAGCCATGATCAGATGCAGCTGTGGCTGACCAAATGTCTTTAGAAATCATTTTTCCACCTCAGAAGGATGAATTCCTCCTGTGGTCATATTCAGAATATATACTGTGCCTGTATCCAAATATTGGTCCAAAAACTCAAAGCAACTATTTACAGCAATTCTGTACATACAATAAGGGTGAAAGGGAAAGAATTCTTGTCCGACTCTTAATGGGATCTATGGAGACTTATGGAGAAATTTGCCTTTATTTCAATGAAGATAGGAAGTAATTAGAGATATCTTCAGTGGGAACGCAGCAACAAAACTGCAAAATAGAGAAGGGTTAGAAACGGGTGCCCAACCAGTGGCCTGGGGGCCACATGTGGCCCGTGGAGCCCTCTGATGTGGGCTGCGACCTCCTGCTCTCGGATAGAATACTGTTATTAAAGGTCAGTTTATTACTAAAATCAGTGTATATATGGGCATATGTGTTCTGCAGTGGCTACTGGGCTTCTTTCAAACTGACCCGCAGATGCAGAGCAGTGCACCTGCAGGTTACCTGCACTGAGTTTGGTGAGCTTTCTGAAAGTGCACCAAACCTGCGGAATATAACAGAAGTCTATTGCAAAGTGCAGGAAAGCCAAAGGTGCACTGCATTGCACCCGTGGTGCAGGTAAACCACAGTGCATCAGTGTGAAAGCAGCCTTGGGCCCTTTTCACACGCGCAGTTCAACCCAATTGGACCCTCCATTCACCTCTTAGGAGTGGTAGATGTAAACCGACTTGTGTCTTACCTCCAATCCGATCCGCAAAAAAAAAAAGTATAGTGGGCCTGCATATGCAGAGCGGACATGGACCTGCCATTCACCTGCTCCACTCATTGATTGTGGCCCGCGACCGGTTACCAAGTCGCTTAAGTGGCCCTCGCGCTTCAAAAGGTTGGGCACCCCTGGGTTAGAACCTCGGTCAGGTTGTTACTGCATCTAGAAACTGAAGACCTACAATGTGATGTTCAAGTCCAAATACAAATTTATAGCAGTGTAAAATCTATTGAAGGACTCTATAAACAAAAGCCAGTGTGATTTTGGGGCAGAGTCTTGCCTTTTATCAACTGCTCCCCTTATTTCCTGATCTGCTGCTGTTGCAAAAAAAAATTGGTGGAATCTCACCAATCGGCACAAAGGCAGCAATAGAAACTGGAGACATGTTAATGTTACCTAATGCTGTTGCCAAATCTTAAACGAGTCAGCTCAATCCTTTTACTCAAAGGCTAGGTTCACACTGCTGCGAATTCGCCCGAAATCGCAAAAAGTAGTACAGGAACTACTTTTTGAAATCGGTGCAGCGCCACAGATGCGGCGTCGCATCGATTAGGACAGTGCCATTGCTGACAATTGCCGGCAAATGCCGCCGATTTGAGATGCGATTTGACATGTGAAATCACATCTCAAATCGTACCCAGTGTGAACCTGGGCAAATCTAAACAAATCCTTAAAAAAAAAATATATATATATATATATATATATATATGTGTGTATAATATAATTTGTGCTGGATTCGGGCTGTAAGTAAAAAAAAACTAAAATTTAAATAAAACCAATCAGCAGTTGTAGGTATAGACAACTAAAGTTATAAGCTAAAAATATTTTTTATTGTAAAAGTTGTGTAGCCCTGCTCTTCCCAGCCTCCCCATAGGTTCTTTAATGTAGAAAGCGGCCTTACTGATTGATAGGGATGCTTAAGAGATGGGAAGGGATGTGTGCATGTTTCCTCAGACTGCATATGACAAACTGGATACAGAAGCACGATTGATCCCCTGCAGATTTTGTAAGTTTGCACAGTTGCAAAGAAATGAAGGGTCTATAATTTTTATCATAGGTGTATTTTAAATGATGGAGACAGAAAATCAACCAAAAATCCAGAAAAAAACACATGATACAAATGTTATAAATTTAGTTAGATCAGTGGTGCGGCGTGTCAGTCTGACACACTGCTGCACCGATCTTGGTAAAGAGCCTCCACCGGAGGCTCTTTACCGCATGATCATCTATGTCCAATCATGGCTGATCACGATGTAAACGGAAAGAGCCGTTGATCTGCTTTTCCTCACTTGCGTCTGACAGACGCGAGTAGAGGAGAGACGATCTTTATTCTCTTTTTCTTATGTTCATAGGGTTATCGGAACTGTGCCCCATGAGACATCATGTGGACGAGGATTGTTAAAAAAAAAAAAAGCTAAACAAATATTTTATTTAATTGAGCAATACGGTAGATCCAGGCAGACACACTATTTTTTTTTACCCTGTTCATTGAAGTCGGACACATGTTGGACTTCAAGTCGCATCCAAAGTAGTACAACTGTTGGTTGGTAGGGGAGCAAATACTTATTTTGCACACAGAACTGCAACTCACTTTATAACATTTGTATTGTGTTTTTTTTTTGGGGGGGGGGAGTGGATTTTTGGTTGATCTTCTGTCTCATGATAATTCTAGACCCTTTTATTTCTTTTTAAGTGGGCGAACTTATAAATCTGCAGGGGACCAAATTTCCCCACTCTATGATGTTATCAGGGATGTTGTATGATCAATGTTAGTGACCTTCCTCGAGAGTGTGTAATATGTTTGTAGAAAACCCCTGTACTCTGTGGAAGCTCCTCACGCCACCTTCTCATAAGTAAAAATTGTGTGTAGATTATATATCTACACACACACAATTTGCTATTGTGAAGTTATAAAAGAAAGTATAAAGAATGTTGCCGAGAGAAGTCCACTTTTCCTTGTTTGTGCATTTTTCTTGTGATCAAGCCTTTGGGTATAGCCATTGTGATGAATGGAAGGGGGGGCATACTGAGATGTCCTTGCTCCCTTCCTTTTCAGGAGACCACATACACTGTCTATGCGCAGACTCCGGATCTCCTCCCTTACTAGGAGCTGCGTACATCTGCGCAGTTCCAGGCAAGTTTGTTCTATAAGCACCCATTCACAATGATCATTAACAAAATATTCCGACTTGCTGCCTATTGTTTATGGTTCATCAGTAACACACATTAAAACAGTATTGCTGCTTAACTTTAATACTGAGTGCGCTTTTTTTTTTCCCTTCACCTACCAGAGCCATTGGGATCACCTGACATCATCCCATGTAAATTGGCACAGTTTTAGTTGTCATTTGTGATGACCTGTAATGTTTGCAAGTGTTGATTAATCTCCCAGCTGCTAACGTACAGGTGACACATGCAACGCCTATACAAAATAGGTATAACAAATCACAATTCATAAATCTGCAGGACTGACTCCAGTTCCCCTTGTACCCTTTCAGGGTTCTCAAACTGGCGGCCCTCCAGCTGAACTACAAGTCTCATGAGGTAGTGCCAGGCTGACAGTTACAAGCATGACTCCCACAGGCAGAGGCATGATGGGTCGTGTAGTTTTGCAACATCTGGAGAGCGGCCAATTTGAGACCCCTGAGTAGAGGATTAAAATTGCCTCAGACTCGGTGGTTTCAAGCAGAATTCCAGACTAAACCTAGCTGCTCTTAAAAATGCTCCTTCTCCCTCCTAACATTAATGCAGACTAACCTGTGTAAAAAAAAGTGTATATACTTGCCTATCTTCAGGCCACTCCTGCTCTCACGTCAGCCTCCAGCAGCTACAGGGGAGAAGAGAGTGCTCAACAGCTGGCAAAAAGCCTGGAGCGGTGACATCACCCATAGGCTCCTACGGCCCTTCCATTGTCGGACCTCCCTCCTCTCCCCTGCAGCCGCCATTGACTATGCAGGGGAGCCGTATTATGTGACTATAGAGTCCTGGAAATGGGGAAGTGTATACATCTTCTTTTTTTTAAGCAAGTTAGTTAGTATAGGTGTTAGGAGAAGCATTTTTAGCACAAGTTAGATTTATCCTTGAATTCCACTTTATATCAGGTTTGCAGTGATTATCTTCAACTTCTGATAAAACTGTTCCTTGTTTTATCTGGTACTGTTTGATTTGCAAAATAAGCATCTTTTTGGTTTGCCCCTTTACTTGCTAAAAAAATTGACATTATGAAGAATCTAGTATGGACGATCTTACCACTGAATTTTTAGATAAAATCACCACTGCATTGCTTTTGAGATAAGACTGCAATATTAGATTTAGATGAACTGTCCCTTTAGTATATAGTTTGTTCCTTATCCGAATATGGAAACCCTGGTTTACTGATGTCATGTGACCCCCCATGGCCTGGTTTTCTGATCTGACATTTGTTTCCTGTGTGCTGTGTATTAAATGCTGCCTGTGACACACATCAAAATCCTCTTCGTTCCTTTGATGTCTGTCTCATGCAGATGTGTGACCTATTGAGCTTCATTCCCCTCCGCTAGCTTGTACGATTTCCCTGGAGCCTGGCAGCATTGTGCTCCAATGCCAGTTACTGTAAGGGGTTAATCTCTGATGATTGAATTTTAGTGTTTCTTTGCAGCTCTGCAGATTCAACGGAACTGGCAATGCATTTATATCCTGCACCAGTCACCATACAAGGGGTCTTACGACGGAAGACTTTATTAAAAGAGGGCAAAAAGCCCACAGTAAGTATCTGTGTATTGGTGTTATCAATAAAACATTTATACTGCCTCTGCAATTACAATAAGTCAAGATCACTGTGCAGGAATGTGTGTTGTCAGTGCTGGTAGTACCAGGGCCCAATACATATTTGAGATTTAAGGGTTTATGAATTGGTAACAAGTGGGGGGTTATTGAAGTATTGATTCAGCTTAGGTGTATGTGATATGGTTAAGTTTTAGGGTAAAGTACAACTATGGGGAAAACTTTTTTTTTAAAAATTTCCCCATTTTGGTTAGTGAGCGAGGGAGGGTTATAACCCCTATCAGATTTTTTATTTATTTTTTTGCCATCTGTGTCCCATTGCTGAGATTTCACTATATTCTCTGTCCCATAGCCAAACAGGAAGTGAGAGGAAATCCCTGTAAATTAAGACAATTTCTTGGGGGTCACCAGAACTAGTGTCCCCATTGGAAGATTTCACCTCTGTTACTTTTCTGGGGTTTTCTTTTACTTTCAATGATGATGGTAAACAGTACAAATAGAGAGGGTGAATCTACTTAAAGTGGTTGTAAACCCACTCTTGCAACTTGCACCTACAGGTAAGCCTAGATTAACATCCCTTGTAATAGGAACATGACATGATCGAACATCTTTACAGTCATATATGGGGTCAATAAGACCCCACATCTCACCTCCTAGGCTGAGAAGCCTAAAAAAAAAAAAAAAACGATCACCGCTTCCTAGCCGGAGTGGCTGCATTTTTTTTTAATGCAGAGGCTGGGCGTGACGTCATAACATTGTGCCCGGGCCTCTGACGATCATAGAGACTCCAGCGACCATCTGGTCCGCTGGAAATCTCTATGGTCAAGAACCGGGGCCGGCGGATCCTCTTCACCGACTCACCGATCCCTCAGGTGTGTCGGTAGAAGCACCGGAGGGGGGGGACGTCCCCTCTTGCCACCCGTAAGAACGATCAAGCGGCGGAACAGCCGCTATGATGGTTCTTATGGTGTAGGGAATCGCCGGACGAAAACTGCAATATCTGAATGATGCCTGTAGCTGCAGGCATCATTCAGATATACCCCCACAAAGCCGAGGACGTCTATAGACGTCCTTCCGTCGGCAGTTTTTTTTTTTTTTTTTTCTTTTGCCACCTGTGTCTTTTAGGAGAATTCCCATCATGTCCTGTCTGATGGCCAAAACAGAAAGTGGAGGAAATCCATCCAAAAGGAAGGAATCCCTTGGTTGTCACCAGGCTCACCAGAACCAGTGTCCCCATTAGAAGATTTTCCCTCTATTCCTGTTCTGGGGCAACCTACAATTTGGGATTTTCTTTCACGTTCAGTGATGATCAGGACGCATAGATTGAAACTCTCCAAAAAAAAAGGCACAGGACTAATTAACACTTGGCAGGGGTTCTAATCCCCCTCCACTCTTAGAAACAAAAAAAAACATAGGAAAATGTTGTCTGTCCTGATGGTTGCAGGGATGAAGCACATGTATTACCCACTTTCACTTGTTCATCCGATCACACCACATTCACTGGTACTGGCAGAAAAGCTGCATTCCCTCGTTTTTAAATTGACCAACACAAATTGCTTTTTAAACCTCTTAGTAACCTGTTAATAACCCTAAGTTCTTATATAAACCTGCTGTATTCAACCCCACTGTATGTTTTGAATTAATATTCAATGCACAGCAATTGAGAATTTCAGCCCAGAGTTCTCATTTACATATGTCAGTATTGATCCCATGCTACTAAACGCCAGCTGCTGAATAATGTACCCAGATTTGCTTTATACCTGTGTATGTGTCTGTTTTTTTTCTCTCTTGCATATCCTGCCATGAAATTTTGTACAGCATCGCCACCTAGTGGGGTAGAACAGCATCAGACGGTACATGGCACATTTCCATAGTTACAAAAAAGAGGTGCAATCAGCGCAAATAAATATAGATCAAAATTAAGTAAAATATGTGTATGTAAATAATTTCAAGTGAAAAAGACCCCCAAGGTTCAGATCACCAGTAATGCCAGCTGAACACAACAGGATAATCACAAAATCCAAGGAGATACAGAAAATATACGAAAACAGTGCAGCGCAAAACTATAACAAGTAATACACTAGTATTATAAATGTGAAAATAAAAATTATTAATAAAGTCCAATAAAGCAAGGTCCAAAAGTGCCAGATCTAAACTAATCTTCACCACGTGATATAAAACACCAAACTTAAAGTGATCCCTCCACCGCTAGAGATGGGCACTCTCACCTTCGCAAGTGGACCACTGAGTTAGCAAATGGTCAATTAAGCAGGTATCACAATAACCAGGAAACCAGGCTGATGAATCAGATCCCCATAAGGCAACCAAAACTCATGGACGGGAACATGGAAAAGATATAATCACAGAACTAAGTGCTCTCTGTTGAACTTAGTAGGTTTATTAACAGGCTTAAAAGGTCAGGCTACTCACATTTGGCCAGACCAAAAACGGCATTTCAGAAGTACAATCATCTAAGTGTCAAGGACGGCAGATGAGCGACGTAGTAACCGGCTCCTGAACCCCCGGACGCGTTTGTTATTCATCTTCCTCAGCGGGGCGGGAGAGTACCCATCTCTAGCGGTGGAGGGATCACTTTAAGTTTGGTGTTTTATATCACGTGATGAAGATTCGTTTACATCTGGCACTTTTGGACCTTGCTTTATTGGACTTTATTATTAATAATTTTTATTTTCACATTTATAATAGTGTATTTGTTATAGTTTTGCGCTGCACTGTTTTGTATATTTTACATTATCCATAGTGTTTTGAAAATGTTTAAGAAAACAAATTCTTATGCATTTATCAAAGTATGTCGACTTTGTGACATAGTGGACAACAATGAATGGAAGCCGAATAAAAGTGAAATCACTTTTATTCAGTACCGTAATTCTATATTTTTGTGTTATTTACAGTGCATCTGGAAATTCTTCACAGCTTCACTTTTCCACATTTTGTTATGTTGCAGCCTTATTCCAAAATTAAATTCATTATTTTCCTCAAAATTCTACAAACCATACCCTATAATGACAACGTGAAAGAAGTTTGTTTGAAATCTTTGCAAATTTATTAAAAATAAAATAATCAAATGTACATAAGTATTCGCAGCCTTTGCCAAGACACTCAAAACTGAGCTCAGGTGTATCCTGTTTCCACTGATCATCCTTGAGATGTTTCTACAATTTTATTGGTGTCCACCTTTGGTAAATTCAGTTGATTGGGCATGATTTGGAAAGGCACACACCTGTCTATATGGTTAAGTTAACAGTGCATGTCAGAGCACAAACCAAGCCATGAAGTCTAAGGAATTGTCTGTAAACCTCCAAGACAAGTTTGTATTGAGGCACAGATCTGGGGAAGGGTACAGAAAAAATTCTGCATGATTGAAGGTCCCAATGAGAACAGTGGCCTCCATCTATAAATGGAAAAAGTTTGGCACCACCAGGACTTTTCCTAGAGCAGGCCACCTGGCCAAACTGAGCGATCAGGGCAGAAGGGCCTTAATCCAGGAGGTGACCAAGAACCCAATGGTGACTCTGACAGAGCTTCAGCGTTTCTTTGTGGAGAGAGGAGAACCTTCCAGAAGAAGAACCATCTCTGCAGCACTCCACCAATTCGGTCTGTATGGTAGAGTGGGCAGATGGAAGCCTCTCCTCAGTAAAAGGCACATGACTGCCCGCCTGGAGTTTGCCAAAAGGCACCTGAAGGACTCTCCGACCACGAGAAACAATTTCTCTGGTCTCATGAAACAAAAATTAAACTCTTTGGCCTGAATAGCAAGCGCATGTCTGAAGGAAACCAGGCACCGCTCATCACCTGGACAATACCATCCCTACAGTGAAGCATGGTGGTGGCAGCATCATGCTGTGGGGATGTTTTTCAGCGGTAGGGAAAGATGAATGCAGCAATGTACAGGGACATCCTTGATGAAAACCTGCTCCAGAGCACTCTGGACCTCAGAATAGGGCAAAGGTTCATCTTCCAACAGGACAACGACCCAAAGCACCACACAGCCAAGATGAAGTGGCTATGGGACAACTCCTGTGAATGTCCTTGAGTGGCCCAGCCAGAGCCCAGACTTGAACCCGATTGAACGTCTCTGAAGAGCTCTGAAAATGGCTGTCCAACCTGATGGGGCTTGAGAGGTCCTGCAAAGACGAATGGGGGAAACTGACCAAAACTAGGTGTGCCAAGCTTGTAGCATCATACTAAAAGACTTGAGGCTGTAATTGGTGCCAAAGGTGCTTCAACAAAGAATTGAGCAAAGGCAAGTAATTTTTTTTAATAAATTTGCAAAGATTTAAAACAAACTTCTTTCAGGTTGTCATTTATGGGTTATTGTAGAATGTTGAAGAAAATAATGAATTGAATCCATTTTGGAATAAGGCTGTAACATAAAAAAATGTGGAAAAGTGAAGCGCTGTGAATACTTTCCCGGATGCACTGTAAAAGTACAGAATCCTTATTCATGATCAAGCAACTTAAAGTGGTTCTAAAGCCTAAACATGTCTTTTGCATTGCATTGTACCGTATATATTTTTTTGTGCTGAAAATGCCCCCCTCGGCTTATACTGGAGTCACCTTTTTGCACCTGATCTCCTGGAATTTGGGGACCCGGTACCCCTGGACCCCAAACTTGGCACACATGTAGCCCCACTCTTTCTTCTACAAGTGTGCAGTTTGTTGTCCAGGCGACCTATGGCTGGGGAGCACCAATTTTTCAAATGCGCGCCCCCCTTCCATAGACTCCCATGTTAAACAGTAATTTATCCGGTGATTTTGGGGACGCGGTAACGGCCAGTCATAGTTTTCCTGGACCCGGAACTTGGCACACATGTAGCCTAATTTCTCCTCTATAAGTGTGCAAAGTTTGTTGTCTTAGGGACCTACAGCTGGGAAGCACTGATTTTTTTTTTTTTTAAAGCCGGCACCACTTCCATAGACTCCCATGTTAAACATCAGTCTAGGCATGGACACAGTGAGGCATGCAGATTTACACCCTAGGCTTCTACTCAAGGCAATACATTTTACCATTATTTTGTTTTGTGGTAAAATTGGGTGCCTCGGCTTATTTTCGGGTAGGCTTATACTCGAGTATATACGGTATTCATCAGCATCCTCCCTCAACCTTTCTCCAGTGCTGTCAAAGCCAGTGATGGGAGGGCAAGGCCCGAGTCCAGCTGTCTGTGTCAATGGACGCAGCAGCAGAGCTCAGGAGTGAGCATACATGAGTGCCGCCCCCCCCATATGTGTGAAGTGGCTTCTCATGGAGGCACTGGACAGAGAGGAGGGACACGAAAAGAGGAGGAGCAGGTAAGTATAGAGATGTTTGTTTTAAAAAAAAATACCTTTTACAGTTTCTTTATGCTGGCCATACATGCTTTGAATTTCTCTTTTTATCCCTTGTGCTGAATGATAGAACACCATCAATTTCCCCATCTAAGTTTAGTAGCATGGATAGAGAAATGTCAGCTGTTTGTTGTATTCAGCAGTATTGCCCCTTTTAGAAGCTAAGTGTATGTTGTAGTATAAGCTACATGTCATATTATGTTTTCATGCAGGTGGCATCGTGGACCAAATACTGGGCAGTACTGTGCGGTACACAGCTTATATACTATGCAGCAAAATCCATAAAAGCCACAGAAAGGAAGCATGTAAGTATTGTTTTTTTAATTAAAAGTAATTAATTTGTAAGTATAACTATATGTAGAAAAAATTGCGGACTTTGCCAGATTCCTCAATGTCATTAAAGTGGAGGTCCGGCGGTGTAAAAAAAAAAAAAAAAATTAAAAGTCAGCAGCTACAAACACTGTAGCTGTTGACTTTTAATAAGCACACTTACCTGTCCAGGTTGCCCGCAATTTCGGCTACCCAAGGCTGATCCGTCCCTCGGACCGGGTCCGCCATCCTCACTAAGGGAAACGGGCAGTGGCGCTTTGTGAATGGGCAGCTGTCTCCTGGGACACATTCAAGGTCCCAGAAGACACCGCTCCCCATTTCCCAGGAGGCAACGTGAGGAGAAGGAGAGAGACCACCACGGCGGTAGAGGTGGCAGCAGGTTAAGACGATCTGCCCAGCAACAGCCATTTCTGGTAAGTATAAAAAAAAAAAAATCTAATTTTTTTTTTTGTAGCCTTTATGGCAAAAAAAATTTTAGGGTGCACCTCCGCTTTAATTAGAGTCCATCTGTCAGTTGTGATAATGAAATGCTTATATTAACAAGACATGGAGGAGTTCTGTGGTACTTGCCAAGAGTGTTTAAGCCTAAGAGGCTCACAAAATAAACAAATGCCACACAATTATAAAGCTCAGTGGTTTGCTTTACACATTTGCTTTGGGACTCTGCAGCTGTCGGAGAACAGAACGTAATTTATAATTCTGTAAACAAACAAAAAAATAAAGCCGGGAGGGGATTTCGGTTATATGGCCTGTCAGGTTACATGACCGGCTCTCCTCCAGTGCCAGAACGCTCTCGTCTCTACCCTCGGGGACAAGTTACACCTACAGGTAAGCCTAAATTAAGGCTTACCTGTAGGTGCTTGCAATATCTCCGAGACCTACACTGTCTCTGAGATATTTCCAATTTCCCCGAGCGACGTCTTCAGCGACGCATGCTCTGTCTTGAAAGGGCACGCTGTGCCATTTTCAAGCCGGGGTCATGGCGCTCCCATGCCTCCAGCCAGTCACAGAGCCGGAGTTCGCGGCCCCTTGGAAGGAGGAGGGGTGAAGAATGGATGCTCGCTGCCAGCGTGGAAGACAGTGACATCGCAGGCTTCTCTTGCAGGTAAGTGTCACATAATAGCATAGTAGCCCATTATGCTGTACCTTTGCAGGGACACATGGAGAAAGTAAAACCCATCAGGGTTTACTTCCACTTTAAGTGATACTTTCCACTGCACTGTAAAGCCTTGTTCACATGCCTGTGTTCGTGGCCATGCACGGATGTCTGTGCAGCTGCTGCATCAGAATTGACATGAATGGGACTGCCTGCATGGAGTTGCATGGAACACCTGTACATCCCCGTGCAGGCAATCATGGCCCTCTCACGAGTGTACATTATAGTACTCCTGTGTGAACGAGGCCTAACTGGATGATTTACACTGAGGCACATTCTTGGCCAAGCAGTGATCTTTGGCCTTCTCTCAATTTCAAAACCTATTTTTGCTACATTATTGAAATAGTCTGTTTAATAAAAATCTGCTCATATGAAAGGGTTCAGTGTTTCAGAACAAAGAATGGGATGAGTGGCAGTGTTTAAAGAAAATGATTAAAGGAAATAAACTGCAATCATATGTTTGGGCACATTGCATTCTCTGCTGGATTAGACAATTGTGTGCAGGCTCCTCTACAGACAAACAATGAGAGCCTCCTTTGTGATTGTTTTGGTGAAATCTGTATTTCTCCTAAAGCTACAGAGCTATGGCTCATCCGACTCTGATTTAAGCTGGGTATACACGTGCCGAGTTGAGCAGGATCCGATTTCAGTCCGTGTGTACCTCTGTTCAACAGGAGCTGGACATTAAACCGACTATTTTGACATCTGTGCCCGTTCATTTTCTGCCCAGTGGACCCTGTCAGTTCTGTGAGTGGCCCGGTGTAAATGGACTCCACTGTTTATCCTTACATCAAGCTACCTCCGATCCAACCTGTAAAAGCAAAAAAGGCGATGTCCTTTTTCCCTTTTTTTTTTTTTTTTCTAACCTCGACAGACCCAGAAGTAGACGTAAAAGGATTCAAGTGGGTTCCATGGACCTTCTGATCAGGTGCACCTGAAAAACTGACAGGCGGATCTGATCGGAATGTCCAAGGGGCCTAATGGCTTTTACACTGTTCAATCACATTCATAGTGACGGAGGTTTCCTGATTTTACACTTTCCAGAAAGAGTACAGCAGGGTTACAAAGGAAAGCCTTTTGTACATACAAGGCATTGTAGATGATGTACTTTATACACCCTCATTTTTAACCACTTTTTGCCCGGCCTATAGCAGAATGATGGTGCTTCTGTTATTTTGACTGGACGTCATACGACATCTTTTAGGATAACATGCCGGCGTTTGCCCACAGAATTGCGCAGCGTGGCGATCGGTGGTGCTGTGTGTTACTCTGACATACCGCATCTCTGATCATGGTAAGGAGCCTCTGACCGAGGCTCCTTATGTGATCAGCTGTGACCAATCACAGCGTGAACCAGGAAGTTCCACTAAATGGCTCTCCTCGGTTTGCGCTGACAGGGAGAGCCGATCAGCGTCTCTCCCTGTCAGAGGGGAGGTCTTCGATGATAATCGGCACATTGATTATCAGCGCAGCCCCCATTAGAGATGCCAATCAGCTGCCAGTCTGTGCCCCGTCAGTATTGCATGTCAGTGCCGATTAAAGTGCCAGACAGTGCCCCTAAATGTGTCAATCAGTCCACCATAAGTAATGCCTGTCAGTGCCCTTCAGGTGCCAAACAGTAATGCCTGTCAGTAGCTCCTCATCAGCACTGCCTATCCAGTGCTGCCCATCAGTGCTGGTTATCAGTGCCCATCAATGAACCCTTTCCGTGCCCGTCAGTGAAGAAAACTACATTTTATAACAAAAACAAAGAAAAACTGATAAAATGCCACCAAAAGAAAGCTCTATTTGTGGGAAGAAAATTATAAAAATTCAGTTACCAGGATCGTTGCCAGCCAGGAAATTATTATTTATGCCGATGTTTCCATTTCAGTTCAAGTCCACATCTACAAAAAATGTATCAGTTTTGGGCTGGATGGTGATGATGGCTGATGACCCCGATCACCTTGATCTCTTTCTACTCACGGACTCTGAAAAAGGTAAGGCATGCTAACGTGGTCATAACTATTAAGAAATTTGGGCATTAATTGGTCTCAAAAAAAGGAGGCTTGCCTTTCTTCACTGATGAAAAGATCAGATACAGACTTTGTTGAAATGCAAGAAAAGTGATTCTTCCCCCAGATACAATATTGATACTGCAGGCTTCCGAGTCTAGAAGAGCAAGTCCACCCCAAATCTGTGATCTTAATTTTTGTTTAAATGCTGCTCTAAATCATTCTTTTTTTCTTTTCTTTTTTTTCAAAGTCCTTTCGACTCAACAGCCATAATATCCTAATTATTTATGTTTCACGATTATGTTTTAAGGAGAAGGGGACAAATATAAACTGCAAAAGATTCTAACGCTAAAAGAAATGTAAATACAACAAAACTGCAAGAGCTCACTGGGAGACTGCCCAGTCTATGGAGTGACAGATCCCCTTCTGCTTGTCCACTTCCTAACCATGCCCCTCCATCACATTTCACTCTATCACAGGGTTAGTCATATAACCTTACAACCAAGCTCATGATTGGGTGAAATGCATTAGAGGGGTGTGGTTAAGGGGGGACAAGTTAAAGCCAATTTGTCACTTCATAGACCGTGCGTTCTTCAGGTGTGCACTTCCAGTGTTGTTGTATTTACACCTACACTGGGCAAGACTGACTCCTTGGAGGCTAGCACCTGGCAGTGTTTAGGAGTCCCCAGTCTCTATAATTGCGTTGGTTGCATGTTTGTGTGCTTTTTCCATATAGGTCACAATAATTGGTTAATTTTAACAAAAAAGCTTATTTTGCCTTTTTCCAAAAATTTTACCATAGAGAGATCCAAACTCTTGATAAAACTTTGTGGTGAATTAATAGATTTCGCCTAAGTACTTGTCTCAAAGAACAATATGTTGGGGATGTGGACAATGTTATCATAAACTGCAAGAAATGTTGAGCTGTATTTTTTATTTTTTTTATAGTGGTATGATTTATTATACATGTTTTATATAGCGCCAACAGTTTGCGCAGCGCTTAACAAAATAAAGGCAGACATTACAGTTACATTACAATTTGGTACAAGAGGAATCAGAGGGCCCTGCTCATTAGAGCTTACAATCTAAAAATTATTTATGTAAAAAAAAAAAAACAATAACCTTTTTTTTTTTTTTTCCCCCAACATCAGGAAACTCTTACAAGTTTCAGGCTGGGAACCGTTCGAATGCTATGCTGTGGTTCAAACATCTCAGTGCAGCCTGCCAAAGCAACAGACAGCAGGTAGGAGAACCTGCATTACCTGTGGGGTTAGATGGTTTAGTTGAGTAAAGCTGCACATGTAAAAACAGTTCCTAGGTAAATGCCGCTCTCCCACTCCTTGAAGTGTGTACATGCAGGAAGCACAATTGGCCACATGTAAATATGTTAAAGGATAAGTTTAGGAACTATCTGCCTGTGGGGGGCATCAGAGGACTTGACCAGTGTATGCGGTAGTTGTCAGCAGAGGGATATATGGAGTGTAGCAGGTTTGATGCTAGTGGAATAGAATTTTGTGTTTTTATATAGGGTACAAAATTTAACTTTTTGCGGCCTGTCCTCAAGGGTAGCTCTTTGCCCAAAATCCACTGTCAATTTGTCATATAGGTGTGCAGTGCTAATAGTTATGTAGGTACTGAAATAAGAACTTTAGAAATTCGGAAGATCAGTTCCTTGGAAGATGGACCCTCTAAGCATATTCTTTTGCATGCCTTCAGCTTAGCAAATTGGAGGTAGTTTGTTTGGGATTGTGCATAATGGTGTAATTGTAAATAGCTTAAAAAGATCATAGGCTTCCTGAAAGGAAGACCATATTCTAGTTCTAGCATCCACTATTTGACCAAAGTGATACAAGGCCTTTTCCCTACAGAAATGGAACATCTGCAATGTTAAACTATCAGGGATAGTATATCAGGCTATCAGGCTTCTGAAGTAAGGGGATACGACTGTTTACCATGTTTCCATAAGGTTTGCAGAAGAGACATGGGTCCCAATAAGTGTGAAATCAATATTGGTATCGCTGCTCCACAATTAAGAGTTTGGATGCATAGGGGCCAACCATAGCTTCTCTGCCTCTGTCTGGCGGTTATAAGCATGGAGGGTATACCAAGGAGCAAGGGAACGTAACAGAGCAGCCAGATAATATTAAGCAACATTTGGGAAGACAGGACCGCCCTGATCTCGGGAGGCATAAAGGACAGGATTAGCCATCCTGTGTCGGCAAACAAATTAGTTTAGAGTATTTTTTTAAGGTGAGCGGACGGGATAAGGATAGGCAGGGTCTCAAAGTAAAGAAACTTGGATAGAAATGTCATTTTAATGGTGGCCATACAGCCAAATAGGCAGAGCGTATGAGTTTTCACTTCAGAAAGGAGAGCCTCAGAGAACAGCTTTGTGTAAAGGAGGGAAATTTGCTTTGTAAAGCGTATCGTAAAAAGGTGCGAGGCAAATGCCTAAATATTTCAGTGCGAAAGACTTTTACCTGTTGGGAAACAAGTGGAATAAGTGTCATAGCGTTCGATGCCACATGTTAAAGGGAAGGGCCTCTGTTTTGGTAGTATTGATTTTATAACTAGAAAGCAGACTATTTCGATCCAGCTCTCTATGTAAGTTAGAGGGGGAGCATGTAGATAGGTGACTGAAGGATGTCATCTGCAAAAAGGGAGAAATTAAAATCTCTATTTCAGACTGGGGATGTCTTGTATGTCAGAGTTTAGTCTATTGTGGGCCACCAGAGAGTCAATGGGGGAGAGGCCACACCTGCCTTGATCGTTTGGAAATGGTGAAAGTGGAAAACATGAAGAATGGAGTTTGAACATGCTGATGGGATGCCGATCAAAGGCCTTTTCTGCATCAAGGCTGCGGAGCAATGCCTCTGTCTGATTCCTGTTTGCCACTTCGATAAGATTTATTACTTTACTGGTATTGTCATCTGCCTGGCAGAAAGGAATGAATCCTACCTGTTCTTTGTGAACTACAAACGGAAAAAAGTTTGTTTAATCTATTTGCGAGAATTTTTGTAAAACGTTTAAGATCCAAATTTAGAAGCGCAATCGGTTTGTAATTGGAGCACAATGTATTCTCTTTTCCAGGTTTAGGGATCATTGTAATAAATAGATTGCATATCTCTCGCAGCAGGGGGGTCAGCTATAAAGGAATTAGTTAACAGGGAGGTGATACGCCGGAGTAGGATGGGAAGGAGAGTTTTGTAATGGCAATAAGGCAGGCCATCAGGTAGCGAAAACCTCATCATCGGTGATATGGCTGTGTGTGACGGTGACCTCTCTGACAGATATGACTGTTTTTTCTGAAGAAGGTCAGGGGGGGGGGAATTATGAGGGATGGTGGAGTCATAGTAGTCATGAAAGGGTTGGGCTATGCAGGCAGGGTGAGAATGAAGAATGCGGTTTATTACCCGTATCGTAATATGTTTGAATAAGATGGAGTGCTTCGCCAACCTTTCCTATGTCAATGTCCTTCAGGCCTCCCCTAGTGCTGACAATGTCTCTGAGCATAGGTAGCGAGTGAGAGCTCAGTATTTGAGCTTCCAAATGCCTGAGTTTGTTTTTAAACAGTTGCCGAGCAGCTCTGGAACTTGTTTTGACTGCAGTTAAAATAGTGATACATTGACCACTGAAAACTGCTCTATGGCCTTTCCAGATAGAGGAGAGCGGCACATCAGGAGAGGCGTTTTTGCCAAATTGTTCTTGTAGGGGTTTTGGGAGCAGAAGGTGAATTTTTATCAAACGGATGGACTGTGGCCACACACCAAAAAAAGCGTGTCATTTTGTCAGTTGACAAAGCTAATGTCTTTATGATTACCTTCTTTTCTGAAAGGACTCTTACAACACCATTCCCAAACAAAACCTAGCAAGTTGGAAAATATTTTTGATCGCATGAGGTCTCTTGTTAATCCCTTTATGACCAGTGATCACTATGGCCATCGTGGGCATGTGATTGGAAACCATGCTGATTGGATCCCAATGTCCATCTGAGACATGCAACGGTTAGCGATCGCTCAGTCTCAGAATTAGAAGCAGACCTGTCTGTGACATAAACATTATCATGACAGAAAACTGTGTGAGAATAACACACAGACTGCAGGCTTCTGAGCATATAGTGATTAGTAATCAGATTTGTATCTAGAATGTTTGATTTTTATTACATTTTTATCAAACTGGGAAAAAAAGTGGTCAAATCATTTATATAAATGCCTACCTGCATATTGTTTTTTTTTTTTTTTTATCCTGTTCACTGACCTGGATCTGCGACTTTTCTATATTTTAACAGGTTCCTGCCAACTTGATGACCTTCGAGTGACCTATCCAGCATTTTTATCACGGATTTGTCTCAACTGTACGTCGGACCCTCGGGCTTGTGAGCAATGAGTCCATATATACATGTAAAGCTCCCTTACCACCTGCGGGCAGCAGCACCTTAAAGCAATGAACAAACCAGATCCAGGTTTTAGCACTGACAGCGAAGAGGACAATGAACGTGATCCACCTCTTTGCAATACATCTATAATAATCCTGCGCAGGACAAAACACGATTTTGTAGATATGGGCAGGAACAGCCATGGACCTCATTTTGAGATTGCCTATGTACATAGGCTTAGACTATTTTCTTTTTTTTCCTATTCTTAATTGTTCACTGAACCACTGCCTTAAAGACAAACTAAAAACAAAAATGTGAGTGTTGAGATATAACACCAAATAGTGTGTGTGTGTGTAAATGTGTGTGTGCGAGTCTGGGTGGATTCACTTGAGTGTATTACACAGTTCTTTGTGACTCTGTTTTGTTAAGCGTTTATTAATTGTCAAACTCACTGTTACGGGGGAAAGAAGTGTTGCCCTTCTTTGTTTTGTTTTTTATATATGTATATACAAACACAAAAATTGAGTTTTCTTTAGGAAAACCAAAACCATGAAAAAGATAGTAAGAACAGTGTTAAATTAGGGATGAGATGTAGTGTAGGGTTGAGAAATTAATGGATGGTGTTGGTGAAGGGGACATCACTTTCAAATATTAGATCAATGTGATAGGCTGATGTGTCAGACCACTTCTGGAGACGCACAAAATATGAAAACGTCTGAAGAAAGAACTGCCTATGTTGCCAGCCAACCATCCCTTCTATAAATATGAAAGGGAGAAACCAGTTGAAGGCAACACAAGCAGTTACTAGACAAATTAAATAACTTGGGTTGCCCTTGGCTGCCAATCAGATTTGATCTGTGGTATATCTATGGCAAATTAGAAAAAATGGGCAGTAATCTGGCTGCTATAAACAAACATGCAGTTTTCTCTGATGGTAGGTTTGCTTTTGTCAGAAGCACCTGGTTGGGCCATACGAATTGCCATTAAAGTGTACCTGTACATAATTTAGACATTTATGTTGTCGGTCAATATCCAGCAGCCTCATGGTGGAGTGATGATCCTAGGAAACGGTAGGCTGCCTTTGTGTCCACTCCAAAAAATGGTCACCTGTATTTGTGGTGACTACATTAGAAGAATTGTGTTTACATGGAAGATGTGCTCTAGCCCAAGCCTGATGCCTAGCTGAGTCACACAAAAGCAGCAGTATTATCTATTTTTAAATTATTTTATTTCTCTTTGGTTTTAATCTTATTTTTCTTTTACTGGTAAAGAACAACCATGCTCGATTTGCGTCTAAATGTATCACGTAACAATATCCCAATCCAATTGCAGGAAAAAACTTTTTGCAAACCCCATTGTTCTGATAGTCATTGCACACAAAATGGGAGTTTCTTCTCCCCAGCATATAATAGCTGGAAATCCGTGAGAGGTGAGCTGTGTCTGTGCTTGCTCTACCACTGGCAATGATCTTCAGGGACAACATAAATATCCTGGGTGTCTGGTATAATGATCAGCAGATTAGCATCCTTGTGACTTCAAAAACCGGACAAACTGTTAATAGAAAGAATAAATAGAGATTTCATTAGCTCTTCCGTTAGAAACTGTGTTTGCTTCAGTCTCTCTATTATGATCTCTATTATCTAGAGAAGGTTGAGGGATCCTGTTTACTGTCGGGGAGAAATTATTTGTAGAAGACAGGGATGGGTCTCAGCCCCAAGAACATTGCCTATGCAGAAAAAGCAAAGGCCAGCCTTTTGATTCAGAACCAGTTTTTGCCCATAGGGTAGCCCCCAAAAGCCCAGTCCTCTCAGGATCATTCCAGTGATGGTCACATGAGACCTTTTCATGCTAGTGAATTCATACACGTGATCCTGTCCGACAAAAGGTCCTATGGCTGAACTGCATGTCTGCAATGACCTTGGCTTCTGCACTTTAGATGCAAGCAGGGATGCATCAGTAGGTGAGTGTAGCTGACACCATTTTCTTAATTCTAAAATGCACAATCTTTTCAGGTCTGACAAAATTCTGCATCAGCACAAGATTTCTAAAAAATATTAGATGACGAATATAAATGAGGTACAGCAGTTCTCGAGAATACACTGCCAGACCAGAGTTGACCTTGCCTTATGTTGCAGATATTTAATAGGACTCCCAAACTAAGAAAAACAGTAGGGAAAGTGGTGTCCATAATTTATTCATTTATATCTCTCATTTTTCTGCTGACTCCTGGAAAATAAAAACAAGGATCCAATTGGGTGCTGAGGCCCACACCTACATTTTATATTTAATGTCTTATACCGAGAAAACTTGGGGTAATACAAAACACGATAAACACCCACAGTGATTTATGTTTCACTGTTTTGTGACAGATTGTATTTTTTAAATGTTCAGAAATTGATTTAATCTTGCTTTAGGGATGCAAATGCCCTTTGCACTATATATATTAAAGGAGGCCATCTTTCCATTAATTTAGGGAATTATGTACATTGCTTGTTTTAGTACAGGAGTGATGAGGCGCAATTTTTTGGCTTTACATTCTGACTCTTCATTGATACTGCATTTATCAGTTTACAAAGTGAGCATATTGCTTTTGATTGTATATGTGTAAAATATTGTACATTTTTTTTTTTTTTTACTAAGCAAACTTGTGACTGAAGCAAACACAGCTATTTACTTTATTGTATTTCTTTATTTTTGTCCCTATTTTTTTGTCTTTTTATAATAAGCTAAAAAATGTAATTGTGGAATGTTCTAGTACCTATTGTGCCAGTAACCATCCTTTAGGCAGAAGTTTTTGTTCAGGTTTATCTAAGCACCAGCACATGGGACTGATTTACAGAAACTGGAAAAAAAGAGAGTGTAAGTAGTTAAGCATGGCAGTTTCCCCTATTCCAGTGATGGCCAACCTTGGCACCCTAGATGTTTTGGAACTACATTTCCCATGATGCTCATGCACTCTGCAGTGTAGTTGAGCATCATGGGAAATGTTGTCCCAAAACATTTGGAGTGCCATGGCTCGCAAATCACTGCCCTATTCAGAGATGAAACCTGACTTGAGGCTGGCCACTGCTCCACTTTTATTCCAGTTTTCATCAATCGGCTCCATTAAAGATCATACTATACCCACATAAAAACTTGTAATTATCATATAGACTTATTTTCTTCTACGCATAAGACTGGACTGTAGGGTTAGCTGTAGCATAACTGAAATTACATGTTCAAAACCCTGCAATATGCGGCATTTGGTTTCAGCAGAAAATAAAATTTTCAATTCACTAGAGGTTTTATCATACAGATCAGCTAAATTTACTATATTTTTTTATTCTGACATCCATGTTTGTGATATTTTCTATGTAAAGGTCAATTCACGAAGATTGTGTGCATTTTTGTTCCTTAAAAATACTGTTGGCTTCTTACTAATGAAAGGTGTGACCTTTATATGTGCTGTTTATTGTGGGCAGGAGAAGGAGGAGCCATTCCAGGTAGAGATCATTGTCCAGGAAATAAAATGCCAATTTGTGGGCAAGAAAATCTTAAAGCAGAGTTCCAGCAATTTTATTTTTTTAAAGTGGGTAGCTACAAATACTGCAGCTGCTGACTTTTAAAATATGGACACTTGCCTGTCCAAGGTTGCCCGCGATGTCGGCACCCGAAGCCGATCTGTCCCTCGGGTGGAAGTGCCACCATCTTTGGTAAGGGAATCGCAGCCTGGTTCCCTAGTGTGCATGTGCAAGTGGCACTGCGTGAACCCACTGGTCCTTGCTGTCTTCTGGGACCTGTGGTCTCCCAGAATACAGCGGGGGGGACGAGGCATCAGACATGGTGTAAATATCCTGCAAGTGGGAGCAAATACCTGGATTAGACAGGTATCTGCTCTACCCTGAAAGGTGCTAAATGTGACACCGGAGGGGGGGAAGATTCCGAAAAGCAGAAGTTCAATTTTTGGGTGGAACTAAGCTTTAAGAACTAATGCACACTGGACATATGTCCAGCTTTTCTCCCGCATTTTCTTCAGGCGGGAGAAAAGCAGCGTAAAAAACATGCCTAATGCGTTTTGCAAATGCATTTAGGCGTGTCAAGTGTGTTGGGCTTTTATTCCATTGGCCAGAATATTAAAGTAGATAATCGCCCTAAAACTAGAATTGGTAAATCTACAGGCATCCACAATCTAGGGCTAATCTATCTAGCCCTGTAATGAAGAAATTGCTATACATACCTTTTCTGAAGCCTCTCCAGTGATAGAAGCTCTGTGCCGGTAACAGCCGACAAAGGCTGTTTATTTACTGGGAAGTGACATCCCTCATAGAGTGCCTAGGAGTCTTCCATTGTCAGCTGCCGCCTCTGCACACGCCTGCACAGAGAAGCCACCACTGACGGCTCAGCGTGGGACCGGAGCGACTTAAAAAAATGTATGTATAGCAATTTATTCTTTACAGGTTTAGATAGGTTAGTCTTGGATCACGGATGTAAATGTACAGATTTTAGTTTTAGGGTGAACTTATACTTTAATTCTAGCCATTGAAATGAACAAACTCTAACGTTTAGGAATGTTTAGTTGCATTGGGTGTTTTTTTTTTTGTTTGTTTTTTTTCTGCCGATAGCTCCTCTCCTGGACATGCAAGTGATTTATTTTTTATACCTCTATATATGCCTATGTGTGACACATAGGCTAAGGTGGAGGGGCGCTTAGAGGTAGAAAGAAACCAAAATGCTCTTAAAAGTATAACAAATCCAGAACTATGTGATGTCTGTGTTATTAAATTTAATGAGTAATGGTGTAGACATAAATCATGCGTTAGTGATTTGACCCTTATATCACATTTTCAAAACAGGGAACGAAACTTGCATTCCTAAGCTTTTTAATACTGTCCTACTGTTGTGATATGGCACTTACAGTTTAACATTTTCAGTTAACTAGTTCCAACAAATTAAAGCCCGACTCCAGCCATTTTTCGTTTTGTTTTGAATAGAGTGGAGAGGATTTTACATTTCTCTCTGTGAGTGTTTCCTTCAATTCCTGCCTGACATCAGGGCATTGGGAGGGTTGTCGCTACAGCAGAAGAGCTCAACCAGTTTTAAAAACATTTCCAACAATTGTAACACTTCACCACTCTGCAAAAGATATGTTTTTGTCTTTGTCCCATTGGAGAGATTTTCCGTTGCTCCTGGTCTCCAGCTGGGATACAGGCAGCTGGTACTGCTGAAAGGAATGGGGTCAAATTCATAGTGTAGGATATACATTTTTCCAATCGTAGTGCTTTCATTGGGGGAGAATGTATTCTAGGAACACATTGTGCCCTTTCTAATGACTTGCATTCATCTTAAAGGTCATATTTTGTACATTTAAGGCAGAGAATTTCATAGAGAATGTCATGCAACTATAGAAAGACAGAAGAGTGTATAGGATTGTGAGTGTGAAATGATGGGGACCTGATGCTTGAAGAGAAAGGGAGCAGGCAGTGACCATGCCATAGGGCGTTGAGCTTGCTCCATCTGCTTGGTGAGAGGGAACCTGGTTGACACCAGTGCCTTATCCAGTTTACTGTACAGGGTGACATCAGTCATTTGGTTAACTTGCTTCATTATGCATTGATCAAGATTATTTTGGTTCCTTATAGGCATGTCCACCCAAAACCAATATATTAAATGATGGCAGGTTTAATACCTTGGTTGGCTTTTCTTCATTCTCTAGCGGTGCAATCTCTGCATCTAATTTCCTGGTTCCACTCACCTGTTAAAGCCATTGCAAATGGGGAATACAGTTTTCCCATTCATGATTGCACTGAACTGGGGAATCTTTTCAGAAATTCCACTGCTGGAGTTGGAGAGAAAAATCATGGAGTGTTTTAATCAACCTGCAACCCCAGAAAACTAAAATCAGTTTGGGGGTGGACTGACTTTAAAAAAAAAAAAAAAAAAATTCATTACAATGGTGCAGTGATGAAATGTGTGTAAGAATTGCTGTTAATATTAGTCATATTTTTTCAATTAAAAGAAAAGTGGGAAATATGTACAAGCAGCACACTGATGTCTGCATAAATCATCCATTGTTTTACATCATTCAGTCCTTTTATGAGTATTTGTGTCCTTGGCAGCTGTTTAATGTGGGGATGTTGCATTATGACCTCTTGTAGTGATGTGCTAATCCCCAGGTTCACATTTTCTTTCAATATATTTGTGTGTGAGCACTTTTAAGAATGTGTATATGTTAAAATATGCTGTCTTGGAGTTATTTCCTACTGAAAATGAAAATTAAAAGAAAAAAAAATGGCTTCTTGTGCTTTTTTTTTTATGTAGATCATTTTAGTATTAAAACTTTTGCAAGCTCATTTTAAACCAGACCTCCTTTTGATTCCAGCTTTCTAAAAATGATCAATACTTTTCTCTTCTCTTGTAATTCCTGCTCTGTGATCCTGCTATAGGTCAGCCACACAATCTCTGATGATTAGCATTGACCTGCAATGGAGTAAGAATTCCAGGACTTATTTTAACTAATAACCTAACCATAAGGTTTGTTCTTTTGTAGAAAACTGGTTACAGGGACATGTCCAAAGGGTAGTGATAAATAACATGTACTCGGACTGGTCTGGAGGGGGATACCCCAATGCTCTGTCTTGGGACCAATTCTGTTTAGTTCATAAATGACAAACCCGTCTTAAAGCCAAGGGAGTCTCTATTGTCTTCCATAAAATTCTCCCTATTGAACTGCTGGACCATTTAGCAGACCCACAGGGAAGGTACGTCTTTGTAGTTCTCATTGTGGGGAACTAAATTTACAGTAGCCAACATCGCCTTGCAGTCCTCCATATCATTTCTTAAACTAAGGGGCTTGAAACGTGCGCTCTACGATTACCATCTCCTTGATGTCTGGAGGGTATTGTACCCTAAATATCGGCACTACACTCACTCATGTACACCAATCTTATAGCTTTATCGATTATTCCTAATAGATCATAGCTGTTTAGACTGGTGGGAGTGGGAGCAAACGCCTGGATTACACAGATATCTGCCCCCCCCCCCCCAAAAGGTGCCAAATGTACCATTATGGGGTGGAACTTTTGTTGTACAAGACTGTCTCCCAGGGGCAATCCTAGATCGTTTCAGCATTGAAATCTCCCCCTAGGGGTATATATGTAGATGGGAATATAATACCTCAGCACCTGTGAACTGTTGCTCTGTAGTCCATAAGTGGATTCTGGTTCTGAAGCTTCAACACTTCATAGCTTGGTTATCTGTTTTATACCATCTTTGTGTGGCGTTTGCCTTGCCCCTGTTTGGAAACTATCCGATCATTATCCATTTGTGCCAGCAGAGTTGGCTGCCTCTTGGTCACCCATATGCAGTCTATTGGAATTATTCCATCTTTTGGATACTCTTGGTGAATTTCTCTGCTATTGGATATTTGTACACAAGGCCTAGTCTACTACAAGACAGTGGGATCTGTTTTCTCTCGCTATCTTTTGAACCTTGAACGTGTCCCGATTAAGCCCAACGGTGAAACGCGTTGACACACAAGGGCTCACTGTACAATTTGTATCATTTTATGATTTAAAAAAAATTGAATGTTCTGTTTATATCCTGTAATTTTCCCAATAAATTATTTTTTCAACTTCTCCATTGTTTTCTATGCCTCTAAAGTCCGGCCTATGGTTACTCTTTGAGTACCCTTTTTTCTTGTTCCCACTTAAACTTACAGTTGAGTGCTTCCTCCTCTATTTTCATTGGGCCATGAATCTTCTCTGTCTGCCAGAATCCACATAAATGGCTCATTATCTCGAGTGCTCACTATACACAATGGGACGAGACAAGGCTGTCCTCTGTCTCCCCTCCTCTACGTCCTTGTTATGGAACATCTAGCCGTTGCCCTGTGGAATAACCCTAAAATAAGGGGTATTGCAGTGGGCCCTATCCATACTAAACTGGCCCTCTTTGCACACGACCTGCTACTGACCCAACCACAAGTATCAATGCCCTCAATACTGTAGGAGTTTCATAAGTTCAGAGTAGTGAGCAACTTTAAAGTGGACCACGGCAAATTGGAAATTGGTCCTACAAACAACTCTTGACTACATTCCCAATATCCAAAAAACACATGACAACATCTGAATAGTTGGTACCGTATATAAAGACACTAATATACAAGAAAATATATAAAGTTTGAAAAAGAAATGTGTTTGTGTATGTATATATAATATATATTAGGGCTGTTGCAGATTTAAATTTTCGTGTTCGATTAAAAAATTTTTTAATCGATCGACTAATTTCGATTAATTATAACACACATTCATTTTTCGGATCGGGACCATATATAGTCCCCACTATAATATCCAGACATCTCCCCTCCACTGTAATATCCACAGACATCTCACCCCCACTGTGATATCCACTGTGATATCCACAGACATCTCCCCCCCACTGTAATATCCACAGACATCTCCCCCCACTGTAATATCCACAGACCTCTCCCCCCCCACTGTAATATCCACAGACATCCCCCCCCCCCCACTGTAATATCCACAGACATCTCCCCCCACTGTAATATCCACAGACATCTCCCCCCCCCCTCGTATAGGAAGATTAGTGCTTGCTTAGTCTTACCAGAGAAGCAGGTGATGACGTTGACGCACCGCTCATCGGGTGGACCAAGATGGCTGCTGCTCCGGGAGCTAGGCCAAAGCCGCAGCCTTTCCTATGGCCGAGGCAGCAGCGAAGCTCCGGATCACGTGGTGTGCCGATCCGCATATGGTGACCCGTTCAGATCACAGATCATTTACAATCCATTGCACCACTAGTACCGATCAAAAGAATTTTGATCGATCAAAAAAATTAAGGATTAATCAAGGAAATAATCTTTCATTTCCACAGCCATTTTATATATATATATATATATAATACACACAGTTGTGCTCATAAGTTTACATACCCTGGCTGAAGTTATGATTTCTTGGCCATTTCTCAGAGAATATGAATGATGGCACAAAAACTTATTTCACTCATGATTAGTGTTTGGCTGAAACCATTTATTATCAATCAACTGTGTTTACTGTTTTTTAAATCCTAATCACAACAGAAACTAGCCAAATGACCCATTTAAAAGTTTACATACCCCAGTTCTTAATACTGTGTATTGCCCCCTTTAACATCAATGATAGCTTGAAGTCTTTTTTGTGGTGTTTGTGGATGAGGCTCTTTATCTTCAGATGGTAAAGCTGCCCAATCCTCTTGGCAAAAAGTCTCCAGTTTCTGTTAATTCTTGTGCTGTCTTCAATGAACTGCACATTTGAGATCTCCCCAGAGAGGCTCCATGATGATGTCAGGAGATTGAGATGGCCACTCCAGAACCTTCACTCTATTCTACTGTAGACAATGACAGGTCGACTTGGCCTTGTGATTTGGATCATTGTCATGTTGGAATGTCCAAGTAGGTCCCATGCGCAGCTTCCTGGCTGATGAATGCAAATGTTCCTCCAGTATTTTTTGATAACATACTGCATTCATCTTCTCATCAATTTTAATCAAATTTGTTGTACCTTTTTTGTAGCTCACACATCCCCAAAACATCAGTGATCTACCTCCGTGTTTCACAGTAGGAATGCTGTACCTTTCATCATAGGCTTTGTTGACTTTTATGGTTGTGGCCAAAAAGCTAAATTCTGGTCTCATCACTCCAAATGACTGTGCCAGAAGGTTTGAGGCTTGTCTGTTTTTTGGCATATTGTAAGTGGGATACTTTGTGGCATTTGCATAGTAATGGCTTTCTTCTGGCGACTTGACCATGCAGCCATTCTTTCTTTAAGTGCCTCGTTATGGTGCATCTTGAAACGGCTACACCATGTTTTCAGAGTCCTGTATTTCACCTGAAATGTGTAGTTTTTTTCTTTGCATCCCGAACAATTTTCCTGGCAGTTGTGGCTGAAATTTTAGTTGGTCTACCTGACTGTGGTTTGCTTTCAACAGAACCCCTCATTTTTCCACTGCTTGATTAGAGTTTGAACACTGCTGATTGGCATTCTCAATTCCGTATATCTTTTTTATCTCTTTCTTCTTTTATACAGTTCAACTACCTTTTTCTGCAGATCCTTTGACAATTCTTTTGCTTTTCCCAAAACTCAGAATCCAGAAACGTCAGTGCAGCACTGGATGAAAGATGCAAGGGTCTGTCAGGAGTCCATTGACCTTTTATTTATGTGTGTGTGTGTGTGTGTGTAATATATATATATATATACACACACATTACACGCAAACAGATCACAGGTGAGGATGGTTACCTTTTAATAGCCATTCAAACCCTTGTTTGTGTCAACTTGTGTGCATGTTAGGCCAAAATCACCAGGGTATGTCAACTTTTGATCAGGGTCATTTGGGTAGCTTCTGTTGTCATAATTTAAAAATATTAAACACAGTTGATTGCTAATAAATTGGCTTGAGCCAAACACTAACCATGAGTGGAAAGTTTTTTTTTTATTATTCATATTCTCTGAAAAATGGCCAAGAAATCATAAATTCTGTCAGGGTATGTAAACTTATGAGCACAACTGTATGTATGTATAATTATATATAATGTGTCCACATGCAATCCAAAATTAATATGCAAATTCTTGTGATAAACGTTAATTAGTACACTCCAGGATCCGTGCCGCACATTAAAGTGGAGTTCCACCCATAAATATAACATTACATCAGTAGTTTTAAAAAAATGTCAGTCCTTTAAGAAAACATATTTTTTTTTTTTAGATGCCTTCAAAGTGTTGTTGCTAGGCAGAATAGTTAATCTTCCCACTTCCTGCACCTAGGTGCTTAAGCTTCCTAACCTACACCGCACAGACTCCTGGGAATGTAGTGGGTGTAACTTTCCAGGAGTCTGTGAGCTCCCCAGTCTCGAAGAATCATGTGACTTGGACAGTACAGGTGCTGAAACCTATTACACTGCTTGTGCGAGATCTGCAAGGCTGAAATCCAGGAAGTCATACAGTCTGGCTTCATGATGCCCACACTTAAGATGGCCCCAGTCAATTTCTATTTTATAAAGTGTCTAAATGCTGTAACAACCTAACAAAACGGACCTTAGTTTACAGACTAACTTTACTAGAATACATTAAGCATGTGTATTACAGGGGTATTTATATATAAAAAGTGAAATTGTGGCCGGAACTCCGCTTTAATATTGCGAGTGTGTGATTTAAAGAAAAAGCTATTGCACCTTTTGAGTGCAATGCCTGCTCACCTCATCTATAGACCCCCTTGGGTCAAATCATGCTTTAATGATGTGAACAAAAGATCAACTACTTTGGAACGGACTGTTCGCTGTTAATGGATCCTGTATACAAAATGTAAAATTCCCTCATGTTTTTTTAGCAACAAAAAACCCCCTCGAAGACCATAATTAGAAGGGTCGAAACACGTAGGAGTATTATGTGGATGACCACGTTGTAGTCAAATGCCAACGTGTGCCATACAAATGTGTGGTTTTATCATGATTGATGGGTAATGTTGTTTTCATGTGAATGCCGGAGCTAATTTTTTTACAACTTTCATGAATTTGTAAATTTGCTTTTTGATAAAAATAAAATAATTTTGATTAAACTTAAATAATTTCTTGGCTGCTAAAAAAACCCCTGTGAGGGAATTTTCTATTTTGTATAGTGTTCGGGGGCCTGCAGCATCAGTAGCTCATTTACATGTTATTCCTTGCTATGGATCCTGTATATTCCTCTGTATACCTTGAAACACACTTCTTTAGGGCCAAATGCTCAAAGCAAATGAAAAAGTGTCATCACGCAAGATTGTAAAAACAATACTTGTTTATTTAAACATAAAATATTCCATTCACATTTTGCATCTCTTGTACAATGTTTTGACGCTCATATACCGTGCTTCCAAGGATACGAGCCATCGGAAGTGACATCATCAGCTCCTCCCGACGCATTGTCACATGACTTTCTCAAGGGAATAGATCCTAGTGACGAGCGTTATGGAATGTGAGACATGATTTGTGTATCAGTTGCCATTGTGGCAGGTGAGTAATTGGATCATCTTGCTATTGCTGATGCAGAACAAGATCGATAAAATGACCATAAATTATTATTACTTTAACATTATAATGATGGTTAAAAAAAATTATTGCAGTAAAAACGATCTCTAAATTAGGCTTGTCCTATTCCAAACCGCTCTGGGCAATTTAAACTCAATGGCCTCCTATTAATAGATAGGACATGCCTATATATATTGTGTGTGTATTAGTTAAGGAACATATTGTTACATTTATAAATATATAGGGCCTATTCCTATAGAAACTTTCTAGAGAAACCCTCTGGTGGATGTAGCTTATAATTGCACTTATCACCCAGAATCCTACATAAAATACTGCCATCTCGTGGAATGTTAAATGGTCACGGGAATAAATGGATTTTTTGCAGATAAAATGTAGTAATCGGAAATTAAGCGATTCAAGTCAAAATCAATATTCATTTTAAAAGGAGAGAAAGTGTTGTTTACAAATCCATGCGGATTCACTTTTTAACTTTTACTTTACTTCCCCTCCAATGGGGTTTGTACTTTTCTATAGCCTGAAGGGTCTTTATCATGACATAGTGCAAAGTGTCTAGAGACACTATGGGGGTTATTTACTAAAGGAAAATCCACTTTGCACTACAAGTGCAAAGTGCACTTGAAATTGCACTTGGAAGTTCAGTCGCTGTAAATCTGAGGGGTAGATCTGAAATGAGGGAAAGCTCTGCTGATTTTTTCATCCAATAAAATAAAATGCTGTTTATTTTCCTTGCGTGTCCCCCCTCGGATCTACAGCGACTGCCCTTTCAGAAGTTTACCGCACGCATGCGTGGAAGTGACGTCATCGCCGCTCCAGCCAATCACAGCGCTGGAGCGTCGATACCCGGAAGACACGCCGAGGAAAGATGACATCTCCCTTGGTGTGGACCAGGTAAGTTCCCCTAACCTTGTTCCAAGGTAAGTATTTTATAATGAGCTAGTATGTGGTGCATACTGGCTCATTATGGCTTTTGCTTTATAGGTATGAAAAAAAAACACCTGCGGCTTTACTACCGCTTTAATTGAATATTTAATTGAATATTCCATTTTAGTGGTGTTGGAAATACATTTTACAGATTTTTGGCCATTAAGGTTCCTATTCTTACAGGCATAGCATCTTTTGCAGTTAAAGAATCCTTTTCACAGAAAAAAGGTAAATTATTCTGATTTCGATGGGGGATCTGGTAAATTTTTTGTTTATTACGCAAGAATTTTTAATAAGTATTATAATTTGTATTTACTATTCTGTTAATTTAATGATAATTTATGGTTATTTTTATCGATATTCTGTATTAATGACGGCAAGATAATCCAATGACTCACCTGTCATTGCATAGGGATACACAAATCATGGCTCATATTCCATGGTGGCACTCTTCCCTTGAGAAAGTCACATGACCTGAGACGCAACGCGTTGGAAAGAGCCGGTGATGTCACTTCTAGTGGCTCGTAGCCTCTGAAGCACGATGAGTAGAGCAGCTGTCTAAGAGCGTTATACTATAACAGGTATTGTGCAAGATATGCAAAATGTGAGTGGATTATTTTATGCTTAAAGCGGTAGTTCACCCTCCTTCACCCCATTATTCCATTACTTTCGGCATCGTAGCGCGAGCTACGGTATGCCGGTCCTAAATTTTTAATCCCCGTACTCACTGTGCTATTGTTGATTGAAGAATCCGACTCCCGCGGGGAATGGGCGTGCCTATGGAGAGGGAGGATGATTGACGGCCGGCTCTGGCACGTCACGCTCCCCGAAGACAGCCGGAGTAGGTCTCGGCTATTCACAGCGCCTGCGCACAGGCGCCGTGAATAGCCAAGCCTATTTCGGCTATTTCCGGAGAAGCGTGACGTGCCAGGGCCGGCCGTCAATCACCTTCTCTCACCATAGAAACGCCCATTCCCCGGATTCTTCAATCAACAATAGCACAGTGAGTACGGGGATTAAAAATTTAGGACCGGCATACCGTAGCTCGCGCTACGATGCCGAAAGTAATGGAATAATAAAAAAAAACATTTTTTTTTTTTTTAACAGGGTGAACCCCCGCTTTAAACAGACATTGCTTTTTTGTTTGCTTTGAACATTTCACCCTAAGAAGTCGGGTTCCAAGGTGTACAGAGGAATATACAGGATCCATTAACAGCAGATGGTCCGTTCCAATGTGGTTGATCTTTTATTTACCTCATTAAAGCGTGATTTGACCCAAGGGGGACTATAGATAAGGTGAGCAGGCATTGCACTCAGGTGGCGGTGATAGCTTTTCTTCAAATCACACACTCGCAATATTGTGTGGCCTGGATCCTGGAGTACACTAATTAAAGTTTCACAGAAGAATTTGCATGTTAATTTGGGATTGTGTGTGTGTGTATGTATGTGTATATATATGTGTATGTATGTGTGTGTATATATATATATATATATATATATATATATATATATATATACACACACACACACACACAATAAGTGTGTGTGTGTATCACAAAAGTTAGTACACCCCTCACATTTTTGTAAATATTTTATTATACCTTTTCATGTATCAACACTGAAGAAATTATACTTTTCTACAATGAAAAGTAGTAAGTGTACAGCTTGTATAACAGTGTAAATTTCCTGTCCCCTCAAAATAACTCAACGCACAGCCATTAATGTCTAAACCACTGGCAACAAAAGTGAGTACACCAAATTGGGCCCAATTAGACATTTTCCCTCTCCGGTGTCTTATGACTCGTTACAAGGTCTCGGGTGTGTTAAATTTGGTGTCATCACTGTCATACTGGTCACTGGAAATCCAACATGGCACCTCAGGGCAAATTACTCCCCGAGGATCTAAAAAAAATTATTGTTGCTCTACCTCAGGAATATGCAATTAGCTGACCTCCAGTTGTTGCAAAACTATAAGTCCCATCATGCCTCTGGGTGTCATGCTTGTGGCTATCGGTCTTGCTATGCCTCATGGGACTTGTAGTTCTGCAACAGCTGGAGGCCCACTGATTGCATATCCCTGATCTACATAAAGAAGGCCTGGGCTATAAGAAGATTGCCAAGACCCTGAAACTGAGCTGAACAGGTGCTCAGCATCATATTTAGAGGTTGTCTTTGGGAAATATGCATACGAGTGCTGCCAGCATTGCTGCAGAGATCAGCTTGTCAGTGCTCAGACCATCCGCCACACACTGCATCAAATTGGTCCGCATGGCTGTCGTCTTAGAAGAAAGCCTCTTCTAAAGAAAGCCTGCAAACTGTTTGCTAAAGACAAGCAGACTAAGGACATGGATTACTGGAACCATGTCCTGTGGTCTGATGAGACCAAGATCAACTTATTTGGTTCAGATGGTGTCAAACTTCTGTGTCGGTAACCAGGTAAGGAGTACAAAGACAAATGTGTCTTGCCTACAGTCAAGCATGGTGGTGGGAGTGCCATGGTCTGGGGCTGCATGAGTGTTGCCGGCACTGGGGAGCTACAGTTTAAGTAAACCATGAACGCCAACATGTACTTTGACATACTGAAGCAGAGCATGATCCCCTCCCTTCGGAGACTGGGCCGCAGGGCAGTATAGGATGCATTAAGGTGAAAAAACACGAGGGTTTACAACCCCTTTAAGGCAGTGCTGGAAATTAATGGTGGCCACACAAAATATTGACACTTTGGGCCCAATTTGGACATTTTCACTTAGGTGGTACTCACTTTTGTTGCCAGCGGTTTAGACATTAATGGCTGTGTGTTGAGTTATTTTGAGGGGACAGAAAATGTACACTGTTATACAAGCTGTACACTCACTACATTACATTGTAGCAAAGTGTAATTTCTTCAGTGTTGTCACATAAAAAGATATAATAAAATATTTACAAAAATGTGAGGGGTGTACTCACTTTTGTGAGATACTGAATATACTTTGCACATTTCTTTTTCAAACACTATTTACCAATTTTTCGGTATGTTGGTGTCTTTTTTTTTTTTTTTTTTTTTTATATGGTACCATTTATTCACACAATGTCATTATGTGTTTTTGGATATTTGAATTGATTCACAATTTGTAAGGATTAGTGCACTATTATTCTTATCACATATCTTAAATTGGAGGTTCACCCTATAAAAAATTTCTAACACTACATCCAGCACCGTGTTGCATATAAAATGACACTCACCTTTATTTTTTGCTGTAGATATCGTTTACCCATGGAATTCAACGCGGCTTCCGGGTAGGGAGGCGCACACAGCGCGTCACGACTTCCCGAAGGAAGCTTGGCTCTATTCTGGGCCAGTGCGCAGGCGCCGAATAGAGCTGAGCTGACCCGAGCTTCCTTCGGGAAGTCATGACACGCTGTGTGCGCCGTCGTTTAGCATGTCAATCAATTGGCATGACAATAGGAACGCCCACTCCCGCGGGATTCCCTACCCGGAAGCCGCGGTGAATTCCACGGGTAAACGATATCTACGGCAAAAAATAAATAAAGGTGAGTGTCATTTTATATGCAGCATGGTGCTGGATGTAGTGTTAGAAATTTTTTATAGGGTGAACCTCCACTTTAAATACACTAGAAAATCTAAAAGAGCACTGTGGATTTTGAAGGTGCTGAAGGACGGACAGGCTAAAATCACTTTGTTTTACAAACTTTATTAGCATTGGTGTAAAAACCCCATGTATTCACAATTAAAATAAAGGTTTAACACGAATAAGAATCCCACTTTGCTGTAGCGTTACTCATATCACATAGAAAGTGAAAGTGTAATACCATGCTGTCCCTTTAAACAATGAACAGCAGCTAGCACAGCGAATAGACCGTTGCAAAAATAACAAAAGTGCAGTGCTATGTCATGTCACATATGCTATAGCTTTTCACAATTTATATAGGGGGTCCTCATTCATCTTTGTTACATACCTCTATGCGTTTCATGGGATAGACATGCTTCTTCAGACAGATTTCATGGGATATAAAATCTAAACAATAATGAGAAGTAGAGAAAAATGTATTCTATACAAAAAAGTACACAACTGTTCTAAAGATACATCACAGTATATACAGTGAAACCATGGATTACAAGCATAATTGGTTCCAGAAGAATGCTTGTAATCCAAAAACACTTGTATATCAAAGCGAGTTTCCCCATAGAAGTCAATGGAAATGCAGATAATTTGTTCCACAGTGACTGCTATGGTATGTAGTACTGCATGTGGCCAGAGATTGGGGGGCACCGGAGCCACTCGGAAACACTCAGTTTGAGCGGCTCCGAATGTCACTGGCGCCCCCGCACCTCTGGCCAAATGCGGTACTGCACATCAGAGGCTTGAATCCTGCTCGTTTTGCGAGACAACACTTGGAAACTGAGTCAGGATTTAAAAAAAAAATGGCTTGTATTGTGAAGTGCTCGTTAACCACGTTGCTCGCAATGCAAGGTATTACAATAATATTGTTTCTTATCTTACTCACTGAGGCCAAGTTAAAGCTGAGTTCCCCCCAAAAGTGGAACTTCCGCTTTAAGCACTCCTCACCCTCTTACATGCCACATTTGGCATGCAATTTTTTTTTTTGGGGGGGGGGGGTTTCGGTAGGAGTGGGACTTCCTGTCCCACTTCCTTCTTCCACCCAGGGACTGCCTCTGCGACTTCTCTTCTCGCCTTAGGCGGCCCCTCCGTTTAGGCGATCTCCAGGGACACGTAACAGGTCCCAGGAGATCGCCTATCCATTCATAGAGCGCAGCGTGACTCGTGCATGCGCAGTGAGTGCCCGACCCTGAAGCCATAAGCTGTCATGGCAGGGTGCCCACACTATGAATGGAGGCGCCGACCGGAGAGGAGTGGAGCGCCGGCCGGAGAGGAGTGGAGCTCTGGGCGGCCGCGTCGCTGGACCGTGGAGCAGCTTTTTTTTTTTTTATTAACGAAAAGCTTACTAGCAGTCCCCTAGACATGCGTAAGACGTTCTTAAAAATCTGGTCCCCGTGGATACATTACGCCCTTTTCTCCATGTCTCCCAAAAGCTACACACTGCTATAGACATTGAAAGCCCCAGATTTTCGGTTGGGATGTCCCTAACGTCCTAATCTCCTCTTCTTTCCATCCTGTTCGATTTCTTTCCCCCTTCTTTTTCTCTTAGGATGGGTTCACACTAGTGCGCATTGGATGAGGATTTCGCTGCATCCAATTCGCATTTCAGAAGATTGTGACCGGCTCTCTATGTAGCCAGTTCACATATCTCCGGTGTGGCTCCAGAGCGGATTGCACAGGGGTCCTGTGTGTCTGGCTCTGTTTCAGGGCTGAATTTAGCCAAAAATGTGGCCCTGTTTTGTCTGTGAAAATGGTGAACAAGGATGCATCGGACTCCTGGCTGTGAGCTGCATCCGTCGGAGATGTGAACCCAGCTTCCTGTTCTTGGAGGCCTTGGCTACTCTCGCTCTCTTTTTTCTTTTTTTTGACTGTCCTCTGTGCAGGGCCCGACTCTCCCATCCAATCTAAGAGTAGCCCCCAGTTTGCGGTTTACATATGTTTGCCCTCTTCCCCTCACCCTCCCTTTCCTAATACCCTCATATAATTCATTATATGTGTATTGTTACCTCAAACCTAGCTTGTAACATGCCATACTTTCTGATCTTTGCTAGTATAACCCGTATTGTTTTTACTTATGAATGCACTCTGAATTTTTTCCATAAGTTGGTTACATTTAAGCCTTTGATTCGGGTGACGGGTCACACTATGTACCTTTTTTATAAAACATCTGCAAAAACTTACTAAAAGTGAAATGCTGTTTATTGAATACTATAGAATGATATACATTTTTAATTAGTAGTCCCCCTAAGAACGCCTCATAGACCCCCTCTATTCTCTAGTTCTTCAATAACCCCTCTCCACTTGCTAAAGGCATTTCATTATTTTATTATTCGTTAAACCATAACGTAACCTTTACTAAAAATGTAACAATGATCAAATGGAAAACTAAATTAGGGATGGAGTTCCCAGAATCTGTGTAGAAAGGAGCGATTCAATTATCAAGTGTCCTGATGCACCAATCATTGGGAACTCGTTCAAAGATTGATCACAGATGGTATATCACGCCATATAAACTACAGAAATTCTACTGCTCATACTCTGCCTGTTGGTGGAGACTGTGAATCTACCAGCTCGCTCTTTCTCGTGCTTTGGTACTAAAACTTCCTATGCTCCTATCGGAATAAAATCTTTAGGCTTTTATCTGAAATTTCCACAACCCAGGAGGCCCCGACCCCTGGTCTAGCCTTGTACCACATAGGGAAATACCAATTCCCATTTCAATCTATAACTTTAATAACATAAGTGGTTAAGTACGCTCTTGTGAATGAGGCCTTACAAAGGTGTAAACTGTTAACCCCTTTGAAATTCTTTATACCAGTTCCTTACTACATATATATATATATATATATATATATATATATATACACAGGCCCAGATTCTCATACATTCGCGCTGCTCCTGGGCAGCGTAATATATGAGCTCTACGTTACACCGCCGCAGGTCTACAGGTTTACATCCTGATTCTCAGAACACTTACCTGTAAACTTGCGGCGGTGTAGCGTTAGATTGCTCGGCGCAAGCCAGCCCAATTCAAATGGGGCGGGCACCATTTAAATTGGGCGCGCTCCCGCGCCGAGCGTACTGCGCATGCTCCGTCGGGTAAATTAACCGACGTGCATTGCGCTAAATGACGTCGCCCCGACGTCATTTGCCTAGATGTATACATAAATGGCGTCCAGCGCCATTCACGGACGTCTTACGCAAACGACGTAATTTTTATTCAATTCGACGCGGGAACGACGGCCATAGTTAACATTGGTTGCGCCTGCTAATTAGCAGGGGCAACCTTACGCGTCGGGTACGCTACGCAAACGACGTTAATTCGCTGCGTCGACCTCGCGTATGTTCGGGAATCGCCGTACTTACCTCATTTGCATAGACGACGGGGAAAAGCGACGATGCGACACCTAGCGGCGGGAAAAAAAATTACTTTTAAGATCTGACAGCGTAACAGCCTTACGCTTGTCAGATCTAATGGGTACCTATGCGAAACTGATTCTGAGAATCAGTCGCATAGATACCCGGGGCCAGATGAGGTGTTACGACGGCGCTAATGGTGTTGCGCCGTCGTAACGCCTTTGAGAATCTGGCCCACAGTATATATATATGTTGGTGTGTTTATTTTTTATGGAGACACCTAATAAAACAGCAAGTACTTATCTGAAGATCAATAATGACTGGGGTCATTCTGAGTCACATGAGACCTATCCACTAGAGCTGCACGATTCTGGGGAAAATGAGAATTGCGATTCTTTTGCATAAAATGAAGATCACGATTCTCAATTTTTTTTTTATTTAAAGCGGTAGTAAACCCTGTTCTTGTCAATATTGCCCATGTTGTCACCTCTACTCCTGTTGTCATTATTGCCCATGTTGTCACCTCTACTCATGTTGTCACCATTGCCCATGTTGTCACCTCTACTCATGTTGTCATTATTGCCCATGTTGTCACCTCTACTCATGTTGTCACCATTGCCCATGTTGTCACCTCTACTCATGTTGTCACCATTGCCCATGTTGTCACCTCTACTCATGTTGTCACCATTGCCCATGTTGTCACCATTGCCCATATATGTATACTCTCGCTTAGGCCCCCAGGTAGTACAATGGTTCTCTCTCTCAGGCTCCGGGATACACAGAACCCCTCCGCCGGCCCTCACCTTGGTGCTTCCCCGTCTTCTGCCTCCTCCAGCAGTAAAGCTCCGGCCGGGCTCCCCCAGCACCTGCCCTCATCTCCCCGCCTCCGGTCAGCATTCTCTGCTCCGCTCCCTGTCTGGAACCAGGCTCGCTAGGAATCCTGGGATTGGTAGTTCTACAAGGAGACCTCCCCCTTCACTAACAACAGAGGCGGGACTACATATCCCGGCATGCCATGCAACGCGTCAGCGGGCGGCGGATGATGACGTTCCTGCTGCGGATTGGAGGATGGTGGTGATGGGGAATGTGAGCGACTTCCGGGACACATGCACATGGGACAGGTGAGAATAATTTATGGCCGCACCCGAAAATCGCGGGGAGATCGCGGGCAGGGAGAATCAAGATTGCGATTCTCTCCGCGATTAATCGTGCAGCTCTACTATCCACTTGTACTGTCCCATTGTTGGCTTTCACAAAAACTGTCCCCCAATAATTATAGTGGGGAAACACATGACCATCACAAAAACTGTTCTCTCCATCCAGTACATATCACTCATCTGGATCTGTCTTATCCTGCATGCTGAAAATCCACAGCCTTAAATATTTCCATTTGTGATCTCCAAAACTGTTCTCTGCAGACTGACCGCGTCTTGCTTCTTCCAGCACAAACAAGGGAATACTTTACAGCCCAACTGGAACAACTGTTTGGACAATCTGTTTTTACAAGTTGCTGAGCTACTGATCTGTTACAAAGCAGGCCCTAATTTTCCCCTTTCCGGTCCCTGCTAAGCCGTCAGTAATTCTTGTCCAACCTATAAATCTTTCAGTGGTCTAAAACAGCAGCTGCACTTCCATGTTTTTAGTTCTGGCCATGAAAATATATTGAGGGACAGGTTACCTAAGAGTGCCTCTGCCTCTAATCCTCCACACATGGGACATGCTCCAGCTACTTGTGTCTACTGACAGTATGTAAAAAAACGAGAAGGAAAAACGCAGATGTTTTCCAGAGGAGTTAAGTGAAGAGGGATAACAAATAACCCAATTCTACAAGCATGGAGACTGACTGGTATTCTACAGCCCATTAATCAGCAATTGTTAAACAGATCCTGTCATCAACTTGATTCATTCAGACTATTGACCTGCATTTTTTTTTATTTTTCCTTCCTATGAATTATTTTTTATCTACTTGCAATGAGACTTTAATCAATGTCAGAAAACTTGCTAGCAATAGCTCTCTCCGCTTCTGGAAGTGTCTAAAGCTTGCCATACACAGAAAATGTCCATTTCTAACAGTAAATGGGGTAAGGTGACCAGATTTTTAACCACTTCCATACAGGGCACGTATACACCTTCCCGCCCAAGCCAATTTTCAGCTTTCAGCACTGTCGCACTTTGAATGGCAATTGCGCGGTCGTGCGACGTGGTACCCAAACAAAATTGGCGTCCTTTTTCCCCCACAAATAGAGCTTTCTTTTGGTGGTATTTGATCACCTCTGCGATTTTTTTTTTTTTGCGCAACAACTAAAAAAAGACTGGAAATTTTGAAAAAAAAATACGTTTTTATTTTTTTCTGTAAATTTTTTTGTAAATAAGTAAGTTTTCTCTTTCAATTATGGGCACTGATATGGTGGCACTGATGGGCACAGATGAGATGGCACTGATGGACATCGATGAGGTAGTACTGACGGGCACAGATGAGGTGGTACTGATTGGCGGCACTGATGGGCGCTGATATGCGGCACTGATGGGCACTCATAGGCGGCACTGATGGGCACACATAGGCGGCACTGATGGGCACATGGGCGGCACTGATGGGCACTCATGGGTGGCACTCATGGGCGGCACTGATGGGCACTGTGGGGTGGCACAGATGGGCACTGTGGGGTGGCACTGATGGGCACTGTGGGGCGGCACTGATGGACACTGTGGGGCGGCACTGTTTTCCTTTTGTTGCCAGTCAGTGCCCATTTGTGGGCACTGATTGGCATCTTAATTTTGTTTTTCCAGACTTTAGAAACGGAGCATGCGCAGTTCATTCGGCGCGGGGACGCGCTTCATTTAAATAAAACACGACCCCTAATCGCCGATTTGAATTCCGCCGCCAGAGATACACTACGCCGCCGTAACTTACGGCGCAAATTCTTTGGGGATTCGAACCGGCCAAAAGTAAGTTACAGCGCCGTAGCGTATCTCGCATACGCTGCGCCCATCTATTTCTATGTGGATCTGCCCCACGGTGTGTAAATGAGGAAAGTTGAACCTTTTTCTAACATTTGTTGTTTTTGTTTTTTTTTGCTAGAAAATTTAATAGAACCCCCAAACATATATTTTTTAGAAGAGACCCTAGAGAATAAAATGGTTGTTGTTGCAATATTTTATGTCACACTGTATTCGCGCAGCGGTCTTTCAAATGCAATTTTTTGGGGAAAAATTACTTTAATGAATTTTAAAAATATAACCAGTAAAGTTAGCACAATGTTGCTAGAAAATTATATAGAACCCCCAAACATATATATATTTTTTAGAAGAGACCCTAGAGAATAAAATGGTGGTTGTTGCAATATTTGATGTCACACTGTATTCGCGCAGCGGTCTTTCAAATGCAATTTTTGGGGGAAAAATTACTTTAATGAATTTCAAAAATATAACCAGTAAAGTTAGCCCAATGTTTTTGTATAATGTGAAAGATTTTACACTGCGAGAATAGTGATCTTTTTTCTAAGCAAAAAAATTGTGATTCTCATTGTGGCCAGAATCATGCAGCTCTACTAGTAATGGCAGCAATCAACGACTCTCTGCCTGCCGCCGGCCGCCTCACAGCCTGTCAAGTCTTACTCTCTGGGCCCCCGGCTACTACTGGGTGGGGAGCGGAGAAAGATCGCTCCGCCAGGGAAGGCAAGGAGATAAGCAGGCAGGCAGCTGGCCGGGACTTGATCCAAGGCAAAGGAACATGCGAGCGGAGCTGAATGGGCATGCTCCCAAAACTGAAGAAATATTCCCTCCACTCTGACCAGCACATGATCATCAGAAAGGGGCACAGATAATGGAAAAAATACACCCCCCCCCTAAGCTAGTAGAATATTAGAATATTTTAGAATATTTTTTTAATTCTGCACTGACTGTCTTTGAAATTGCACCAGCCCCTGTTCAAATCCAATCCGGGGACAAAACCGGGGACAGACTTGGTCCGGGGAAATTGCCCTCAATCTGGGGACTGTTCCCGGAAATCGGGGATGTCTGGTCACCCTAAAATAGGGACAAATTGAACACACAAACAGAGAAGAGGGGGCTGTGCCTGTGTGCCGACCACCGCTAACAGCCCGTGGCTGTGAGAGGAGGGGATGGATGGTGCTGCAGTGTCACCCTGCAACCCCCCTCCTCTTGTACCGCGGCGCTGGGCGCTCCGATTCCGCGGTGCTCATCGCTGCAGTCGTGGGGGGGGGGAGCCAGCCCCCCCCCCACATGTCAGCTAAAAAACATATATATTTTTTTTTAATCGGGATGGTGTCACCCCTCTAGCGGGTGTCACCCGGGGCGGACCGCACCCCCGCACCCCCCTAGCAATGCCTCTGCATGACCCATCGGTGTCTCTATTTACAAGGGACACACCATCGGTCTCCTCTCCATGACAGAACGTGGATCTGTGTGTTTACACACACAGATCCACGGTCTTGCTCAGTTACTGGGCAATTGCGGGTGCCCGGGCACACGCATCGGGTCTCCAGTGACGCAGCGGGTGCGTACGCGCGCCCCCTAGTGGCTCAGGAAGGCGATGACGTCCGGCTAGAACAAGAGCCTCATCGTTCCGCCGTCATATGACGGCAGGCGCTAGGCTAGTGGTTAATCAATAATTGGACCTTTTGTGGTTGAAAACATTCTTTTAAGTGATGTACGTTATATGAATGTAGGAGCAAACATTAAAGACAAATGTTTCTGCATAGTGTCTGATCTAGTACATGACCCTTTGGCCCAATTTATACCTGAGCATTGTGTAGGTCAATACCTAATGCTCCAAAAGCTACATGGAAATGCCTGAAAACTTGCAAATCGAGCATTTTTTTTATTTTTATTTTTTTATAGTCTGTAAGAACTAATCTCCTCCAGTGCTTGCCATTGGGTAAAACAAAAATGCCTGAAACTTAAGTACACGTGTAAAATGCTTGCAAACTCTCCAAAAACACACCTAAAAATTGTTCTGCTTGGGTGTGAATGAGGCCATGGAGTCATGTAACAGATCAGGCATTACAAAGTGATATTCTGGAGACCTTTTGATGTGAAACAAGAGAAAAAATACTTGTCAGTCTTCGGGGGCCCTGCTAATTAGATTACAGCACCTTAACCACTTAAAGTGGAGGTTCACCCAAAAACTCAATTTTTAACATTAGATTGAGGCTCATTTTGTGAAGGGGAATCGGGTGTTTTTTTAAAAATCGAAGCAGTACTTACCGTTTTAGAGATAGATCTTCTCCGCCGCTTCCGGGTATGGGCTGCGGGACTGGGCGTTCCTATTTGATTGACAGGCTTCCGACGGTCGCATACAGCGCGTCACGATTTTCCTGAAGTAGCCGAACGTCAGTGCGCAGGCGTTGTATAGACCCGCACCGACATTCGGCTTCTTTCGGCTACTCGTGACGCGATGTATGCGACTGTCGGAAGCCTGTCGGAAGCCTGTCAATCAAATAGGAACGCCCATTCCCGAAGACCATACCCGGAAGCGGCGGAGAAGATCTATCTCTAAAACGGTAAGTACTGCTTCGATTTAAAAAAAAGCACCCGATTCCTCTTCACAAAATGAGCCTCAATCTAATGTTAAAAATTGTTTTTCGGGTGAACTCCCGCTTTAAGATCCGGACCTTTAGGCAGGTAAAGGACCCGGCCAGTTTTTTGCGTTTCGGCACTGTGTCGCTTTAACTGACAATTGCGCGGTCCTGGCTCCCAAACAAAATTGGCGTCCTTTTTTTCGCACAAATAGTTTTCTTTTGGTGGTATTTGATCACTTCTGCGTTTTTTATTTTTTGCGCTATAAACAATAATAGAGCAACAATTTTGAAAAAAATACTATATTTTTTACTTTTTGCTATAATAAATATCCCCAAAAAATATATAAAAAAATGTTTTTTCCTCAGTTTAGGCCGATACGTATTCTTCTACCTATTTTTGGTAAAAAAAAACGCAATAGCGTTTATCGATTGGTTTGCGCAAAATTTATAGCGTTTACAAAATAGGTGATAGTTTTATTGCATTTTTATTAATTTATTTTTTACTACTAATGGCGGCGATCAGCGATTTTTTTCGTGACTGCGACATTACGGCGAACACATCGGACAATTTTGACACATTTTTGGGACCATTGTCATTTTCACAGCAAAAAATGCATTAAAAATGCATTGTTTACTGTTAAAATGACATTTGCAGTTTGGGAGTTAACCACTAGGGGGTGCTGAAGGGGACTCGGCCTTCTAGTGTTGTCTCGCAAAAGAAGCAGGATTCAAGCCGCAGCAATGTGCAGTACTGCATTTTGCCAGAGTTGCTGGGGCGCCGGAGCCGATTGGAGCAGTTTGAAAATACTCGGAAATACTCAGTTCCCGAGCCTTTAAGAGGTTTTACGAGTTCAGCCAAGCTGCCCCCGAGCCTTTCTGAGGCTCTTCGGCGCACCACCCACCTTCTGGCCACATGCGGTAGAAGTAAATGCGTAACTAATTATTTTCGTTTTTATTGACTTCTATGGGGAAAAGCGTTTTGATATGCGAGTGCTTTGGATTACGAGCTTTCTCCTGGAACGGATTAGGCTTGTAATCCAAGGTTCCACTGCTTTTGTTTTGTACAACCTGCTGGAAAGTGTTGGGGTGGATGGGGTTCACCTCCAAAATCCCAAAGTTTGGAGGGGCATCTTACTTTGCAGGAGATTTAGGTTGCTAAATGTAATGACTTGTGTTGCCTATACCCGAGACAAACAATACAATTAAGAAGTATTAAAATTGCCAAGATTTTAGCCTGCACTGGTTTTTTAAATGTCCTCTACCAGGTAGCTGCGTTTTTGTGTTACTGAAGTAAACTAAATGTTTGATGATTCAATTCTGTAATTTAGTTTATGGCAAAGCATTTCCATAAACTGCTGAATTATAAAATGTATAAATAGCAACTCCACAGGGAAGGAACTCGCAGAATATGTTTAAGTCTTTTCACATTTTTGTATGTGCAACAATACAACAGGACCGGTGTGAAATCCAAGCATAAAGTGCTAATTGCAGCATCAATCCTAATTATCATGGCTGAGTCTGTTTAAATGAGGTCTGGCACTGATATCAGCTGTGCAATTGTGCATGTAGGTGGGAACACTGCTGGCTCAATAAGCAAAGGGGACAATTTATAAATTCTAGAGCACTGTCCAAATGTGTGTTCACTTAGGAATCTGCTACACAATATACTGTATGTCGCATAAATACTTTACCTTTTTTCTTCTTTTTTCTTCTTCTATTTTCTTTCGTCTTTTTTTCTTTCGTCTTCTTTCTTTTTTCTTTCTTCTTTCTTTTTTCTTTCTTTTTTCTTCTTCTTTCTTTTTTCTTTCTTCTTCTTTCTTTTTTCTTTCTTCTTCTTTCTTCTTTTTTCTTTTTTTCTTTTTCTTCTTCTTTCTTTTTTCTTTCTTCTTCTTTCTTTTTTTATTTTTCTTCTTTCTTTTTTTCTTTTTCTTCTTCTTTCTTTTTTTCTTTTTCTTCTTCTTTCTTTTTCTTTCTTTTTCTTCTTTTTCTTCTTCTTTCTTTTTCTTCTTTTTTTCTTCTTCTTTCTTTTTCTTCTTTTTTTCTCTTTCTTCTTTTTCTTCTTTTTTTCTCTTTCTTCTTTTTCTTCTTTTTTTCTCTTTCTTCTTTTTTTCTCTTTCTTCTTTTTCTTCTTTTTTTTTCTCTTTCTTCTTTTTCTTCTTTTTTTCTCTTTCTTCTTTTTTTCTTCTTTTTCTTCTTTTTTTCTCTTTCTTCTTTTTTTCTCTTTCTTCTTTTTTTCTCTTTCTTCTTTTTCTTCTTTTTTTCTCTTTCTTCTTTTTTTCTCTTTCTTCTTTTTTTCTCTTTCTTCTTTTTTTTTTTTTTTTCTTCTTTTTTTCTTTTTCTTCTTTTTCTTTTTTTCTTTTTCTTCTTTTTTTCTCTTTCTTCTTTTTCTTCTTTTTTTCTCTTTCTTCTTTTTTTCTCTTTCTTCTTTTTCTTCTTTTTTTCTCTTTCTTCTTTTTCTTCTTTTTTTCTCTTTCTTCTTTTTTATCACTGTTCTTGATCTTATCCAGCCCTGGCGTGTGGGGTATTGCAGAGTAGTGTGGGGTATTGTGTATTGCACAGTATGGGCAGGGATAGCTGAGCATGTAGGGATGGATGGCTGGATCTGTGACTGCATTTGTCACAGATCCAGCCCACAGCACTGCTGCTGCCTCCGTTCTCTCCCCTCTCCTCTCACACACTGTACCGTTCGGTACAGAGAGAGGAGGGAGGAACCGGCGTCATCACATGACGCTGGTTTGTTTACAAGTGATCGCTCCGTCATTGGACGGAGCGATCACGTGGTAAACCGCCGCCATCAGCGGCGATTTACCGTGATCCGTGATGCGCCGGGTCCGGAGGTCACGGACATTCCCGTGTGCGCGCCCGATTCTGGGAGGACGTCCATGGACGTCCTCCCAAAGTTAAGGAACCGCCTTGTAGACGTCTTTCGTCTATAGGGCGGTGATTAAGCGGTTAAGCATACATCTGTGTGAAGGACCGTGTTTGCCTACATGAAATTCAGATGTTCCGTGTCGGGTTGCCACCTCCTCCCTTTAAACCAGAACATATATGAATTACACAGATTCTGAGGCTAATTTAATGCAGATAAGATGCTAAGTGAGCTTAATTACCACCTTACGCAGTCACAGAACCTGTTTAATGTGTTCAGGTTTTAAGGGATGAGGTGGCAACACTAGTTCCATGGGTTATTTTTAACTGCCCTGTTTTATATGGTACTCCGATACTTGTGGAAAGCATAACAATAAATCCTCCACTATGATGAATATTTTATTCATGGTGTTTTGCGTTTGGTATGTGAGCACATTTGCCCCTAGTGCAGAAGTGTGGAAGTGAATAATCCTGTGGAGAGGGTGATTGATGCCTGCATAAGTTTGATGTTGATGCCTGTTTTCTGCTCATCACTTGGCAGTAACTCCCTTTGGTGAGTGCGCATTTCATCTGTTTATGTGGAAGGAACGTCCTTTTATTTGCATTCTGGGGGCACGCAGCGGGGAAAAACTGTGCCTGGCGCATCGATGAGATGCCGATGCGCGTGCCTGGCGGCCACGATGTCCGCCAGGTACCCGCGTTCGGCAGTGACAGCAGGGACACAGAGCTCGACGTCCTGTCAGGGAGAGAGGAGACCGATGCTGTGTCCCTTGTACATAGGGACACAGCATCGGTCACCTCCCCCAGTCAGTCCCCTTCCTCCACAGTAAGAATCACACCCAGGGAATACATTTAACCCCTTCCTCACCCCCTAGTGTTAACCCCTTCCCTGCCAGTCACATTTATACAGTAATCAATGCATTTTTATAGCACTGATCGCTATATAAATGTGAATGGTCCCAAAATAGTGTCAAAAGTGTCCGATATGTCTGCCGCAATATCGCAGGCCTGACAAAAAAAACGCAGATCGCCGCCATTACTAGTAAAAAATAAATCATAAATCTATCCCCTATTTTGTAGGCGCTATAACTTTTGCGCAAACCAATCAATATACGCTTATTGCGAAAAATATAAAAAAAAAAAAAATAAAATGGGATATTGTTATAACAAAAAGTAAAAAATATTGTGTGTTTTTTTCTAAATTTTTTGTCTTTTTTTGTTTATAGCGCAAAAAATAAAAATCGCAGAGATGATCAAATACCACCAAAATAAAGCTCTATTTGTGGGGAAAAAAATTATAAAAATATAATTTGGCCTAATCCGTTCCAGGAGAATGCTCGTAATCCAAAGCACTCGCATATCAAAATGCTTTTCCCCATAGAAGTCAATAAAAACGAAAATAATTAGTCACGCATTTACTTCTACAGCATGTGGCCAGGAGGTGGGTGGTGCGCAATTGTCATCCAAAATGCGTCAGCGCTGAAAATTGGTCTGGGCAGGAAGGGGGTTTAAGTGCCCAGTAATGAAGTGGTTAACCCATGTTGTTGTTTGCGCTGTTTTTTTTTTTTTATGTGTTCTACACTATGAGTTACATCAGAGCCAGAAATATTTTGGCTCCTGTTGGGTGGGAGATCACTATGTCCAGTACTACCTGAATGCTGGTTGGGTTTATTGTAAACCCAGATTACATAGCTGCAGTCATGGGACACATGCCCCCAGGTGCCAAGATCTTTCATCATCCATCTGGCCAACTTTAGACCATTTACTATTTGCATCCTAAGGGGACAAACACGGCCCATTGCATAAATGTATGCTTAAAGTAGTATTAAAGGCAAGTTTTTGTGCTCATATCCCAGCAGCTTGTATGTGTACACTATATTGCCGACGCTACGGACTAAGACTCAGATGCCATTAAAGTTCATTTGCGTGTAAAGGCCGGCGTCCCGATACTTTTGGCGATATAGTGTATATAATGCCTGATTTTCATTGCAAACTTTGCTGGAAAGAATATATAGCAATGGTGCAGAAGGTTCATCCAGAATTCTCATGTTCTCATGTGGTCACACCCCTTTACCACCTGATAATTATATACAGTAAAACCTTGGATCACAAACATAATTCCTTCCGGAAGCATGCTTGTAATCCAAAGCACTTGTATATCAAAATGAATTTTCCCATAAGAAATAATGGAAACTCAAATGATTCGTCCCACAACTATTTATTCATAGGTCCTTCAGTTTATAATCCAAATAAAAAGATTATAGCAGTGTGATAGGTTGTGTAACCATAACATGTCCATTTACAAATGGAAGCCTCCACAGGGGGATTAGAAGCAAAATCCAGCAGGAGCTACAGCGTATAAAAGAGAAGAGAGGCGCCTCCGAACATAGTAATATGGTTACACTTAAAGCAGAGTTCCGGCCACAATTTCACTTTTTAAATATAAATACCCCTGTAATACACAAGCTTAATGTATTCTAGTAAAGTTAGTCTGTAAACTAAGGTCCGTTTTGTTAGGTTGTTACAGCATTTAGATACTTTATAAAATAGAAATTGACTGGGGCCATCTTAAGTGTGGGCATCATGAAGCCAGACTGTATGACTTCCTGGATTTCAGCCTTGCAGATCTTGCACATGCTCAGTGCTGCACAAGCAGTGTAATAGGTTTCAGATCAGGTTTCAGCACCTGTACTGTCCAAGTCACATGATTCTTCGAGACTGGGGAGTGCACAGACTCCTGGAAAGTTACACCCACTACATTCCCAGGAGTCTGTGCGGTGTAGGTTAGGAAGCTTAAGCACCTAGGTGCAGGAAGTGGGAAGATTAACTATTCTGCCTAGCAACAACACTTTGAAGGCATCTAAAAAAAAAAAAATTTTCTTAAAGGACTAATGACATTTTTTTAAAACTACTGATGTAATGTTATATTTATGGGTGGAACTCCACTTTAATGAAGGTACAACATTTAGCAACTCACATGGCTGATGATTAAAAGAGGCACATCTAAGTATGCAGGCATCCGGGGTAAATCTATCCACATAGACCATCCTCCTCACCGCTGTCGGTCTGCAATGGTGACCGGGAAGACTACCCTGCAGTAGAGCGATCTGAAAGTGAGGCTTCAACCGCTCATGGAAGGGACAACATCAATGGTGGTGAGGAGGATGGTCTATGTGGACAGCTTTACCCCGGATGCCTGCATACTTAGATGTGCCTCTTTTAATCATCAGCCATTTGAGTTTCTAAATGTAACCATATTGCTACACTTAGAGGCGTCTCTCTTCTATTTTATACTCAGTTTGACATGACGCTACTCTTATATTAAGACATCGCTTGTATATCAAGTCAAAATGTATAAAAAAAAATTGCTTGTCTTGCAAAACGCTCTTAAACCAAGTTACTCTCAAACCAAGGTTTTACTGTACATGTACAAGCTGTTAGGATCTGAGCACAGGTATATATAGTTTCTGTTGCATGTCGGTGACCAGACCTGAGGCCCCATACACACGAGAGGATTTATCCGCAGATACGGTCCAGCGGACCGTATCCGCGGATAAATCCTCTCGAGGATTTCTATGCGATGGCGTGTACACACCATCGCATTGAAATCCGCGCTGAAATCCTCTGCCGATGACGTGTCGCGCCGTCGCCGCTATTATGACGCGGCGACGGGCGCGACGCTGTCATATAAGGAATTCCACGCATGCGTCAAATCATTACGACGCGTGCGGGGAATCCCTTTGGACGGATGGATCCGGTAAGTCTGTACAGACGAGCAGATCCATCCGTTGGAATGGATTCCAGCAGATGGATTTGTTGAGCATGTCAGCAAATATCCATCTGCTGGAAATCCATCCCAGGGGAGATTTATCCGCGGATAAATATCCGACGGAGTGTACACACCATAGGATCTATCCGCAGAAACCCATTTGATGGGATTTATCTGCGGATAGATTCTATGGTGTGTATGGGGCCTGACCCTTGTAGCTCACCCACCTTTGTGTCCGTTTTCCCCATGTTGGCATGGTGTCCACAGTAGCATTGGCAGAGCAGAGTAGGACGGGCCATAAGAGGGATTAGTTTGATGCAGTTGGCCAGCTTAACCACTTCAACCACGGAAGATGTTACCCCCTTAATGACCAGGCCATTTTTTGGGATCTTGCACTGCGTTATTTTAACTGACAATTGCGCATTCATGCAATGCTGTACCCAAATAAAATTGATGTCCTTTTTTCCCCCCCAAATAGAGATTTCTTTTGGTGGTATTTGATCACCTCTGCGGTTTTTATTTTTTGCGCTATAAACAAAAAAAATACTGACAATTAAAAAAAAAAAAACGTTCTTTCTTTCTGCTATAATATCCAAAAAAAGTACAAAAAATAATAATTGTATATTCATCAGTTTAGGCCATTCTGTATTCTTCTACATATTTTTTGATAAAAAAAAATCACAATAAACATATATTAATTGGTTTGTGCAAAAGTTATAGCATCTACAAAATAGGGGATAGATTTATAGACTTGTAATTTTTTTATTTCCATTGTTTATACTGGTAATGGCGGCGATCTGCGATTATTATTTTTTATTTTAGCAGGACAGTGACATTGCGGCAGACAAATCTGACCCTACGTGACACTTTCTGGGGACCAATGACACCAATACACTGATCAGTGCTAAAAAAAAAAAAATGCACTGATAACCCGTTTCCTGCCAGTGTCATTTATACAGTAAACTACGGGGGCGATCAAGGGGTCAACTGTGTTTCCTCAGTGTGTTTCTAACTGTGTGGGGGAAATGCTCACAGGAACAACACGGAGATCGCTGTTCCTGATCACTAGGAACAGCAGATCTGCATGTTGTCCCCTGTCAGAACAGGAATCTGCCTTATTTACATATGCAGGTTCCCGTTCAACCTCTCTGTACCACTATCGCGGGTGAACATCGGGACCACCGGGCCACGCGCATTGGCTCCTCCTCTGTACAGCGGGTGCGTGTCCACACTGTCTATTGCATGAAACAAAGTACCGGTATGTAATTTCACGCAATAGAGCCATCCTGCTGCAGTATATATACACGAGGTGGGCGGTCTTTAAGTGGTTAATATGTATTGCAATATGTGTGAACTAAAAATCCATGTTTCTTTTTCATACATCATGGGACACAGAGTCAGGCTAATATTCATTACCTGCTGGGTTTTACTCCATCATCAGGTGAATGGACACTGGTACACCAAGGTCTTTAGACAGGAAGTGATCCTCTATATAACCACTCCCATATAGGAAGTTGCGTCATTTTTTTTTTTTTTTTTTTTTAAACCAGTGTCTACAAAGTGGATGGCACTTTTGTTTGAGCTCCAGGTCTCTATTCCCACAAACAGTTCCAAAAATGAATCGAGGGATCGACCGATCGGATCCATTTGACACAGGCTGCATTCTTAGATAAATGGTACCCAAACCTCGCAAAGAAGACTCAAAATCCTGCAAGGTTTGGCTGTAAGCTGCCTTCGGGCAATGGACCATGCAAAGTGGAATCCTGGACACTACAGCGCTAAAGCATTCCTGCAGGGTGCTGTACAGGTCCAAGGGAGTGGACCCTAAACAATAGGAAAAGGGTACCCAGTCCTTGAAGTTCCTCAAGTGACAGGAACCCACCGTGATGGGTGATGATTGGGCTCTTAGGGGGTAATCCACAAAAGGGATACGCCGTCGTATACCTGTTTCTATCTATGGAACTGAACCACAGAATCAGTTTCACATAGATAGACAGAAGATCCGACATGTGTAAGGGACTTACACTGTCGGATCTTAGGATGCAGTACCTCGGCCGCCGCTGGGGGCATTTCGAGTCGAAATGCCGCGTCGGGTATGCAAATTAGCACTTACGGAGATCCACGAAGCTTTTACGCTTTGTTTTTTCTCCGTAAGTATTAGTTTGCTATCGCAAAATTAGGGCTGCTTTTACAAGGTGTAAAGTTAGTACACCATGTAAAAGTAGACCCTTCTTTCCCGCGACGGTGTATTTTTTTTTTTTTTTCCCCCGCCGCAACTCGTATTATTTTTTTACGCCCGTCGCGATTCTCAAAACCCGGCGCAACGTAAAACCACGCAAAGCACGTCGGGAAAATGACGTCGGGAGCATGCGCAGTACGTCCGGCGCGGGAGCGCGCCTAATTTAAATGGGACTCGCCCCATTAAATTAGGAACGCCTTGCGCCGGCCGATTTTAAGTTACACCGCTGAAAATTTCCAGGTAAGTGCTTTGTGGATCGGGCACTACCTTGTGTAATTTGCGGCGGTGTAACTTAAATGACAAAAGTTACGTTGCGCCGGGTGTTTGTGGATCTGGCCCTACGCCTGGGCGGGTAAGTGAAACCCCTTTTTTTTTAAATAAATAAAATTGTGGGGTGTCCCAGTGATTGTAACAATCAGTCAAGCTAGAGGCTGGACACCTGTGTGCGGTGACCATACGGGGGAGTTTTGGACTAGCTGTGGGTGTTTGCAAAGTGTACCCTTTTGCTTGTGTATGGCTGTTTTTTTTACCTGTATATTGGCGCACAACGCTGCGCCATTTCGCCCTGGGCACGCATGCATTCGTAAAGGTGCTGCTAAAAACTACCTGAGGAAAGGGTTAAAAGCGCTCGCAAAGCACTTTGCAGGTGCATTGGCAGCGCTGTCGATTGATTTCAATGACGGGCGGTGGAGCAGCGGTGTATACAATGCTCCTGCATTGCCCAAAAGATATTGCTTGGAGGACTTTTTCTAAGATCCTGCAAGTGCACCGCCCCAGTGTGAAAGGGGTCTTAAACGCTGGACAATGTTGGTGGTCAGACTGGGTAAGGGGCCCCAAAATTTCTGATGGCTGCCCTGCGTGCAGCCAATTGGCTTCAGTGTACAAGAGAATTGTCTACTTGTACACTGAAGAGAGAAGCCGATTGGCTGCCCCTCCCCACATTGGGAAACAGTCCTCGTGGCAACAGCAGACGTGTTTTTTTTTTTGCCAAAAACAGTCCAGATTTCCTGGGACTAAAGGCAAAACCTCGGGATTTTAATCGAGGCGGGTACCAAAATCGAGATTGTCCCGGGAAAATTGGGACTGTTGGCAAGTATGCTAGCCATGCATGCGTGTTTGGGGGATGTACACCACACACAGTTGAACACAGAAGACAGTGGTTACAAGCAGTCTATTTCCCTTGACCTGCACTGCAGCTTCTCAAGCATAGGAACGTGACAGACATTACACGTTCAGTCTCAGGGGTGCGCAGACCACCAAAACCCACCGCTAACTCAATACTAGTAGCACGCTCGCCTTTAAATAAGCCGCATCTTCATTAGTCCCACCCATCTAAAATACTGATAGGTCGCCCAAAAATAACATGGCTGCCAGCATCCTACCGAGGCAACGCGCATGCGTGAGATGTCAGTAGCGTTCTAACTTCCGGATCCGGCGTAGCGACTGCCCCGGGCAAATATGGCCACCGTAGCCTAAACACTTACCGCGCACGCGCATACCTGTCGTGCTACGTGTGCATGCGTCCCCAGAGCCGGAAGTGACCCGGCAACAGGCTAAACCACCCGGACATGGAGGGGAGAAGAAGAGGAAGGGGGAAGGATCCGCTCCACTAAGACACCGCGGAGGAAGAAGGACAGAACCAGAAAGGTGATTTTATTTACTGAGGTGACATGACGGAGACGTGTGAGGGATGTGATATGGAATAGGTGAGATGTAGAGAGACACTGCAGCATCATCACCTCAGACCGGAGAGGACCCTCACATTGCTGGGATCCTCATCTCATTGGTGGGATAGAAGATGTAGGACCTGATTCTGGAGAGCCTGACTCTGAATGATGGATGTCCGAGGTCACCAATACCTCTGAGGGTGGGGCTATTCCCAAATATTGATAGAATTATTATTGGTTGGGAGAGGGCAGAGCACCAATCATATGACAGCTGTCATCAAGGCTCCAGGAAAGTTTGTTGTCTGTTCATCTCATCTGCTGTTTGCTGCAAGCAGGCAATGTCTCTTCTGCAGGAGGATGCACCTACCTGTCTGCCCCCCCCCCCCCCCCTCTACCTGTCTGCCCTCCCCCCCCCCCTCTACCTGTCTGCCCTCCCCCCCCCCTCTACCTGTCTGCCCCCCCCCCCCCCCTCTACCTGTCTGCCCTCCCCCCCCCCTCTACCTGTCTGCCCTCCCCCCCCCCCTCTACCTGTCTGCCCTCCCCCCCCCTCTACCTGTCTGCCCTCCCCCCCCCTCTACCTGTCTGCCCTCCCCCCCCCTCTACCTGTCTGCCCTCCCCCCCTCTACCTGTCTGCCCTCCCCCCCCCCCCCTCTACCTGTCTGCCCTCCCCCCCCCCCTCTACCTGTCTGCCCGCCCTCCCCCCCTCTACCTGTCTGCCCGCCCTCCCCCCCCTCTACCTGTCTGCCCTCCCCCCCTCTACCTGTCTGCCCTCCCCCCCCCCCCTCTACCTGTCTGCGTTCCCCCCCCCCCTCTACCTGTCTGCCCTCCCCCCCCCCTCTACCTGTCTGCCCTCCCCCCCCTCTACCTGTCTGCGTCCCCCCCTCTACCTGTCTGCGTCCCCCCCCCCCTCTACCTGTCTGCGTCCCCCCCCCCCCTCTACCTGTCTGCCCTCCCCCCCCTCTACCTGTCTGCCCCCCCCCCCTCTACCTGTCTCCCCCCCCCCTCTACCTGTCTGCGTCCCCCCCTCTACCTGTCTGCGTTCCCCCCCCCCTCTACCTGTCTGCGTTCCCCCCCCCCTCTACCTGTCTGCCCCCCCCCCCCCCCCTCTACCTGTCTGCCCTCCCCCCCCTCTACCTGTCTGCCCTCCCCCCCCTCTACCTGTCTGCCCTCCCCCCCTCTACCTGTCTGCCCTCCTCCCCCCTCTACCTGTCTGCCCTCCCCCCCCCTCTACCTGTCTGCCCTCCCCCCCTCTACCTGTCTGCCCTCCCCCCCCTCTACCTGTCTGCCCTCCCCCCCCTCTACCTGTCTGCCCTCCCCCCCCTCTACCTGTCTGCCCTCCTCTCTCTCTCTCTCTCTCTCTCCCTCACCCCTTCTCTCTCTCTCTCTCTCCCCTTCTCTCTCTCTCTCTCTCTCTCTCTCTCTCTCTCTCTCTCTCTCTCCCCCCCCTCCTCTCCCTCCCTCTCTCCCTCCCCCCCTCTACCTGTCTGCCCTCCTCTCTCTCTCCCCCCCCTCTACCTGTCTGCCCTCCACTCTTCCCCCCCAGACAGAGCTTTCTTTTGGTGGAATTTAATCGCCACTGCGTTTTTATTTTATTTTTGAAAAATAAACATATTTGTAAATAAGAACTTTTGAAGCGCACTGACTGGCAGGCAGGCAATGATGAGGTGGCACTGGTAATGAGGACACTGATGAGCTGTGCCCTGATCAATGTAGATGTCCCCTGTGTGGATTACAGCTTACTGGCTCTCCTCTTTTCATGCGCTGTCAGTGAGGAGAGGACTGCTGATCACAGTGTAAACAGGATTTGACAATTATCAGCTTTGATTGGACACAGCTGGTCACATGCTAAAGAGCCACTGCAATTTGGCTCTTTTTCCCCGATCTGTGATCAGCTGTTCATAAAGGGATCACAGATCCCTGCCAATGCACCCCGCAGGAAGCTTGATCACAGGAGGATGCTGATGGACGCCCTCCCAAAAATGTTTGACTGCACTGTAGCCATCATTCAGCTATAGCACTATCGTGAAGAGGTTAATAAGCTTCCAGTCATGTGATTGGCTGCCACGCTGATTTCCAAATCGTAAACTGATTTGCTGCGTTAAGTTTACTTTTTTAGGCTTTCTTCCCTCTGTTTTCACCTGGTGATCTGGCCAGTAACACACCTCCCGCATTAGAGTGCCCCCACTCTGGAGGAATGAGAACAGGGAGGGCAGCAGAATTGTCAGTCTGGGGGGGCACTATACACTACACCAGGGCTCGACAAAATCCGGGCGCCCAGTTGCAATTGTGACCTGGCGCCCGCCAGTAATTGAGGCCATGGCTTTGCGGCCTTCACAGAAGGAAGCTTAGGCCGCAAAGCCGCGGCCTCAATTACTGGCCGGAGCGGTCCCGCGGCGATTGCACGACGGGGGAGGAGGGGGCTCAAGGAGAAACAGGATCCCAAGTCTCCGTGCGCCCCCGCCGCGTGATTGTGGCGGGCCCGCGCCCGCCAGTAATTGGGGCCACGGCTTTGCGGCCTTCTGTGATCTGGCGCCATCTTGTGGTGGCTGTTTGGCATTACAAGTAAAACAGTTCCAGCAGTTCTAATGTGTTTTTTCACTGCCATTTCCTTCTCTCTAATTAGAACCCCCAAACATTATATATATATATATATATATATATATAACATTATATAACACCCTAGAGAATAAAATGGCGATCGTTGCAATACTTTCTGTCACACTGTATTTGCACAGCGGTCTTGCAAGCGCACTTTTTTGGGGAAAAAATACACTTTTTTTTAATGAAAAAATTAGACAACAGTAAAGTTAGCCCAATTTCTTTTTTATATTGTGAAAGATAATGTTACGCCGAGTAAATTGATACCCAACATGTCACACTTCAAAATTGTGCCCGTTCGTAGAATGGCAACAAACTTTTACCCTTTAAAATCTCCATAGGCGACGTTTAAAAAATTCTACAGGTTGCATGTTTTGAGTTACAGAGAAGGTCTAGGGCTAGAATTATTGCTCTCGCTTTACCAATCGCGGTGATACCTCACATGTGTGGTTTGAACACCGCTTTCATATGCGGGCGCTACTCACGTATGCGTTAGCTTCTGCGTGCAAGCTTGGTGGGACGGGGTGCGTTTTCTGGCTCCTAAGTTTTTTAGCTGGCTCCTAGATTCCAAGCACATTTGTCAAACCCTGCACTACACTAACAAACTGAAGCCAAACTCTAGCTAACACTTTATAATAATTTTTTTTTTTTTCCTCTTGGGATAAAGGTTTTTAATGAATAATTCAAAGCTGGTCATTTTAAGCACCCCTGCCAAAGCTAGATGGTTTGTCTCACTCTTATAAACGGATACATTTTGTTGAGGAGATTGTGATTTTTAAAAACAGACTTGCTGGCTGGATCACCAGATGAAATTAGAACAGAGTCTAAAAAAGAAAGCTAATGCAACCATCACATCTAAGAATTCGTAAGCTCGCAATATAATGTTTGCTTATGGGCTTAATACCGCTTTGTACAACATAAAGTACCTGGTCCTGTTCCAACTCGTCCTGCTTGCTATGTATTCGTCTCCTTGCTGGCAATGTTGCCAGACCGCTCGCCTCGCTCTCCCAACTGCTTTCCGACACTGCTGCTGGCAAGAATATGAATACATAACAAAGGCAGACAAGCTGGAGATGAGCTCACCAGGGAAAGCTCCATTCACAACACAAGCTAAAGATCAGCCAGTGCTGTGTGATGTATCTGTCAGTGCAGTGTATGTTTTCTAGAAGCCAGCAGATAGATCACACAGCCCTGCAGTACGGACGGCTCATTTACTATTCAATTTATAAAATAAAAATTTGTGTTGTAGGGCAGTTCACATTGTGAATCTAAAATGAGGGGGGTAGTTATAATACTGGCTGTATTTCCCCCATAGAAGCACCCATAATTTGGGCTTTAGCCTTAAGCTACAGCGCAATCAGAAATCGTGCGAGTTCAGCTTCATTCCTGCGGCCCAGTGTGAACCTGGGCTAAATGTCCCCTCCTCCTCATGGCCCTGCATGTATTTTTTATAACAAATCGCACATAAATACTATTTTTTTTTTTTTTTTTATGCAGTCGCTTGACCTCAAAACCCCAGCTCCGCTGTTTAATGCAGAAGGCCGACATTACCCCCTGGAGTCCGCTGTTCTAGGTGTTGTCTGAGGTGGAGAGAGTTCCCTCTCCCACAAGCTGCTCCAGAAGGTGTGAGCGATCAGAGCTTAAAATGAGATAAGGGCTAGATTCAGATACAATTGTGTATCTTTAGGCTGGCGTAGCGTATCTCCTATACGCTACACCGCCGTAACTTTGAGAGGCCGAAGTTACGGCGGCGTAGCGCATAAGAGCCGGCGGAAGCCCGCCTAATTCAAATATGGAAGATGTGAGAGTGTTTTATGTAAATTAAGTGTGACCCCGCGTTAATGACGTTTCTAACGAACGGCGCATGCGCCGTCCGTGAACGTATCCCAGTGCGCATGCTCCAAATTGCGCCGCAAATAGTCAATGCTTTCGACGTGAACGTAACTTACCCACAGCCCTATTCGCGAACGACTTGCGCAAACGACGCAAAATTAGACGCTGGCCCGACGTCCATACTTAACATTGGCTACGCCTCATATAGCAGGGGTAACTTTACGCTGGAAAAAGCCTTACGTAAACAAATGCGCCGGGCGCACGTACGTTTCTGAATCGGCGTATCTACCTAATTTACATATGCTACGCGTAAATCTACGGAAACGCCACCTAGCGGCCAGCGTAAATATGCAACTAAGATACGACAGCGTAAGAGACTTATGTCAGTCGTATCTTAGCCAAATTTCTGCGTATCTTGCTTTCTGAATACAGAAAGAAGATACGCCGGCGCATCCTAGAATTTACGCGGCTTATCAATAGATACGCTAACGTAAATTCTTTCTGAATCTGGCCCTAAGTGTCTACCACTTCACTGTTCATAAAATCATCCCACCTCAGGTAGTCAATGCTCCCCTTAATAGCTGTAATCTGAGTTGTCACCAGATGGCTCTGTTCACATACAAAGTGTACTGAGCCAGTCAGAGAGGCTCTGTACCATGTGATGACAAATCACAGAAATTTCAAATGTAAACAATGCAGTGTTTACATTGCAGAGCCCGTCCCTTCCTAGCCAGTGCCTTAGAAACTAATGAATGAACCATTATTTATCGGTGTATTCCAAGGTTGTGAGATCATTTTACCCCCCACCCCCAATATCTCAGCCCTATATGACCTCTGTGTTTGACTTGTATATTAACCTCTTCACCTCCCTTATCCCGCACATCTGTAAATGAATCTCTTCATCCTCCCACTGTGTATGTGACCTATACATTAAACGGAAGGAACAAAAATAGATAAATGGGACTTTATATGAGGTATGTGCTGCAACAGAAATTCAGTCCATATAAAAACACAACGTTTATTGCTAAATAATGATAACATAACATATTAGAACAATCCATTCATAGGTTTGTGTCTATAATGACAACATGATGGAAACATTGTCTGTAAAAAAAAAAACTGGCAACAATAAATGATACATTGTATAATAAGGATATGGCCACTGCATCGAGATGATACATTGTAGGGTAAATATAACGGCCACCCTCGAGGACGCGGACCACCTCAGAAACAGTATAAAGATAAAATCTACGGAATCGGGGATGGAGATGTATTCATACATTTTATATAAAGTCACCCTCCACCCTTTTTATTTATTTTCTTTGGTTATAATGCATTTATTAAGTAAAAAGGCGTGAGATTATGAATGAGATTGGAAATGTAGGGATAGCAGTTTATAGGGATAGCACCACCAACCCCAAGTAGCAGCAGGAATCTGTTTGTATTTTTGTTCTTATACTTGTATCTCTGTAACAGATCGATGGTCGAGGAAGGAGAAATATATTTGTTTGGCATACCGAGGACATTCAATTGATTGTCAGCTAATGTTGATGGGAACAAATTATTTTTTACTGGTTGTAAACTGTAAAAAGGTTTTCACTGTTCCTTATTCTATTCAGTATGAAAGATCTCCGGTGTGCTGACCTTTCAGATGGCCTGATTATTCATATGTAACGGGAGGGGGGCACAGACTCTCAGCTGGTTTTCCTGGGGGCTATAATTCCAAAAACGTCTGCAAGGACATTAAAGTATAACTAAAGGTAAGGCAGACCCTTTTAGTTTCGGATATGGTGGAGAGGGATTAGAACACCTGTCAGTTTGTATTGCTATTGGTGTCCCTTTTGGGGAGATTCGCTCTCTTTTTGTCCTGTTTACCGTTGTCGCCAAAAGTGAGAGTGAAAGGAAATCCAAAATTCTGGGTTTCCCCAACACAGGGAAAAGAGGGGAAACCTTCCCATGGGGACACTAGTTTGTGACCCTGATGAATAAAAACTGTATGCACATGTCCAGCCAGCCCCCCTACAGTTAGAAACACACATGAGGTCACACTTAACCCCTACAGCGCCCCCTAGTGGTTAACTCCTTCACTGCATTGTCATTTTCACAGTAATCAGTGCATTTTTATAGCACTTTTCGTCCCAAAGATGTGTCAAAATTGTCCGATGTGTCCACCATAATGTCGCAGTCATGAAAAAAATCGCTGATCGCCGCTATTAGTAGTAAAAAAAAAATATTAATAAAAATGCCATAAATATATCCCCTATTTTGTAAACTCTATAAATTTTGCGCAAACCAATCGATAAACGCTTATTGCGTTTTTTTTTTTTTTTTTACCAAAAATAGGTAGAAGAATACGTATCGACCTAAACTTAGGAAAAAATATATTTTTTTTATATCTTTTTTGGGGATATTTATTATAGCAAAAAGTTAAAAATATTGAATTTTTTTTCGAAGTTGTCGCTCTATTTTTGTTTATAAAGCAAAAAATAAAAACCGCAGAGGTGATCAAATACCCCCAAAAGAAAGCTCTATTTGTGGGGGAAAAGAAGGACATCAATTTTGTTTCCGAGCCACATCGCACGACTGCGCAATTGTCAGTTAAAGTGACGCAGTGCAGAATCGCAAAAAGGGGCAAGGTCCTTAACCTGCATAATGGTCCGGGTCTTAAGTTGTTAAAGGGGTTGTAAAGAATTTTTTTTTTTTAAATAACAAACATGTTATACTTCCACTGTGCAGCTCGTTTTGCACAGAGTGGCCCCGTTCCACGTATTCTGGGGTCCCTCAGCAGCTCTCTGGTCCTCCCCGCAAAAACTCCACACATTCATGCGAGCTCCCTCGCATTGTGTGGAGTCCTTGTGGGCGCGCTCCCGTGATACAGCGAGCGTCCATAGCTTCTCACTGTATCACTCGGCCCCGCCCCTCGTCATTGGATGTGATTGACAGCAGCGCCAGACAATGGCTGCGCTGCTATCAATCCATCTGCTCTAGCCAATCAACGGCCAGGCTGAACGGTGAAGAGGATGTCGGGCCGAGCGTGGGATTTTCGAGGGGTCAGGTAAGTATAACGGGGGGCCGGTATAGTCGGAAGTTTTTTTTTTTTTACCTGAATGCATTAAAGTGAAAAAACTTTTACCTTTACAACCCCTTTAATGCAGAGAATGTATTAGACCCCTTTCACATTGAGGCGTTTTTCATGCAATACAGTGCTAAAAATAGCGCTGCTATACCGCATGAAAAAATCATGCCCTGCAGGCTTCAATGTGAAAGCCCGAAGGCTTTCACACTGAAGAGGTGCGGTAGCAGGACCGCTCCAAAAGTCCTGCTAGCCGCATCTTTGGAGCGGTATAGGAGCGGGGTGTTTACCGCTCCTATACCGCGCCTTCCCATTGAAATCAATGGGAAACCGCGGTAATACCGCCCGCAATGCGGTATTAACGGGGGGGTTAAAACCTCACCGCTAGCACCCGAATATCGCGGTAAATACGACGGTATAGCTGCGCTAAAAATAGCGCGGCTATACCGTCACCACACCTCCGCTGCCCACTGTGAAAGCAGCCTTAAGGTAAAAAAAAGTAAACTTTTTCAACTTAAATGGTTCTAAAGGCTGGACAAAGATATTCAAATATGTCCAATATAGAACATTTCAAACTCCAACGCATGATATCGCATCCACAGGTCAACGCGTTTCACAGATTTTCTTTGTACTTCAGGGCTAATATGGACGAATAGTCACTGATGGATGTAGTTTATATGGCCTATACAAATGTCTAAAATGGCAATAGTTTTAAATCTGTAACAACAAAAAAGTAAAAATACAGTATATCAACGAATCCTCATATTTTAGAATTGCCCTTTTACATTTTACAATATAATATATATATATATATATTTTTTTTTTATTATGTATATATGCGCGCGCCAAGCATCCCCACTATTCAGGGGCGCCATCAAGGTCCGTAATATAGTCTGCAATATGAACCCTTTCAGCAGCCAAGGACATATATATATATATATATATATATATATATATATATATATATATATATATATATATATATATATATATATATATATATATATATATATATATATATATATATATATATATATATATATATATATATGACCTTGGCTAGGATAAATGCACAGGCTGCCATTACTGACCTTTTTCTGTAAATACTAGCTGTGGTCTTGTCCTATGATTTGTGCTTTTTGAGTTTATTCAAGCAAGTATGCAGCCAGTGAAGTTCTAAGCTTCATCCTTGCTCTTGGACGGTGAATCAAAACGTATACATTTTTTTGGATCCGCACGATGGCAAGGCAGTTCGTATTTCCAAAAGCATAAGTCGGCAATGACAGCCTATGTATTTCTCTCCCCACAGGGTAGATAAAGAAATGTAAGCTGTTGGTTTCTATTGATAGTTGACTTGCTTTTCACCTTCAGTATATTAAGTTACGTTATACTGTAAGGCCCCATTGAACAAGAGACTGGTCTGGTAATCGCACTGAAAAATATGTTGATGCTTAATGAAGACATCTAGAATAACATTTCAAATACTCCTTTTGTGTATCAGTTCACAGATTTCTTCGAATGAAATGCCTGTAAACCTTTTATTTGTGTGTTTTTTTTTTTTTTGTCTAAAGGTTCCAGAGGAATCGAGCACAGTTTTGCCATGTCTGTATAACGTTACCCATCATCAGTGGTAACCCACGCCCTGGGTCATCATGAAGCTGAAACAGCGGGTTGTGGTGCTGGCTTTGCTACTGGTGATTCTGGTCCTCACTAAACTTCTATTGCTGGACAGATTGGAGACCTCGGCAGCACAAAGGCAGGATCAGCTTTCCTTCCAGCGCATGATGTCCAGCTTACGGCTGACTATGGACTCCCGGCTGGAGCATACGCTACAGTCCCCATGGGAAATAGCATCTCAATGGGTGGTGCCCAGAGAGGTTTATCCTGAAGATACCCCAGAAATGGGAGCAGTTCTACATGCTATGGCTACAAAGAAGATCATAAGAGCTGACGTGGGCTACAAAGGTACGCAGCTCAAAGCCTTGTTAGTCCTGGAGGGTGGACAGAAGGTGGTCTTCAAACCAAAAAGGTGAGCGACTAGGCAAGGGTTGCTACTGCAGCATAGAATTCCACTAGAATTAACATTATAATTAACGCTCTGCTCCCTATGAATGTCAGCTATGCGGTGGTCTACATATTTTTGACATCATTTTTTCACAATCTGGATGCTATTTTGTTAGGAGTGAGGTCTGTACATTTTTTTTTTTCTATGGAGCATTTATTAGGGGTTGGTGACCCCAAGATAATGTGGGAGGGTGAAGGATGATTTTTCTTCTTAGGAGCACAGCCAGCAATAAAATACTGACAAACTTTTGGGGTAGAGTTCTACTTTGATTTTTCTATGGACATCACAGTATTGGCAAACTAATTTTTTATTATTTTTTTATTTCTTCATCAGGCATGACCGATTAAAGAAAATTCTGTGTTCTTAAAGGGTTTCCCCTAATTTTATCAAAATTTGGATTAGCTACACGAGTATGTCTGTCTCCCGTGGCTCCCTTGCAGTGTCACAAGGGGACCCCAGATCAAGTGATTTACTGACAGAAATACTCCAGCTGTTGGTTGACTAACCGACATGGTCACACAGGACCCACTGATCCAGATATTCACTTTAGGTAATAACTCTGAGCTGTATGTTTGCTGGAACTGTGTCTCTTTGGGTCCTCTTGCTGTAGCCAACCTAGCCAATAGAAGGTCTGTCTTCTGTAAGGTCCCTTCACCATCTGGCCACCCCAATACCCTTCCTGGATACTTTTGTTTCTGCAACCATTTTCACCAGGACTTCAGGCCCTGGCAGACCAGCAATGGCACATATACATTTATAGATCTGGTGGTTTTCTCAATGCACAGGCTTATTTGTCAAGACTCTTCATTTTTCAGTACAGGTTTCCCTCTCCCCCTTGCCATATCAGCAGTTCTCTATCTGTATCCTGCATGGACCACTTTAGCATGGTAAGGATTTAGCAATCCTGAAAGCAGCGTTTCACCGGTCTCAAGTTTCATAGATCCCTCTGGCTACATCTGTACGTGTCTGTTTTCTGATCTGAAAACTACTGAACAGACCCTCTGTGAAAATGCCATGACTTTTGAATGCAGTGGAACCTGGCTCAGAAGACAAGACTTTGCATTGTCGGCATTAACTTGGAGCATATAATCAATCCTTATGTCACCTACAAAGAGCCTTGCACTGCAGCAGTTCCTTGGCAATGATGTCCTGGAGCCCTAATGTACAGACTTGTGATGTTTGTGGGCCGTTGCCATGTGCCTATGGTCCTCTACCAGTTTTATTTTTCATTGTCGTTGCTTCGTTCCTTAACCTAGCATTGCTCACTTCCTTGGGCAGGGGCCTAGCTGAGAGGAAGGCATGCCTCCTTCACCCTTTTAGTGTCCATCATTTACAGATGATGTAAGTGTTCTGGCACTGCCAACTGGAGACACCTTGGGGAAGATACAGACCCCTGTGAAGGGATGACCAGATTATTATGAGTGAGTGAGAAACTTATATAGCGCAACACATGCGAACTGAATCGCCTCTGGGCGCTTGGTATCCATTCCCTGAGTGAACTTTTTTCCCTCAGAAGAGATGGGTTTTGAGTTTTCTTCTGAAGGCCAAGTAGTTCACCTCCAGTCGGATGCTGGTTGGTAGAGCGTTCCACAGTCTAGGTCCTTGGACTGCAAATCTTCGTTCTCCTTTGCACTTGTATCTGGCTTTGGGTATCTGGAGTAGATTTTGGTCGGTGGATCGCAGAATGCGATTGAGGTTATGAGTTTTTGTTTTTCGCATAGGTATTGGGGGGCATTTGCTTGAATACACTTATGCATTAGACAGAGTGCCTTGAAAGTGATTCTGTCTTTTACTGGCAACCAATGAAGGGATCTCAGTGAAGGGGAGATTGATTCCCATGTTTTTTTCCCAGTCACAAGTCGAGCGGCCGTATTTTGAACGACTTGCAGACGAGTGATTTGGTATTTGGGGAGTTCTAGATAGAGGGCATTTGCATAGTCAAGTCTGGAATTGATGATTGTTCCCACCACGACTGCAATGTCCTCTTTCGGGATAAAGGAAGTGAGTCTACGTAGCGGGCGCAGCAGATGGTGGGATCCGCTGACTACTGACCCTATTTGTGCATCCATTGTCATGTGGGTGTCAAAAATGATTCAGAGACTTTTGACTTTGGAGGTAGGGGTGATGGTTTTACCCAGAATGGGCGGGGGTGTCCATGTTGTTGCGGGATGATTCTTTCGATTGGCGCGAAACAGGGGAAGTTCTGTTTTTGAGCCGTTGAGTTTAAGATAACTCTTTGTCATCCAGTTTTCTATCAAAGTAAGGCATTTCTTTAGTCCGAGATAATGATCCTTTATTAGGAACAAGCAGCATAACGATAAGCAATAGCAGCCAATCAGAACGTATCATTCATTGTTCTAGCTGCCATTGGTCCTTGCAGTTAAATTGGTTTTCTTCTTTTGACTGCCCTATTGAATGCCATACAAACTGCTCAATATTGGGTTAAGGGAGCTCCACTCCTATTGCAGCCACCAATTAATGTCTGAATCAAAAAATATATTGGTATCTCAATTGTTGTGTAGATTTGTGCTTGAAAATGCTTTGTGCTTGCGTTTTTCTGTATTTATGCATTTGAAGGACCTGGTTTTCCTTTTTAATATTTTTAATGGAGTATTCTCTAACAAAGGATATTAGGAAGAAAATAAAATTGACAACGACAGTAAAAGGGGTTAAGTTTTGTATTGATGGCTTCGTCCTGTAACACCTTTCACTTCATTTGCGGACTTGATGGATCTTCTCACAGATCATAATAGTAAGCTAAGCTAATTACACACCAGCCTCCAAGTCATTGGAGTTTCTGTGTTGACTTTGTTTTATACCGGCTTTAGCTGCTTCCAATCAATCAAAGCTCCTAGATGCACAGTATGAGTAAACCAAGCATTGTATTAATGCCAGGTAAAAAAAGATTTTGTCTAAGATTATACTGTAAGCATAGGAATCATTTTGAAATAATTAGAGCCACTTGTAGGTGGAAATAACTGATCTCCCTGCCTAAACATTCTTTTTATCTATCTTCTGTTTGTGGGGAGCAGAGTTTGTTTCTTAGTCCATGTTTGTTTCTTGTACTGATGCATATTTGTTGTTACAGATACAGCCGGGATCATGTAGTGGAAGGGGAGCCCTATGCTGGATACGACCGTCACAATGCCGAGGTGGCTGCTTTTCATTTAGATAGGTTTGTACTCTGAATCCAGAATTGTATATGTCATAGTATCTCACCGCTTCCTTCTGTGGCATGAGATTGACTAGTGCTCACTCTTCTAGGATCCTTGGCTTCAGAAGAGCGCCTTTGGTAATTGGTCGATATGTAAACCTTATCACAGAGATTAAACCAGTAGCTACTGAGCAGCTGCTTGGCACATTTCTGAAGCAAGGTGAGTGCCAATTTTAGAGGAATATCGAATTCTCGTGCTTCTAATGAATGCATAGTTATCTATTCTTGGTTCACATTGCCAGCCATTTATTTTGTGGACAAAATTGGTTGTTAAATGTTATACTTTTTAAAAAAAATTTAACTGCTCATCATAGGGACAAAGGGCCAGATTCACAAAGAGTTACACCGGCGTATCAGTAGATACACCGACGTAACTCGGAATCTAAGCCCGTCGTATGTTTAAGTGTATGCTCAAACTGAGATACACCTAAACCTACCTAAGATACGACGGCCTGCGCCATCGTATCTTAGGGTGCAATATTTCCGCTGGCCGCTAGGTGGCGCTTTCATTGAGTTTGGCGTAGAATATGAAAATGAGTAGATACGCCGAATTGACGAACGTACGCTTGCCCGTCGCAGTAAAGATACGCAGTTTCTGTAAGAAATACGCCGCGTAAAGATAAACCTGCCCCCTAGGTGGCATAGCCAATGTTAAGTATGGCCATCGTTCCCCCGTCAAAATTTGAAAATTTTACGTCGTTTGCGTAACTCGTCCGTGAATGGGGCTGGACGTAATTTACGTTCACGTCGAAACCAATGACGTCCTTGCGGCGTACTTTGGAGCAATGCACACTGGGAAATTCCACGCGCTGTTCGGGAAAAACATCAATCACATCGGGGCACCATAAATTAACATAAAACACGCCCCCTCATCCTCATTTGAATTACGCGCGCTTACGCTGGCCCCATTTACGCTACGCCGCCGTAACTTAGGAGGCAAGTGCTTTGTGAATACAACACTTGCCTCTCTGACAAAATATTTTTGACATGTGTCAGTATACCTGGAGTGAGTAATGAGTATACAGGACTTATGTATGTGTGCAGATGCGGGTGCATGTAATTTTATTCCAGAGTAAGGCCGGCCATACACCGTTCAGCAGGAACCAGCTGACATTTGAACTGTTAATGGGCAGGCTGAATGTACCAAGTTGATAAACTTGGGTACAACCATCCTGCTGGGTACTCTTTTGATTATCACTAGTGGATGTTATAGAAGATGATTACTGTCTTCTCCCGGCAGGGATGGCTTCTCCTGCCCCCTGCCCCTGCCAGGAGCAGACAATTGCTTGGCAGGAGGGGTTCCCCTGTCAGTGATGGGGAATCGTGCACATTTCTTCTTGCCATATATTGGTTTTTAAAATCAAATTGCAGCAATCTATATTTTACACCCCCCCCCCCCCCCTGTTTTACACTCAATCGTAAAACTGGAGAGAGAAAGGGTCTCCCCATGTTTATTTAATTTCGTTCTGCACTGGCTGATGGGAAGAGTCGGTAACACACTGCAGACCTAAGCTAACGCACACATCAATGCACAAATGGGAACAGCCTGACTGTACACAATGATGTATGTTACATGCTTTTGCAGTCCACAATGTACAGCATAGGACACTAGTCTGAGATCCCTTTCTGCACACATTATCGCCTAATACAATAATGAATACATGAAGTCCATTGTTCTTACCGACAAACGCACCAACCCACACTGTCGTTCTAGACACATTTTTAAGTTCAGCATTGTTTTTACATGGAGGTGACCCTTACGAAACAAGATGCTGTTACCTATGTTTGCAGTCTGGGTCATCTCAAGAGACATCCCATCTGCTGTGGAGTCAGTGTGGCTTCTGCAGCTGTTATTCTTATCCAGCTGAAACTGGCCTTATGGAAGTTGTGTGCACCACAGAACACAACAGCTGTGATTAACCCCCCTGACGGTAAACCCGAGCGTGACTCGGGGTTGGTTTTACATGTTAGGATCGGCAAACCCGAGTCACGCTCGGGCTGGACGGGCTTACCTTTCGCTGGATCCACAGGCTTGGTTTACTCACCTTGTCCCTGGATCCAGCGATGCCACCCGCTGTGTGAGCGAGCGGGACCTCCTCGCTCGATTCACAGTCCCCGTGTGCCGCCGATCTCCGTTCCCTGCGACGTTACGACGCACGGGGACGGAGAACGGCGCCAAATTCTAAAAAGTAAACAAACACATTACATACAGTATACTGTAATCTTATAGATTACAGTACTGTATGTAAAAAATACACACCCCCCTTGTCCCTAGTGGTCTGCCCAGTGTCCTACATGTACTTTTATATAATAAAAAATGTCATTTCTGCCTAAAAACTGTAGATTGTCCAAAAGTGTCCCTTTATGTCAAAAATGGTTTTAGATCAGCTAGAAAACAGCGATAATAAATTATAATCACTTGCAGAAATGTGCGATAGCGATTTGCGGGGAAATTCGTCATAAAAAAAATAAAATGATGACAGCGACAATTCTGCAACTGAGCAAATTTCAGTGATTTTGAGTTGATTACATTATTGAATAATTTTTATTATAATTATATTATTTGTTATAATTATTTATAATTATTTATTATATTATAATTTATAATTTTGTTTTAAAAAAAAATCATACCCGGGATGCCTACAAGACTCTTGCTTGGTCAGATTTAAGTGAGTTATTTCTAAAAATTACAGGCCTACAGTATAAAACGCCAATTTCCTTGCAAAATAAATGTACCGCTTTTGGTACGTAATTCCAGACAGAATCATACCGCCAGGGAGGTTAACACCCCCTGTAGCCCATGGGACATGTCTATGCTGATAATACAAAATTCTCCTGCGCTCTGGTGTTTTCGCTGAAGGATGGTATAGTCCAATCCTAGGGCAAGGTCTAGAATATTTCAGCCCTCCTCATAACCATGGTGGTTCATGTAGCTAGAAAAGAAGGGGGGAGGGCGCACCGACCTATAGTGCATTACCATAAAAAGGTTTTATTGAATAAAATAAAAGCAAAAGTCCTACTCACAAAGAGAGCTTGAATACAAGCTTATCAAACAATCAGCAGGACCTGATGATACAGAGGATCGGATGGTACCCCAACACAGCTGATGCGTTTCTGGGGCGCACCCCTTTCTTCAGAGCCTAGATGGTCCGTTATAGCCCTCTCCTATATGTATATGTGTGTGCGCGCAGAGGAGTTCAAAGTCAGCTCTTTCCAGGACAACACATTCTATTGCCTTTCTTTTGGAGTAAACTCTCTCTCACCATAGACTACAATGCAGCTTCTTTCTATCTTTCCTCATTTTGTTACAACATTAATAGCATAGCTAATAGGATGTGAGCCACTTGAAATATTTACCTCCTATAAAGTCTAAACATGTCCAGCTTGCCCTGTAAGGCCTCGTACACACGACCGAACATGTCTGCTGAAACTGGTCCGCGGACCAGTTTCCGCGGACATGTCCGATCGTGTGTAGGGCCGACCGGACAGGTTTCCAGCAGACAAAAGTTTCTTAGCATGCTAAGAAACTTGTCCGCTGGAAGCCTGTCCGTCGGACATGTCCGATGGTCAGTACGACTCATCGGACATGTCCGCTGGCCCGAAATCCCGTGCATGCGTCGAATTGATTCGACGCATGCGTGGAAGCATTGACCTTCCGCGTAAGAGAACGTCAGTGTCGTCTACGTCACCGCGTTCTCTGTCCGCGGGGATTTCGATTTGATGGTGTGTACAGCCATCAGACCAAAATCTCCCAGCGGACATGTCCGATTAAAACGGTCCGCGGACCGTTTTCATCGGACATGTTCGATCGTCTGTACGAGGCCTCACTCATACATAGTTCCACATGTTGCAAAGTCTTTTTAGCTGTTTCAAAATGATCTCTTCTCTGGCAACTATAAATCCTGGGAGACATTTGCCGGTTAAACAAAAAAAACAGCCGACATTTGACCCATGTGTATGTCAGTCTGTCCCACAGAAACTGGCCATTTGGCTGGCTTCTGTTGGATGTGCATGCTGGAAAAAACATCAGCCGACAGAGTCTGACCTTGTCAGAACACAATAGCTCAGCAGGGGAGATCACTGAACTAATCTTGCGTGGTTGGACTTGGAACAATGGCTCTGACCAAAGCTGTCATGACTTTTTTTTTTTTTTTTGTTTGTTTGTTTGATGCCTTCATGCTACACTTCCATTGTCCATTTACCAGGCTGGAGAGGGGAAGGTATTGTGTCTTTGTTTTAGAGTTTATATGTTGGAGTTATAAATCACAAGGAGAGTCGCGTGGATCCGGGTTGTCTTGAAAAATAAAGCCCTCTTGCAGGCTTGCCAAAAGCTGGTTTGGTTTAACTTGGTTATTTGCTCCCTATAGGAAATAATACCTGTTTCTATGGGAAGTGCTACTACTGCCGTGAGACTGAGCCTGCCTGTGCAGACAAGGAGGTGATGGAGGGCTCTGTCACGCTTTGGCTTCCTGATGTGTGGCCTCTTCAGAAGCACAGACATCCCTGGGGCAGGACATATCGGGAGGGCAAGCTGGCAAGGTAAGGTTTTGAGTTTAGTATGCGACTCTGGTTTATCTTTTCCTGATGCCTTCAGTTGCTGATGTACTTGTTCCTATCAGATGGGAGTATGATGAAAGTTATTGTGATGCGGTGAAGAAGACTCCACCTTACGATGCTGGTCCCCGGCTCCTCGACATTATTGATACAGCCATCTTTGACTACCTAATTGGAAATGCAGATCGCCATCACTATGAGAGCTTCCAGGATGACGAGGGCGCTAGCATGCTCATACTGCTGGACAATGCTAAGAGGTTAGTAAGCATTCACCTGCTGGCAAATGGTACATTTTTATTGCCTTTTACAGGTAACGGCCTTCGCTATTAATGCATCCGGGAATTTAAAAATGGACAGAAATGCAATTCCTTGGGCAAGTTTTCATGTACAGTGTCTTGCGAAAGTATTTGCCCCCCTTGAACTTTGTAACCTTTTGCCACATTTCAGGCTTCAAACCTAAAGATATAAAACTGTAATTTTTTTTGAAGAATCGACAACAAGTGGGACACAATCATGAAGTGGAACGAGATTTATTGGATATTTCAAACTTTTTTAACAAATAAACAACTGAAAAATTGGGCGTGCAAAATTATTCAGCCCCCTTAAGTTAATACTTTGTAACGCCACCTTTTGCTGCGATTACAGCTGTAAGTCGCTTGGGGTATGTCTCTATCAGTTTTGCACATCGAGAGACTGAAATTTTTGCCCATTCCTCCTTGCAAAACAGCTCGAGCTCAGTGAGGTTGGATGGAGAGCGTTTGTGAACAGCAGTTTTCAGTTCTTTCCACAGATTCTCGATTGGATTCAGGTCTGGACTTTGACTTGGCCATTCTAACACCTGGATATGTTTATTTGTGAACCATTCCATTGTAGATTTTGCTTTATGTTTTGGATCATTGTCTTGTTGGAAGACAAATCTCCGTCCCAGTCTCGGGTCTTTTGCAGACTCCATCAGGTTTTCTTCCAGAATGGTCCTGTATTTGGCTCCATCCATCTTCCCATCAATTTTAACCATCTTCCCTGTCCCTGCTGAAGAAAAGCAGGCCCAAACCATAATGCTGCCACCACCATGTTTCACAGTGGGGGTGGTGTGTTCAGGGTGATGAGCTGTGTTGATTTTACGTCAAACATAACATTTTGCATTGTTGCCAAAAAGTTTGATTTTGGTTTCATCTGACCAGAGCACCTTCTTCCACATGTTTGGTGTGTCTCCCAGGTGGCTTGTGGCAAACTTTAAACAAGACTTTTTATGGATATCTTTAAGAAATGGCTTTCTTCTGGCCACTCTTCCATAAAGGCCAGATTTGTGCAGTATACGACTGATTGTTGTCCTATGGACAGAGTCTCCCACCTCAGCTGTAGATCTCTGCAGTTCATCCAGAGTGATCATGGGCCTCTTGGCTGCATCTCTGATCAGTCTTCTCCTTGTATGAGCTGAAAGTTTAGAGGGACGGCCAGGTCTTCGTAGATTTGCAGTGGTCTGATACTCCTTCCATTTCAATATTATCGCTTTACACAGTGCTCCTTGGGATGTTTAAAGCTTGGGAAATCTTTTTGTATCCAAATCCGGCTTTAAACTTCTCCACAACAGTATCTCGGACCTGCCTGGTGTGTTCCTTGTTCTTCATGATGCTCTCTGCGCTTTAAACGGACCTCTGAGACTATCACAGTGCAGGTGCATTTATACGGAGACTTGATTACACACAAGTGGATTCTATTTATCATCATTGGTCATTTAGGTCAACATTGGATCATTCAGAGATCCTCAATGAACTTCTGGAGAGAGTTTGCAGCACTGAAAGTAAAGGGGCTGAATAATTTTGCACGCCCAATTTTTCAGTTTTTTATTTGTTAAAAAAGTTTGAAATATCCAATAAATTCCATTCCACTTCATGATTGTGTCCCACTTGTTGATTCCCCACAAAAAAATTACAGTTTTATATCTTTATGTTTGAAGCCTGAAATGTGGCAAAAGGTCGCAAAGTTCAAGGGGGCCGAATACTTTCGCAAGGCACTGTATTTATTCTTTTTTTATTATCATATTTTATTAATTTTATAAACAAAGTACAATAAAGAAGAATAAGGCTACATTCACACCTAAGCATAATGTTTTCAGGCTTTTTTTTTTTTTTTAGCAGAATTGCATATTTCTCCCTCGTCTTCCAGGACGGCACGCTGAGAGTAGACTGGCCACCTGACAGGAAACACAATCAAAAAAGAGGTTAAAAGGCCCCACCCTTCCCATGTGCCTCAGTTTCTGATTGTGTTTCCCCTACAGCGAAACAGTTTTTTATTTTCAAGCTGACCTAAGGCCTGGGGCTGGGGGTCCCCCCCCCGGAGTCTAGACCACAGGTACTGGGTGCTTTTGGGTCCGGTCAAGGTGCTTGCACTTTCCCGGGGGGGTATCCCTTCTTTATGGTCTAGGGAGGCTGAAAGTACTAACTAAGAAGAGTGCCTCCCTGGACGCCAGAGCCTCCTAGCTAGCAGGGCTTCCCTAGTGCTCTGAGGCGGCCGTACCTCTCTCCCCCCCCCGTCTTCCCTCCTACCTTACAGGGAGACTTCCCCTCTGCAGCGTGGTGTCGGCTGGGCTGGGCGCCGCTCCGAGCGGCGCCGTCACTTGCTGGGCGCGTATTGATGACGCGCACGCCGTCCGACGGCGTGACGTCACTCCGCCCCTACAAGATGGCGGCCTCCACCGACGGATGCCACATTTCGCTGCAGAGCACAGCAGAGGCAGAGCAACACGCAGCCGGGGAGAGAGAAGGGCCGGGCGCCCTCATCATGGAGGGGGGTGAGTCCTCCTTGTGTTCGGGGGTAGGGGGCTTCCCCCCCCCCCCCCCCCCCTCTTGTTGTAGAACCTCAGCTGTGAGAGTATGTTGCTAATGGGCCTTTCTATTTTACATTATGTTTTAGGAGAGGACCCTTCTGCCCAGGGGGAAGCCAGTAGATCTACTAAACCCCTTAAAAAAATTAAGAAATGTGGGAATTGTAATGATAAGCTCCCGACAGACTATAGCAAACCCTTTTGCTCCAAGTGTATCCTTAAACTAGCTGGGAAAGAGACCTCGCAAATCATGAAGGATTTTCTCTCTGTGCAGTCAGAAATGCTCGCCACTCTCAAGGATTTTAAATCTTCCTTGAAAAGTAGGGAGTCTGATCCCCCTGTACCTGGTCCTTCGTCTCAGGAGGGATCCACTTCTGCGCGGCTGGGTTCCCGCCAGCGAACTAGGAAGGCTCCTTCCTCTGACTCCGAGGATTCTGAGGTCACTCTTCAAGAAGAGGGCCTGGTGGAAAGCCAGGCGGAGGAAGAGGACGAGGATGCCAGGTCTGGGAAATATATATTTTCCGCAGATGATATGGAGGGTCTTCTCGCAGCCATTTACGCCTCTGAGCAGATCCAACATCCAGCGGAGCAGGTTTCAGCCCAGGACAGGATGTATTTGGGTTTAATTAAGCCTCAGTCTAAGACTATCCCAGTGCATCAATCCCTCAAGGATATTATCCGGAGGGAATGGGCTGAGCCAGAAAAGAAACTTCCCAAGTTTAAGACCTGGAAACGCCGCTGCCCCTTTAAAGATGAGGTGGAGGATACCTTTTTTAAAGTTCCTCGTCTTGACGCATCTTTAGCTCAGGTCTCTAGACAATCCGATCTCTCTTTTGAGGATGCAGGGAGTTTAAGGGATGCCATGGATAGGCGGGCTGATACCTCCCTCCGTAGAGCCTGGGAAGCCAATGCAGCCGCTTTGGGTCCTGCGTTAGCTTCAGCATGCGTCGCAAGGAACACTGCCGCTTGGACTTCCAGGCTGTTAGATCATCTAGCAAGTTCTTCCAAGTCTAGAGAAACTCAAGAGTCCCTCCAGGTGATCGGCAGTGCGGTAGCCTATTTGGCAGACGCAGCTATTGAGACGGTTCGCGCTTCAGCCAAGACTGGAGCACTTATTAATGCTTCTAGGAGAGCTGTCTGGCTGAAAACTTGGAGGGGCGACCTTGCGTCAAAAAAACGCTTGTGTGCGATTCCGTTTGAGGGTTCCCTCCTGTTCGGCACCGCATTAGATCAGGCCCTAGCGAGATCCTCTGAAAAAGGAAATAAATTTCCCTCAAAACCTAGAGCAAATAGGGGGAAGTTTTTTCGTCCCAACCAGAGGAAAAACCCCCCCCCAGGGAAGAAATCGGCACCCGGCAGGCGCTGGGGGTTTGGAAAGGATAAGCCAAAGAGTGGGATCCTTTTTTCCAGCCCCAAGCCTGGTGAAAAGGATCCCAAGTGACGAGAGGGTAGGGGGCAGGCTCTCCAGGTTCCTTCCCGCTTGGGAGGAGATAACCAGGAGTCCTCACGTCCTTCAGATCATCAGGGAAGGTTACAGGCTAGAATTCCGCCAGTTTCCTCCCCCCATTTTTCTCCTCACACACCTACCAAGCGATCCTCGCAAAGCCGCTGGACTTTCCCAGAACGTTGCCAGCCTGGCCGAACAGGGAGTCATAGTCCCAGTCCCTCCAAATCAAGAGGGCCAGGGAGTATACTCCCATATTTTTGTCGTTCCCAAACCACTCGGGAAATTCAGATTGATCATCAATCTCAGACCCCTAAATGTTCATCTTCAATACAAAAAATTTCGTATGGAGAATGTGTACAGTCTCAGGGGCCTCTTGTTAGAAGGCGTGTTCATGATGACAATAGACTTGAGGGATGCTTACCTTCACGTTCCTATTTGTCCGGATCACCAGAGATTCCTCAGATTCACCCTCACCTCTGCCCAAGGAGTTCAGCACTGGCAGTTCTCGGCCCTCCCCTTCGGACTGGCTTCCAGTCCGAGGGTGTTTACGAAGGTCCTGGCAGAGGTGATGGCTTTTCTACATTTAAAGGGGATCTCCCTCGTCCCTTACTTGGACGACCTTTTGCTCTTCAACCTGAGTCGGGATCAGCTCCTTCTGGACCTGGCCACTGTCATAACCACCCTGGAATCCCTTGGTTGGATCGTGAACAGGGAGAAGTCTTCTCTCCTTCCAGAACAAAGGAAGATGTACCTAGGCTTTCTTATAGACTCCCTAGAAAGGAAGCTTGTCTTATCCCAAGACAAAGCACAGGGTCTTATGACAGCGGTCAGGTCCCTAGTGGTGGCTGTAGATTCCTCTTTCAGAGAAATCATGAGGTTGTTGGGACGGATGACTTCGTGCATCCCGGCAGTTCCTTGGGCACAACTCCACTCAAGGCCCCTGCAGGCCTTCCTTCTCTCATCTTGGGGGGGAACGGAAGAGACGTTGGATACCAGGGTCAGTATCCCGGTTCCAGTAAAAGACACCTTACAATGGTGGCTATTGCCCCAGAACCTTTTAAAGGGTCGTCTGTGGAGTCAGGTCAACCCGATCAAAGTCACTACAGATGCCAGCAGCTGGGGGTGGGGAGCCCATACGGAGGAACTTCGAGCCCAGGGTTCTTGGAATCCCCAGCAAAGGCGGGCTTCTTCCAACTACCGGGAGTTATTGGCGGTTGGGGAGGCTCTGGAAGCCTTCGAGGAGAGAATTCAGGGCCGAGAGGTCCTAGTCCTCTCCGACAACGCGACTACGATCGCCTTTCTCAACCGGCAGGGGGGCACCAGGTCACACCCTCTCCTAGCCCTCTCCCTGAGGATCCTAAGTTGGGTAGAACAGAGGGTGCCCTCTCTTCTAGCGGTCCATATAAGAGGGACCCTCAATCTGGAGGCCGATTTTCTGAGCCGCCAGCCCATCCTTCAGGGGGAATGGGAATTATGCCCGGAGACCTTCAGCTGGATTTGCCAACAGCTCGGTCGCCCAGAAGTAGACCTCTTTGCGTGCAAGGGGAACAAAAAGGTGAGCAGGTTCTTTTCCCTCTCCCGAGAGCAGGGTTCACTGGGGGTGGATGCGTTGGCTCAACCCTGGAGATTCCGGTTGGCCTACGCCTTTCCTCCCTTGAATCTCATCCCAAGGGTTCTGCAAAAATTGAACGCCTCAGACACCAACCTGATTTTAATCGCTCCTTGGTGGCCCAAGAGGTCCTGGTTCCCCACCCTGAAACATTGGGCTCTAGCTCCCCCGCTTCCTCTCCCTCCCCGGGCGGGTCTTCTGCGGCAGGGGCCGGTCTCTCATCCGAACCCAGAATTCTTCAGCCTGACGGCATGGCTCTTGAGAGGTGGAACCTGCAGCAGAGAGGCTGTTCGGAAAAGGTGATAGGAACCCTGTTGGCTAGTCGCAAGAAAGTCACCAGACTCATCTATGCAAGAATCTGGGGGGTTTTTTCGCGCTGGTGCTCCGCGAAACAGATCTCCTACCCTGACATCCCCGTCATCCTGGATTTCCTCCAGGATGGGGTGGAACTAGGCTTAGCCACTAAGACCTTGAGAGTCCAAGTTACGGCCTTGTCCTATTTTTTGGACAGGAGCCTTTCTGGGGATCCTCTTATTAGGAGGTTTCTGACAGCCAGGGACAGACTTTCCCCTATAAAAGTCTCTAGAGTTCCCCCTTGGGACCTCTCCCTAGTCTTGAATCAGCTATCTAAGGCACCATTCGAACCTATAGATAGTATTCCAATTAAATTACTTTCCTTTAAATTTACTTTTTTGTTGGCTATCACGTCTGCCAAAAGAGTTGGAGACATGCATGCTTTTTCCATTAAGGAACCCTTTCTTCGGGTTTTTGAAGACAGGGTGGTACTGAGTCAGGATCCTCTGTACCTGCCCAAAGTGGCAACTAAGTTCCACAGATCCCAGGAGGTAGTCCTCCCTTCGTTTTGCGCAGATCCCAAGAATGAGAAGGAGGCTACTTTTCATTGCTTGGACGTAAGACGTTGTCTTTTGATTTATTTAGAGAGGGTAAGTGAGTTTAGGAATTCCCCTCATCTTTTGGTTAATTTTTCTGGTCAGAAAAAGGGTCAGCAGGCAACAAAAGCTTCTATATCCAGATGGATCAGGCAGGCTATTTCTTTATCCTACACCTTAGCGGGTAGACCAGTTCCTGTTATCAAGGCCCATTCCACCCGATCACTGGCAGCCTCCTGAGCAGAAAGAGCAGGAGCTTCCATAGAACAAATATGTAAAGCGGCGACCTGGTCAAGCCAGAATACGTTCGTCAGACATTACAGAGTCGAACTGCTGTCACCGCAAGATCTGATGTTTGGTAGGAAGGTCCTACAGACGGTGGTCCCGCCCTAAGGTAGGCCCAAAGATTGCTTGCTTTTCTCTCAGCGTGCCGTCCTGGAAGACGAGGGAGAAATGACCAGTTACACTTACCGGTAGCTGGATTTCTACGATGTCTTACAGGACGGCAGGCCTACTTCCCTCCCTGTTATTTACTGCTATTCGGAGTTATTCTTTTATTAGGTCCTAGGACCGTGTTCTAATAGCGGTTACTTATCTACAAACTGAGGCACATGGGAAGGGTGGGGCCTTTTAACCTCTTTTTTGATTGTGTTTCCTGTCAGGTGGCCAGTCTACTCTCAGCGTGCCGTCCTGTAAGACATCGTAGAAATCCAGCTACCGGTAAGTGTAACTGGTCATTTTTGCAAGTTTTGTCAGGCGATTATTATTTATTTTTTCCCCATTTTTCAACTAAAAGATGTAGTGTGCTGATGAAAATGGAGTGATGAGCTTCTGTTTGAGCAGCAAACATGCTACAAAATGCTTGAAAAAAACGCTGAAAAAGTGTCCCCATAGAAGTCCATGGGGACAAAAATGCACGATTCTGCCTTTAGCTCATGTACTTTTTTTTTTTTGGACAGACATTTTGCTACAAGGGCTATTGAAAACAATAGGTTTTCGCTTGTTGAGCGTCTGAGCTTTGGGCTACAAAACGTTCAGGTGCGAATAGGGACATGTTTTATTCATTGGTAGAAGTACCTCCTTACTCGGCGACGAGTTCACTGTACCAAATAAGAAGCTGGTCCAGCAGCACCCGGAACAGTACAGTGCTGACTGCATATAACCATATATTTTTAGTTTCCCCGTGATCCTCCAGATGTAATTTATTGATAACCAAGCTAGACTAATGTAAGTTTTAAAAATCAATTGCTCCTGGAATTCAACTTTTATTTTGCCCTCATTCAAAACTACTAAACTGTGGATAAAGTAGTAACGGTAGTCACTGAAGCTAAAATATTAAATTTGCCATTGTGTATGTGTCGGGGGCATTGGCCCGGTACAGTAAGTATTTTTTTTCATATAAATAAAAATCGTGCGAACTACCAAAAAAGACGACCAAACCTATATCGCACCCATGTCCATGCATTGTTGTGATAAAATGTATAAATTTAAAGATGAAAAACCTAATATACAGCCGCTAGCACTGATCACACTCCCATAGTTTGTGCTAAAAATATATATAAATCAAAAGTAATGCAGCGCTGTAAAAATACATCCTCAACACCATAATATCATAACTAGAGTTGAGCGGACACCTGAATGTTCGGGTTCGGACCCGAACCCGGACTTTGAAAAAAAAGTTTGGGTTCGGGACCGAACCCGAACCCGGACTTTGACCCGAACCCCATTGAAGTCAATGGGGACCCGGACTTGTAAAAAAAAATGCGCGGGGGTCCCCGAAAATTCAATAAAAAGACCCTTTAGGTCTGGTATGGATATTAAGGGGAACCCCGCCGTCAATTAAAAAAAAATTGACGTGCGGTTCCCGGTAATATCCATAACCAGACCCTTCAGGTCTGGTGTGGATTTTAAGGGGAACTCCACCCCAAATTTAAAAAAAAAATTGGCATGGAGTCCCCCCTAAAATCCACACCAGACCCCTTATCCGAGCACGTTGACCTGGTCGGCCGCAGAAAAGAGGGGGGGGACAGAGTGCGGCCCCACCCTCTCCTGAACCGCACCAGGCCACATGCCCTCAACATTGGGAGGGTGCTTTGGGGAGCCCCCCAAAGCACCTTGTCCCCATGTTGATGGGGACAAGGGTCTCATCCCCACAACCCTTGCCCGGTGGTTGTGGGGGTCTGCGGGCGGGGGGCTTATCAGAATCTGGAAGACAAAAACACACTGACACCGTAGAACAAAATATTTTATTAACTAAATTAAACCAAATAAAAATCCAGCGCTGAAAATCGTCTATCCATGCTGCTCCATGATCCCTCGCTGTCCTGTATCCCACGGAGGGTGACATCTCCTGCGACCGGTGTCCGTGTTTTCTCGCCGTCCATTGGTCCCGCGCCGAGAAGGTCCGTCCATTCAGAGCACAGCTCCGCGAATGATGCTCCGGAGCTTGACGTTTCCTTTATAGGATAGGCGGCCACGCGTCACGTGACCCCGTCCACCTCTGACGCGCACAGGGATATCCCAGTGACGTAGCAGTGTGCGTCAGAGAGGGACGGGGTCACGTGACGCGTGGCCGCCTATCCTATAAACCAGTGATCTTCAAACTACGGCCCTCCAGTTGTTCAGGAACTACAATTCCCATCATGCCTAGTCATGTCTGTGAATGTCAGAGTTTTACAATGCCTCATGGGATGTGTAGTTCCGCAACAGCTGGAGGGCCGTAGTTTGAGGATCCCTGCTATAAACGAAACGTCAAGCTCCGGAGCGTCATTCGCGGAGCTGTGCTCTGAATGGAAGGACCTTCTCGGCGCGGGACCAATCGTCGGCGAGAAAACACGGACACCCGTCGCAGGAGATGTCACTCTCCGCGGGATACAGGACAGCGAGGGATCATGGAGCAGCATGGATAGACGATTTTCAGCGCTGGATTTTTATTTGGTTTAATTTAGTTAATAAAATATTTTTTTTTTATTCAGTGTGTTTTTTTTTACAATACTTTTGACTTCCTTCGTGAAATGGTAGAGGTACAGTGTACCCCATTACCATTTCACACAGGGGGGGGTCAGGATCTGGGGGTCCCCTTTGTTAAAGGGGTCTTCCAGATTCTGATAAGCCCCCCGCCCGCAGACCCCCACAACCACCGGGCAAGGGTTGTGGGGATGAGACCCTTGTCCCCATCAACATGGGGACAAGGTGCTTTGGGGGGCACCCCAAAGCACCCTCCCAATGTTGAGGGCATGTGGCCTGGTGCGGTTCAGGAGAGGGGGGGGGGCCGCACTCTGTCCCCCCCTCTTTTTTGCGGCCGGCCAGGTCAACGTGCTCGGATAAGGGGTCTGGTGTGGATTTTAGGGGGGACTCCACGCCAATTTTTTTTTTTTTTAAATTTGGGTTGGAGTTCCCCTTAAAATCCACACCAGACCTGAAGGGTCTGGTTATGGATATTTCCGGGAACCGCACGTCAATTTTTTTTTTTAATTGACGGCGGAGTTCCCGTTAATATCCATACCAGACCTAAAGGGTCTGGTTATTGAATTTGCGGGGACCTCCGCGCATTTTTGTTTTTTCCCGAACTCCGAACCCGGACCCGAACTTTTTCCAATTATTCGGGTTCGGGAAAAACCCAAAGTCCGTACCGAACCTGAACTCTAAATAATCATAGTATTTAAAATACATCTAAATCAACAATCAACTGGTATGTGTACACAGTGAAGGTAGTTTGATGATACTGAAGTTAAAATGTCTGATATTGTGACTGTGAAATGGTGATGCAAGCAATGGTACAGTGACTTCACACACGTGGTCACTTTGGGGTATGTGACCGCGCAACTAAGTTTGGTCTGGAAAAGCAGCTTGACCACCTCTGGGCTCTGACTGTAACGTTCTCTCTGGGATCCCTCATGAAAATCCAATGATGGTTACCTCGATTCAAATGAAAAAGAAGACTGGATATTTGTATTATAGTTTTAGACAGACATAAAATGTATTAACCACTTAAGACCTGGACCAAAATGCAGGTAAAGGACCGGGCCAGTTTTTGCGATTCGGCACTGCGTCGCTTTAACTGACAATTGCGCGGTCGTGTGATGTGGCTCCCAAACAAAATTTGATGTCCTTTTTTTTTTTTTTTTTTTTTCACAAATAGAGCTTTCTTTTGGTGGTATTTGATCACCTCTGCGGTTTTTATGTTTTGCGCTATAAACAAATAGAGCGACAATTTTGAAAAAAAAATTTTTTTTTGCTATAATAAATATCCCCAAAAAAGATATAACATTTTTTTTTTTCTCCGTTTAGGCCGATACGTATTCTTCTACCTATTTTTGGTAAAAAAAAAATCGCAATAAGCGTTTATCGATTGATTTGCGCAAAATTTATAGCGTTTACAAAATAGGAGATCGTTTTTTTTTATTGCATTTTTATTAATATATATATATATATATTTTTTTTTTTTTACTACTAATGGCGGCGATCAGCGATTTATTTATTTTCCGTGACCGCGACATTATGGCAGACACATCGGACAATTTTGACACATTTTTGGGTCTATTGTCATTTTCACAGCAAAAAATGCTATAAAAATGCATTGTTTACTGTGAAAATGAGAATTGCAGTTTGGGAGTTAACCACTAGGGTGCACTGAAGGGGTTAAGTGTGACCTCATATGTTTCTAACTGTAGGGGGGGCGGAGCTGGACGTGTAATGTCATTGATCGTGTTTCCCTATAACAGGAAACAGACGATCAATGACAGCGCCACAGTGAAGAACGGGGAAGCTGTGTTTAAACACAGCTCTCCTCGTTCTTCAGCTCCGGAGGACCGATCGGGACACCGGCGGTGCTTCGGACCGGGTCGCGTGCACCACAAAGGGGTACATGTACGTGGATGTGCCATTCTGCCGACGTATATCGGCGTGAAGGGGTCCTTAAGTGGTTAAAGATTAAAACGTCGGGGTACTCGCACTTTCATGGTGCTTTCAGCGCACCAATCTACAGGAAACGGGGAATATAAAATCCACTCCAATAAGCTTGTAAATTTGTATGCATCAGCAGCTGCTCAGAGAGCTTGTAGACGTTCTCCTCCACCGTCCTGGCCCCTCCCCTATGCGTGGCAACACAGGGCTCTCGCGTGTCTTCCTGAGGGGGATATGATTGGACAGATGAAACTGCTGGTGTATATATACTACAACAGCGGCCATTTTTCTGAAGCCGTGATTTGCGCCATTTTGTAGTGGGCTCATCTGAACATTAAACTACAACGGCGGCCATTAAACTGAAGCCATGATCCTCGCCATTTTATTTAGGGCACAGTTGCACGTGTGTGAAGTCGCTGTACCATTGCTTGGATCACCATTTCACAGTCACAATATTGGAAATATTTAACTTCATTATCAACCTTCACTGTGGCCTTGCTTAATTTAGAACTTTTTACAATTTCCTTTCCCTGTGAATTTAATGGGAACACTGTGCAATACTGCTATACACATAACAGTTGACTGTATATATATTTTGAATACTATGATCATTTATTTTTGTCACTTTCTATTTACCAGTATGGTCATGATATTATGGTGTTGAGGATGTATTTTCACTGCGCTGCATTACTTTGATTTATTAAATCATTTTTTTTCCCTTTTTAAATGATGTGAAGTTTTTGTAATAGATGGATTTATTTTCCTGAAAATTCTACAAACAATACCCCACAATGACAAAATAAAGGAGTTTGTTTGAAATCTTTGCAAATTTATTAAAAATAAAAATCTAGAAAAATCCCATGTGCATAAGTATTCACAGCCTGGCCAAAGTGAGCGATAGGGGGAGAAGGGCCTTGCTTAGGGAGGTGACCAAGAACCCGATGGTCACACTGATGGAGCTCCTTCCTGATGGAGAACCTTCCAGAAGATCAACCATCTCTGCAGCACTCCATTAATTAGGCCTGTATGGTAGAGTGGCCAGATAGAAGCCACTCCTCAGTAAAAGGCAACATGACAGATGGCCAGGTACCAAAAGGCACCTGAAGGACTCTCGGACCATGAGAAACCAAATTTCTCCGCTCATTACCTGGCCAATACCATCCCATGTTTTTCAGCGGCGGGAACTGGGAGAGTAGTCAGGATCAAGGGAAAGATGAACGCAGCAATGTACAGACACATACTTGATGAAAACCTGCTCCAAAGTGCTCTGCGGGGAAAGGCAAAAAACAAAAGAACAAAAGCTGGACAGCCGCACTCCAAAATTTTCTTTAAAAGAGATGTCTTTATTTTCAACTGTGCATACAGTCACTGCAAGCCCACAAAAATCAGTATGGCCAACGTTTCGCACTGGCGTCAGTGCTTACCGCATTGCCAGCACCCTGGTGGTTCAACAACCCCTGATCATCACGAGGCTCACCTGGAGCGGTGAGAATTCTGTCTGTGCTCTGTGGGGAAGGTTTCTCTTCCAACAGGACAACAACCCTAAGCAGACAGCCAAGATAACCAATGAGTGGCTACGGGACAACTCTGTGAATGTCTTTTAAGAGGCCCAGCCTTGAACCCAATTGTACATGTCTGCGGAGATCTGAAAATGGCTGTGAACCGACTCTCCCCATCCAACCTGATGGAGCTTGATAGATCTTGCAGAGAAGAATGGGGAAAACTGCCCAAAAATAGGTGTGCCAAGCTTGTAGCATCATACTAAAGACTTGGGGCTGTAATTGGTGCTAAAGGTGCTTCAACAACGTATTAGGCAAAGGCTGTGAACACTTATGTACATGCGATTTTTTTTTTTTTTTATAAATTTGCACCGACTTCAAACTGGGGTATTTTGTAGAATTATGAAGAAAATAATAAATTGAATACATTTTCGAATAAGGCTGTAACAAGACAAATGTGGAAAAAGTCAGTGGATATGTACTTGGATGCTCATTCAGAATACTTTATTAATCTCAAAGGGAAATTATTATCATCGTTCTGTTCATTATTGCGATTTTGTGTTGAATGTAACAAGACACAATGACACAATATAAAATTACAGATAACAGCAATTCATGCCAAATAAAAATGTATTTAAAACTATACTCTAATAAGCCATTCATACTATTAAAATACAAAATATAATAAAACGGATTGAAAAATAACTTAAATTCAAACTACCAAAATGCAAATAATACACCTCTTTAGCATTACCCAAAATAATAATTAACTTAATACCAACATACTATGAAAACTACTTTTTTTTTTTTTTACTTTTACTTGGGCCATTTGTTATCCTAAGTACCAAATGCGTTCTATACCCAATAATTGATTTTTTTTTTTTTTTTTTTAATCGAATACATTTTTTGGGGAAGAAAAACATGCAATGCAACGTAGTTGCACACAGGCAATTAGCCCATTCTATATGCAATGATTTATTTTAATAAAATCTACTTACCAGGATGGAGATTGCTGCATTTGTTCTTTTTGATGTTAACCACTACGTCGAACTGGCACCTTCTATGTATTTACTGCGAGGAGACCTTTTGGCCTGGAAATCCCGGCGGTGTGTATGCTCCCTCGCGTTTTTTTTTTTTTATGGGGAAACGCCGGAAAAAAAGAGAACAGCTGTTTTTTTCCCCAACTGACTTTTTCCCGTCGAAAATCCCGAGCGTGTGTAAGTGGCATAAGATGTAATCTATCCATAAAAATAAAAAAAATAACTGATGGAAAAAAATAAACTCTTCCATGATGTTTCCTCTAGTTGTTTTACAACATTTGTGGGTTTTATAATGCCTTATCTACAAACCATTTTAGTGGTGATCACGTTGGAAAAACTGTTACACACACACACACACACACACACACACACACACATGTGCACGCTTCCGCCAACCTGGGGTTACATATTAATGTAATCGCGCTGTAGGTGTAATACTCATTGATCTAGTCTAGTCATACGATCATCTGAAGTTCTTAATTATCTCTTGAGACCGAAGTCCATGAGGTGAGGTTGTAAAAGTTTCTTTGAAAGTATGAGAAAGGGTTACGTGGTGTCATTCAGTAATGGCCATGGGATTATGTAATACAATTCTTTATTTCTGATGGTAACCAGTCATATTGATTTCTCCCAGTGTTTAATTCATTGTTAAGCTTGAATAGTTACTATGAACAACAACCCTTTTTTAAGTGTGCGTTTTTAGTGTTGTCCATTGTACCAATGACATTATTCTGTCTTCCAGCTTTGGGAACCCCTCAACAGATGAGCGCAGTATTCTTGCACCCTTGTACCAGTGTTGCATGTAAGGGTTTATTTTTTTTTTTATTTTTTTTTCACATTTTAATGTATTTATTTTTTATTTATTAATAATAATAATAATAAAGTTTTATATCATTTTTTTATTAAAAAAATATTTTGTTCCTCTATTTTCAACTCACCAGTCTTTCATTTTCTTTTTCTAATCCTGTGACAGTATTCGTGTCTCTACTTGGAATCGGCTTTCTCACCTGAAGCATGGCACCCTACGTTCTGCTCTGCTTTCGGCCACCAGTCACGACCCACTTTCCCCTGTCCTCGCTGAACCTCATTTGGAAGCTCTAGAGCGCCGCCTTCAGGGTATTCTATCAACCGTCCAACAGTGTTTAGACCAGTTTGGCCCAGATGTGGTGATGGTGGAAGACCGAATGACCCTCTCTCATGTGTAACCCTAGTCCTGGCTATAAGAGACGAGATTCTTTGGAAGAACACTGAGCTGGTGTGAATATGTTTCATTACACAGCAGAGCACAGCACCCCCCAGAGACTACGGCCTGTCACACTGGAGGGACAAGAGGCCAAGGGGCAGAATTAAGCACTCAATACCACATCATAGATTGGATGATGTGAATATTAAATATGATTTTTTTTATAGAACTCAAGGGACATCGCAAGTCTGTGATGCTCAGGACTTTAAAGTATGGAGGAGAAGAATGACAAGTTTTGTCTTTATCTCATAATTTATTCTCTTGTTGTAATATTTTTCTTTTTATTTCTCTCAAAGGTTGTCTAACCTTTAAATCATGAGGGTGTTGGTTTACGGTTTACAACAGTACAGTTTGCACAGTGGCCACATGGTGGCACTGCCACACTTTACAGGAACTTTGTGGTACAAATTGTTCGCTGTCCTTTGCAGGGTAAACCCTTTTATCTCTGCAGCTTTGTCTAAGTCCAGATCATAAAGAAACTTTTTTAATTTATGGACTAGTCTTTAAAAACTGGCATTAAAACATTGGCAGACTTGGTTACTGCCAGTATATATTTTTTTGTTTATCGGCAGCTGCAGATTATTATAAATAGTTCTCTCTTTATTTGGGAGGCCTATAGCTTATTGATTCACTTACTTTCTGCTTGCTACTTCTGTAAGTCTTTGTCCATAGTCCACAAGTAATATTTATATTTTATTTTTCCCATTGGCAGCAGTGAATTTAAAGTCTGCCTAAAACAGATTTTTCAGTTGTGCGTGACAACCAGCATGTTGAAGGAGAAGTTTAGGGTGTAAGGGGAAAAATAAATTAAATCTGTACTTTCCTTATGCTGCAGCATCATTGTCATGCTGCAGTTGTCCCCTGTTGGCTCTAAGGCCGGGAACCGAGTGATCACATGACTGCTGATTGCTTAGTTCTTGGTCATCTCTGACTGTCGTTCACTGGAGCGCCAAGCTGGAGAGGGGATGGGCGCAGCGGAGAGCCAAAGCCAGCACTAGCTGGATGAATCCCAACAATCTGGTCCAGATCCTTCCAGAGCCTAGAGTAGCTCTGTGACATCAACTGACAACGGGCTTTAGTCTGCTGTCAGCGGATTCTGGGTCACAGGAGTGCAAAAATAGGTGCACTTCTGTGACCCACAATCGAAATATGCCAAAAAAACTTTGACTTTACTTCTCATTTAAGCAGGCTGCAGATGAACCACAGCCCTGAGACCTCCGGCTTCCCCCAATGCCCAAACCACAGCTGTTAAAATAAAGCTTGGTCCATGATTGTGCAGGTCTGTGCTGGATTTGAGTGGGCGCAGCAGCCTATTTCAGTGGACTGCTGTACCTGCTGAAAAATATGGTGGAAAAAGTCCCTGACCCCTTTTTCAATTTGTGACATTGAGAATTAATGGCACATCTGCTAAAGAGCAGCATGTTTTGTCTGTGGGTCGAGGAATGTGTACAATTAGCATGCATTGGCTCTAAAAGAAAAATGACATCAGTGAGTTAATGCCCCGTTCACGTGCGATTTGTCATGCAATTTGACAGTTCCAAATCGCATGACAAGTCGCACCCCATTTTCGTCAATGGACCTGTTAAAATCGCTACGACTCGTGTTTGTAGTGATTTTGTAAAAGGTTTCTGCACTGCTTTTAGCCGATTTCATTGCGATTTGTATAGACTTCTGTTAAACGAAGATGCAAGCTGAAATGAAATCAGAGGTACAAATCCTACTGATCTGCGGCTTTGAAATCGTACTAAAGTAGTGCGATTTCAAAGCCGCACCATTGTGAACCAGGTCTTTCTTGGTCTTGAAACATCTATCTGAAGCCTTTGTTTTGGGCAGACTGTCACCGATGGAGCCAAAGATGACCTCCTTAAAGTGGAACCAAACCCCCCAATTCTTTACAGCCAAAGAGGCCACCTTAGTCTCCGATTGATCTGCAGTTGCCATGATGCTCCATATGTGATCTGTTATGATACCACCCATTTGATGGCTTGGCAGTGCCATTGAGACTGTGAAAGTTCTCATTCACAGCATGTCATGATTGTAACGGTTTTTGGAAAGCAGTTAAATTGATGGGTTTAGTTCCACTTTAAACTGCCCATAAATACAGATCACAGCTCCATTCGTTTTTCCTTTGACACCAGTTATGGCCAATCCACACGGCTATCGCTGTAAAGCACCTCTAGTATCTAAATCTGTGTCGGACAAGAACTTTGTTGCAGAGTTCAGTGACACTTGTGAAAGCGCTGTTGTTTTTTTTTGGGGGGGGGGGGGGCTGTTCACAAACCAGGAGTAAATGATGATAAAGTGGACCTGTCTGGCATACACTTGGATTTCATTCATTTTCTGATTAGTGCCAGTAATTCAGTGACTACTGCCTGCAAATTCCTTAGGAACCACAGACATCACTGTACCTCATTCCACCATAATGTCCCTGGTTTCTTGTGATTGATAGTCCAAATAACAGGTACACTTTAAAACTGAACCATTGTAATAGGAGGAAGCAGGCACAGAGCAATATTATCCATACAAGCTCTGTATTTCGAGCTTGGAAAAAAAAATGTATATGATCGGATGTCGATTGTACAAGTCTGGCACTGTAAATGTTAATATTTTCATCACTAATTTAAACAAAAACTTTATTTTTTAATTTTGTGGCCCTCAGTTGATAAGATGATCTGCACATGTTTTACATTTTAATTATGTCTAATGGTTGAAAACGTAAGAGTAAAACTATTGGCAGTCAATAGGTGTCTGCTCAGTTATTTTATAAATTGGCTACATGTTGACCAACGTGCTATGTGTTTTCTACTCCGTCTTTAAAACAGAGCTCCAGTCTGTGAAAAAAAAGTCGGCAGCTACAAATACTGTAGCTGCTCACTTTAAATATGAGGACACTTACCTGTCCAGGGATCCAGCGATGTCTGAGCCGATTTGTCAATTGGCTTTGGGTGCAGGCGCCGGCATTATAAGTAGGGGAAATCCCGGCAGTGAAGCCTTCAGGCAGAAAAGAAAATATGGACAGCCGCACTCCAAAAAACCTAGATGGTTGGCTTTATTTAAAAAAAGTAAAAATGCACTACAAATCATAGCACAGAGAACAGTGCGAAACGCGTCAGCTGTTTTATCCCTATCAACTAGTTAGTGCGAAACGTGTCAGCTGTTTTATCCCTGTACTCTGTGCTGTGATTTGTAGTGCATTTTTCCTTTTTTTTTAAATAAAGACAACCATCTAGTTTTTTTGGAGTGCGGCTGTCCATATTTTCTTTTCTACTTGTTGCCTTGTGCATTGCCAGCACCTTTTGGTTTCCGGAGGAGACACTGATCACCTTAACACTGGAGCGGTAACTCCCTTTCTCTAGTGAAGCCTTCATGGCTGAATAGTCCCGCTATCTTCTGGGACCTGTATGTGTCCCAGAAAGCAGTGGGGGGGGGGGAGGAGGAAAGAGGGGCCAGAAATGTTGTAGATTGGCGATCCTGCCCAGAAGTGGGGGTTGGTCCCTGACGGAATTCTGGTGGGGGGGAGATGAGGGTGTTGCCACTTTTCTTATCTACTTGAAATCTATCAGCTGCAGCTTTTCTTGATGCCGATTAAAGCAGTATTAAACCCGAAAATGTAATGTATTGCATAATGGAGTGCCTCCGTTCTGGATGAAGGGACACATGGGACACCTTTTGGACAGCAGTATTGTCAGTCTGGGGGATGTACTAGCAGATTTTTATACACAAACACATTGAAGCCAAACTCTCAGCTCACACTGCCGTTACACAAGCAGGTTTTTATTTTTTTGGGGATAAAGGTTTCACATAACGTAAATAAAAGCTGATCATTGTAAGTACCCCTGGTTTGTCTCAACACTCTAAACTGCTGCATTTGCAGGAGAGCTTCTTCTGTTGAAAAACAGCAGACTTGGGCTGCTTTCACACTGATCCGTTTTTTTTTTTTGTGACTTTTCACATTGATCCATTGCGGCGGGTCCACTACGTTTAGTCCTGCTTGCTGCATTTTTTGTGCAGGCTTGGTAAGACAAACTGTACCAGAAACTTGCCTTCCTATTGAAATGCACAGAAAATATGACAAACACACTCCCGGCTGCGCTTTTTGGGGCTGTTTTTGAGTCTCGCGTCCTGTGAAAAAATGCATGTGTTTTTTCTTCGGATTCCTGTGAAAGTAGCTGGATCCCCAGATGAGACAAAAAAAAAATGCAGCCTCACTTCTAAGAATTGGTAAGCTTCCACTTTTAATAAATGTTTGTAAATTGCTTTTGGGTTTAATACTGCTTTTAAGTCTGTAAGAAACAAATATGACATCCCTTGTTAACCATTGCCACATTGCAAAGAACTCTTTCGTTATGTACAGTTTTACCCAGGTGCAGTGTGTCCCTCCTGGCATTTTAGTGCACCAAGGAGGAATGTGCAGTGTTTTGCCCCACTGCAGAAGCCTGTTAGTCTATGGCTGAATGATGTACAGTGTACATGATGGTCTGGAATGCTGTCTGGTACCATTTAGTACAGCTTTCAGCCCTATTTAGGCCCGGCCTACCTGCAAAGGGGCTGTATGCTGCACCTGTTGTAGGAGCACGAAAGCTCGATTCACACGATCGCTGCATCCGTCACACAGCAGGGGTCTGGTGCGTGCTGGTTCACCGTTTCAGGTCCAATTTCAGCATGAATTTGGGCTGAATTTGGACCTGAAACGCACCTAAAAAAAAATTTGTATTAATGTGCATAACGAAGCCAAGGAAAGATGGAAAAATATCCACAAGGCATCAAATTACAGATTAGACATTCTTATAATATGTCAAAAAAAGTTAGATTTTATTTCCATCATTTACACTTTCAAAATTACAGAAAACAAAAAAATGGCGTCAGCAAAAGTTTGGGCACCCTGCAGAGTTAATATCTTGTACTGCCCCCTTTGGCAAGTATCACAGCTTGTAAACGCTTTTTTGTAGCCAGCCAAGAGTCTTTCAATTCTTGTTTGAGGTATCTTTGTCCATTCTTCCTTACAAAAGTCTTCCAGTTCTTTGAGATTTCTGGGCTGTCTGTCACACACTGTTCTTTTAAGGTCTATCCATAGATTTTCAATTATGTTGAGGTCAGGAGATTGTGAAGGCCATGGCAAAACCTTCAGTTTACGCCTCTTGATGTAGTCCCCTGTGAATTTTGAGGTGTGTTTAGGATCATTATCCATTTGTAGAAGCCATCCTCTCTTTAACTTCAGCTCTTTCACAGATGGCATCAAGTTACCATCCAAAATTTGCTGAAATTTTATTGAATCAGTTTTTCCTTCTACTCATGAAATGTTCCCTGTGCCACTGGCTGCAATACAACCCCAAAGCATGATTGATTCACCCCCATGCTTAACAGTTGGACAGTTGGTTCTTTTCATTAAATTCTGTGCCCTTTCTTCTCCAAACGTACCTTTGCTCATTCCGGCCAAAAAGTTCTATTTTAACCTCATCGGTCCACAGAACTTGTTTCCAAAATGCATCAGGCTTGTCTATATGTTCATTTGCAAAGTTCAAACGCTGATTTTTGTGGCAAGGACGTAGAAGAGGTTTTCTTCTCTTCCATGGAGACCATATTTGTAGGGTTGTCCAGATACCGATACCGGTATCGGGACCGATACCGAGTATTTGCGGGAGTACTCGTACTCGCGCAAATACCCCCGATACCTAAATAGAATACTTTCCCCCCCCGCCGCTGCCGCCGCATCGCGCCGCCGCATCGAGGGACATGGCTAGAGGGACATTGCTGCATATGTGAGTGACATGGCTAGAGGGACATTGCCGCATATGTGAGGGACATGGCTAGAGGGACATTGCTGCATATGTGAGGGACATGGCTAGAGGGACATTGCTGCATATGTGAGGGACATGGCTAGAGGGACATTGCTGCATATGTGAGGGACATGGCTAGAGGGACATGGCTGCATATGTGAGGGACATGGCTAGAGGGACATGGCTGCATATGTGGGGGACATGGCTGCATATGGGGGGGACATGGCTGCATTTGGGAACACATTTAAAAAAAGTATCGGTATTCGGTATCGGCGACTACTTGAAAAAAGTATCGGTACTTGTACTCGGTCCTAAAAAAGTGGTATCGGGACAACCCTACATATTTGTACAAGTATCTCTTTATAGTGGAATAGTGTACCACAACTCCAGTGTCTGCCAGATCTTTCTGGAGGGATCGTGCAGTCAAACGTGGGTTTTGAATTGCTTTTCTCACAATCCTGCGAGCTGTTCTGTCTGATATTTTTCTTGGTCTTCCAGATCTTGCTTTAACTTCCACTGTTCCTGATGACTGCCATTTCTTAATTACATTCCGAACAAAGGATATTGACCTCTGAAAACACGTTGCTATCTTCTTATAGCCTTCTCCAGCTTTGTGAGCGTCAACTATTTTCAGTTTCAGTTTTCCAGACAACTGCTTAGAAGAACCCATGGTGCTGATTGTTGGGGCAAGGTCAGATGAGTCTGGGCATTTAAAACCTTTGAGATTGACATCATCTGGTCTTCCCAGATGATGATTGAGAACAATCCATGACACTGGCAGGACGCCATTTTTTTGTTTTCTGTAATTTTGAAAGTGTAAATGATGGAAATAAAATCTAACTTTTTTTAAAATATAAGAATGTCTAATCTGTAATTTGATGCCTTTTGGAGATTTTTCCATCTTTCCTTGGCTTCGTTATGCACATTAATACAAATTTTTACCTGGGGTGCCCAAATTTCGATCCCCACTGTAGGCTTTGTGTAAGGGGTCTAAAAAGGACAAAGTTTACCTGGAAATTCTTTGATGTTTCATTGATGTCGCTACATCTTCAGAGGAGCCCCTCTCTCTCCCCAGGCACCCCCTTTAGTTCCATACCCTCCTATCTCATCTTGCAGTCCGTTATTGTCTTTTTTTCCCCTTTCGTTTAAATTAAAATGCTTTTTTTTTATCTGTTGCATTTGATAACTTGATTGCTTATTGGTGGAAGTGACTTCTATCTCCCATCTTTTTAGACATTCAGATGGTAGGGTCAGAAATTGGTGCAAAGAAGATAAAGCATGAATCCATCCTGCCTTGTATCAATGGTTCAGGTTGGGGTGGTGTAATGGTATGGGGGATATTTTCTTGGCACACTTTGGGCCCTTTCGTACCAATTGCGCATTATTTAAACCTCACGGCCTACCTGAATATTGTTGTTGACCATGTCCATCCCTTTATGACTACAGTATACCCATCTTCCAGCAGGATAATGCACCATGTCACAAGGCTTCTCACCATTGGTTTCTTGAACATGACAATGAGGTCACTGTACTCCAATGGCCTCCACAGTCACCAGATCTCAATCCAATCAAGCACATTTGGGATGTGGTGGAACGGGAGATTTGCATCATGGATGTGCAGCCAACACCGTGTGATGCTTTCATGTCAATATGAAAGAAAATATCTGAGGAATATTTCCAACACCTTGTTGAATCGATGCCATGATGAATTAAGGCAGTTCTAAAAGCAAAAGGGGCTCCAACCCAATACTAGAAAGGTGTACCTAAATAAAGGGGCCAGTGAGTGCATCTTGTACCTTATTTGATACTCTGAAGTTTGACCTACTAGTACTAATTATGTGAAATATACATTCCCTGCCAATGTTTGCGGGGGAGCACTTATGACGGGTCGCTTCTGTTCCAAGATCAATAGCTACCTAAGAACCTTTTATACATTCCTCTTTGGAGCTTTTTATTTAAAGTTGCCCCCTGTGCTGCCAGGACCTTAAGGAGTCCTGTGGGAGCCTCCTCGGTATGCACACTCCTGATCTGTAGTACAGCTCTATGTGCAACCGTGCAGAGCGCCACACGCAGGCAGGCAGCAGGAGAGGGACACAATGTACATCTGTAGTTTCGAGTGGGAGCGCAAATGTTGAAGAGGCTCTTCCAGGACTTTTTTGGCACAGGGGGCACACATAGACTGGCAATGTAACAGCATTGCCATTCACAATTTCAAAAGGAAGTGCAGAGGAGGAAATTTATATTTACAAAAAAACAAATGAATGCAAGTTCCCCTTCCTCTATAATTTGAATACCTCTTTTTAAAGCATGGGGTTCACCCTAAAAAAAATTCTAACATTACATCCAGCATACTAACGACATGTAAAGTATGCTGGTATTTTTTTTTTCCTCCGTACATACCGTTATATTGTTATTTTCGCCCAGGCTTCCGGGTTCTGATTCCCGTGGGACTGGGCGCTCCTATTGAAAGCTTAGCTGATTGACGTCCGGTGAAAATCTTCCCATGGCGCATAAAGCGCGTCACCAGTTTTCCATAAATAGCCGACCGGCTGTATATGGCGCCTGCGCAGTCAGCTCTGCACGGCGGGCGCAGGCGCCGTATAGCGCCGACTCGCATGTTGGCTATTTACGGAAAACTGGTGTCGCGCTTTATGCGCCATGGGAAGATTTTCAACAGACGTCAATCAGCTAAGTTTTCAATAGGAGCGCCCAGTCCTGCGGGAATCAGAACACGGAACTCTGGGCGAAAATAACAATTAAACGGTATGTACGGAGAAAAAATAAATAAATACCAGCATACTTTACATGTCGTTAGTATGCTGGATGTAATGTTAGAATTGTTTTTTAGGGTGAACCTCCACTTTAACCACTTGCCCACTGCCTCATAGTCAAAATACATCCTGTTTTTAAAGATGGATATCTCGGTAATGGCAGCAGCTGCTGCCACAACCGAGATATCCATCTCTTCAGTGGGCGGTTCTGTTAATGATAACGGCGATCTCCGCGGCGGATTCGCTGCGAGATCGCCGTTATCGGTGGCGGAAGAGGGCCCCTCCCCCTCCCGCCACTCTCCCGTGCCCTCTGCCGCTTACTGGAGCCGTCGGTAGCGGCGGAGGCGATCGGGCCTGTTTGGCAGCTGTGTGGGGATGCGAGTGAGGGAAAAATCGCCCCCACCCGTCCCCATGGGCGGAAGTGACATCAAAACGTCAGTCCCGCCCAGCGTCTTAAATAAACATTTTTTTTTTTTTGTCATTTGAGTCTAAATATGAGGTCTTTTTGACCCCAGATCTCATTTAAGAGGACCTGTCATGCTTTTTTCTATTACAAGGGATATTTACATTCCTTGTAATAGGAATAAAAGTGATCAATTTTTTTTTTTTATTTCAGTGTAAAAAATTATAAACTAAATAAAACAAAAACATTTTTTTTTTTTAAAGCGCCCCGTCCCGACGAGCTCGCGCACAGAAGCGAACGCATACGCGAGTAGCGCCCGCATATGAAAACTATGTTCAAACCACACAAGTGAGGTATCGCCACGATCGTTAGACCTCCTCTGTAACTCAAAAAATGCAACCTGTAGAATTTTTTAAACGTCGCCTATCGAGATTTTTAAGGGTAAAAGTTGGACGCCATGCCACAGCGGGCGCAATTTTTAAGCATGACATGTTGGGTATCCTTTTACTTGACGTAACATTATCCTTCACAATATATAAAAACATTGGGCACAATTTATTGTTGTCTTATTTTTTAATTCAAAAAAGTGATTTTTTCCAAAAAAAGTGCGCTTGTAAGACCGCTGCGCAAATACGGTGTGACAAAAAGTATTGCAATGACTGCCATTTTATTCCCTAGGATGTCTGCTAAAAAAAAAATATATAATGTTTGGGGGTTCTGATTAATTTTCTAGCAAAAAAATGTTGATTTTTACATGAAGGAGAGAAGTGCCAGAATAGGCCCGGTGGGCAAGTGGTTAATGTCCATCAGTGTTGATGGTAGAATACCTCTAGCAGCTGGCCAATCGGGTCTCAGGACCCACTTCTTGTTCGGCCGGGAGGAGAAACAACGGCCTGGCTCTTTCTTCTGCAAGCTGCAGCAGGTGGAAGGGCTGCTTCCAGGATCCTTACCCTGGATCCAGCACCACCTCCTAAGGTAAGGACATGGATGGCTGGCTGCCTTGGCCGGGGGAGGCTGCTAGTGCAAGTGAAGGGGCCAGGGGCAGCTTCCAGGAACCCACACCACCCGATAGAACACCTTTGGGATGAATTAGAGCGAAGACTGCGAGCCAGGACTTCTCATCCACAACAGCGCCTGACCACACAAATGCGCTTCTGGAAGAATGTTCAAACATTCCCATAAAAAATACCTTGTGGACAGTCTTCCCAGAGGAGTTGAAGCTGTTATAGCTGCAAAGGGTGGGCCAACTTCATATTGAACCCTACGGACTAAGACTGGGATGCCATTAAATCAGGGCCGGCCCTATGATGGGACCGGGTGGTACCATGGGTACCAGGCAGCACTTTTAGGGGTGCAGCATACTGATGCCCGCCAGCCCGTTCCGCCAGCTCCGCTACCCAAATAAAATTGATGTCTTTTTTTCCCACAAATAGAGCTTTCTTTTGGTGATATTTGATCACCTCTGCTGTTTTTATTTTTTGTGCTATAAATATATATATTTTTTAACTTTTTGCTATAATAAATATCCCCAAAATTTAGAAAAATAAACTATTTTCTTCAGTTTAGGCCAATATGTATTCTTCTACATATTTTTGGTACCAAAAAAACCCCACAATTAGCGTACATTGATTAGTTTGCGCAAAAGACATTGTGGCCGCCGGCAATTTACAGGTCCCTTTATACTCCTGGATACATGTATAGAGCCCATGGCAGGTCCTTTTATACGCCTATATGCATGTATAGAGCCTCAGGTTTGTGACGGACTGCATCACATTGTCATCCAATATCTCCTGGTACTGAAGAGAATTCATGGTACCTTGCACACGCTGAAGCTTCCCTTTACCTGCAGAAGCAAAACAGCCCCAAAGCATGATTGACCCCCGCCATGCTTCACAGTAGGCAAGGTGTTCTTTTCATCATAGGCCATGTTCTTCCATCTCCAAACATAGCGTTGATCCATGGGCCCAAACAGTTTCATCGGTCCACAGAACACAATCCCAAAACTTCTGTGGTTTGTCCACATGACTTTTGGCATACTGCAGTCGACTCTTCTTATTCTTTGGAGACAACAAGGGGGTGCGCCTGGGAGTTCTGGCATGGAGGCCTTCATTATGCAGTGTGCGCCGTATTGTCTGAGCAGAAACTTCAGTACCCACATCTGACAAATCTTTTCTCAGTTCCTCAGCAGTCACACGGGAACTTTTCTCCACTCTATGCTTCAGGTGGCACACAGCAGTCGAAGTCAGCATCTTCTTTCTGCCATGACCAGGTAGCGTTTCAACAGTGCCCTTTGCCTTGAATTTGCGAATGATGCTTCCTATGGTGTCTTTTGGTATGTTTAACATCTTTGCAATCTTCTTATAGCCATTGCCCTTCCTGTGAAGAGTAATCATCTCTTCTCTTGTCTTCCTGGACCATTCTCTTGACTTCACCATGTTTGTAACCACACCAGTAAATGTCTAGAAGGAGCTGAGTATCACAGTCATTTTAAAGCTGCCTGATTGGTGCTTATTAGGCTTTATTGCTGCTCCCTGACATCCACAGGTGTTTTCAATACCTGATTGAATACACTGCAATGAACCTCTGTTCTTCAGAGTGGTAGTCTTTAAGGGGTTGAATAATTGTGTAAATGAAGAATTCACAAAAGAAACATTTACTACTGTATTACAAAACCAATTGATGTCATTTTAGTTGCATATGGTTCTTTAAGAAGTCCTTGTAGGATTTCATTCTGAATACAATTACAAATGTACACTAAATTCCCTAAAACCCTTTACAGCATTGGGGGGTTGAATAATTTTTAACACAACTGTACATGTATAGAGCCATGTCAAGTACTCTTTATAGTCCTATATACATGTATAGAGCCATGACAGGTCCTCTTTATACTCCTATATACATGTATAGAGCAATGACAGGTCCTCTTTATACTCCTATACATGTATAGAGCCATGACAGGTCCTCTTTATACTCTTATACATGTATAGAGCCATGACAGGTCCTCTTTATACATGTATAGAGCCATGACAGGTCCTCTTTATACTCCTATATACATGTATAGAGCCATGACAGGTTCTCTTTATACTCCTTTATACATGTATAGAGCCATGACGGGCTTTAGTTATCATGATATAAAATAATGAATGTGGGGGCCTTTTGGTTGGCGTGACTTTTTTTTCTGGGGGGGGGGGGGGGCAGCATTTTATTCTTGGTCCCAGGCAGCACAATGTCTTGGGCCAGCACTGCATTAAATTGCATGTGCGTCAGTGTTGCCAACCGTCTGTATTTTTACGAACAGTTAAAAAAAACTGACACTTTTTCCCCCCCTTCGTAAATGTCCGTGGTTGAAGAAATGTGCCAGTAAAAATAGCTGAGATCGGTTTGGCTTGGAACTGCACATGGAAATTGGAGGCAGGGGGAGATGGTGGTTGCGGTGGCACCGTAGAGGGGGATGGAGGCAGGGGGAATGGGGGAGATTGGAGGCAGGGGGAGATAGAAGACAGGGGGTGTTAGTGGCAGGGGGTGTTGTGGCACCGCAGAGGGGGATGGTGGCATCGCAGAGGGTCGGGATGGAGACAGGGGTTGTTGGTGGCACCGCAGAGGGGGATGGAGGCAGGGAGTGATTGGAGGCAGGGGGCCTGGGGGAAATTAGAGGCAGGGGGAGATTGTGGCACCGCAGAGGGGGGGTGTTGGTGGCAGAGGGGGATGGAGGCAGAGGGTGACTAAATAATTTGCCCTTATTATATAGAAAATAACAAAAATATGTTTTTTACCTTAATATCTACCTTAAATCACATTGCTATTTGCTTAGAGTACTTGTTTGTAGCCTACATACTGAAATTTGCACCTAAAAATGTAATTTAGTAACTTTTGTGAAATGCCAGTAAATTTCAGGTGTCGTGCCAGTAAATTTCAATCTGGTAGATTGGCAACATTGATGTGCGTGTAAAGGTAGGCGTCCCAATACTTTTGGTAATATAGTGTAGCCACACCTGTAATAGCAGCCAGCATGAAGTGATCGGTCAGGACTTGAATTTCTGACTATAGTAGCACTTTAAATATTGTGTCTGAATTCTCTGTTCTTTGCGACATTTACAGGTTGTAACTGTTCTCATCGTTCATAAGTGTATTTCGTAATAAAAGTATGGAAAGTGTGACGGCAATAAAATCCTCCCTCCCAGCTCCAGCAGGCTTTAGTATGGGAAGGGTTAAGAAACGATGAGTCAGATCAGAAATATCCCACTAGGCTTGTCTGATCTCACACACAGGAACAGCCCGTTGGTGGGGGGAGTGTCACCGGTCAGCATACACCTAGTGACGCAGGAGGAAACTCTACAATATCTGAAGTACGAGGGAGGAGAATAGAATGATGTGACAAAGGGAGGGGACAGGAAAAAGTCAATATAACAAGTGAAAGTATGACATGGCCTAACTAAGCTACTAAGCTGTCCTACCAGATGACTGCAGCATGGAATCCAAGAGCAGGGAAAGGAAATAGCTTGGGGCTTATATATAGGCACAGTGCTGGGAAACGAAACCAGAGTAAAAGGGAGGGTTGTAGAAATTGGATTCAATCTTAAATTCACAACTAAGATGCAGCAGATGGCCGTCATGCGCAAAACTATTACGCTATTGCTGCTGATGATCAGCTCACCATTGGTACATTGTACTGAGCAGGGGGAATCACAAGAAAGTAAGGCTGCAGGGGAGGACAGTAAATGGTTTTCTGGTGCTCCGGAAATGCAAGACTTGGCCCATCTTTCCTGGGAGTATGTACATGACCTTCAGTGTTGGCTGTGGCCGGAAAAGTGCGACGAGATGAAAACGGATCTTGCGGGTGAGTGCTGTCACATTGTGAATTCTTTTTAATTCTTGATCTAAGGCTGGAGATACACGCCGGTCATTTTCACGAAAACGGCTAAAGCTTAACGGGGTTGTAAAGGTTTGTTTTTTTCTTTTCTAAATCGGTTCCTTTAAGCTACTTACCTTCTCCTTTGATTTCCCTTCTAAATGTTTTTTTTCTTTGTCTGAATTTCTCACTTCCTGTTCTTCCTCTGTAAGCTGTTCTCGCTGGCTAACCCCCATGGATGATGGTGGAAAGCTTACTGAGGAGAAACAGGAAGTGAGAAATTCAGACAAAGAAAAAAAACATTTAGAAGGGAAATTGAAGGAAAAGGTAAGTGAACCTACAATGCACTAGCATAAAGGAACCAATTTAGAAAGGAAAAAAAAAACCTTTACAACCACTTTAACTGTTTTTAAATCAGTGATAGCTCATTAGTGGGTCATTATTATATAAATGACACAAGTAGCCTGTGATTAATACTGAATGATCACGCAGTGCTCCATTTATATGCAAAAGTTGGCTATTATTATTATACAGGATTTATATTGCGCCAACAGCTTACGCAGCATTTTATAAACTATGGGCCAGATTCACAGAAGAGATACGACGGCGTATCTCCTGATACGCCATTGTATCTCTGAGATACGATTGTCGTATCTATGCGACTGATTCATAGAATCAGTTACGCATAGATAGCCCTAAGATCCGACAGGTGTAACTTGTGTTACACCGTCGGATCTTAGGCTGCAATTCTGGGCCGGCCGCTAGGTGGCGAGGCCATTGCGGTCGGCGTAGAATATGCAAATGACTAGTTACGGCGATTCACGAACGTCCGCGATGCCCGTCGATCTAAATTTACGTAGTTTCCGTAGCGATACGCGTCGTAAAGTTAAGGCTGCCTCCTAGGTGGTCTAAGCAATGTTAAGTATGGCCGTCGTTCCCGCGTCGGAATTTTAAATTTCACTTTGTTTGCGTAAGTCGTCCGTGAATGGCGCTGGACGCCATTTACGTTAACGTCAAACCAATGACGTCCTTGCGACGTCATTTAGCGCAATGCACGTCGGGTAATTTGACGGACGGAGCATGCGCAGTTAGCATTTACACCGCCGCAAGTTTACAGGTAAGTGCTTTGTGAATCAGGCGCTTACGCTGTAAACCTGCGGCGGTGTAACGTAAATGGGATACATTACGCCGCCGCTGCGCAACGTAATTCTTTCTGAATCTGGCCCTATAGGAATAAAAACCAGAAAGTTTGTGTTGAAGTGTCACTATTGATTTCAACACATTCAAATGAAATTGTGCCACACACTGTGAGATGAAATCGCCGTAAAAAATCAATGTCTGCCGCACTCACTATATCATCACACCTGATATAAATGAACAAAATAAAGTTATGTTGCGCTGTCGTATAAATAAATAACTTCATAAATCATATCTGTGCATAATATGTAATTCAAAGCATAAAAGAGTGCATACCATATAAATCCATAAAGTGTACCGTGCAAAAATTATAAAAAAAAATCCCAATTAATAAAGTGCAACTTAGCAACTTTAAACACATGAAATCATTTGTTTAAAGTTGCTAAATTGGATTTTATTAATTGTTTTTTTATTTATTTTTATTTGCACTGTGCAGTTTATGGATTTATGATATGGTATGAATTACTTATAATTCATAAATTATTCAAAACATAAAAAAGTGCATACCATATCCTAAATCCATAAAAGTGCACAGTGCAAATAATAATAAAAATAGATAAAGTCCAACTTGACAACTTTGAACAAATGATTTCATTTGTTTAAAGTTGCTAAGTTGCACTTTATTAATTGGGATTGTTTTATTATAATTATTTGCACGGTACACTTTATGGATTTATATGGTATGCACTCTTTTATGCTTTGAATTACATATTATGCACAGATATGATTTATGTTCATTTATATCAGGTATGTTGCGCTGTCGTATAAATAAATAACTTCATAAATCATATCTGTGCATAATATGTAATTCAAAGCATAAAAGAGTGCATACCATATAAATCCATAAAGTGTACAGTGCAAATAATTATAATAAAAAAAATCCCAATTAATAAAGTCCAATTTAGAAACTTTAAACAAATAAATAAAGTCCCAATTAATAAAGTCCAATTTAGAAATCAATGTCTGCCGCACTCACTATATCATCACAACTGATATAAATCAACAAAATAAAGTTGTGATGATATAGTGAGTGCGGCAGGCTTTGATTTCTAAATTGGACTTTATTAATTGGGACTTTTGATTTCTAAATTGGACTTTATTAATTGGGACTTTATTTATTTGTTTAAAGTTTCTAAATTGGACTTTATTAATTGGGATTCTTTTTACACTGTGCACTTTATGGATTTAGGATATGGTATGCACTTTTTTATGTTTTGAATAATTTATGAATTCTAAGTAATTTATTCTATGAAAGTGCAACAAATAAGTTGGTTACCACATGCTGTAACATGTGAACGAAGGACACTTTACTTACCTCCTCTCTAATGCTCCAGGCCCCTCTCTTTTGCAAGTGCCAGTCTTTGGGCCACTCCATTGGCCCGGTGCAGGAGTCGGTCTTCCCAGCACATGGGGACCATGCTGGAACTGTAAGCTGAGCTGCACATGCTCAGTTTACATCCTGCAGACAATTTCAATCAGGCAGGTAGATGTATTATCGCAGAAGAGATATTGCATGTCTCTCCTGCTATAATAGCCTGCTTGCTTGCTGCCTGTTGTAAAATGAATTCAGTTCCGCTTTAAGATTCACTGGCAGCACCGATAGGCTACTAAAAATGTCTTGTGTAGCTTTAGCCTTAGAAAAGTGTAATCATTTTAACCAACTTTCTAGGTGTCAGACCTTTAGACCAGTTTATATGTCCCTATATGATTTGTTCATACTCTTTTGATCACCCAAGTCCTAATATTGTCTATTGTATTATTTTACAGACTGGAGTTGGGGGAGCTTTGGATGGGATGACCTGGCTGACCTGGCTACTGTAGTAGTGACTAGTCTCACTGATCCTACACAAGGGACTGTTATCAACAACCTCACAGGTAAGAAGAGCATGGCCATCCACACAAGCTTTAATCTTTACAGATTAGATTAGAAGCTACCTGTCAGTTCATAAGCCAAGAAGAGGTTGTATGCAGATTGTAAAATAGTTCAGTACATACTTTTGTAAAATGATTGCAGATATAAGGAAAAATTTGTAAGGCGTCAAAGCATTTCTAATCAAACGGAATATTTCTTAGATGCAGCCAATCGGCTGTAGAGGGCTTAATTAAAAAAAACACAAAGCTGACAGCTCCCTTTTTCTTCCAATCACAGGCCTGCAGTGGGATCTGGAGCAGAGAGTACATGGCCAGCATCTGGCAGTGAAGCAGATCTTATCTTCTGTTAAGAGGTTCCTGCAGGAAGATGAGTCTAAAAAGTCCCGGGTGCTCTCATTCCATGGGTGGACAGGCACTGGAAAGAACCTTGCTGTCCGTGTCATTGCAGAGAATCTTTACCATAATGGGCTCCGGAACCGCTGCACCAAAGTGTTCATTCCACAGCTGCACTTTCCTCACCAGTCACACATGGAGGCGTACAAGGTAAGTCTCTAAAGGTGCCACGTTTACCCAAACTTTATAGTGATTTGTAATGGCTAATCATTTAAATTACTGATAGGGATGAGCTTCGTGTTCGAGTCGAACGTATGTTCGACTCGAACATCGTATGTTCGATCGTTCGTCGAAATACGAACAAAACGGGTCGTTCGCGCCAAATTTGAGTGACGCGCCACGGCCCATAATTCACTGCGGCATTGCGCACTGATGATTGGCTTTGGCCAATTATGGCTCAGGGGGTTTAGTACACGCCCCACACTATAAAAGGCCACCTGCAGGTCGGCTTGTGTAGTGTGTTCCGGCGCTGTTTAGAGAATAGATCCGTCAGAGAGAGAGAGAGTGTAATTTTTTTCTAGGTAGATAGAGCAGGCAGGCAGGCAGGTTAGTCAGTTAATTTTACAGTGTGTAGAGGATATATATACATCCCAGGTGTTGTACATATATTTATACACTGTATAGTTTAGCTAGATCAGTTATTCCTAATTTACTGGCAGGTAGTTGATTGTGGTGTATTGCCTGTGTCCTCTGCAGTGTGTACCATAAAGCTACACAGGCATACTATAGACACCCAGCAGGTACAATATGTAAAGGAATTTTTCATTTTTTTTATTTAAGCATCATTAAAATCACTGCTCCAGGAGCAGTGATTTTAATGATGCTTAAAAAAAAAAAAAAAAAATTCCTTTAAATATTGTACCTGCTGGGTGTCTATAGTATGCCTGTGAAGACATCTTTGAGAACCCGGGTCTTGCCCCAGGGAACATGTATCAATGGAATATTTTTTTTAAAAATGGTCGTTTTTTCTGGAGCAGTGTTTTTAATGATGCTGCATCATTATAATCACTGCTCCAGAAAAAACGACAGTTTTTAAAACTTTTTTCCATTGATACATGTTCCCTGTGGCAAGATCCGGGTTCTCAAAGACGTTTTCCGACAATAACTTGCATATGGGGCTTTAAAATGAGCACTTTTGAATTCGAACGTTCGAGTCCCATTGACGTCAATGGGGTTCTAAATGTTCGCGCGAACGTTCGATCCGTTCAAAGGTTCTGGTGGGAACTGAATGCGGGGGTGTTCGGCTCATCCCTAATTACTGACTTTTTGGAACTACAGTTGTGAGTTTTCCATGCTGGAGTTCCTGGACCTAAATCCTCATCTACCTTCTTTATTAGAAAAGATTCAAATTGGAGTTTGAAGTCATCTAATAATCACAAAGGTGGGTAGGCAGCAGTAGCGGCTCGGGGTGCAGTGATCTGGCTGCTGGAGTCCGGAAAAGTAGAAAGCAGCTTTTGTTAATCTTTTTAACATGAAGAAACCCTTGAAATAACAGGTCTAAGGGATCCCCTACTAAAAATTACTGTATCAACATCTCATGGAATGTTTGCATGAACAGTAAGTTGACACATAAGAATTAGGAATGTGGTGTACTTGGCGTGTGTAACACCCTGGGCTGTTCTATGTGACATTATTTTCAGTAATATAATTAAAACTAATAATCATCGCCAGAAAAAACAGTGAAAGCTGTAGTGTTCCCTCACATTAGTGGTCATACCCCTATTGGTAGTCAGTGAAGTGCATTTTTACTTTGGTGATCACTGGAAGAAGGATCCCTTTGCATTGGTGGTCAATGGCAGAAGAGCCTCCTTACACTGGTGGTCAGTGGGAGAGGGGGGCGCTGAGGTTGATTTACTAAAACTGCAAAATCTGGTGCATCTGTGCATGGTAGCCAATCAGCTTCTAACTTCAACTTGTTTAATTAAGCTTTGACAAAAAATAAAATAAAATGGAAGCTGAATGGTTTCTATGCAGAGCTGCACCAAAATGTTGCACTCAGTTTTAGGCCTGGTTCACACCTATGCAGGTTGCAGTTTACATATCCCAGATGCATTTTGCACGTTTTTGATCCATTGAAGTCTAAGGAACCAAAAACCATAAAAAAAAGTCCCTGGTCCTTTCCATAAAATGCATAGATGTGAATGTGACCCATAGGAAACCATGTGAAATGGACTGTAGTGTGTTTCTGCAAAACTGAAAACTCACAAAAAAAAAAAAATGCATAGGTGTGAACCAGGCCTTAGTAATTCTACCCCATTATTCTGGTGATCAGTGGAAAAATGCTCCTTAGATTGGTGGTCAGCGGGAAGAATGTCCCTTAGATTGGTGGTTGTGGGAAGAATGTCCCTTAGATTGGTGCTCGTGGGAAGAATGTATCTTAGATTAGTGGTCAATGAGAAGAATGTCCCTTAGATTAGTGGTCGTGGGAAGAATGTATCTTAGATAAGTGGTCGTGGGAAGAATGTATCTTAGATTAGTGATCGTGGGAAGAATGTATCTTAGATTAGTGGTCGGTGGGAAGAATGTCCCTTAGATTGGTGCTCGTGGGAAGAACGCCCCTTAGATTAGTGGTCGTGGGAAGAATGCATCTTAGATTAGTGGTTGGTGGGAAGAATGGCCCTTAGATTGGTGGACAGTGGGAAGAACGCCCCTTAGATTAGTGGTCGGTGGGAAGAATGGCCCTTAGATTGGTGTTCGGCGGGGAGAATGTTCCTTAGATTAGTGGTCGTGGGAAGAATGTATCTTAGATAAGTGGTCGTGGGAAGAATGTATCTTAGATTAGTGGTCGGTGGTAAGAATGTCCCTTAGATTAGTGGTCATGGGAAGAATGTCTCTTAGATTGGTGCTCGTGGGCAGAATGTATCTTAGATTAGTGGTCGGGGGGAAGAATGTCCCTTAGATTAGTGGTCGGTGGGAAGAATGTCCCTAAGATTTGTGGTCGTGGGAAGAATGTATCTTAGATTGGTGGTCGTAGGCAGAATGTCCCTTAGATTGGTGGTCGGTGGGAAGAATGTCCCTTAGATTGGTGGTCGGTGGGAAGAATGTCCCTTAGATTGGTGGTCGGTGGGAAGAATGTCCCTTAGATTGGTGGTCGGTGGGAAGAATGTCCCTTAGATTAGTGGTCGTAGGCAGAATGTATCTTAGATTAGTGGTTGTGGGAAGAATGTCCCTTAGATTGGTGGTCGGTGGGAAGAATGTCCCTTAGATTGGTGGTCGGTGGGAAGAATGTCCCTTAGATTGGTGGACAGTGGGAAGAACGCCCCTTAGGTTAGTGGTCGGTGGGAAGAATGTCCCTTAGATTAGTGGTCGGTGGGAATTTAGCAGATAATTTGTTGAGAAGAATGCTCCTTACATTTGTGGTTGGTGAGAAGAATGCATCTCTAGCAGATAGCTAAAATAAATTGTCAGTGGTTAATATGAGAGTCAAAAGCTGCTAAAGGAACCCCTGCAAACACAGGTTTAAATTATATACATCTGTAAATGTATTTTTCTGTATGTTGTGTATACCGTGTTCTACAGCATATTGTGTTTTGTAAACTTGTTGCAAAGTTGCTTTCCTGGAGATCCTGCCAGTAACGGCCCTTCCTGTTGCAAGCTGCCCATGCTGGGCCCCCGCATCACGATTAGCAGCAGCTTTGTTAGACACATTTTATATGATGAAGATAATGGAATATTTGTCTGACTCTGGATTGTTGGAAGAATTTAAAACCCCTTTAGGAAACAATGGGTTTCCTTCATAAAAGCCACTCATATTCCGGAAAGTGGCAGATGGAGAATGAAAGAACCTAGTTGCCATGGATGAAAAAAAATCTTATTTTAGACACAAATAGATTAGACTAATTGTAAAATGTCTCCACTGAGCTGTCCTAAATTGTGAACAGAGATATTTATGAGAATGAAATGTGAATATATAAGCTCTGCTATAGACTAATGTGATGTAATAGGTAGTGAATTATTCTGTACCTGCAGGAATTCGGACTGTATGATGACATTTTGTTTCCGATTTCACTCTCAGGTTCAGCTGAAGAAGCAGATCACACAGATTTCCTCTCGCTGTGCACAGCCCATGTTTGTATTTGATGAAGCGGACAAACTACCACCAGCCCTCCTGGAGCCTCTGTTGCCCCTTTTTAAAGATGACCACCAGACCCGCAGCATCCTCATACTTCTCAGGTAACACCTCACTGACTGTTACTTCCTCTAGCAATACAATATTAATCGAAGATGTAGGATAGAGAAGCCTGACACGCTGTACTAATTATTAAAAAAAAAAAAATGAACTTCTACCAAATATATAGCACGGTGCTTAGCATTGTAGTCAGACTTAAAGCGGAGGTTCACCGGTAAAATGCTGTTTTTACCCTTAGATGGATGCTCATTTAGTCTAGGGCAGGGATAAGCAATTAGCGGACCTCCAGCTGTTGCCAAACTACAAGTCCCATCATGCCTCTGGGTGTCATGCTTGATGCTGTCAGAGTCTCGCTATGCCTCATGGGACTTGTAGTTTGACAACATCTGGAGGTCCGCTAATTGCTTATCCCTGGTCTAGGGGAATCGGCTAGTTGTTTTAAAATCCGAGCATTACTTACCGTTGTAGAGGGCGATCTTCTCCGCCACTTCCGGGTATGGGCTGCGGCACTGGGCATTCCTTCTTGAATGACAGTCTTCCAACAGGCTTCCGACGGTCGCATCCATCGCGTCACGATTTTCCAAAAGTAGCCGAACGTCGGTTCACAGGCGCAGTATAGAGCCGCACCGACGTTCGGCTTCTTTCGACGCGATGGATGCGACCGTCGGAAGCCTGTCGGAAGACTGTCAATCAAGAAGGAACGCCCACTCCCGAAGACCCATACCCGGAAGTGGCGGAGAAGATCGCCCTCTACAACGGTAAGTAATGCTCGGATTTTAAAACAACTAGCCGATTCCCCTAGACTAAATGAGCATCCATTTAAGGGTAAAAGAGCAAAAACTGCATTTATGGGTGAACTCCCGCTTTAAGTCAAACCCTGAGGTTTGTGTTTACCTACACTGTGGGATGCCTTTGGTTGCTCTGGTCTCTTACCACTCTCCAAAATTAAATGTTGGCGCATCTGTTAGCTTTTGATTACACTAAAGCTGTTCATAGATGGTTTGAATCTCGACTGGGTCCGCAGGGACTGGACGAGTTTCGAACGACGTATGAGCAGGCTGAATGTTGATTGATCAATGCAACCAGCCTGTCGGATCTTTCACGCGATTATTGCCACTGGCTATAGCTGCTAGCAATAATCACTGTGTGTTCTCCTGGCCGGGACGACTCCCCTGCCGAGAGAAAACAATGGCTCCATGGGAGAGATTGCTACAGCAAGTGTTTTTCTTTCCTGCAACTGTGGTTGCAAGAAAGAAAACTGCACCATCTGTGGTCGGCTTAAGACCCCTTAAACACTGGACATTTTATTACCAGTGCTTGAGACTTTGGTGTTTAGGTGTGGGCGTAAATCACAGGCAGGGCCTGATAAGGCAGTACAACTGGTCCTGTAGTACTGGGCCCAGGCCTCATCAGTTTAACAGAGGGGCCCGGTGCATCTTTATTGATTTCTGCCTAAACAAATAAATGGATTTAACTAGACCACATCCCCCGCTTCTACTTTCTGACCAGTGCTTAAATTGCTTACATTTCCCTGGGCCCCATTGGGTCAACAGGGGGGCCCAGGAGGTGGGAGCAAAGGATTTTTTTTTCATTTTTGGGGCGTAGGTGGATAAAGTCAGTGCCGCGGTTTACTGCACCTTGGGGGGTGGGTGGGGTGTAGGTAGAGTGGGGGGGGGGCCTGTCAGGAAGCCAGTATGGGGGCCCCATGATTTGTAACAGCAGCCCTGAGCACAGGTGCCCCATCCATCTCCTCTACTTCTAGCCTGTAAAACCCTATGAGAGGCTGAAAGCTGCTGCAGCTGTATGGAGCACACAGTGCTGCTAACATTTAGGGCAGTATATGTCCTGGGGCGAATACCCAGAACTCAAGCATTACCCTAAATATAAATAGCACTCGGTGCACCGTCCAGATGCAGCAGCTTTCAGCCCCCCCTCCCCTCCCCTCCCCTCCCACCAGTCTCATGCAACGGAGGATAAATAGCCATTAGATCCCTAAATAACACTGTAATTTAAGCTTTACTTCTTTTAATTGCAATTGCTGCAGCTATTTGCAAACGCTTGTCATTCTGGCTGCAGGGAGCCCTGTGATTCCTGCCCATGGAAGTGTTAATGGGGCCTTAAGGGATTTCCCCTCATTGTGTCCCTGACCGCAAAATAGTGAGAATCTTCAGCTAAACCATGAAAAAACGTCTGTGATATTGCTACAGATTGTTGTAATTGTTAGGAGCTCTAAATGGTATGCGCCTTTAATCTCTAATCCTTTTTTCCCTTCCTAATCTAGTGGTATTGGCAGCAAAACAATCAATGAGATTACACTAAACTTTTGGCATGCTGGGCGACATCGCGAGGTGATTACTTTGAATGATTTGGAAGAACCATTGAAGGCTGCTGTGGAGCACGAAGGTATGTACACAAATATGTAGGATACATCATATCTGTGAAAGAGATATTTTTGGATATTTTTATGTTGACATATTTTTTTACTTCTACTTATAATTTTGATAAAATCCTTTAAAAAAATAAAATAAAAGTACAGGTCAATTTTATACCCCCTGTGCTTGCAGAGCATACAGGAATTATCAAGCCCAATACTAGTTCTGCAATTCATTAACTCCTACAGACTGATTGTATTGGCTCATCCTGCAAAATGAAAATGTAGCTGATGATGGCCATAGAAGTATCGAAATTTGGCAGTTTCAGCAGGCACCAGCCAAATTTTGATTCGTGCTTGGCTTTTCCCGATCGGCATATGTTGAACGATTCATGCTTTTGTTGATCAGCGACTGCAGCTGCTGGACATTGTATTCTGACAGTGTGACTATCTGCTGTCAGAATACAATGGAGGGGGATTCCTCCATCTATCTTGCTTCTGTAGATTAAGGAATCTGTTCATTTTTTTTTCTTTGTTCAGCCCACTGGCTAAAATTTATATATATATATATATATATATATATATATATATATATATATATATATCAGCTTTATTCAGCTATGTGTTTGATTATTTCAGGTCTGTATACACACCTTCATCAGGGAGCTGCCGATTTTCAATTACTTTGTTGCCCTCCCAGTTTGACATAAGAAGTTGATCATTAGATCAACTTCTGTCAAAATGCCCTGCTGGAAAACCTTTACCAGCCAGTGGCTGCAGCGCTTGTGTGGACGTAGGAATCAGTTTTTTTTTTTTTTTTTTTTCATTCAGCCAATGAGTTAAATGGGAAAGAAAAACCTAACCTTGTGTAACCAGCTATCTGACATGTGCCCCCTGCTGCCTATTTGTATAAAGAATATTCCCTTTAATTCACTTTGGAGACATCCCTGTCCTTCCTACTAAGTCCACCTAAGGCTGGCCATAGACTGTTCGAATCTGGGCCAGTTCAGCAGGAACTGGCCCAGATTCGAACCATGTATGCGCAGGCTGAATGTACCAGGTTGATCGATCAATGATGGGTACAACCAGCCTGCCGGCAAATCACTAGTGGCTGGCATAGCCGCTATCAATAATCATTGTCTTGTCCCAGAGGGAATGGCTTTCCTCTATCCTCTCGATAGTATCTTAACCTCCTATTGACTGCTTGATGCATATATGCGGCGGCAAAAAAGGTGGGCTTTACTGCCCAGCCGCTGCAGATATGTGTTCATAGTGGCAGAAGCCGAAAACACTTACAGAACCCTGACTGAGTTGTCATTGTCAGCTCTCAATCAAGGCTTCTTATCAGGGGCCAGGAAGGTAAGCTCCTGATCATATGACTATTGTGAGAGCCACACAGTGGGCACATGATAAAGAAGCCACTTTAACCACTTGCCGACCGCCTCATGTAAATATACGTCCGCAGAATGGCACGGACAGGCACATGCACGTACCTATACGTCCTCTGCTTGACGTGGGTCGGGGGTCCGATCGGGACCCCCCCCCCCGTACATGCGGCGGTCGGTAAGCCTCGGGGAGCGATCTGGGATGACGGCGCGGCTATTCGTTTATAGCCGCCCCGTCGCGATCGCTCCCCGGAGCTGAAGAACGGGGAGAGCCGTATGTAAACACGGCTTCCCCGTGCTTCACTATGGCGGCGCATCGATCGAGTGATCCCTTTTATTAGGGAGACTCGATCGATGATGTCAGTCCTACAGCCACACCCCCCTACAGTTGTAAACACACACAAAGCGAACCCTAAATGTTACAGCGCCCCCTGTGTTTAACTCACAAACTGCAACTGTCATTTTCACAATAAAGAATGCAATTTAAATGCATTTTTTGCTGTGAAAATGCCAATGGTCCCAAAAATGTGTCAAAATTGTCCGAAGTGTCCGCCATAATGTCGCAGTCACGAAAAAAAACGCTGATCGCCGCCATTAAGGTAAAAAAAAAAAAAATGCAGTAAAACTATCCCCTATTTTGTAAACGCTATAAATTTTGCGCAAACCAACCGATAAACGATTATTGCGATTTTTTTATACCAAAAATAGGTAGAAGAATACGTATCGGCCAAAATTGTCGCTCTATTTTTGTTTATAGTGCAAAAAATAGAAACCGCAGAGGTGATAAAATACCACCAAAAGAAAGCTCTATTTGTGGGAAAAAAAGGACACCAATTTTGTTTGGGAGCCACGTCGCACGAGCGCGCAATTGTCTGTTAAAGCAACGCTGTCCCGAACTGTAAAAACCCCTTGGGTCTTTAGGCAGCATATTGGTCCGGGGCTTAAGTGGTTAAGATCCTGTGTTGAACAGCCTTTTTTTCCGCTTCCATGGGATTGTAAAACCGGCTTAAAGGGTTAAGTCATCTTTTCTGTAAAGGTGAACTAACACTGTCACACTCCCCACCCTTGCTGTACTTACCTCCGGCAATGCTGAGTTGTCAATGTCACTCTAGCAGTCCTGGGTAATTGAAACCCCTCCTCTTCTCCATGTAGCGCTTACAGGACGGAGCAAAGTTATTTACCGTGATAGCTCTGACCAATCAGAATCGCTCTGGTCCATCCTGGAAAATGTGCACAGACCAGAGTGGAGATTTCAAATCCCTGGACTGGTTGAGCAGCTTGTGAGGACACTGACAGAAGTGTCTCAAACTGAAGCCATTGACGCAACCAAAGCCTGTCCAGAGAAGGTCTTTAAGAAAACAATTTCCCAGAGCATAATGAAAGCTGCCATTGATGACCATCCGAAAATGTAACTTATTTTGACTGTTATTCTGATCCAGAAGAATCATGTAGATCAGACTGATTTCATTCCAATAGACGGTTCACATAATTATCTTAGATCCTAATAAATATTTACACATTTTAAGCGTGGGATACTTTAACCAGAATGCCTTTTTCTCCTTACAGATCAGCTCCTTCCATGGCAACTGCTAAAAGAGGGTCTTATTGATGACTTTGTGCCGTTTTTGCCTTTGGAACGCTCCCATGTCAAGATGTGTGCTCGAGATGTCTTTGCTGCTCAAGCTTTACCGTATACAGAGAGTTCTTTAGATAAAGTGCTCCAGGAGCTTGTGTTTGTGCCAAAGAATGAGAGGGTTTTCTCTGCTCATGGATGTAAGCATGTGGCCCAAAGAATCCATTCCATGAAGCCTTGATATGTGGACAGTAGGGTCTCGGAGGCTACGTTACAAACCACAAGCTTCATTGGCCTGGAAATCGGACACACAGAAACTTGGCAATAGACATCACTTGCTGCTACATTATGAAAGACTTCAGGAGAAGCCTGACCCTTTTTCTCATATTCTGCATTATACTTTATTGAAAGGTCAACATTTTACTTAATTTCTTTAGTGAAAAACTAGAGGAAAAAAAAATACACAATGAAGTACCTCATTAAGGCCATGTTCACACATGCAGCAGCTTGATAGGAAAAAATAGGCTGCTTGTCCACCCCTGACTGCCTACCAATAAGTTAATAGGGTCAGTGGGTAGGTTTGTATACATTGCAGTGCATATTGTGGTTGGTAGAAAGTACCGCTTGCCAACTGCACCCCATTCAACTCAATGGGACCAAGACAACACTTGGTTCCAACAGAATTTCAATGCAATATCGCCAAAGGATCAAAAAAAAGATGGGGCCAGATTCATAAAAGAGATACGACGGTGTATCTCCTGATACGCCGTCGTATCTCTGAGATACGACGGTTGTATCTATGCGCCTGATTAATAGAATCAGGTTACGCATAGATCTCCCTAAGATCCGACAGGTGTAAGTGACTTACACCGTCGGATCTTAGGCTGCAATTCTAGGCCGGCCGCTAGGTGGCGATTCCATTGCGGTCGGCGTAGAATATGCAAATGACTAGTTACGCCGATTCACGAACGTACGCTTGCCCGTCGCAGTAAATTTACGCCGTTTCCGTAAGAGATATGCGGCGTAAAACTAAAGCTGCCCTCTAGGTGGTCTAGCCAATGTTAAGTATGGCCGTCGTCCCTGCATCGAAATTTGAAATTTAACGTCGTTTGCGTAAGTCGTCTGTGAATGGCGCTGGACACCATTTACGTTAACGTCGAAACCAATGACGTCCTTGCGACGTCATTTAGCGCAATGCACGTCGGGAAATTTTAGGGACGGAGCATGTCCCCGCCCCATTTGAATTAGGCGGGCTTGCGCCTGCGGATTTACGCTACGCCGCCGCAACTTTACAGGCAAGTGCTTTGTGAATCAAGCACTTGCCCATAAAACTTGCGGCGGTGTAACATAAATGTAATACGTTATGCCGCCACAGAGATGCGCCGATTCTACCTGAATCTGGCCCATGGTCTTTCAGAAGGTGGCATATTGCTCCCTGAACACACGTGAGCAAGCCCCAAACCACTTCTGAGACTCGATCCCAAGTGGATTCATGTTCAGAGGTGTTTACAAACCTGCTGCATATGTGAACTATCACTAATATTTAAAGAAATAGGCCCCACAGCACGAGTCAAACTACTCAGGAAAATGGTCATATTGAGCTGTGTGGTCTACGTTGTTTGGCCTGGATCAGGCCCATTGACTGCTTACTCCCTGAAGTAGCATAACCAGGTCTATACAGCATCCAGCTACTCTTTGAACAAGGTGGAAGCCACATGTTCTCTTACTTTTATCAAAGAAATGGTTGTCAAGAATGCACCTGTTTTAAAGATAACCATGAAGCAAGAAAAACCTTTGCATGGAAAACACTAAGAGGCAGTTTTTTTTTAATTTCTATGACATGTCACTTATTAAGCTGTTACAAGTATTCTATAAATGCTATTTATTATTTTACTACAATAAAACATTTTTTTTTATTATCAGAAACAATCTTTAAAACCGTGTCAATCAGTCTATATCACTTCTTACCTACAGCATTTACAATCTTACCATTGAGCTGGTTAACGAGGACATCCCATATTCACAGAGGCCACCTGATCAGCAGTCACTCTTTATGATGCAAGAAATGTGTGTTTCGCCTCTGGCGTGGTGTAAAGTCCGCCCTGTCTGCTTCTGGAGCCAGATCACCAAGTTCATGCACTATACGTACTTGCTCCTCGGGTCAGAGGTGGGTCTAAATGACCCTTATTGCACACAAGAGAATTACAACAGAAAGCATTCGATGATAATCTCCAACTTGCATAATGTGTGGATCTCTGTATACTGCAGAACTACATGAACCTACGTACATATCTATAATGCAGGCAATACACGTAACAAAACACAGCATCGTGAACAATAAAAAATAAATAAAAAGCAATTAGTTCCATGCTAAATGAACCATTTAATCCCCCCTCCAAAAAAAATAATAAAATTACCCCTTTAATCCTCCTCCTGCCAATTAACTTCTTACGAGTACAGAAGAAAACCCATTTGCTTTGCCCTGCATTGAAAATACACAGGTTCTCTTTAAAATTCCTACAGTCAGCAATGTTTATTCTCCTGAATGGTCTGTGTCCAGAGTCCTTGGCTTGTAACCCACTACATTGTGTATTGAATACTTTACAAATTGTATTTATAGAGTCAGCCAAATTCCAATTTCACAATATTAAATAATCAAAAGTGGGGAAATTAACTCTCAAAACCAACGGTTAAAGGGCAATTTACTGGAAAACGGCTACATCATTAGCCAAACCAGGATCCTCTGATCTGTGAACTATTGCACTGTAGCTGATCTACTAGTCCAGTGGCCTCAACTACCAGCCGGATGTGGCCTTTGCTTGCCCTTATCTGGTTCTTTGGTCACTAATCCTTCAACTAATATGAGGCATTATTCCTCCCACTATCAGCAAGGTTGAGTTTTTTTTTAATTCCTTTCACTGCGCCATATTCTGGTACATTGTAGGCGGGCGGCGCGTAAGCCATTTACACTACGCCGCCCCAACCTACAGGAGCAAGTGCTGTATTCCCCAAACACTTGCTCCGTAGTTTGGGGCGGCCTAGTGTATTTGGCCCGGCGTATCCCTGCGTAAATCCAAGGGGGCGGCTTCTATTTAAATTAAGCGCGCCCCCGATTCTAACGAACTGCGCATGCACCGGGCATAAAATAGCCCAGTGCGCATGCTCCTTTTCTCAGCGTAAAACGTCAAAACGACGTAAAGTCGTATTCAAGAACGACTTAGTAAAACGACGTACCCGACAGGAAAACACGACGTGGACCCGACGCCATACTTAACATGGCCTATGTGGGACTGGCGTAAGGTTACCCCTCATATAGCAGTGGTAACCTTACGCCTACGCAAACAACGTAAGCGACGGTTACGCAACGCAAATTCGTTCGGGAATCGGCGTATCAGGCTCATTTGCATAAACAAATGAGACCTGAACGTAAACGCCACCTAGCGGCCGGCGGAGTAATTACATTTAAGATCCGACAGTGTAAGTGACTTACACATGTCGGATCTTCAGTGTATCTATGCGAAAATTATTCTAAGAATCACTCGCATAGATACACTGGCCAAAAAAGAGAGATACGATGGAGTATCCTGAGATACTCCATCGTAACTTTACTCAGAATATGACCCACTGACACTAGTAGGGCCTTATTCCTCCCGCTGACACCGATGGAGCACCGTTTCTTCCATTGACACCAACGACCGGACATTATCTCTCCTTCTACTAACCACACATGCTTTGTACTTTTTTTTATCCCTACTGACCATGAAGCTTGGGGAATTGTTTACTCCCATTGATGCTGGGGCATTTTCTACCTACACTGACCATAGCCTGGCCAACCTAAAGTCTGAAGGACAGTAAACTGGCCCTTTGCTTAAAAAGTTTGGACTAGTCAGATCATGCAGTAACTCTAGACACAATTCTCATTATAAAATTTGACATGCTACTGGCAAGGAGATATTCTTGATTAGCAAAAAAATATGTTCTATGGATAGGCAGATATATTCATCCCACTTCTGAGAATTATAATTGAGAGGACCTACCTGAAAGCACAAGAATCAAAGCATTAATAATGTAAATAATACCAAATTATGGTTATACTCCAGCCAATTAGAAAAAAAAAATCTGCATTGTCTGGCAATGTATGCCTTTTTAAAGATTTTGTATGTATGTACCGTATTTATTGGCGTATAACACGCACAGGCATATAACACACACCCTAAGTTTAAGTTGGAAGTTTCAGGAAAAAATGTTCCACAACCCCCTGCGTATAACACGCAGGCAGTTTATTCTCTATTTTCAGGGTAAAAAAGTGAGTGTTATATGCCAACAAATACAGTACTTCCCTTAATAAAATCGAAATAATAATTTAAAAAAAAGCACCCTCTGTTAAAGGAAATATGTGATAGGCCAGTGCTAACTTTTTTTCTGAAATTGATAGTTGCCTGGCAGTCATGCTGATCAAATAGTTCAAGTACTTTCTTAATACATGAAGCGTTATCACGTTATTTTACTGGCTAAATATCAGTCCTAGGTCACCAACTCATAATACTGAAACCAGGGACAGCTAAGTATTGCCTCTTGGTTGGTAAAGCTCATCTCCTTGGCCTGCAAGTTGAAAGGGTTAGCTGTGCCAGGAGAATCACGGCACTCTTCACTAGAAGGGTCTTGACGTTGGAAGTGGCAGCAGGCCGAGGGTCTGAAACTATCTGCAAGGCAGATGACAATTGAGTTTGGCAGAGGCATCTGTTTTTTTTAGTCAGAATTGAGAAGGGTGTAGCATTACCCCTTCCCTATTTTGGCTAGTTAGTTCCCAGCTGTGCTGACCTGGAGCCATCAGGAAAATTGAATTCAAATACTTACCATAATTTTCCTTTTCTGACGACCTTCATGGCAGCACAGATCCCACCCAACTTGGTAGGATTAGTTACAGAATGCCGAGGTTGTAGGTGGGCTCAAATTTATATGAGTTAAGGCCTGGAGGGGCAGAACCTATACCCCAGCTGTGCTGCCATGAAGCTCATCAGGAAAGGAATTCAATTTTCCATTTTTCTTCTAAGACTGCCCTGTACTTGGCTCCATCCATCTTCCCATCAACTCTGACCAGCTTCCCTGTGCCTGCTGAAGAAAAGCATCTCCACAACATGATGCTACTACCACCACCACCATGTTTCAGGGTGGGCATGGTGTGTTCAGGGCAATGTGCAGTATTAATTTTCTGCCACACAGCGTTTTTCTTTTAGGCCAAAAAATAGGTTTTTTTTTTTGTACTCACCGTAAAATCCTTTTCTCTGAGTCCATGGACGGACACAGCTCCTTAAATCTTGACAAGTAGGTTATGTTCCCTGTTTACAGGAGAGGACTAGGCAGAAACGTTAGATCATGGGTCTTCAAACTATGGCCCTCCAGATGTTCAGGAACTACAATTTCCATCATGCCTAGTCATGTCTGTGAATGTCAATGTGTTACAATGCCTCATGGGATGTGTAGTTCTACAACAGCTGGCAGGCCATAGTTTGAGGATCCCTGCGTTAGATAATTAAATACATGTTACATTAACAGAGTTGAACAGCCCCGCTTAGGGGGCGGACCCTCCAGACATAACCCTCCTCACTGCAGCATGCAGCCTCAGTTCGTAACAAGCAGTACAAACCTAAAAAGGAGGGGTGGGAGCTGTGTCCGTCCATGGACTTTGTGAATCTGGCCTCTTTTCTCTAAGGATTTACGACGGCGTATCTCCAGATACGCCATCGTAAGTCCGAATGTGAGGCGTCGTATCTCGGCACCTGATTCAAAGAATCAGATACGCCAGAATTTGTCCAAGATACAACCGACGTAAGTCTCTAACGCCGTCGTATCTTAGGTGCATATTTACGTGGGGCGCTTCCATATATTTCCGCGTCGAATATGCAAATGAGCTAGATACGCCGATTCACGAATGTACTTGTGCCCGGCGTATTAAAATACGCTGTTTACGTAAGGCGTACGACCAGCGTAACTTTACCCCTCATAAAGCAGGGGTAAGTCATGTTAAGGTATGGACGTCGGAACAGCGTCGTATTTTACTTTGTTTGCGTAAGTCGTACGTGAATGGGGATGGGCGTAGGTTACGTTCACGTCGACTAAGCATTGAGCCGGCGTAACTTAGGGAGAAAATTCGACGTGATACTGAGCATGCGCCGTTTGTTAGGCGCGTCATTTACGTGGGGTTACAATTTATTTCCATACAACACACCCCCTACCAGCCTACTTTGAATTACACCGGCCCATTTACGCTACGCCGCCGTATTTTAGGGCGCAAGTTTTGTGAATACGGTACTCGCCTCTCTAAGTTACGGCAGCGTAGCGTATATGAAATGCGCTACGCCCGCCTAAACTTAAGCCATTCTTTCTGAATCTGGCCCAAGGATTTTACGGTGAGTACAAAAAAATCCTATTTTCTCTTATCGTCCATGGACGGACACAGCTCCTTAAATCTTGACACGTGGGACATACCCAAGCAGTGTAAAAAAACGAGGGGTGGGAAATATATCAATAAAACAAATTTTAACTTCACCCCAAAACAAGCAGAGCTCCTCAACGGAGGAGGTGCAACTTAAAACAGCCGCCGGCAAAAACTAGCGGCCAAAAAAAGCATCAGAAGATGCACTCACAGCAACCATGTAAATTCTGGAAAAAGCGTGAACGGACGAGCAAGTCTCCACCTCACACACCTGTGAGACCGACGCATGATGTCGGGAAAACAAAAACCGACGAGACCGCCAGGCCCTTTTGTGGACCAGACACCGACACAAAAAAAAGAGTCAGAACTCCGGAACGGAGCCGTAGCAGGCTGGTACACCCACAAAGCGCATACCACGCCTAAAGTATGAAAGGCAAACTCCATAGGATGCGCCAGCCAAGGACAGAAGGATGGAAGAACAATGTCCTTATTCCGGCGAAAGGCCGAAACCACCTTCGGAAGAAGGGAAGGTCGCAGGCGCACCACCTAATCCTTATGAAGGATCAAGCATGGCAGCTTGCAAGACAAGACCGCCAACTCAGAAACCCCTCTAACAGAGGTAAAGGCCACTAAAGGGGCCACCTGCGATAGTGTCAAGAGAAAATCTCTCTGTTTCCAAAAGGAAGGTTCCTGAAGAACCAAGACCACCAGAGTCAAAACTCATGGGGGGAATAGATGGGCCAAGAGGGGAAAGTATATGACAAACCCCCTGCACACAAAACGGGACCCACCAGGGAACAGGCCGCACCAAGGCTGAAATCTGCCCCCAAAACGGTGCTTTAAGCAATTTTTAGATCCACTCCAAGCTGTAAAAACAGCAGGACCCTGCACACCGAGTACGTCCATGGACATCACTCCATCCCTTCGCACCAAGAGATGTAGGCCTGCCAGGTGCAACGGTAGATCCTCCGGAAGAAAACTACCATGCCCTCAGCATTGCTGAGATGACCGAGTCGGACAGACCCCGGTCACTTAAAGTCTGGCTTCCAATAGCCATGTTGAGCAAGTCAGTGACTGTACAACAGGAGGAAGTATGGGACCTCAAGACAGAGAGACCAACCGCCAGGGTACCTCCGCTACCAGGTGCCCGATATCGGCGTACCAAGGACGCCGAGGTCAATCTGGAGCGATTAGAATCATCAGGATCACCTCAGCCTCCACTCTGTGGAGCAGCCGAGGAAGCAACTACAATGGAGGAATGGCAAAAAGTCGCCGATACAGACCCCACAGGGCCACCAGCGCGACTTACACATCTGTACCAGATCACTAGACCTGGCCACTAACTTTGACACCCTTGCGGTGGAGATGAGCGGCCAGGAGATCCATGCCCTGTGAGGCTCTCCTCCTGCAAGGGAGCCGAAACACCCCAAGCACAAAGTAGTCCACCTGCCGGTATACCTGATGGTAGACCGAAGCCACGGCCGTGGCATTGTCCGGCTGAAACCAGATCGGACGACCTTGCAACCGAGGAGAAGCATAGCCTGATTGCCTAAAACGAACGGTAGACAGCACCTGGTATTCCCAGGCGGTCTCCCACCCAGGCACTAGCCAGGCCCGACCCTGGGTAGCTACCGAGACCAGACGAGAGCGGGCACATTCAGGGAGGTGTGGCCGTAGATCCACGCAAGTCCAGAGACTCAGAGCCGACTGGACCCCCCCCAGGTTCACAACCCATCCGTCGTAAACACCAACCACTGGAAGGAAGAAACAACTTCCCGGACCGAAGAGTCAGGAATCTTCGTCACCAACTCAGAGAGACTCTGACTAGGTGGCGCACCGGAATCTGATGATTTCAGAGACAAGAGATTTTTACCACCTGGACAGAATTTCCCCTGGAAAACCCAAAAGTGGAACTGGGCATACAGTACTGCCTCGAAGGAGGCTACCCACAGGCCCTGGACCAGCAGGTGCCCAGAGAGAAGACCAATTTCTCCAGGGGAAGAAGGACCTTTGCCACCAAGGAGTCCGGATCAACCCTAAACGTTTAACACCCACCCAAATCTTCTGAGGGTCTGAATAGGAATAACACATCCACTAGGTCTGAGACAGAAGCTGCTCTCAGAAGAAAGTCGTCCAAGTAGCCAATGAGGCAAAGCCTCGCTGTCTCAACAAAGTTAGGATAAGTGCGAGCTCCCAGCTGAAAACCCATGGTGCTGACGCCAGATCAAAAGGGAGGGCCACAGGCTGACAGAGACCCTCTCATCACGAATCACAGAAAAAAACACTGACATGCGCAAAACGGGACATGCATGTATGCGTCCCTAATGTCCGAGGACGTCCCCCGGATGGAGCTCAGCTACCGCTGAACGAATGGATTCCATGCGGAACTACCCGACATTCACAAAAGGTATTCAGGGCCTGAGGCCCATAGAAAACCCCAAACCTCCCGTCTTGCAGGGAAGGTAAAATTACCCCGCAGCTTAGCAAGTCCCACATTGCCCAAGGCAGACCGACGGGCCGGGAGAGAAAGACACGAGGAAAGAACTTTGTTCTGTGGATAGGAGGAAATCCTATCTAGTACTCCGAAGAGACCACCTCGCAGACCCACTGGTCGGAGAGCAGGGAGGTTTCACCGAATTGTGAACCTGCAAGCCGCCCCTCCCACCTAGAGACAGGGAGGGAAGGCTACATACATTGGCAGGATTTGGGTGCCGGCGTGATCGGCTTACGCACCCAGGGACGGATTAGTTCCCCAGCTGGGCCTTTGACGGCCTGGGAGGGTTGCCCCTAAATAATAATAAACACAAAGTGTGTATGTATATTATGTAGGTGTATGCACACATGCCTTTGGAGGAAACCGGAGTAAACCCATGCAGACACAGGGAGATTGGAGTCGGTGTCCGGATTCAAACCAATGACCCTCTTGCTGCCAAGTAATGGAGGTAACCACTACACCACCATGTGCATAAAACCATTCTGAAACAGAAGCCCTGGATAACAAGGGCGCAGCATTCATCAAAGACCTATATGAGGCCCTGGACCAGCTGGTCCGCTAGCCTAATAATTATGGGAGAAATGCTCCTCCACTGTCTGGTTCAAAATGCTCACTCCGTGAGTTGTATACAGCACTAGGGGGGTCAGGACTACTCCAAGATGGCCGCCGAGTGTTCAGAACGTGGCCACAGGAAAATGGCCGACCGCAATGTAAGCTGTTCCATAGCGCGGCTACGACAAAATGGCCGCCAATAGGAGTTTTCAATGCAATTGAAAAACCTCCCAAAAAATTGCGCCAGCGCTGACTGAGACCCCAGAGTAGTGGCCACAATAGGCCGCAAGTCAGACCCCAGCATGGTAAACACTGAACGGGTCAGTACTTCGGATCTTCCATCAGTCAGATCCATACAAGCGAGAGTTCCCGCAATAGGGAGAGTGGTCACCTAGGGTCCACCACCGGAGAAGAAGCCCACCTTTTGAAAAGGCTCTCCTCAAAGGGGCACTAAACCGCCCGGCGGTGAGGGACTACAAAAGCCCTCAGCGGCTGTTCTCATTCCGCCTCTTAGAAATTATCAAAGAAAGGCACAGAAGGAAAAAACCTATACAGAGTGGTCTGATTTGTGTGATCCAAAAAAGACCGAGCCCTCAGCGGAAACCCAGCTGCACTATCCAGCTTAAGAGAGTCCCTTGCAGCAGTGAGAAGCGCACCCATAAATGCCTTATCCTGCTTTTTTTTTTTTTTTACTACCCAGGTACCTGGTCCATGGCTCCGTAACAGAGCATTCCCCAGGGGATAACGGGGGAAGGGGGCACTCTTTTACCACCCGTCCGCAGTACATCCCCACCCTGGCACAAACGTGTCCAGGACTAACAATAAAACCTCTGTGGGAATCCCAGGTGCCAACACCTGCTGCCACCACCAGCATGTTGGGGAAGGACCCAGATACTGACTCCAAATATTAATAATATTTACATAGAGTGTATTATAATATGCACACCTGTTCTTACAAATAAACAAAAACTCCTAGAGCCCTATTTAGGGCCTCTCACCCACTTGCTGCGCTGATCAGGGGTACCCAGGGGACTCGCCTCAGGAGGAGACTGCCCAGCGATGCCGTCCGCTCTCAGCACACAGTGTGTGAGAGGAAAAGAACCGTGATGTAACTGTGCGGCATCTGCAGGGACCTGTGTGCCAAATGGCGGCAAAATGCCGCGTTTAAACAGGAAAGGCCTCCTAGAGCTTTTTAACAGGGAAAAGCCCCATACAAAAAAGAAAAAACACAGGCCAGATAACACAGTCCCCTCAGGAAGGCCCCCTCCCCCCCTGACAGTGGTAATGTTAGCAATGCAGCAAGGGAAAAGGAGCAGGGAAGGGAGGAGAAAAGGACCCCCGAACCCCAGCCATACCAACCCACCGAAGCGGGAGGGACTTACTTACCTGTCCGAGCGAGGACTTGCTGACGCATTCCTGACAGAACTACAACCGCAATGGAGGTAGCTGTCGGCCCGGTCCACTGTGAGTGAGACAACACCACAGCCCAGTCACATGTGGACCTCGGAGCAAAGCTCACCGGCCACCCCAGGAGTCATGGGGTATGGCGTGGCAGACCCAGCCTCTTTGCAAAGGTGTGCCCACGCTTGCTGGTCGGACTGAGTAGACTACAAGGATCTATATTATCCAGGCTGTCTCTCAGCCGACAGTTGAAAGAAGATTCAAGAAAAAGTAAAGTAAAATAAAATAAAATTTCTCCTCAGGGCGCTGGGCCCAAAGGGAGCCATACGTCCTTCTCCTGAAACTGAGGTTTCATGCTGCAGTGAGGAGGGTTATGTCTGGAGGGACCGCCCCCTAAGTGGGGCTGTTCAACTCTGTTAATGTAACATGTATTTAATTATCCAACATGTTTCTGCCTAGTCCTCTCCTGTAAACAGGGAACATAACCCACTTGTCAAGATTTAAGGAGCTGTGTTCGTCCATGGACGATAAGAGAAAGTTCAATTTTGGTCTCATCTTACCAGAGCACCTTCTTCCACATGTTTGCTGTGTCCCCCACATGGCTTCTCACAAATTGCAAATGGGACTTCTTATTGCCACTCTTCCATAAAGGCCAGATTTGTGGAGTGCACGACTAATAGTTGTCCTGTGGACATATTCCCCCACCTGAGCTGTGGATCTCTGCAGCTCCTCCAGAGTTACCATGGGCCTCTTGGCTTGTTCTCCGAGTAATGCTCTCCTTGTCTGGCCTGTCAGTTTAGGTGGACGGCCATGTCTTGGTAGGTTTGCAGTTGTGCCATACTCTTTGCATTTTCAGATGATGGATTGGAACATTGCTCTGTGAGATGTTCAAAGCATTATCTTTTTTTTTTATAACCTAACCCTGCTTTCAACTTCATCCCTGACCTGTCTGGTGGGTTCCTTGGCCTTCAGGATGCCTTTTGTTCACTGAGGTTCTCTAACAAACCTCTGAGGGCTTTACAGAACAGCTGTATTTATACTGGGATTAAATTGCACACATGTAGACTCCATTTGGTGACTTCTGAAGGCATTTTTTTCCCCACTAAATTTTAGTTAGGGGTATCAAAGTAAAAGGAGCAGAACACAAATGCACATCACACTTTTCAGATATTTGTAAAAAAAATATATATATATATATATATATTAAAACATTTTATGAAGTTTCCTTCCACTTCATAATTATGTGCTACTTTGTGTTGGTCTATCACAAAATACATTTACTTTTCTGATTGCAACATGCCAAAATGTGGAAAAATTTCAAGGGGTGTAAATACTTTTTTAAGGCACTATAAAGTACTCAAACAGACCTAGATAATAAGCATTTTCAGAGGGAGACCATCAATAGCAGTGTTCATATTGCTGTCATGTAGATTTTTTTTTTTCTCCTTCAAGCAGTAGATGTACAATCTATTCTGAGTGTTTTTGCAAGACGCTGTAAATCTACCAGTTCTTTCTCCCAAATATGCACTCCTGGAGATGTTTACCATTATCCAAAGACTTAGTGGAAGCTCAATTTAATTATCTGGCTTTGATGTGACAGCATTCTAAGGCCTCTTGCACATGGATGTAAAAATTTGCAGATGTTTATACGTAGGATCTTGCTGGCAGGACGGGAAGAAGAAAAAGAATCCTGTGAAGACCCCACGTCTACAAATATAAGACTAAATGCACAGGGGGACATCAGGCCAGGTAGCAATGTAGTTCTGGCGTCTAGGATGTCCGAGAGCTGCATACAGCTGCCCTTAGACTTGGATGAATGGGTGGGTACAGGCACATAACACACCGATGTAATGCCCTGAAAACACCTAGGGTGCATTACGTCTCTGCGCATGCACTACTTTATGCAAATAATGGCGTGCAGCTGAAACAGCTGACTTTAATTATTCATGTCTATAGGATGGCTGTATGAATCTCTAGGACATTCTAGACACCAGGAAACCACTAGCATTTGTATGCCTCTGTGCAGGAAGCCTTGCGGCTTGTGGAAAGACAGCTTTGTCCTTATACCTCTGTCTCACACCGCTCATTCCTCGCAGAGGATGAACACATTTTACAACATTGCTGGTCCATGGATCACCAAATAAAGTTTTATCTATTTAAATTCACATAGAAACATGCACACACTTTAATCTTTCTCCACTTTTAAAGTTGTTATAAACCGGCTGTACTGTCACCGCTGAAAGGGCTGACCGCTTCCCACGGCCTTTCAGATTTGCGCGTTACAGCTATGGGATTGCACGCATGCACACGGAAGCCCTCTGTTCTGGCACAAGGCTCTGAAGGGCCGGCAAGGTATGCCAGACGTTCAGAGTGCATGCACCAGAGACGTAACTGGCTGCATCCAGGATAAATATCACCTAAACCGTGTGCGTTTAAGAGATATTCATTTTACCTACAGTTAAGCTTTAGTATAGGCTTACCTGTAGGCAAAAATGACCAAGCAGGTTTACTACCGCTTTAACTGCAGGTGGTCGGACCATTTTTGCAAAAAAATTAAGCTCACAGAGTTTGTAAAAGATCCCCCAAACCATAAATTCACTGAAAGCAAATGACTGGTAGAATAAAAACCTTGTGGTACAGATTTTACAGTTTCCATGATAGTTGCACAAATGTTTTGAGTTAGTAAATGTTTAAAATGTAACTTGTGTGCTTTTCAAAGCAGTGAAAATCAAAAAAGGTACCCAAAACTACAGGCTTCAGCTTGTATAAGAGCAGTGTGAAAAGCAATTTTTGACGAAGCATTTGCTGCGCTTTCAGCAACCTTTGTTAACACTTTTAAGGTACCATTCAGCTCCACTTAGTAAATGTTGAACACAGATCTAATGGCATCACCAGTGACATTAATCAGTGATAATACTACACACTGTCACTGTACTAATGACACTGGCTGCGAAGGGATTAACATCTAGGGGCGACAAAGGTAAGGTGACCAGATTTTTTTTTAATGAAATCCGGGGACATTTTTTTTTTTTTTTTACTAGTAATGGCAGCAATCAGCGACTCTCTGTCCATCGCCGACCGCCTCACAGCCTGTCAAGTCTTACTCTCTGGGCCCCGGCTACTACTGGGTGGGGAGGAAGATCACTCTGCCAGGGAAAGCAAGAAGTTAAGCAGGCAGGCGGCTGCCCAGGACTTGAGCCAAGGCAGAAGAACATGCGAGCGGAGCTGAATGGGCATGCACCTGAAACTGAAGAAATATTCCCTCCACTCCGACCAGCACACGATCATCAGAAAGGGGTACAGATAATGGAAAAAAATACACCCCCTAAGCTAGTAGGAGCGGTGTGTGTAATTCAGCTTTATTTTTATTCTGCACTGACTGTCTTTGAAATTGCCCCAGCCAATGTTCAAATCCAATCCGGGGACAAAACCGGGGACAGTGTCCTCAATCCAGGGACTGTCCCCTAAAACCGGGGATGTCTGGTCACCCTAGACAAAGGGGCAAAATGTGTGCCCAATTATGTGTAATGTGTGTAAAGTATGCTGCCTTTACTAATAGATCTTCGTTTCTTATCCCTGCTTTGAAGAGATGTAAAACAGAGAGATCATTCCCTCTGTACAGAGCCCTGTGTTGATTGTTAACACAGGGCTCTGTGATTGTACACAACCGATCAGCAGGTCCCGGCCTAAACCCAGAAGCACACACGGGCCCACCATCCACAGTATATTTCAGGTGGGTGGTCCATGAGTGGTTAAAGTATAATTTAGCTTTAGTTTGTAAATGTTCAACACAGATCCTAATGGGAGTGTTGATTGCCACTTTAAAAAACAAGCTGCTAGCAGGCTTCAGCAATTCTTAAAGCTTGTGGAAAGCCTGCTAGAAGCAGCAATTTACACTGCCACTAGGATAGCAAAAAATGGCCTGGTCATAAAGGGGGTAAAACCTTCTGGAACTCAAGTGGTTAAGAAACAAAAAACAAGTTTGGGTAGCATATCAGCAGATACAAAAGTATTTTTCTCTTAATAGTTCACGTACATATTGTAGTTTTTAAAGCACTGCAGAGAGACACATTCCACCTACGCAATCACTAGTTCTTCTCACTTACATGATACTTCAACTCAAAACATAATGAAAATGCAATTTAAGAATGAAACAAGCCACAAAAAAGCAGAGGCTTCAAGTTTATTTGCGATAAAATATTGCAACATCCTTTTCTCTTTTTTTTTTATTCTTTTTCTTAAAAATAACAAAAGATATATAACATGGCATCCATTCAAGGGGTCACATTCACATCACATGTAACACTGTTAGCCGTTCACAGTCAAAAAATAAACCAGTGAGAATTAAATAAAAACAGCAACATAATAAACAAAATATATTACAAGAACTGTAGAAAAAAAAAAAAAAAAAAACAACAACACTTATGGATGGTGGGGGGGGGGCATAATGCGTGACAGAGGTGTGCAGAGCCAGAAATCCCAGAGAACAAATGGTCTTAGAGTCAAGCATGAACTGTAATGATCCTTAGCAAGCATTGCTGAACTGTCAAAATGATTTGAGTGGTAGAAGGGGAGGGGGGGGGGAAGAAGATGCTCAACGCTGGTAGACAATATTTAGTAGCAGCAAATTGGCACATTCAACTGGTTATAGAAAGTTAAACAAGTTTGTAGCTTATCCAGGCCAGTTCCTAATTTCCAATGCAAGCTTGGATAAGCCACTAAACAAGTCCAGTTGAAGGCGACTTACTACTAGATATACCATGACCTGGATAAATGAGAACCCTCAAACGGACCTGGTAGACAATAGTTTCTTAAAGAAAATCCTTGTCAAGGAGGAAACCGCTAAAAGCATAAGCTGTTAGCACACACTTTTCTACGAGTCTATTGTCTTCAGTGGTGCCAAGAGCTGTCTCAAAGCAAAAGACCACTTCCCACAATGTAGTGCCCGGCGCCCGAGTGACCTATCAGCAAGGCAGAAGCACACTGATCACTATACAAACAGTGACCCAAAGGCCTCATGCACACTGGATGTTTTTGCTCTCTCTCGTAGACGCCTTTTACTCCTGGCAGTGGTGTTCTGGCAGAAAAAAAATGTTGGTGCGTGTAACGCGTTTAGGCACGCCAAGTGCTTGGCCGTTAATTTCTTACATTGGCCAGGATAATAATTTATTCTGGCCATTGACATGAATTAAAGTATATGTGAACCCTGACCTTATAAACACCCCCCCCCCAAAAAAAACATTCGATTTAAAATAGAAATAAAAAGCAAAACATTTGTGTGTACATATAAAAAATGAAAAAACAGGAGATGCTCCCATAGGAGCACCATATAAAACATCCAATGTGCATGGAGCCAAAATATTTCTTACTTACTTAATTACTTTGACGTTCTGAAAGGGAAGACTGGTGTAATATCAGCAGTTTTTTCATCCTTGCCTAGGGTTTTCTTTAAACTGAACTGGTAGGAATCAGAACCATCTACTAAGTGCCCCATTATTTGTGCTAAGAGTTTATAGATCCAAGTGCTCTTCACCAAGAGCACTTGGATCTATAAGCTCTTGGTGAAGAGCACTTGGATCTATAAGCTCTTGGTGAAGAGCACTAGGATCCATAAGCTCCTGGTGAAGAGCACTAGGATCCATAAGCTCCTGGTGAAGAGCACTAGGATCCATAAGCTCCTGGTGAAGAGCACTTGGATCTATAAGCTCTTGGTGAAGAGCACTTGGATCTATAAGCTCTTGGTGAAGAGCACTTGGATCTATAAGCTCCTGGTGAAGAGCACTTGGATCTATAAGCTCCTGGTGAAGAGCACTTGGATCTATAAGCTCCTGGTGAAGAGCACTTGGATCTATAAGCTCTTGGTGAAGAGCACTTGGATCCATAAGCTCTTGGTGAAGAGCACTTGGATCCATAAGCTCTTGGTGAAGAGCACTTGGATCTATAAACTCTTAGCACAAATAATGGGGCACTTAGTAGATGGTTCTGATTCCTACCAGGTACCTGCTTAAAAGGATAGGTCTGATGGAGTGTACTTAACCAAATTGTTCAACCACGGGCCAAATGCCCTTAAAATAAAATAGTCTTGGTTGCTTTTATTACATTTTTTGCCTCCAGAGCCCGTGTGATCCTAGCCTCCTATGAAAGCTGGCTTCTACCAGGAACTCCTTTAATGCAGATTCTATGACAAATTCCCCTCCACAGACAGCAGGAAGGGCACAGAGGGAAATTCTCCCCCAGCTTTCTGAACATTCAAGTATGGCACCTCCATAATACAATATTCCCTTGGAAAGCAAGGAATGCGCAAAAAGCACATGGTGGCAATAGCAACTCCGATATGAAGGTATGTTAGAATGGGAAAAGACATTAACCAAAAATTCTGTTTACATGATCTGATGTACAGCCGTCAACATTTTCGGCCTAATCTTAACACAGGGCCAAAAGCAATGATGAGTAGAAACTCACAGCAACCAACTTTAGCAGCTAAGAGTATGTACATTCTAAAGAACTTATGCCAAATAAGTCACTGTGGTTTACAGAAATGTCTTACAACATGGATGTGTTCTGTGGGCAAGAGCTTAGTGCTAGGGACACCTCCAAAAATTCTTGTAGCAGCCTCATACAGCAAAAATAAACAGGCAGAGCAAAAGAATACTGAATGCTGTACATCACTGTAACTTCGTAGATGAGGGCTTTGGGCTTCTAATAAGAGAATTGTATGTACAAAGAGTCAGCAGAGAAGACATTCATGACCTTGAGATTTTTTTTTTTACTGATTTTATAACAAAGGCAAAACTGGTTGTTGCCCAACTATATTCGTCATTAAAAAGGTGAAAAAAATATTGGGTTACTATGGGTATCTCCATGTTTACCCAACTTTTCTCAGGCGAAAATGTTTATAAATTCTTGCCTATAAGGCCAAGTAATGAGGAACTGGGATTTGAGCTTTCACCACGTTTCCAGTGCAAGATAGAAAATGAAACATTGAATTGCTGATGCCAGAACATACAATTTCTTATCCTTAAAGTGGTTGTAAACCTCAGTCATGAAATCTGAGCAAAGCACATATATTTGTAGTGTTTACTTATCTCTCTCCAAAGCTCTAAGTGTTGATTCTCTCTGGTGCTTCGTTCCTCTTATCAGTTTCAGGTAAAACGTAATACGTATGTAGGAAGATTTATTTGTTCTTGGTGTATCATCTGAGGCTGTTTACTGGTTATATGTGAGGGTTTACAACCACTTTAAATTCGGGTGGATGTGACGATCACATCTTCAGGATGGGAATGAAAAGGGTTCTCAACTGCTCATTCACAAAGGAGTGCAGGCGCAGCATGTACAGCATACAGATATGCAATATGTGCATTACAAAATGCAATGCAATTATAGCCAACAGCCTATAGCGTTACATTCAGGTCCCCTAAATATTAGGTGCCATTTGTGTCTGGAGATATGTAGTGTGATGAAGAGAACTGTGTCTCTGGTACTGTCCAAGTTAAAATAAAGTGTTCTAAATAAAAGGTGCATTCGCCAAGTCCTTTCTTTGCACATACACCATCAACTCTGTTAGAAGTTAAATTCAGTTGTTTGGAAAGATATAAAGGGGCCAGGACTGACGCAATTTGTAGATTGAATAAGCCACCAGTGCCTTATATCTTCTGGGAATTCAGGCCCCAATATCCCTGAACCCCTGAAGTCCATCCAGCAGCTGCAATCTTTAAAATGCAGTCTTGGACCCCATGAGCCAACTAAAAACGGAGCAAGAAATTCCTTCCTTTGGATTAGCTGTGGTGATGAGAACTCACCAATGCAAGCAGAGAGAGAAGAGGAGGAAGAAAGACAGAGAAGAGGAGAGGGCAAGAGAATAAAATAAAAAGCTAGGGTGTGATATGTGCCAGTCATTTTTTTTAGATGGAATGACCCTTTAAAATTCAACCTGCGAGCAAACCTATTTTTTTTTTTTAAAAGGTCTGCTACATTTAAACCTTTCCTTCTAGAAATACTAATTGTCTGGCTGTTATTCTGACCTTGGGGCTCTACTCTTTCCCAATATACATATATGGAGAATGAGAAGACAAGTCAGAGGTCCTTCTCTGTATACTCGTTCAGTCATTGACTCAAAGTCCTTAAACATGAAGCCAGATAAGGAGCATTTTAAGAAAGAGGTCCAGCTATTGCAGCCCCGTATTACCATCATGACAGGCTTACAAGCATTTAATAGCACCTACCAATGAATAACGTTTACTGTGGGGCAATACAAACGGTTCCTATGCAAGACATTTTGGTAAAACTTAGGCCCATATTTCAAAGCCAATGCAGGTGATCACAATAGTGTAATACATGCAATTAACACGTTAGTGAATGAACGCACCCATTATTTTTGCAAGCAGCACTGAGTGCAGACAGCCAGAGACATACTCCGCTGGTTTCCATGCTAATCTGTCCAGATAGTGGTAACCTGCTACAGCCGAGACTCCCATCCATTGCTTGACACTACCACCAAGAGTTATCTCCAAGGGCACCCATCTGTTACTGTGCATGATGCCCAGCACCGAACAAGCAATGCTGCCAGGAATCTGCCAACAGCGCTGGATGGGAGATCCTCAGCTGTGACAGGAAACAGCGATTCGGACAGCTTTCTTCAAACGCGATCTCTCCGTCAAAGGCTCCAGTTATGTCCATATTCCAGTACTGCCCAGAAAGAGCATTTCAGACCACTGTACTCATCAACCGTACTTTTAGACATTATAACCGTGACCACAATACGTCCATATACATATTCTGCAGAATATTCTTTAAAGAGAAAGCATGTCCCAAGTGAGATTAAATATATCCTTCTCTATACAAAATCTTGAAGAAGAAGAAGAAAAAAAACACTAACAGCTAATGAGTTGAGTGGCATTTGCCAGTGTGTCTTGTGACTGTGTTCAAGTGTTCCAATTCACATGTGTGCTGCATATTGTTGGTGATTGGCAGTCATGATGCATTGTGGGACACAGAATGCATAGCCTAACCACAGCCACATGCTGGGATGTCAATGACTTGTGGGGACAGTTACATGGAGGACTTTTTACTTTAAACCTGTGCATGATACCACATAAAGGGATATATGATCAAGTCATTAAAACTACCCAGAAGCAGTGTTTAATTTTACTACGGGGTGTAATTCACCAGCAGAAGCAGCAGCTAATCATCGGGCCGAATTAACTGACAACACATTTATACAATTACTAATAGAGGCACCTCCATCACGTTTTTCTGTGATGGTTTCTTGATTGTAATAATTTGATAGATAGTAAGAGTGTACCTAAAAAAGGGACACAAGGGGGCGCCAACAAAGTACTAATTACCTAATAATAATGCACTTAGCCAACGCCCGGTTGTGTTCTCAGTTAGTTCCCGATTAGGTGGTGCTGTCTACTGGAGTGTAAAGCCTCGTACACACGATCGGATTTTCCGACAACAAATGTGTGATGGCAGGGTTTTGTCAGAAAATCCGACCGTTTGTATGCACCATCGGACAATTGTTGTCAGATTTTTCCCGACAACAAACGTTGGATAGCATGCTTTCAAATTTTCCGACAACTTATGTGTGATGTCAGATTATCCGATCGTGTGTACACAAGTCCCTTGTAAGAAATCCAAAGTACAAACACGCATGCTTAGAAGCAATGCTAACCATAGCACAACATTAGTCAACGTTGTCCAATGGGTGGCACTATAGAGCTGAAAAAACACGTAGTTTTGTATTTGTTGGCTGACAACGTTTTGACGTCTGTATGCAGAACAAGTTCACGGCCAACTACCTTCGGACAAAAGTCCTACGCTTTGTCCGGCGAAAAATCTGATCGTGTGTATGAGGCTTTATACCAACCTGTGTGATCTCATGAATTTCATATGCTACACGAGTGAACTTTAATTTAGAGAATGTTATTTTCATTGTAAATGTGCCATTCTCTATTGATATTGTTTGCTTTATACTTTAGGGGGGGTCTCACATGTGAATAATTTATTCATACCGTTTTGCGCCCATATAATAACCCTGCACATTACTGAGTGCCAAAGCTAAAGGGGCAAGGGCCTTGCAGCAAATGTTGGATTACATTTGCTAACCCTCAAATTTTACTTCCCTGCTGTGTAGGTAAACTACAGGGCCAGCAAAGCCCCCACTGTACAAGCTCTACAATCAGGCTTGTAATAATACCAAGCTAAACGATGCATTATAAAGTCTAGCTGTGCCATCCCTTTAGATCCCACATACCTAAATGGTGCAAACTGCATACACAGTAGGGCACTGTGGCATAAGAATAGGCCACTTCTTTCTCTCCTATCTACACCTATCCTACAAACATTACAACACATGGCCATGCATTAACTATGGCAGGGAATTTGTTTTGTTGCTTCACTAATGCACAGCCAACAAACTCTCTGAAAAAGATGGAAAACCTGCGTTAAGTCAGTGTTGATGGAGGGGGTCCCTCCCGTGGAGCCATTGTGTTTTCACGGCAAGAAAAGACGTCCCTGCCGGGGAGAGCACAGTGATTGTTAGTGGCTATAAAAGCCGCTAACAATAGTCGCATGTAAAAGCCGATAGGCTGGTTGTACGCAAGTTGATCGATCAACTTGGGTACATTCAGCCTGAACATACCTGGATTTGAACCATGGCTGACTTAAGGCGGGTTTACAGTCTTTCTCAGAAAAAAGTTTCAGATTCTAGAGATTTTCTTTCCTGTAACCCGTGGTTGCAGGAAAGAAAAACACTCCGTTGATGGCTGGCTTTACACTGAATAAACTGGTTTCGCAAGATTTCTGGGTGACTGCATATTTTTTATAAAACCAGGCAGAATGTGGTACTCTGCACTGTGTGCAAACACAGAATAGCTGCACATAATGCATTCTTGTCCATATACACCAATAGTCCCACTAGCTTCTTGGCAAAGGGCTATGAAATCTGCAGCCTACCAGCAATAGGATAAGTGCAAGCAAGCCCAATGGTCACCATAGACTCTGCATAAGTTACAGCCATTTGGCTTAGATTTCTTGATGACTACACTGTGTATGTAGATGGCTATTCATTTATGGAAGTCACTGAATGGGCTGTTGTAGTGATCCACTTCTACCATATTAGCCAACACCACCATCTAAAAATATCTTACCTCCCAATGCCAACTCCATTTCTGGTCAGCAAGGTACAAGACACTGAAGTTATGCAAACCTTTTATTTTTCATTTTAGATAGAGTAGAGTAAGGGAGTGTTATAACCCCTGTAAGGTTTATTTTTGCCATCTTTGTTCCATTAGGGAGATTCACCTTTACTTCCAATCTCACAGCTATAACAGGAAGTGAGAGGAAATCCCTGCTAATTGAGGGAATATTTTTTAGGTGGTCACCAGAACTAGACATGTGCGCAGACTGGAATATTTTGTTTCGTTTTTTCGTTTGGAATTTTTTTTTATTTAGTTACCCTCGAAAATCGTTTTGATTTATTTCGTTTTTCGTTGGGGAATAGCTTTCGTCCGAAAATCCAATAATACTTGGTTTCTGTCGAAGGGTCAAAAGAATATTCGACGGAACGTCGAATCTTTACGTCGCATCGTACATTTCCATTCGAATATTCCGCCTACAAGAATTCTAATGTTGTATGACTAGTAATAATGTCGAATCTATTCTCTAGAACAGGGGTCTCAAACTCAAATTACCTGAGGGCCACAAGACAAGTTTTCATATGCCATGGGGGGCCGCATGCAAACTTTCAAACTTCAAAAACAACAGTACTGGTGTCAGCGAACACATTATTACCACCAGCACTGGTGTAAGTCAGGGTTTGACAAATTTGCTTGGAATCTAGGAGCCAGCTAAAAAAGTTAGGAGCCAGAAAACGCACCCCGTCCCGACGAGCTTGCGCGCAGAAGCGAACACATACGTGAGCAGCGCCCGCATATGTAAACGGTGTTCAAACCACACATGTGAGGTATCGCCGCGATTGGTAGAGTGAGAGCAATAATTCTAGCTTCTCTGTAACTTAAAACATGCAACCTGTAGATTTTTTTAAACGTCGCCTATGAAGATTTTAAAGGGTAAAAAAGTTTGTCGGCATTCCACAAGCGGACACAATTTTGAAGCGTGACATGTTGGGTATGAATTTACTCGGCGTAACATTATCTTTCGTAATATTAAAAAAAATTGGGATAACTTTACTGTTGTCTTATTTTTTAATTAAAAAAAGTGTAATTTTTTCTCAAAAAAGTGCGCTTGTAAGACCGCTGCGCAAATACGGCGTAACAGAAAGTATTGCAACGATCGCTATTTTATTCTCTAGGGTGTTAGGATAAAAAATATATATAATGTTTGGGGGTTCTAATTAGAGGGAAGAATATGGCAGTGAAAATAGTGTAAAATGACATTAGAATTGCTGTTTAACTTGTAATGCTTAACTTGTAATACCAACGGCCACCACCAGATGGCGCCAGCTCACATCTGGTGGTAATAACTTGTAATACCAACGGCTCACCACCAGATGGCACCAGCTCAAAAAAAAAAAAAAAAAAAAACATTTTTTTTTTTGCTCCCCTCACTTCCACCCTGCCTGAGGGCCATTTATAACTGGTCCGCGGGCCGCAAATGGCCCGCGGGCCGGTACTTTGAGACCACTGCTCTAGAATGTCGAATCTATTTTCTCATAAATCGAAATCTATTCTCTGTAATGTCGAATTTATTATTTCTATAGTGTCGAATCTTTTCTCTATAATGTCGGATCTTTTCTCTATGATGTCGAATCTTTTCCCTATAATGTCGAATCTCTCTATATCGAATTTTTACCGCAACAAAAACGAAAATAAAGCATTTTTTATGTCGGATCTTTCGGTTTTCGTTTCTTGCACTTTCGTTATCGTTTGTTAAAACGATAACGAAAAAGCCCGATTTTCGGACGAAAATGCATTCTAACGAAAACTAATGCACATGTCTAACCAGAACTAGTATCCCCATTGGAAGATTTCTCCTCTATTACTTTTCTGGGGACAACCCCAAATTTTAGATTTTCCTTTACTTATAACTTTGAATTAGAATGGTAAACAGGACAAATAGAGAAGGTGAATCTCCCCAATGGGGACACAGACAGCAATAAAAACAGATAGGTGTTCCAATTCCTCTCCTCTCTATCCAAAACAAAGTTTTGCCTTTACTTTAAGTGACAAAATGAATAAGAGCCCGTCACATTTTGAAGAGTCTGCTTACATCATGCCCAGGGGCTCCTCCATAACATTCAAAGACGGCCATCTTTCCTAGCAAACAGCAAGACTGTGGTACATAACGAATCTAAAAAAAATAAAAAAGCCACTCTACGCTCACTTTATTTTTGGACCCAGTAAGAATGGAGAAATCTCCATATGAGAACACTATTTAAACCTGAGATGTAAAAGAACAAAAAGCAAAAGCAGAAATGAAAAAAAAAAAAAAAAAAGAAGAAAGTAAAATGAATGTGGTGCCTTTAGTGTTAAAAAACTTGTTCTACTGGTGTTTGGTTAAAATTTCCCAGCAATTGGATTTCCTTTAGAAGCAGAGAGGTCTAACCCTTTTACTGGCTCCTCCAACACTAAATCTGACTGTCACACACTGGCCACTGCATCCCAACAGAGGTGGTTATTTGATGGTATTTGGGGTGATCAGTAAGAAATGCCTCCTGAATATGTCAGCAGAACCATGATTAGCTACCTCTGCACTACATCACTGATCTCCTGTACACAGGACAGTAAGTTATTTAGTACAGGGTTTGAGCCATGAGAAGCAGCTGCTGCCCCGCCCCCTACAGAAGACACCTGCAGCTCCTGCAGGCTGACCTCCAAGCGACTGACTGCCTCGCGGAAGGCAAATTTGTTTCGCGTTTGGGGGATAGAGTCCACATATCCAGTGCAGTAGTCCAGAAGCTGATGGCCTGTGTCCACTAGCTGGCTGTTGGGTTGGGGCTGTGCTAGAGCCGTGGACAGCATTCCAGCACACTGCAACAGGGCCTCTTTGCTTATTTTTTCTGCAGGTACTTTCTCAGCAGGTTGCTTGGGCTTCCGCAGGGCACCCCTGCCACTTCCAGCTGCTCCATTGGAGAGCTTTCCGCCTTGTGTGACTGGAGGTGGCGGTGGCAGCAAAGGTCGGACTGGCTTGGATACCCGTTCAGGGACTGACTGTGCAGATGCAGAGGGGGTTGAATCACCAGCTGACGATTGCTGGAGGAACCTCAGATTTGGTGGAGGAGGGGGTGCGCATTTTGGCTTTAGACGGCGATGAGAAGGACGATCCTTCTCACAGCCAGCTGGCATGACATGTTCCTGAAGCAATTTAAAGGTGTGACCTAAAGAATCCATTCCAACCAGCTGGCCATCTGTAGATGCATTCTTCGGGGACGGAGAGATGAGAACTGGCACTTTGTGGTTGTGGGCAGCTGCAGGGAAAGAAGAAGAAACAGCACCAGACTGTTTGCTGGGCGATGACCTCTCATCTGCACCTGTTCGTAAACCACCATTTCGTTCCTTGCCTCCAGTCCGCGGAAGCATTTTAGACTTTACTTTACTGTCCCGGTTTGGCTGAGGGGGTGCTATGTCCAATGCAGTTCTTGGAAGCTCATGTTGGTTCTCATCTGGTTGAGAAGATACTGAAGCAGCTCGGTCCAACTGGACCTTAGTCCGATGGCAGTTTCTGGGCAGGGTCATGGATATTCTGTCCTGCTCAGGAACAATAGGAGTCATGGAAGATGTGGAATTGGACCTCGGAAAAGGTTTGGACTGGTCCTCACTGCTCCCCGATTTCCCTGTCCGCAATCCAAATGTCTTTTTTATGAGACGTGGGGTAAAGAACCCAGATATTCCAGTCCAGCCACCACCTACTCCAGCTATCGAGTCTTCTGCAAAACTGCGTTGGGATACTCCTCCATAGTTTTTGTGAGAGCCAGGAGAAGCAGGAGCGTCAATGCCATCAAGGTGTGGAAAAGCAGACAGCTCACCGGTCAGCTCTGGCCTTTTATGAGGCTGGTTCTCCATTTCACGAAAGGAGCTGCTGCGTTTTGGAGGCTGTGGAGCACTTTTCTTCTTCATAAAAGAACTGAAGAATCCACCCTTCCGATCACGTGTAAACGTAGTCTCTTTAGAATCGCCCAAAAGGCTTGGAGATTTGTCCCTCTGCTTGCGGGGAAGGGCCGGAGAGCCAGTGGCTACAGGAGATCCTCGAAGAACTCCTAGAAAGGAAAGGAAAGGAGCTGAAAAATACTTTGATTTGATCTATCAAGGCTATCCTTGCCTCTCTAATACTTTACAGCACAGGCAACTAAACTACTAAATGTAAACAGAAAAAATGTGCATCATATCAGCACCTTCATTACCTTGTGTAGTGCTGGAGGTTGAGTTATCAGATGAATCCCCAGTACCCTCAATGTTTTCTTTGTTCTCTGCCTTCTTTTTCAGTGTGCGGCATTTTGAGGGCAGCAGAGGGAGGCGACTCTGACACGACGTGGATGTAGAGGCAGCAGCATTGCGCCCCAGTTCCTCAGCAACCTCTGTAATATGATCAACAGTGCAGTTATTTGTTTTTTTTACAAAGACCAACAAAAAGCATATTCACTGCTTTCAGCAAAGATCTATACAAAGCTGTCAGGCTTACACTAACAGATAGGGCGTTATTCACTTACGTAATGCTTCAAGTTTAGGGCGTTTTCACACTGCCCTTCTGCAGCGCAGTGTACCCTCATTTTTTGTGTGGATTAGCTGCAACTTGCCATAGACTTCTATCATGTACCGCAGTTTTGGTGCACTTTCTGAAAGCACACCTAAAGTCCCCCCATGCAGGACTTTTGGTGCACTTTCAGAAAACGCACCAAAACTGTGGGATATAATAGAAATTCGATGAGAAAAAAATAAATAAATCGCAGCTAACCCACATGAAAACCTCGGTATTGCGCAGCGGCCAAAGCACAGAGAACCAGTGTGAAGTCGCCCTTAAAGGATCACTAAAGGAAAACATTTTTTTTTATGAAATGACTGTTTACAGGGTATAGAGACATAACAGTTAACCGATTCCTTTTAAAAATGCTTAAAAATAGATAAAAAATCAATCATATAATGTGCCTGTAGTTTCACTTTCGTTTTTAAACTGGTTTCATGTTTATGTGAAGTAAAGAGACACACAGAACAAAAACAAACAAATCCAGGGCAGTGTTTTGTTTTTAAAATTAATCTGATTGGTTCTGTTAAGTTTTAGACACACAGTAATGACAGCTTAGACCATCGTGAAAAGCTCCCAGTACTGTGGTTATAAGGAGCTAGACAACCAGGAAGTGTGGAGATCACAGCAGTTTTACAGCAACATCAAAGCAAAAACGAGCAATGAGGACATGAAACCAGTACTGCAGTAAGGTAAAGGAAGCTATTTAGCTAAAAAAAAAAATCCTTTAGTGACCCTTTAAGGTTAAAAATATATAATCAAACATTATTAGTGTAAAACAGGAACAAGAAACCAATATTAGTCACTTACCTTCATTAATATTGGAATCATGAAACATGGTCTCAAAAGCTTGGTGTGTCTCTGCAAAAGAGGGCCTATCAGCCGGATTCCACTGCCAGCCTTAAGGAGTCAAACAAGAGAAAAAACGGGTTAAAGTGGCAGGGGAAAAATAAAATAAAAAAATCAAGTAATGCATCACTCAGTACTGTGAAGTCATCTTCACAATGACTACTTGAACATTGGACAATCATAAGCCAAAAACTTGCTGTACAAACCAAAGCTAGGCTGCTTTTTTGACACATCAAATACTCATTTAGATTCAGGGACTCTTTTTTATTATTTATTTTTATTTTCCTGTAATTGTGTAATTAGGATGGAAAGGACACATTCAGTAAATTATCAATAGTTGAATCTGATGTAAATCTTACTTGGATTCATTCAATTTAACCAACTTTATTAAATTAAAGCAGTAGTAGATGGTCCATTTTTTGGGCCCCTGCAGGCTTATGCCATAATCTGCTAGTATGCACTGCATACTAGCAGATTATGACAGGCTTCCCTTTTAAATTGAGCCCTCTAGCGCTGAGCTGTAACCGCTCCCGATGCTATCCTCTTTACCTGGGTCCACACTCTCCAGCCATTTGAATGGCTGGGGTGGGATGACATCACTACCATTCATCCACACAGGCGTCATGATCACGGCATGGCGCTCACTGCATTCATGGTACACGGAGTCTGCCGTGAACACAGCGCGCACTGGACATGTACAGCGACATCAACTGGAGCTGTTGTGGCTCAACGCGATTGGCACTGCGCTGATTAGCCATTCACCTCTGCAGCTAGGGGTTCGGATCCCGGTCTCGGCTACATGTGAATTGAGTTTGGTGGTCTCAGCCCGGCTCCCGGTGGGTGTGCTATGCGAGGTAAGCCTGCGCTTAGTACACCCACCCCCCTCCCACAAAAACCACCACACTTACACGCACTCGAAATTGGGTTAACATGCACGCACTTTGACCACGCGGTCTCTAAAAAAGAGAGGCAAAGGACTAACGGGGCTGGTTGAGCGGGCAAATCCTCTAACTCCCTTATAGGGAGTCCCTCTGCCCCGTTGGGCTTCAAAGCGGAGCAGGTAGGGCGGGATGTGTGGGAGGACCCCCTCACACACCCGCTATTGCCACCTGGGGCATGGAGAAAGGTGGCAGATTGCCTCTGGGGGAGGCCTGCCTACTCCCAACTCCTGCAGTCCGGCTCCTCTCTCGAGTACACGCACAAAATACACTAAAAAAAAAAAAAACTGGAGCTGTTGTGAGAAATCTCCCAAACAGCATGTGTTTAGGAGATATTCACAGTACTTACAGGTAAGACTTATTATAAGCTTATCTGTAGGTATAAGTTTTAAATTACAGTTTACTACCACTTTAAGCTGGCCATAGATTGACTAAAACTTCAATCCGTTTGCCTCCCCCCCATTGACGGGAACTGATAGTTAGATCGACTTCTGCCGACAGGACATGTAGGAAAACATCTGTTGATCAGCAGACACTAACAATCAGCTGCAGCCGCTGATCAGTGTATTGCGACAGTCTTTCGAACTACAATGTCCAGCAGGGGATTTTCCTCCATCCACCTTGCTTGCGTGGATGCAAGAATATGTCCATTATTTTTTTTTATACAGCCCTCCAGGTGAAAGTGTATCAACATTTACTGAAGACAATACAAAGGATATACTCACACGCTCTCATCAGCTCATAGACCTTTGGAGGACAACCCTCTGGCTGTTCCATGCGGTAACCTTTCTCCAGCAAGTCATATACCTGAGAAAGATCAATGCCAGGGTAAGGAGACATGCCATAGGTGGCAATCTCCCAGAGTAGAACTCCAAATGCTGCAGAAAACACAAGCGAGTCGTTCAATTACGTTAGGTTTTTGGGGTTGTATTCGAGATGTAGTTTACAATGACATTGCTATAGCATGAAGTCATCTAAGGTAACTAGACTTTGGAGGCTTAGACATTGTGAGACAAGGAAATATTAAATATGCAGTTTTCCCATCAAGAGTATATTGGGACTAGTAAAAATCAAGGCACACGGTAGTTTGATCTATTAACTCTTCTATCCATATATATCCTCGTTTATTTCTGCTTTTTTCAGAGTGGTCCGCAAAATCAGAATATACAAGAAGTTAGGAAAGGTAATCTACCCAAGCTTTGTTTCTTACCCCAGACATCTGACTTTATAGAGAAAGTGTTGTATGCTAAAGACTCTGGAGCAGTCCATTTTATGGGGAACTTGGCACCAGCATGTGCTGTGTATGTGTCTCCTGTCATGAGCCGAGAGAGCCCAAAATCCGCCACCTTCACTACATGATTCTCGCCCACAAGACAGTTCCTTGCTGCAAGATCCCTAAAGAAAGAAATAGAGAAATATTTCATTTACACAAAAGGAAAAGGAATTTAACCCCTTGAAGACTAAGCCTTTATCTAAAACTTGTTACTTACAAGTTAAAATCAGTATTGTTTGTAAAAAAAAAATTACTTCAAACCCCCAAACATTATATATATATATATATATATATATATATATATATATATATATATATATATATATATATATATATCACACTATTTGCGCAGCGGTCTTTCAAATGCAATTTTTTGGGGAAAAATACACTCTCATGAATAATAAAAAAACAAACAAAATTTGCCCAATTTTTTTGTATAATGTGAATGATGATGTTACATAGATACCAAACATTTCATGCTTCAATATTGCGCACACTTGTGGAATAACGTCAAAACTACAGTACTTAAAAAATCTCCATAGGCAACGTTTTCAAAAAATTTAACGGTTACCAGTTTAAAATGACAGGGAAGGTCTTGTGCTAGACTTACTGCTCTTGCTTCAATGATTGCGGCATTACCTCACATGTGTGGTTTGAACAATGTTTACATTTTTGCGGGCACAACATACATATGCATTCGCATCTGCACATGAGCAGAGGGATGGGGCGCTTTAAATTTTTTCTTTTTTTTTCTTTCGATTGGCTGACTGCAGTAAAAACCAAGATAAAAAACCTGCCTTTACAACCCCTTTAAAAAGGAAATAAGCCCCGATGGGTTTTACTTCCTCTTTTGTTCCCTGCAAAGTAAAAGCATTGCAAACTAGCCCATAAGTGCTACTTACCTGCCACCAAGGCCCTCAATGTCCCTGCTGGTGGCCGCATCCATCTTCACCCCTCTTTCTTCCAGGGCCATGGACTACAGCTCTGACTGACCGGAGTCGCGTGACGTCACTGTAAAGTGTGGGACGATCACGGCTCGGGCCCTTTAGAAACGGCACGCTCGTCCCCTTCTTCAGCGCAAGCGTATATGGTAAATATCTCCTAAATCATGCAGGTTTAGCAGATATTTCCAGTACCTACAGGTAAGCACTATTGTAGGCTTACCTGTAGGTAAAAGTGGTGTGTACGGGTTTACAACCACTTTAAAAGCATTCAAAACGCCAAATTTAGCGGTTTTGAAAAGTGACTTATTTTAAAATGTGGCACCTTTAAGGCAAGACATCGCTTCCAGGTTACGAGACCCGATCAAAGCCAATTCCAGCTTTGTTTAGGTCTCCGGCCAGCCAATGAATGTGTGGGCTGGTCGCTCGGGCGTGTGTGTGTGTGGGGGGGAATCCCCAACCCACTGCTTGTAATAACAGGCGAGCGGCCAATTAGTCACATATTACAAGAAAGCTGACTGTCGGCTCTAAAAAAAAACATGATACCGGGGTGATGCCTGCATCACCCCGGTACAACCACTTGAAGCAGAAGGCTGTATATACGTTTTACATTGGCATGAAAGGGTTAAATCCACAAAAAAAACCCCACAACAAACCCATCCCTAGCTGCACCCTGAAGATACAATCAACATGCATTTACTATAAATAGGGACAAAGGGCCAGATCCAGACGAAGTACGCCGGCGTATCTACTGATACGCCGGTGTACTTTCAAATTTCCTGCGTCGTATCGTTGTTTTGAATCCTCAAAACAAGATACGACGGCTTCTGGGTTAGATCCGACAGGTGTACGTCTTCGTACGCCTTCGGATCTAAGATGCAATACTTCGGCGTCCGCTGGGTGGCGTTTTCCGTGTTGGGTATGCAAATTAGCGATTTACGACGATCCACGAACGTACGCGCGGCCGTCGCATTTTCTAACGTCATCTGTAGTCGGCTTTTTCCGGCGTATAGTTAAAGCTGGTATTTTTCGGCGTATACATAGACTTGCCATGTTAAGTATGGCCGTCGTTCCCGCGTCGAAATTTGAAAATTTTTTTTTTTTTTGCGCAAGTCGTCCGTGAATAGGGATGGACGTAACTCACGTCTAAGTTAAAAAAAATTATGTCATTGAGCGCAAAGCACGGCGGGAAATTTCCTGACGACGCATGCGCATTTCATTCGGCGCGGGGACGCGCTTCATTTAAATGAAACCCGCCCCCAACCCGCCCAATTTCAAATCCGCCGCCAGAAATACACTACGCCGCGAAATCGCTGAGGATTCGAAAATGCGCCAGGTAAGGTACGGCGGCGTAGTGTATCTCTGATACGCTGCGCCATTCTACATGTATGTGGATCTGGCCCAATGAGTGCAAAACTAGTACCCAGCAGAATATTGCATGCAGCTCACCGGTGTATGAAGTTTTTTCGTTCCAGATACTCCATGGCAGAGGAGATCTGTGTGGCCATGTAAAGCAGAACTACAGCAGTCACCTCCTCCCGGTTACACTCTCGGAGATAGTCCAGCAGGTTCCCATAGTACATGTACTCTGTAACAATGTAAAATGGGGGCTCCAGTGTGCAGACACCTGAAAAAATAAAAGAATTGCTCTAAAAAGGAGGGAAAGCATACTAAACACAAATTAATAGCAGGCAATCAAATGCAAAGAACATGGGGTGCTTTCTATACCAACCTAGGAGTTGGACAAGGTTGGGATGTTTGATCTCTTTCATCACTGCAGCCTCCTTAAGAAATTCTTCGACCTCCATTGTATCTTCCTGAAAAATAATAATAATAATAATAATAATAATAATAATATACCAAGAATCGAAGAGTGCTCCATTATTTACATTCCAAATTGCAGAGCAATACTTTACCTATTTACACAACAGATGATTTACTTAACAATTTTTTTTTTTTATTTAATAACAGAAAAATGCCCTTTAATTGAATCACCATATCGGGACGCTCTGATATGTAAACAGCTCTCATGGCTGAAACCCGTGCCGTCCTCCAAGCCTCACTACTGGGCCATCACAAAAGAGCCCGCTATCTTGGTACCAGTGGAGTGTTCAAACAATTTCAGGTACGCTTTGACAGCATTAATGTTCTGGGTCGCCAATTTGCGGAGTTAATGTATGAAGAAGATAGACCCATGACTTGCACCTTCATAAACCAACTATGGCAGCTTCAATATTTTTTTATCATCTCAACAGGTATCTTGATCCTCTCCAGCCAAACATGAAAGTTTTCCATTGCGACTTGCTCACAGGACGCTTTCTATTTTCTGTGCGATTCATTTTTTTCTAACCAGGCTGCTCACTATGTAAATTCCTGGAGGTGAAGATATTATCCTCTGCAAGAAGCCTGAAAAAAAGGCAAGCGAGCGTGTTCCCTAGATCTACCATTGTCCTCCCATCAAACCTTCCAACAGATTTGATCACAACCAATGATTGCATAAGAGAAGACTGCACAGTACACATCCCCATGACAAAAGTGACCCAAAAAAGTGCCAACTAGACCACTGCGAGTACGGGCAGGGACAGGGAGCATGCTCTAACTTTAAGCTGCAGCAATGTCAAAGAGCCATAAGCCGCACATCATGAAGCAGACCTATGTGCATGGACGGCAGCTTCAGCCTGGACTCCAGGCCATACCCCCAAGATATTTTTCTCAACCCCTCTGAGCATAATACTGGGGATTAAGCCCCAGGATTAGGCTCCAAGGGCCGAAGCGAAAAGCGTTGGGGGTGTGGCCTGGCTGGAGTCTGGGCCAAGGCTGCCCTTCATCTCACTCCATGCACATGGGGGTCTGCTTAATGATGTGCGGCTTATGGATCTTTTCCTTTGACCCATGACAAAAGACTTCAGTTCCACTAAAAAAGCCTTGTGAATTGTGCTGGATTTTTATAAATATCAGTAGAGTAAATTGAGAGGTCTGTTTAGCTGGTCACACATTTTTTTCCCCATTCAGCCTGTAGGCTAAAAAAAAAGAAAAAAAAAAAGAAAAAGAAAAAAACAGTTTGACCAACAATTCCACAATTAAAGGACGTTAAGCAACAGGCAGCAGATAGGGCCACCCACAGAGCAAACAATTAAATAGATAAACCACGCTGCTAAAACCAACAAGTGTGGCATATTAACTTAGTACAATACTATGGGGGCAACACTAAGAGAAACTCCTTTGGGGACACATACCGGAGATACTGACAGGCACCGGGCTGGATGGGAAGAGAGGAATCGCTCCCGATATTGATGAACACTCCGTGCAAAACATTGTATACAGGACTCTGAATCCACCGACCAATTCCAGCAGACGTATTATCTCTCATGAATGGTGGTACATAATAAGGAGGATTTGAAGGCTGAATACCGGGAACGCAGGGGTGCTGCATGTTATTGAGGGTTATTAGACCCCTAGAAGCAATGTGACCCGACTAGAAATAGTAGGTCAAAATATTCTGGATAGTGCAAGTCCATATGGGATTATTGGGTACACCCTTTGTCATAAAAGTCTGGCACCGGTCTCATTGTGTATAGGAGTGCAAGGACTTCTATTTGTTGACTGATCACAGAAGACCCTGCCACACAGCGGCACCAACGGAACTTTTTATGTTTGTGATTATCACAGTTTTGGATCGGTTTTTATTTATATATTATATCATAGTATTGTACGAAGTTTGCACACCACAATTGTTGGTTTTAGCAGCATGGATTATTTGCTGGTTCATGTGTATAGCAAACACACTTAAAAAAACTTCAGAAGTCACAAAAGGGTTCACATATTTTTTTATAATTTCTAGAAATTATAATGCATCTTGGACAAAGGATAGCTATTTTATTTTATTTTTGCTTGGCGTTACTTCTACATGAGGCATTTGCCATAACTGCTCTTTAAGATGATCCACCATTTCTCATTCCTACACGTTTTAGAAAAAACACAATTTTTGTTAGCTGTGTAGCTTAAAAACATTAACACTGCATAAATGTTTTAGAACCACATTAAAAAATATTCACTATTTAAGAAAATTAAGTAAAATAAATTTACATGTATGCTTTTCAAAACTCCTGTTTAATCCTTCAGTCGAAGAGAGAGAATGCAGGTACAAGAATACGTATTAACACAAGCTGCACTACAGAGGGCGCTATGACCAAGAGAACTATGTGTTACACAAACCCATATACAGCAGTTATAAAAAGTCTACACACCCCTGTTAAAATGTCAGGTTTCTGTGATGTAAAAAAATGAGACAAAGATGAATCATTTGAAAACTTTTTCCACCTTTAATGCGACCTATAAACTGTACAAATCAATTGAAGAACAAACTGACATCTTTTAGGGCCCCCCCTAAAAGATGTCAGTTGGTTCTTCAATTGAGTTGTACAGTGGGGGTGGGGGTAATAAAAAAATAAATAAAAATAATGTGGTTGCATAAGTGTGCACACCCTCTTATAACTGGGGATGTAGCCGTGTACCACCCAAAAATTTTCCGTTGTCACATTTGACACCTTTCAGGTGGGAGGGGGGGCAAATACCTGTGTAATACAGGATTTTGCTCCCACTTCTGGGCATAAATACCCGAGCCACCCATGGGTATCTACGCCTCGTCCACCCACCCACTACCACGGTCTTCTGGGAGATGCACAGGTCCCAGAAGGCAGCAAGGACCAGTGGGAACGCACAGCATGAGTCGCGCATGCGCAGTAGGGAACCAGGAAGTGAAGCCACAAGGCTTCACTTCCCGATTCCCTTACTGAAGATGGCAGCACCTCCACCCGAGAGCCAAGGGAGAGATGCAGTATTTGCAGCTGCAGTATTTGTAGCTGCTGACTTTTAAAGAAAAAAAAAAACAGCGGAGCTCCGCTTTAAGCAATCACATTCAAGCTCATGTTAAATAGGAGTCCGTACACACCTGCCATCATTTAAAGTGCCTCAGATTAACCCCAAATTAATGTCATCTGTTCTAGTAGGTCTTTCCTGACATTTTCTTAGTCACATCCTACAGCAAAAACCATGGTCCGCAAAGAGCTTCCAAAGCATCAGAGGGATCTCATTGTTAAAAGGTATCAGTCAGAAAAAGGGTACAAAATTTTTTCCAAGGCATTAGATATACCATGGAACACAGTAAAGACAGTCATCATCAAAAGGAGAAAATATGGCACAAGTGTGACATTACCAAGAACTGGACGTCCCTACAAAATTAATGAAAAGAAAACTGGTCAGGGAGCTGCAGGAATATCTGGCAATTATTGGCTGTGTGGTACAACAATCTCCCGTATTCTTCATATGCCTGGGCTATGGGGTAGAGTGGCAAGACGGAAGCTTTTTCTTAAGAAAAACATCCAAGTCTGGCTAAAATTTGCGAAAACACATCTGAAGTCTCCCAAAAGCATGTGGGAAAATGCATTATGGTCTGATGAAACCAAGGTTGAACTTTTTAGCCATAATTCCAAAAGATATGTTTGGTACAAAAACAACACTGCACATCACCAAAAGAACACCATACCCACAGTGAAGCATGGTGGTGGCAGCATCATGCTTTGGGCTGTTTTTCTTTAGCTGGAACGGGGGCCTTAGTCAAGGTAGAGGGAATTATTGACATTTCCAAATACCAGTCAATATTGGCACACAACCTTTAGGCTTCTGCTAGTAAGCTGAACATGAAGAGGAACTTCATCTTTCAGCATGACAATGACCCAAAACATATATCCAAACCAACAAAAAAAAAAGGCTTCACCAAAAGATTAAAGTGGATGTAAACCCCCAATTTTTTTTTTATGTCACAATGTAGAGAAATCGATTTCCTATCTTCTGTGCCCAGTCTTGCCACACAGAGTTAATCCAGCGCTGAGCAATCCTCTTTTTATTGTTCAGTGAAATAAAACAGACTTCCAGATAAAGACCAAAGTCCTTGCTTGAGTGACAGGTTATTTACATATCTCATGCACTAGCTTGCAGACAAGCACAGCTTCTGTAAAGTGCACAATTCACATCCCCCTCCCCTCTCCTCTCCCATTCAGCTCTCCCAGGATTGGCTGTCTTTCCTGTGTTTTGATTAAATGTTTTCAAAATATGGGATGATCTACAGTTCAGTGTAAACAGCCATCAGAATATACATAGACAAGAAGCTGTGCTTGTCTGCAAGCTAGTGCACGAGATATGTAAATAACCTGTCACTCAAGCAAGGACTTTGTTCTTTATCTGGAAGTCTGTTTTATTTCACTGAACAATAAAAAAAGAGGATTGCTCAGCGCTGGATAAATTCTGTGTGGCAAGACTGGGCACAGATGATAGGAAATCGTATTCTCTACACTGTGACATAAAAAAAAATGGAATGGCCCAGCCAGAGAACAGACCTTAATCCGATTAAAAATCTGTGGGGCGATCTGAAGAGGGCTGTGCACAGGAGATGCTCTCACAATCTGACAGATTTGGAGTGTTTTTGCAAAGAAGAGTGGCCAAATAATGCCAAGTCAAGATGTGCCATGCTGATAGACTCACCCAAAAAGACTGAGTGCTGTAATAAAATAAAAAGGTGCTTCAACAAAATATTAGTTTAAGAGCCGGTTCACACTGGGGCGACTTGCGATCCGACTTCATGTCGCCTCAAGTCGTCCCAAGTCGCGCTGTAGAGAAAAACAATGGAAGTGAATGGGAGCGGTGTTAATACACACGACTCAAGGCGATCCGACTTCAGAAAAGGTTCCTGTACTACTTCAATCCGACTTGTAGGCGATTTGTACCCATTGATTTCAATGGAAGTCGCCTCCAAGTCTGATCACTGTCTTAACTGAAGCGACTTTCCAGGAAGATAACATACATTTCTCAGGCAAACCTCTCCCTCCCCCTCCCCTAGAGCTGATTGTTGTTTGATTGGCCACTGGAAAGTCTCCTGTCCTGGAGACGACTTCAAGTCGTGTTGTAAATCGCCCCAGATCGCCCTGTGGTTCATGCTCAAGTCGTGTCGCCCTAGTGTGAACCGACTCTAAGGGTGTGCACACTTACGCAACCATGTTATTTTAGTTTTATATTTTTACTTCCGTCCACCTAAAAGATTTCAGTTGTTGTTCAACTGAGTTGTACAGTTTATAGGTCACATTAAAAAGGTGGAAACATTTCTGAAATGATTTATCTTTGTCATCACGGAAACCTGACATTTTAAACAGGGGTGTGTAGACTTTTTATATCCACTGTATCATCCTGGGTAGGAAATATAAAAGAGGTCAGAAATATATTCTATATGAGAGCAATTTTGATTTTCATACTGCAATGTATCCACTGGATGTTGACATTACACAGTTCTGGTTGCCTTACCTTGAGTGTTTTTACAGCGACAGTGAGATTGTATTTCTTCCAAACCCCGACATAAACTTCTCCATACTGTCCCCCTCCCAATTTGTGCTTCATGGTGATGTCCGTGCGCTCCATCTCCCACTTGTCATGGATGGGGGAGACTCCGTAAACGGTGGGCTTGTTGCACTTGGGTGCCGGGTAGTGTAGGATAGTGACAAGGCCATCAGCCACAGTGGAGTGATGGTGAACCAGCTCAGCCAGTGTGTTGAAACGACTTTCGGCTGTGACATAGACCTGGAGGACAGGGTCAAAAAAAGTCAATGTAATGTCTACACTGATTTCTTTCTACATAGACAGGAAAAATCTATATCTAGTAAACATGTCTGCGTTTGAAATGTTACTATAAATGCTTATGGCGGTTATTCAATGCATAACTAAATACTACATAATAAAAATATATAAATGGCGTTACAAATATAGAAATTGTACACAATATTTTCACTTTGTTAGAAATGGGCCAGCCCAGTCTGTGCAACCGGGCACTTTAAAGAGCCTGTTATGCCAATTAAGGACAAAGTGATAGTTTCTCTTTAACCACTTGCCTACAGGGCACTTTCACCCCCTTCCTGCCCAAGCCATTTTTCAGCTTTCAGCGCTGTCGCATTTTGAATGACAATTGCGCGGTAATGCAACGCTGTACCCAAATGAAATTTTAATATTTTTTTCCCCCACAAATAGAGCTTTCTTTTGGTGGTATTTAATCAACTCTGCGTTTTTTTTTTTTGTGCTATAAACAAAAAAGAGGGACAAGTTTAAAAAAAAAACACAATATTTTTAGCTTTTTGCTATAATAAATATCCATTTTTTTTTCTATTCAAATTTTTTCTCAGTTTAGGCCGATACGTATTCTTCTACATATTTTTGGTAAACAAAATTGCAATAAGCGTATATTTAAATATTGAATATTAAAAGTTATAGGGTCTACAAAATGGGGGATAGATTTATAGCATTTTTATTATTATTATTATTTTTTTTACTAGTAATGGCGGCGATCAGCGATTTTTATCGTGACTGCGATATTACGGCGGACACATCGGACTCTTGACACATTTTTGGGACCATCTACATTTATACAGTGATCCCTGCTATAAAAATGCATTGATTACTGTATAAATGTGACTGGCAGGGAAGGGGTTAACACTAGGAGGAGATCAAGGGGTTAATGTATTCCCTAAGGAGTGATTCTTACTGTGGGGGGAGGGGAGTGACTGGGGGAGGTGACCGATGGTTGTCCCTATGTACAAGGGACACACCATCGGTCCCCTCTCCCTGATAGGACGTGGATCTGTGTGTTTACACACACAGATCCACGGTCCTGCTCAGCTACTAGGCAATCGCGAGTGCCCGGCGGCCATCGCGGCTGCCGGGCACGTGCATCGGGTGCCCAGTGATGCGGCGGGTGCGTGCCCCCTAGTGGCTTTAAAGGGGCACGACATCATATGACGTCCACCCAGAACAATAGGGTCTGCCTCCCGCCGTAGATCGCCGTGGATACTGCAGCGATCTTTTGCCAGAAGTGGGGGCAAATACCTGTATTAGACAGGAATCTGCTCCCCCGTGAAAAGAATCCGGACAGTGGAAGTTACATTTTTGGGTGGAATTCTGCTTTAAAAAACGAGCCTTGCTGCCTCACTGATAACCATATTTTCCAAACCACCGTGTTTGCCGGTCGGAGCTGGAAGTACCAACACTGTGTAAGCTCTGTGTCAGAGCATACACAGGGTTAACTTCCTTTTGGCCTGGCAAAATCCCTAGAAATGTCACATTCTCCTCAATACCCAAAATAAGTATCATTGGGTGGAGGCGTCTTCTTACAAGACTATTCTAAAGATTCTCTTTAAGCAACATATAACCAACATATAACTGCCATAGCTTGTAGACGCTATAACTTCTGTGCAAACCAATCAATATACACTTATTGGTTTTTTTGCTTATCAAAAATATGTAGCAGAATACATATTGGCGTAAATTTATGAAGAAATTTGATTTCAATTCTTATATTGGATGTGTTTTTTAGCAGAAAGTATAAAAAATGCTTTTCTAAATTGTTAGCTTTTTTGTTTATGGCGGGGGAAGCCAGTGATTACTGCTAGCAGCTATACCACTCGCTAGCAATAATTGTATGTGATA